>NC_042620.1:239660383-240292050 GCF_901001135.1 Rhinatrema bivittatum
GGCAGCTGAGATTCAATGCCAAGAAGTGCAGAGTCATGCATATGGGGTGTGGAAATCCAAAAGAACTGTATTTGATGGGGGGTGTACGGCCGATGTGCACGGAGCAGGAGAGAGACCTTGGGGTGATAGGTCTAACGATCTAAAGTCGGCGAAACAATGTGACAAAGTGATACCTAAAGCCAGAAGAATGCTGGGCTGCATAGAGAAAGGAATATCTTGTAAGAGAAAGGAAGTGATGAACCCCTTGTACAGGGCCTTGGTGAGGCCTCACCTGGAGTACTGGGTTCAGTTCTGGAGACCATATCTCCAAAAGGACAGAGACAGGATGGAGGTGGTCCAGAGAAGGGCAACCAAAAAGGTGAATGGTCTTCATAAAATGAATTATGAGGAGAGATTGAAGAACCTAAATATGTTTACCCTGGAGGAAAGGAGAAGCAGGGGTGATATGATACAGACTTTCAGATACTTGAAAGGTTTTAATAATCCATGGTCAACAACAAACCTTTAACGTTGGAAAAAAAATCAGTAGAACGATTTGAAACTCCAGGGATGAAGACTCAGAACCAATGTCAGGAAGTATTTCTTCACGGAGAGGGTGGTGGATGCCTGAATGCCCTTCCGGAGGAAGTGGTGAAGACTACCAATACAACTAAGAATGCAGCAAGAAAAAATAAGTTTAAAAGCAGAACTCAAAACTTGGCTATTCTATGCGGCATATAATGAAGATAGGAAATAGGCATCAATGTAACTGCACAATCACAGGTGGCTCTGACCTTTATTAACCTCAATACTTAAAGCATGTTTTATGTTTTTAGTATTTATTGGTTTAATATTTATGGATTCACACATTATTTTATTAAGATATTTTTTATTCCTACTTGTTAAATTTTACCTTCTATTATTATTATTGTTTGTAATTTTCTTTTATTGTATTTTATTGCGTTGTTAACCGCTGTGAAGGCTACGCCGAGACAACGGTATATAAGCACAAATAAACCTTAAACCTTAAAACCTTAAACTAAAACTGTGAAGGATTTCAAAGGGGCATGGGATAAACACTGTGGATCCATAAAGGCTAGAGGATGGGAATGAAGAGAAGAGCCTTGGGGGTGGCTTACTGGATTGGAGGCTACTACCTGGTGATTACTACCCTTACTCAATAAGCTTTCACACGATTAATGCAACTCCAACATTGCTCTCTTCTTCAACGGCAAGGTGAAATGTGGAAAAGAGGATTTGCATTCAGACAATAACCAACAAGGACTGAACTTCACAATCTGGGTAAACAAATAAGCATGGGGGTAGCTTGCTTATTATGGTGGTTACAACCCTAAACCAATTAAGCCTGATACATCACTTTGAATGCATATACAGCGTTACTCTCTGCTTAAATGGCAGGGATAAATGTGGAAAAGAGGATTTACATTCAGACAACATCCAACAAGGCATTGATCTGTTCAGTCTGGATAAACAAGCATCGGGGTAACTTGCTTGATGCGGTGGTTACTACCCTTATCCATTAAGCCTTATGCTCACCTTTGATGCAACTCCAACATTACTCTCTGCATCAATGGCAGGGGATGGCAGAAAATTTGAATCAAACAGTTACCAACAAGGGCCCTGAACAAGTTAACACACACAGGTTGAGATGGCAATGAAAGGTAGGTATCCACACCTCTGCCTTGTTTGATTGTAATTAGTGTCTGTGTATAAATAGTCAATGAATTTCTTAGCAAGAAACCCTTGTGCATTTCATCCATAGCTGCACTGACTTTGGTGGTTTACTGAAGCATGGGGAAAGCAAAAGAACTGTCAAAGAATTTGCGAGCAAAAGGAATTCAACTTTACAAATCAGGAAAAGGATTTAAAAAGATACCCAAAGATTTGAAATTGCCAATCGGTACTGTTCAAACTCTCATCAAGAACTGGAAAATTATGGGTTCTGTTAATACCAAGCCACAGTTAAAGATTTCAGAGACGACTGCCAGGAAAAGTTGGTGGGATGCAAAGGAAAACCCACAATCAACTTCTACTGAAATACAGGCTTCTCTGAAACACAGTGGTGTGGGTATTTTAGCATGCACAATAAGGAGATACTTGAACAAAAATGGGCTGCATGGTAGAGTTGCCAGAAAAAAAGCCAATGTTGCAGCAAAACCACAAAACAGTCCACTTAGAATAAACCAAACAGCACTAGAGAAGCCTCAAAACTTCTGGAACAAAATAATTTGGAGTGATAAGACCAAAACCATAAACAATATGAAGAGAAGCATACCATCCCTTCTGTGAAGCATGGAGATTGATCTCTGCTGTATTGGGGGAGCGGGTGTGAGCTACAGTGGCACAGGGAATTTAGTCAAAATTGATGGCAGGTCAAATGCAGCATCTTATCAGAAAATATTGGAAGAAAATTTGCATTGATTGTCCAGGAAGCTGCGGATGGGGTGTACTTGAACTTTCCAACGTGACAATGATCTGAAACATAAGGCCAAGTCGACCCTTCGGTAGCTGCAGCAGAAGAAAGCGAAGGTTCTGGAGTGGCCATCACAGTCTCCTGACGTCAACATCATTGAGCCACTTTGGGGAGAACTCAAAACATGCAGTTCATGCTAGACAACCAAAGAATTTAGAAATCTGGAGGCTTTTTGCAGAGAGGAACAGGCACATTACCACATAAAAAAATAAAGAGCCTCATTCATAACTATCACAAGAGACTGCAAGCAGTCATTGATGCAAAAGGGGACAATATACAATATTAAGAATGAAAGGTATGCAAACTTTTGAACAGGACCATTTTATTATTTTCCTTATTGCCATGGTTTGTTAAATGATTGTGGTGTTCTGTGATGCATAAAATCATTTAATTTGAAACACACTAAAATTAACAGAGGATTTTCAGAATCGTTTATTCCAGCGATTTCTAAAATATTTTATTTGCCTGTTAAAAGTGAAGAAAAGAGATTACAAGATCAAGATCAAATTTCCTCTGATAATTTAACAGAAATATTGGAAAAATCCTTTGAGACTAAGATTGAGTCTAGAGCAACATTATTGGTGACCTTTACACAACTATCAGATAGAGATACTGTATTGCGATTATCCTTTCGCAATCAGTCAGCTTTTCTACGGACAACAAATCAGAATATTTCCGGATATTACAAAGAAAATGCAAGAGCTCTATTTCCTTATGCATAGTGATGCTATCACGAATAAAAACATTTTCTGAAGACTGAATCAATTGTATCTTATTAGTTATCACAGATATCTCTTCCTGATGTTTCTCTAATTTCTTCCCATACTCTTCTAATTGGTTCCTATTAGAATTAATAGCTACCATCAAAGATTCATTCATCTTAGCTACGTTATTATCTAGCTTACATATCATTCTACCCAAATCAACAAGGGTAACATTTTCAGGAATTACCATCGGATCATAATCAGGCCCTGAGCTAACTGGTAGGGCGACTTGTTTTACATTGGAAAAGGAAATAGTAACATTCTCAGTTCCTTGAGGCACTTTTGTGCTTCCCTGATGGCTGTAATAAGGACTGCGGTGTTTCGCCGGGACTTAAGGAGGTTGTAGACATACCTCCAAAACTGTCCCCTTGTGGCATTTCCAGCCGTCTTATTACGTGCTGGTCCATTGGGCCTGTGCGATGTTGCTGCACTGGAGATGAGGTGGTAAATTTCGCCTTCCGTTTCTTTCCCATCCGGATAAACAATTAAAGAGGCAATAGTTTAATCGGCCTCCGGCCTTCGCCGGTCTAAGCCGGTCCAAGCCGCGTGCCCCTTCGGCAACGCGCCGGCGGTGGCGGGGCGCCGCCCAACCGCAGATTAAATAGTCAGTGGTGCCGCGCACAGCTGATGTCACCCGCCGGCAACTCAGCCTCACCCGCTGCTAGTTCTTTACTCGGTGTCCGGCAAACAATCCAGGGAAGGTGAGCACCTCCTCCTTCTCCTTCGCACTCTCCCCGTTAAGCAGCGTCCAACCGCAGATTAAATAGTCAGTGGTGCCGCGCACAGCTGACGTCACCTGCCTCGCCCGCTGCTAGTTCTTTACTCGGTGTCCAGCAAACAATCCAGGGAAGGTGAGCACTTCCTCCTTCTCCTTTCACCTTGGGAAATGTTCAAAAATTTTCTAAAAGAGTTCCTAATGTATCCTGAGGAGGATATTCCTAGTATTTCGAAGATTTATTACCTAATTAAAAATCCAACCAGAGGTACAGAGGGACAAAAAGATAATGTTGATGCCCCATCCACTTTGGGAGTGTCAACTTTTCTTGAGGAGTCATTAGATGTGATAAATAATAGAGCTACTTTGTTTATCTCCTTTGTAGCGGAACAAGACAAGGAGAAATTGTTTAAAACATTTTTTGGATCTAAGGATATTATGTTTTGTGGACAAAAAGTGCAGATATTTCCGGACGTGGCTAGAGCCACACAGGCAAGAAGAAAATACTTCTTGTCCTTAAAAGATCGGGTAATTGCTATTGGTGCAATGTTTTTTTTAAAGTTTCCCTGTTTATGTTTAGTTAATTATAGGGGGAAAAAAATTTGGTTTTGTAGACCCAACACATCTAGAAACTTTCCTATCGGACAAGAGTCAGGCCCAGTCTGAGGCTTTAAAGGACAATGGTGTATAAAAATGAAAGTATTCTCCTTCTCCTTATAGAATGAATATTTTCTTTTTTTATTATTGAATTGTCTCCCCCTATTATGGAATATGTAACAACTAGAAATGGTGTTAAATAACGTATATTTCCTATACTTTTGTTCATGTTGTAAAACATATTTGCCTGTTTCATGATGTTAACCATTGAATGAAAATTTAATAAACATTAAATAAAAAAAAAAAAAAAGAAAATGCAAGAGAAAAGAAAAACCTTCCTGATGATGAAGAGTGAAGTAATCTCACGAGGAGCCAAATTTTATCTAAGATTCCCGTGTAGATGTATTCTGGTATATCAAAATGATAGATATATTTTTTCAGAACCAGAGCAATTACGAGTATACTTAGACTTGCACTCCTAAGTAACTCCAAGAGGTGTTGGTAAAATGTAATAGGTACATGACACTGTGTTGTAACTAAATGTTAAGATGATTTGTATTTCCTTGAATCTGCTTTAATATTTGGTTCTCCCATTATTCTTATAATATATGGTAAATAGGGATATTTCTTATATATGGTAATGAGAAGAATGATGTTATTTCTATCTTTTTCTGAAGACATTGTTTTCAATGTAAATTTTGATTAAACTTCAATAAAAATAAAATTAAAAAAAATGTATATATATATATCATGTATTGTATCTGATCACTCATTTTTCCTAAAATGCTACACATCTTACAGATTCTACCAGGGGTATGTAAACTTATGATCATGACTGTATTTTGCAGCTAGGCAATCGATTGAAGATTAATCCTAAGATTTTAAAGCTCTATGAAAGAAAAACAGTGCTATTGCAAACCCGCAGTTTTGGAACCTGCTGTGCAAAGAGGGAAAGTGACTTACTCAGGATAGCAGAACTCTAGAGCCAGACCCCATGCAGTTTTACTCCATGTGCTGTGCTGTGACCACTAGACCACTCCATTATTGTTATGCCCTATAGCCTCCTACTTCAACGTTCGGACTTAATTGGTGCAGGGGACACACTCAATCCCAGGGCTAAGGCCCAGTTCTCGGGCACCAGTCTTTTCAATCCCGGGGCGTGATTCTCTCCATGGGGGGAAGCTTAACCTCCCGAGCACAAGTTGTGCAGGGAGACAGGGAACTCACTTTCAGTCTCTTTACTCCCCCATAGTTAATACTCACTGTCCGCTGGCTCATAGAGATGGTGCCTTCCTTCAGGCAGGACACTGGAGTTGGTGTTCAAATAAAATTTACTGTTACAAAAATAACTGCACAGTCCATTCAAAAGATAAAGTCCAGGGATTTTCACAAAAGCACAAAAGTTCACAGTGCCGGTGCTCACTTCATTGTTCTCTGAGCCAGTAATCCCTATGGGGATTACTGGCTCATCCAGTGCTCCTACCATCCAGTGCTCCTACCATGTGACAGGGGCTGGCCAATGGCACGGATACCCTGTCACATGGTAAGGGCAAAGGGCCATCGGCGCCATTTTGATTAGTGGCAGCTGACAGCCCGGGAGCGGGAGATCGTTCCCGGGACCCCCACTGGACTACCAGGTACCTGTAAAATGTTTTTGGGGGGGTCGGGAGGGTGGGGGAAGCAAAGGGATTAATTTTAAAGGGTCGGGGTGGGTTTAGGGTTATTTTTGTGTGCCGTTTTTCCCGCTCTCCCCAAAACGATAAGAGAACCTCCAAGAACAATATTGTGGGGTTTTCCTATCGTTTCGGGGGAGCCCCCGATTTCAGACGATTTTGAAAATATTGACGATATTTTCAATCGTCCAAAGCCCGATTCACATCCCTAGTGGATAATACATTGAAATTGTCGGCTCATTGTGCTCTGGCGGTCAAAAAAGCAAACAGAATGTTAGGAATTATTAAGAAGGGAATGGTGAATAAAGCGATGGATGTCATAATGCCTCTGTATCGCACCATGGTGAGACTGTACCTTGAATACTGTGTACAGTTCTAGTCACCACATCTCAAAAAAGACATAGTTGTACTGGAGAAAGTGCAGAGAAGGGCAACCAAAATGATAAAGGGGATGGAATGGATCCACTATGAGGAAAAGATAAAGAGGTTAGGACTGTTCAGTTTGGAGAAGAAATGACTTGGGGGGAAGGGGATATGATAGAGGTCTACAAAATCATGATAGGGTTTGAACAGGTTAATGTAAATCGGTTATTTACTCTCTCAAATGATAGAAGGACTATTGGGCAATCCATGAAGTTAACAAATAACTCTTTTAAAACAAATTGAAGACAATTCTTTTTCACTCAGAACTTACTTAAGCTCTGGAATTCATTGCCAGAGGATGTGGTTACGGAAGTTAGTGTAACTGAGTTTAAAAAAGGATTTGGATACATTCTTAGAGGAAAAATCCATAAATTGCTATTATTCAGTAAGGAATAGTAGCTTCATATCTATTTAATGTTTGGGAATTTGCCAGGTACTTGTGACTTGGATTGGCCACTGTTGGAAATAGGATGCTGGACTTGATGGACCTTTGGTCTGACCCAGTATGGCATATCTTATGTTCTTATAAGTTTTAATTGTTATATGTTGTTCTATTCTTCAGCTGTTATGAAATATGTATTATTTTTATTAGTATGGTTTTATTACTATTGATTTTATATTTCTTTATTTTTTTTACGAGGAATGGTGATTCGATTTTTCCATTGTTTTACTGTTGTGGTTTCCAGTTCAGTTTTTGTCTGTATATTTCCATTCATACTTACAGTATGCTCTTTTTATTCTGTATTTGGTGAGGGTCTGTCTGTATTCGATATGTATGACTAAGGTGAGGTATTCTGCCAGCGTGTAGTTTCTGTTTAGGGATTTATAGCAGCCTGGCTTGTTCTGTTTTCCTAATATGATGTGTATTGGTATTTTAGGGCCTGGTGTAATATCAGCACTTCTGCCTTTTTATAAGTAGGGTTGTTACTATTTGCGTGCTGGCAGTTTGGTGTTGTTTTAGTAAGGAAGTTTTACTATATTATTGTTATAATTCTTTACTCGTGACTTTCTGAGTGCTATGCCCACACTGAACACGTTGCAATAGGCCTAATGCCATATGAGTTGCAAGAGTCTTTTTTTACTTTTTTTGTAGGATTTTCTGGTTGGCACCACACAGAGCATGTAAATATAATATGCGTGTTGTAAGTGATTTTTTTTTATCTCAGACTGTACTTTTAATGTCATTTTTCATATAAAATATATTATAAATGCATAATTTTTAATTGTGTGGGGAGGGAGAGTGCGCAAGGCTGTACAGTTCACAAGGCAGACTTCTTCACCCACTGGATCCCATAGGACGCAGCTCTTGTCCTCTTTCTCTTCCGGGGTAGTGATAACTGATTCTATCTTCCCCTTCTGGGCCCGAGAGTGACAGCAGAAGAAAAAACGTTGGTGGAAAGAGAATGCAGCTTGTACAAAAATTTTGTTATTTCTGTTCAGAGAGAATACTCTTACCTTTCCCTTGTGTCATTCTTAAAAATAAAAGTTATACTGAGGCTTTTTTAAAGTTTAGCTGTGGATTGTTGTGAGCACTGTCCATCAGGTGCATCACAATGGGAAAAAGGTTGAGAACCATTGATGTAAAGAATATACCCAAAGTGCATATGTCATTTAAGAATTTGTTTCCTATTTATTTTTAGCTTATATATATATTATTGCTGTACTGTACTTTTGTCATTATGGGTTTGGCAGAAGAGATGGAGGTCAGGATTGTAAACACTTACAGATGGATAAATAGTGATTTATCTGAAACTAGCACACTATTGCATGCTACTGTAGTGATCATTAGGGCTGTACATTTCCTGCCTCTTACTGTTGACATGAGACCACAAGAAGTGAATTGGCTGTAATATGAGGGCGCTGCCTAAGACCGGTTTCTATTTAAAGATGAAGCTTTGTTCCGTCCTCCGAACTAAAGTTATAGAAAGAATGCAAATTAGTCAGAATTGTGGCTGAGCAGAAAGTCAGCCTACGTTATGGAACCAAGTCTGCGCTTTTAGATAACATGACCTGCGATGTCAAGAGGCGTCTGAGTACTCTGAAAGCAAAACTAAAAATAGCTAATAATATGCTTCATTCAGCCCATGCATACTCTTCCTTTCCCTTTTACTGGATTGTAAGAACCACCTTGTCATTTTGCCATATCTAAGCAGCAGCTTCAGAGAGTAAAAATACCAAAAACATATTGGAAGCAAAACTGCATTTGAAACTTAACATTTTTTGTACATGAAATCAAGAAGATGCTTTATTTTTAGTTTACATTTTGTTTAAATAAATCAAAGTCTCATATAAAAGGGAGGAAGGCATTACAGAATAATTACTTATATCAGAACAATGGCCAAATTTGTTGTAAAATAAAAGGGCATTTTTATACCCACATTTTGCTTTGCCTTCATGTACACAAATTCATTTAACATATAGCAGTGTGATTTTCATATTCAGGTTAGGAGGCATCGTGTGTTTGAAAATCGATTTTTCGAACAGGCCATATTGAAAATTTAGCCCAGCATGATGTATGTTTTTTGCCTTTATAGATGAAGGATGCAAAGATATGCAAAATATGACTAGAATGGCAATTTTCATAATCTGTTCAATAGGAAATGCTGTGTGATTAAGATGTATGCCTTATTTTCCTCTAAGTCCTGGAGACACAGGTAGATAAAGTGACTTGCCAAGATCACAGAGAACAGGTCCATGGCAAAGGTGAGTCTTGAAGTCCTGTCCTTGGACTTTGACTCATAGACCAATGCTCAAGCCTATAATATAGACTGCCTAACTGTTTCTCCCTTTGCCTCACATATTGCAGTTCTCAATTTCAAGCCCACTTAATTTTTCAATAAAACATTTCCTCACATTATTAAATGTATTGGTTTTTAAGATAATAAATGTCATGTCAATAGATAAATGTACTTTCATTGCTGCCTTCTGGACTTTAGGAAGTGGAATAAGATTTTTTGCATGTTGCAGTTATTGATCTGTGGGCCAATATGAGTACGGTATTGATACATTTTTTAAATAATGCAAGCCAAGAAAAACAGTGAGCAGAGCTGACTGCATACATTTTTCGTTAGTACATAAAAATAGTCACCAACTAGCGTTTAGCAGTGTAATGAATTAAGAAACAACAGTAGCGATTAAATTAGCTGACCTCCAGCATTTCACAAACAGGAGCTGGATGAATCCAAATGATCTGCATGGGCATTTTACTTTTTCAGGACAAATCTTTATGTTAAATAAGATCTGTGTAAAGGGGGTATATACTGGAGAAAACTCCAGAAAAACTTAAGATACTGGATCCAGAGATCTGGCTCGGTCCACCTTAAACCTAATACATCAGGGAATCTTGGTCCTGGGCAGAGCTCCCTATGATAACTCCCTGTGCCTCCTGTTCCCTTCTGCTTTTGTTTTGTTTCTTATCATTAAATAAAAATTTACCAGCGTCCAGCCTAAGTGTTCTCTGGCCACCTCAAAGGCTGCCCATGGTGCCACAATCTAGCAAATGTAATTCATTTTGCACTAGTGAACTTAGTAACCTTTACAAAGCCTGCTGCTTCAAGCACAAACTACAAAAATGAATCTAACATGTATGCGGAAGTTTAAAAATAGTGAACTATGCAGTAAGACCTTAATGTATATGTTAAAGTGGTCTAGAAAGACATTAAAGTGAGCATGCTAAAATTTGCATGTCCACATAAACAAATGAAGGGATGTAATATGCAAATGATGGTTTATCATGTGCAAGGTAAGGAAATGATGTGCTGACCTTTTATGCTATTTACCAAGTACTTGCTAATGTTGTTATAGGAGTCTCTGTTTAGTGGACCCTTGGGCCGACCTGCTGGAGACTGGGAAAGATGGTCAATGTCTCTAATGAATAGCAGGCCGGGAGGCAGATGTTCAGGCAGGATGTAGATGCTCTTCACCCTGGAAGCTGGTACTCCCCCGGGAGGAGCCCGTAGGGGCCCGGCCGCTGGGACTTAGGCGGGCTGTGGATCAGGACAGGTAACTGGAACCAGACTAGGACAGTAGCAATACTGTAACTGGGTTCGGGTTCTGGAACCAGGCAGGAACTGTGGCAGGATTCGGGTACTGGAACCAGGCAGGAACTGTAGCAGGCAGGCTAGAACCGAGCAGGTACTGTAGCAAGCAAGCAGGAACCAACTAGGTACTGAAGCAGGCAGGCTGGAACCGAGCAGGTACTGTAGCAAGCAAGCAGGAACCAGGCAGGTGCTGTAGCAGGCAGGCAGGAACCAAGCAGGTACTGTAGCAAGCAAGCAGGAAACAGGCAGGTGCTGTAGCAGGCAGGCAGGAACTAAACAGGTACTGAAGCAGGAATGGAGTGAAGCGAGTCACTCCGGGGCACAGCGCAACAGGAAACCGGGAGGCTAACCCGTTGCAAGGCAAAGACTGGATGACCGCGGCTAGCTTTTCAAGGCCGCGGCGTCTGACGTCAGGAGTTGGGTGGAGTCACCAGTGGCGGGAAACGGCCTAGAAAAGCGCCCAAGTGGCGAGCGCGCGCCCCTAGGAGCCAGGCGTCCATGGGAGAGCTCGCAGCGGCACGGCCCCACCGGGGACGCCGCCAAACAGGCCGCAAACCAGGCCTCTGGAAGCGGGAGCAGGTCCGGGAGCCCGGAGGTAAGGGCCTGGCCGCGAGCACCGCGGCCAGAACCACAACAAATGGCACACTATTTAATATCTACCTGAGACCAGGTGATAACTTCCTAATGTGCACGCTATTGAGAGAGCCCAGCTAACTGTAAACAGAGGCTGTAAAAATGTAGGACAAGGACAGGAAATGACACTGTAGAATTGTACACAATACTGTGTATTAACCCCTTGTGTCATAAAGCCAAATACCCAAATAGAAAACATAAAAACATAAGAACATGCCATACTGGGTCAGACCAAGGGTCCATCAAGCCCATCATCCTGTTCCAACAGTGGCCAATCCAGGCCATAAGAACCTGGCAAGTACCCGAAAACTAAGTCTATTCCATGTTACTGTTGCTAGTAATAGCAGTGGCTATTTTCTAAGTCAACTTAATTAATAGCAGGTAATGGACTTCTCCTCCAAGAACTTATCCAGTCCTTTTTTAAACACAGCTATACTAACTGCACTAACCACATCCTCTAGCAACAAATTCCAGAGTTTAATAATAGGCACGTCCGGTCTAATGGACCATCATTTGCTTTCTCTATAATCATCAGTCTTAATTGTGCAAAGAATTATTTTTTTTATATATTTTGTTTTGCAATTAAGCCACTTTTTATTATTTAAAGTCCATTGATATCTCTCCAATGTTTGTGAGATAATTTCCACAATGTTCTAGTTCAGATCTAGAAAACAATAAAGGTCTCAAAACAGGTCATGTTTCAAATTCATATCTTCATCAAGGGAATTTCAGTTTATTGTCTTTAGACTCATAGTTCATGTCTTTTCACCTGTTACGGTGTCTGAAGCATTTTAGCACAAAATTTGGCATAACAGGTGAAAGGACATGAACCTTGAGCCTAAAGACAATAAATTGAAATTCTCTTGATGAAGATGTGGATTTGAAACTTGGAGAGATATCAATGGACTTAAAAAAATTTAAAAAGATGTGTTATTTTCCTATGGAGACTCAGTATTTGCAAATTTATCTCATGCATATTCATTATGGGTATCCTGAAAACCCGACTGGCTGTGGGGTCCCCAGGACAGGTTTGGGAAGCCCTGCTATAGAGATTCCTCGAGCATCTCAAGGCAACAGGACAAGAGATTTTCCCAGAATCTCAACGCAGACTAGTTGGAGAGCTGGAGATTCCCCTTGAATCTCACAGAAGGCAATTCAAGCACTTGACAAAGAGGTTTTGAGGAGATTTTTCACTGATCAGTGTCCGAGGGAAGAGTGTACCCCTGGTATCCCAAAGGATTGAAATCAGAGATCTTTTGACCCATTCGACCAAGTAACAGATTGGGTAAAGAGAAGGATGTAGAATTTTGAACCACTATTATTTATTTATTTGTTTGTTTATTTACTTATTTATTTATTTAGACATTTTATATACTGGCGTTCCATATATGGATCACACAGTGGTTTACAAAGTGACATTCATAGTTATGACTTAACAAACACTACCTCAAGAGATTTGTGTTTTGATAGTTGTCTTACTGTTGAAGATTTTTACTTGTTGGAACCCAGTTTGGATATTTTTACTTGGGGATATTTTCAGACCAGTTCATGCCTAAACTGGAACTACACGCTAGTTATCCCACTCTCACTGGTGAGGATATCTTCAATGAGGATGAAGGTGAAGAGCAAGAAGGGAAGTGAGCAGAGTAAGGATGGACAGAGAAACCATTTGGGTTTTTTTTGATCAGTGGATGTATGTTGATTCTTATTTCTGTCATCTTGATCTGGATCTTCTTCTTTAAGTTACATAAAGGCTATTTTTTATTTGAACACTAACTACAGACTCCAGTATTTTCATTGAGAATTGACCCAAGTGTGGACTTATTGGGATAGATGGACCCTTTTGTGATTCCTGGTTTCTCCCTTTTGTGCTGGTTTTGGCTTCCCTGCTTTTATATTTCACTATCTTTTTTGAGATGCGACGACCAGAATTGCACACAGTATTCAAGGTGTGGTCTTACCATGGAGTGATACATAAGAACATAAGAAATTGCCATACTGGGTCAGATCAAGGGGTCCATCAAGCCCAGCAGCCTGTTTCCAACAATGGCCAATCCAGGCTACCAAGTACCTGGCAAGTACCCAAACACTAAGTAGATCCCATGCTACTGATGCTAGTAATAGCAGTGGCTAATTTCTAGGTCAACTTGATTAATAGCAGGTAATGGACTTCTCCAAGAACATATCCAAACCTTTTTTAAACCCAGCTACATTAACTGCACTAACCACATCCCCTGGCAACAAATTATAGAGTTTAATTGTGCGTTGAGTAAAAAAGAGTTTTCTTCGATTAGTTTTAACTTCATGGAATGCCCCCTAGTCCTTCTATTATCCGAAAGAGGAATTACCGATCCACATTTACCCGTTCTAGACCTCTCATGATTTTCAACACCTCTTTCACATTGAACAGTCTTAACCTCTTCAGCCTTTCCTCATAGGGGAGCTGTTCCATCCCCTTTATCATTTTGGTCACCCTTCTCTGTACCTTCTCCATCACAACTATATCTTTTTTGAGATGCGGCGACCAGAATTGTACATAGTATTCAAGGTGCGGTCTCACCATGGAGTGATACAGAGGCATTATGACATTTTCCGTTTTATTCACCATTCCCTTTCTAATAATCCCTAACATTCTGTTTGCTTTTTTAACTGCCACAGCACTCTGAGCCGACAATTTCAATGTAATTTCAGCTATGATGCCCAGAACATTTTCCTGGGTAGTAACTTCTAATATGGAACCTAACATCATATAACTACAGCATGGATTATTTTTCCCCATATGCATCACTTCCACTTGTCCACATTGTATTTGATCTGCCATATAGATACCCAATTTTTCAGTCCCACAAGGTCCTCCTGCAATTTAACACAATCCACCTGTGATTTAACTCCTCTGAATAATTTTGTGTCATCTGCAAATTTTGATCACCTCACTTATCGTACCCCTTTCCACATTATTTATAAATATATTGAAAAGCACCGGTCCAAGCACAAATTCCTGAGACAAACCACTGTTTACCTTTTTCCATTGTGAAAACAGACCATTTAATCCTACTCTGTATTTCCTGTCTTTTAACCAGTTTGCAATACGCAAAAGGACAATGCTTCCTATCCCATGACTTTTTAAATTTTTTTTAGAAGTATCTCATGAGGGACTTTTTCAAATGCCTTGTGAAAATCCAAATACACCATATCTACCAGTTCACCTTTATCCACATGCTTATTCACCCCTTCAAAAAAAAGTAGCAGATTTGTGAGGCAAGGCTTCTCTTGGATAAATCTGTGCTGGCTGTGGCCCATGTCTGTCTATATGTTCTATGATTTTATTCTTTATAATAGTTTCTATGATTTCTCCCAGCACTGAAGACCTCTGGAGCCCTTTTTAAATATCGGGGTTACATTGGCCACCTTTCAGTCCTCAGGTACAGCGAATGATTTTAATAATAGTTTACAAATGTCTTGTAATAGGTCTTAAATTTTATTTTTGATCTATTTCAGAACCCTGGGGTGTATGCCATCTGGTCCAGGTGATTTGCTATTCTTCAGTTTGTGAATCTGGCATACTATATCTTCCAGGTTCACTTTGATTTGGTTCAGTTCATCTGAATTGTCACCCTTGAAAACGTCCTCTGGAACGTGTATCTCCCCAATATCCTCCTCATTTAACATCAAAGCAAAGAATTTATTTAGTTTCTCTGCAATGGCCTTCTTTCCTAAGTACACCTTTAAACCCTCAATCATCTAATGGTTTAACTGACTCCCTCACAGGCTTTCTGCTTCGGTTATATTTATAAATGTTTTTATTATGAGTTTTTGCCTCTATTGCTAACTTCTTTTCAAATTCTCTCTTAGGCTGTCTTATCAGTGTTTTACAATGAATTTGCTAGTACTTATGCTTTTTCCTATTTTCTTCTGATGGATCCATCATCAAGTTTTTGAAGGAAGATCTTTTGGCTAAAATAACTTCTTTCACCTCACCTTTTAACCATACCAGCAATTTGACCTTCTTTACACCTTTCTTAATGCATGGAATACATCTGGAATGTGCTTCTAAGATGGTATTTTTTAACATGCCTGTTAAGAACATAAGAACATAAGAAAATGCCATACTGGGTCAGACCAAGGGTCCATCAAGCCCAGCATCTTGTTTCCAACAGTGGCCAATCCAGGCCATAAGAACCTGGCAAGTACCCAAAAACTTGGGTACTTGCCAGGTTCTTCCACAGTGTTATACACTCTTAACCTTTGTAGCTGCACCTTTCAGTTTTTTTCTAACTATTTTTCTCATTTTCTCAGTTTCCCTTTTGAAAGTTTAGTGCTAGAGCCGTGGATTTACTTATTGTCCCTCTTCCAGTCATCTTCCAGTCATTAATTCAAATTTGATCAAGTTATGATCACTGTTGCCAAAACGCCCCACCACTGTTACCTCTCTCACCAAATTGTGCATTCCACTAAGAATTAGATCAAAAATTGCTCCCTCTCTCATTGGTTCCTGAACCAATTGCTCCATAAAGCTGTCATTTATTCCATCCAGGAGCTTTATCTCTTGAGCATGTTCTGATGTTACATTTACCTAATCAATACTGGGGTTATTGAAATCTCCCATTAGTACTGCACTAACAATTTGGTTAACTTCCCTAATTACTCTTAGCAGTTCTGTTGTGTCCATCGGTCTTCGACGGCTTCGCTCCGCTTATTGCACCCCTATCTTGGCTCCTCCCGCTTACCTGGGCAAGATGGCTACCGCAGCATCATCAAGCTGACTTCTCTGGCGTCCCCGGAATGGCTATGGTGCAGCCGTACGCCATTGCTCCTCCCAGGTACCTGCTAGGGTGCACGCGCGTGTGCAACCCATGTCTAAGTACGCCCAGTGGCGCGAACCTCGAAGGTGTTCCCTCATCTGACGTCACGCCACTCTGGGTATATCTACTTCTCAAGATTGCTAGTTCATTGAGTTGGCAAAGGCTCGAATGGTCACGTACTCTTCCTGTCTGCGCTACTCTGCCGCTTCCCTGCTGCCTGCAGGAAGCTCTCCTTCTGCCCTTCGGGGTTTTAGTACTAACTTGGGTACCTGCTCCTCGGGGGCCCTCTGTTCTATTTTCAGGTGCCATTCAGGGAACAGTTACTCGCTCCTTTAGGGCCTGCTCTCCCTGCCTCAGTGCCTGTACCTTCAACAACTATCTGGTGGAATTGCATCCATAACAGCTAACATTGAGTGAGTACTCTAACATCTCATCCAGATAAACCCTTGCTGCGGAACCTCCTGACGTCACCAAAGAGAGAAGGGCCCCCTCTGCCGAGGTCCCGGAGACTACAACTCACCACTGCCACCTGGTGGCTATCTTCAAGCTGTATAAATAAAGAGTTCAATCCCGGTGTTTTGTGTATAGAGTCTAGCCCAGTGCTGTGGCTCCTCACGGGGCTCCTCCCTGTGGGCATGGTCATCTCCACAACACCCAAGGATCCACTAAAACACATGTGATAACAACAAGTTCATTGTCCATCTTATCATTATACTCTTGCCCAACACATGTCAGATTTCTGCCCATAAAGATTCTATTGTGCATTTAGGTCCGGATTGTAAAAGCTCTATGCGCATAAATCCAGTGGATTATGCACTATGGGCCTATTTTATAAAGGCCCGGCAATGCGCTTAAAGCCCCGGGATGTGTGTAAGTTCCATGGCTTCAAAAAAGGAGCAGTCCGGGGGCGGGGTGGGGCCATTTGCTGCTGTGTCGGAGGATCGCGTGCCAGAAGGCTGCCGGTGCACGCAAATTGCTCCTGCCCAGAGGCAGCCGCAAAAAATAAGATAGAGGTCGGGATTGGGGTGGGGGGTTAGAATAGGGCTAGGGGTGGAAAGGTTAGGGGAAGGGGTGGGAAGGTTAGATTAGGGGGAAGGGAGCAGGGGAAGGCCGCGGGCATCGGCTCAGCCAAGATGCACTAGTGTGCACCCCCTTGCGCACGCATGTTATAAAATTGGGCATCCATGTGTGCCGGGTAGTGCACGTACCTTTGAAAATCTACCCCTTAATCTCTTGCAGGATCTTTATCCAGTTGGACTGTATGCCATCCTGGACATAAAGTGTCATCCCCCACCAAGTTGCACCTCCCTATCATTGCGATATAATTTGTACACTAGTATAGCACTATTCCATTGGTTATCCTCCTTCCACCATGCCTCTGAGATTCCAATTAAATCTATCTCATCATTCACTACTCTACACTCTAACTCTCCCATCTTACTTCTAAGACGTCTAGCATTGACTTACAGACATTTCAAAGTGTGTTTTTTGTTTGTATTAATAACCTGCTTTTCAGTTGACAGGGATAATTTGGAATGTTTTAGCTCAGGTGATTCTTTACTTATAGCACATGGACTACTTTAGCTTTTATTGGAACATCTTTGTTGGGATGCCCTAATTCTCCTTTGAAGATACCTCCCTCCGAACCATGTGCTGCTGAGCAACCGTCGGCTTTCCTTTTTGTTCAAGTTTAAAAGCTACTCTATCTCCTTTTTAAAGGGTAGTCTGGTTCTACCCTGGTTAAGTTGGAGCCTGTTCCTTGAGAAAAGACTCCTTCCTTCCCCAAAAGGAATCCCTCTTCCTTGCACCATCGTGTCATTGTTGCATTGAGACTATGGAGCTCTGCCTGCCTCTGGGCACCCGCGCATGGAACAGGGAACATTTCAGAGAAAGCTATCCTGGAATTGTCAATTTTAGCTTTCTACGTAAAAGTCTAAAATTCTCTTCTAGAACCTTCCTCCCACATTTTCCTGTCTTATGAATCGGAAATTGGACCCCTGTTCCGAGGTAGAGTCAGCGCTGCCGAGAAGGCAGTCAACCCTCTTCAGTCTCTACCGTTGGATGGCAAGGCCTGTTGAAGATGTTGAGATGAAGGCTTCACCCTGGAAGCTCATGATCCCCCCAGGAGGAGCTCGTAGGGACATGGCCCCTGGGACTTAGGAGACTCCCTGAAGAGTGAAGATGGTCTGGATGCAGGCGCCTCCTGCAGGTCATGGGTTCCAGACGGCTGGCGCCTCCAGCAGGTCGTGATCAGTCCTGGAGTACACGTCGAAAGAAAGTCCCAATCCAGTCTAAGGGTCGAAGTCCAGAGAGAGGTTGAGAGCCGGTCCAGGAGCAGACGGGAGAATGGTCCGGAGCAAAGGAGAAGGGTCCAGAGCCAGTCCAAGTCAATACCAGAAGATCACCACCACCGGTCCAAGGGTCAGGAGCCAAAGAATCAGTCTAATGAGGAGAAGAGCAGAAGCGGGATGAAGGGCGGATCCAGGAGCACGGAACACCGGAACCGAGTACAGGACCTTAATACCAAGGCAAGGTCTAAGTGTTTAGACCTTGCCTTAAATACAGGAACCAGGAGGCGGAGTCCCAGGTGGAGTCATGACAATTTCCTGTCATGGCTCCTTTAAATATTTTCTTCAGCCGCGCACGCGGCTGTTAGCAGGGCCAGCCCGGCCGAGAGGAACCATGCGGCCGGGCTTGGCAGTGGCCGCAGCCCCGAGGAAGCAGAAAGAAGGCTGCCTGCCACCGCAGGAGCCTTCAATAAGCCCGATACTTCAGGAGAGCAATTACTGCCTCGACCGTCGGCCCAACCCGAGTCGCGACCTGTCGTGGCCAGCGGCCATGACACCCGGCCACTGGGTGCCGTTGTCGGCATTTCTAACAGTACCCCCTCCTTTAGGCCTCCCCTGAGAAGGCTTGGGTTTTCCAGGGTGCTCAACATGAAAGTTTGTGAGAAGAGACTTATCCAGTATATTTTTAGCAGGCTCCCAAGAATTCTCCTCAGGTCCGAATCCTTCCCATGATAGAAGATACTCCCAGGTTTTGCCTCTTTTCCGGACGTCCAGAACCTCTTGTAACTGGTATATGGTCTCATCCTCAGCCCTGTGCTGTGGTACTTCGGGGGCCTTCTGGGAAGGCCAAGTGAGGACCAACAGTTTCAGAAGGGACACATGGAAGGAGTTATGAATTCTCAAGGTGGTCAGTAAACGGAGTTGGTAAGTTACAGGGCCCAGCTCATGTAGTTCAGGAAAAGGTCCAATATAACGTGGGGCCAACCGCATGGAAGGAACTCACAACCAGATATGCCATGTGCTAAGCCATACTTTATCTCCAGGATGAAACCGTGGGGCTGCTCATCGATGCTTGTCAGCGAATGTCTTGGCGGTATGGGCATCTTTCTGGAGCATGCGCTAGGTGTGAATCCAGAGCCGCCACAACTGTACTGTGGTAAGCTGAGCTGCCGGTGATGGTACCGGTAATGGCAGAGGTAGAGGTGGCCTGGGGTGTCATCCAAATATAATCTGGAACGGAGATGTCCCTGTTGCAGAGCAGACATGCGAGTTATGAGAGAACTCGGCCCATGAGAGAAGCGATGCCCAATCGTCCTGGCGAGAGTTGACGTACATCCGAGGAAATTGCTTTAACGTACGATTTGTACGTTCCGCCTGTCCATTAGCCTGCAGATGAAACATGATGGTATAGTCCAGGGAGATATTAAATTTCTTGCAAAGATTGAGCCAGTAACGGCCATGAACTGAGGACCTCGATCAGATACGATATGCTGTGGGAGGCCATGGAGGCGGAAAATATGAACCATAAATAGTTGGGCTAGATGAGGAGCAGATGGGAGGGAGGGAAGTGGGATAAAGTGGGCCATTTTTGAGAATTGGTCCACAACCACCCATATTACTGTATTGCCCTCAGATGGCGGAAGATCCACTATAAAATCCGTGGAAATATGTGTCCAAGGTTTCTGGGGAATGGGTAGCGGTTGTAAAAGTCCCCAAGTCTTCCCGGTAGGAGTCTTGTGTTGTGCACAGGTTGGGCAAGAATCTACATATGCACGAATATCTTTATGCATGTCGGGCCACCAATAATATTGTTGTAAGAGCATCTGAGTCCAAACTCTGCCCGGATGTCTGGCCAACTGAGAATCGTGTCCCCATTGTAATACTTTTGTACGAAGCCTCTTAGGTACCACAGTCTTGCCCGGTGGAACTGTGAACGTTGCAGAAAGGATGATGCGAGCTGGGTCAATAATATTTTGAATTGGCTCCTCAATGTCAACATTGGAGAAAGAGCGAGACAGTGCATCCGCTTTGGCGTTCTTATTAGCGGATCGATATCGGAGCTCAAAATCAAAACATGTGAAGAAAAGCACCCAGCGAGCCTGGCGTGGGTTCAGGCGTTGGGCTTGTTGGAGATATACCAAGTTTTTGTGGTCAGTGAAGACAGTGATACGGTGTTGTGCCCCCTCCAACCACTGTCGCCATTCTTCGAATGCGAGCTTGATAGCCAGAAGTTCTTTGTCACCTATGGAATAATTGCGCTCCACTGGAGAAAATTTTCTAGAGAAAATAGGAGCATGGATGAAACTTCCCCGATGCATTGTTTTGGCTTAGGACAGCTCCTACTCCTTCAGCGGAGGCGTCAACCTCCACTGTAAACGGGCGTCTGGGATCAGGATGTCGGGCAAGGTTGTTGTAGAAAGGATTCTTTGAGAGACTGGAAGGCTTCTACCGCCTCCAAGGGCCAGGCCTTGATGTTTACCCCCTTACGAGTATTGCAGTAAGGGGCGCAGCCAACTTGGAAAAGTTCTGTATAAAACTACGATAGTAGTTTGCGAATCCAAGGAATTGTTGAAGTGCACATAGACCATTGGGCTGAGGCCACTCTTGGATGCATTTTAATTTATTGGGGTCCATTTGAAAATCTTGCTTAGAAATAATATACCCCAAAAAAGGTAAAGCTTTTCTTTCAAAAATGCATTTTTCTAGTTTTGCATAGAGTCGATGTTCTCTCAGACGTTGCAGTACTTGAATAACGTGTTGACGATGCGTCTGTAAATCGCAGGAAAAAACTAAAATGTCATCTAGGTAGACTACCACGCAGACATAGAGCAGGTCTCTGAATATCTCGTTAATAAAGTGCTGAAAGATGGCAGGAGCATTGGTCAGTCCGAATGGCATAACAAGATATTCATAGTGTCCATCTCTGGTGTTAAAAGCAGTCTTCCACTCGTCTCCCTCACGAATCCTGACTAGATTATATGCTCCTCGGAGATCCAATTTTGAAATCACCTTGGCCCCCTGTAGACGGTTGAAGAGTTCAGCTATAAGTGGTAATGGGTACCGGTCCTTGATGGTAATGGCATTTAGCCCACGGTAATCTATACATGGATGCAAGGTCCCATCTTTTTTTCCAACAAAGAAGCCGGCCCCGGCTGGAGATTTAGCGCATCTAATGAATCCTTTCTATAAGTTGTCCTGAATATATTCTGCCATAGCACGGGTTTCCAAGGCAGATAACAGATAGACCCTACCCCGGAGCGGGGTAGCACCAGGAATCAGATTAATGCTACAATCGAATTCTCAATGTGGAGGCAAAATGTCAGCAGCCTTTTTGGAAAAGACGTCCAAAAACTGATTGTACTGTGGAGGCAGACCTTCAAGCCGGGAAGTACAGATGAAACTACAGGGGGAGCTTGATCCATTAATACAGGTCTCCTGGCATGCTGGACCCCAGTGGATACGTTTTAAAGATGTCCAGTCGAACTGTGGGTTGTGTTGTTGTAACCACGGAATGCCAAGGACTAGGGGATGAATGGCTCTCTGGATGATATAGAAGGAGATACGTTCAGTGTGGTTCGGTGAAATGTGACACTCCATGGGGACTGTATGATGAGTTATCCTCCCTGGCAGGGGATCTCCATGAATGGAGGATATAATTAATGGCTTAGAACACAAGCAAGTAGGAATGTGTAGTTGCTTTACCACATCTTGTAGGATAAAATTTCCACCAGCTCCAGAATCTACTAAAGCCAGAGTGGAGAACTGATGATCTTCGAAACCCAGGGTGACATGCAGAGTAAGTGGGGGAGCTGGAGAGGTGATGCCTAGGGTTACTCCCCTGATGGAGCCTAGGCTTTGGAGTTTCCCCTAACGTGTTGGACAACGGGCAATGAGATGACCCGCTCCTCCATAATAGAGACAGAGGCCTGCCTTGCGGCATCTTTGCTGTTCTTCTGGAGAAAGGGGGCCCCGTCCTAATTGCATAGGTTCCTCCTTAGTTCCTTCAGAATTAGATGCATTTTGGGAGGCAGGAATTGAGCGAGAAGGAGTAGCACCCGCTATGTGCCTTCTCGTGCTTGATCCCTCCCCGCTCTTTCCTGTAGTCATCGATCGATTCAGGTTACCAAGTCCACGATGGAGTCCAAGGATTGAGGTAACTCTCGGGCTGCCATTTCATCTTTTATTCTGGGTGACAGACCTTCTAAGAATATGGACCGGAGACAGTTCTCCTCCCAATGGAGTTCGGATACCAGCATCCTGAATTCAATGGTATAATCCGCCAGTGGTCGCCCTCCTTGCCGGAGTTGTAAAAGCTTGGAACCAGCAACCACTTGTTTTCCTGGATCTTCAAACACTGCTTGAAACAATTCCAAGAACTTAGGAGGATTTTGTAGGATTGGATCCGATCGTCGCCAGAAAGGGGAAGCCCAAGCCAGAGCCTTATCCTCCAATAGGATATATGTCATTTTGGTAAGATCATCTGGAAAGAGGGAGGCTTGAAGATGAAAGTGCATACTGCACTGGTCGAGAAATCCTTGACACAAGCGAGGGTCTCCGGCATAGCGTGGAGGAGTCGGTAATGGAATCACGGACCGGGTATTACTCTGCCCCACCGATGGCAAGGGTGGCGGAACGGTCTGAGCTGAAACTATAGAATCCAGACAGGTGTTAAGTCGTTCCAAGGAAGCCGCCATGGATTCTAGTATGCGTTGCTGCTCCATGACCTTCTGGGCTAATCCAGGAATGGCCCGGCGAGCTGAGGCCTCTGCCGGGTCCATGGCCTTGGTATTCTGTTATGAATTGGAAAGTGGACCCCTGTTCCGAGGTAGAGTCGAGAAGGAAGTCAACCCTCTTCGGTCTCTACCGTCGAGAAGGAAGTCAACCCTCTTCGGTCTCTACCGTCGGATGGCAAGGCCTATTGAAGATGTTGAGATGAAGGCTTCACCCTGAAAGCTCGTGATCCCCCCAGGAGGAGCCCGTAGGGACACGGCCGCTGGGACTTAGGAGACTCCCTGAAGATGGTCTGGATGCAGGCGCCTCCTGCAGGTCGTGGGTTCCAGACAGCTGGCACTCCAGCAGGTCGTGATCAGTCCGGGAGTACACGTCGAAAGAAAGTCCCAATCCAGTCCAAGGGTCGAAGTCCAGAGAGAGGTCTGAAGCCAATCCAGGAGCAAAGAAGGAGAAGGGTCAGAGCCAGTCCAAGTCAATACCAGAAGATCACCACCACCGGTCTGAGGGTCAGGAGCCAAAGAATCAGTCCAACGAGGAGAAGAGCAGAAGCGGGACAAAGAGCGGATCCAGGAGCTCGGAACACCGGAACTGAGTACAGGATCTCAATACCAAGGCAAGGTCTAAGTGTTTAGACCTTGCTTTAAATACAGGAACCAGGAGGCGGAGTCCCAGGAGGAGCCATGACAATTTCCTGTCATGGCTCCTTTTAATATTTTCTTCAGCCACACGCGCGGCTCTTAGCAGGGCCAGAGGGGGAGGAGCCAGCCCGGCCGAGAGGAACCATGCGGCCAGGCTTGGCAGCGGCCGCAGCCCCGAGGAAGCAGAAAGAATGCTGCCTGCCACCGCAGGAGCCTTCAATAAGCCCGATGCTTCAGGTGAACAATTACTGCCGCAACCGTTGGCCCGACCTGAGTCGCGACCCTTCGCGGCCGGAGGCCATGACATCCGGCCGCGGAGCGCCGTGGCCGGCATTTCTAACATCCTGTGTCATCGGTGTCCATTCTATCTTGTTTTATTGAAATTGAAATATTCCTTTATTAATCAAAACCACCCCATTATCACAGGAATAAAGCATTATTTACCAGCTTAATTTCTCAAAATTAACAGAAGTAAAGTTTTCAGATTAATTCATTAGCTTACTTCCTACTCTTCCAAAATAATTTCAAATAATATTTTCATCCTTCAACAGCTCTTTAACTTCTCTAACTGAAGGTGCTATTTTTATTTAGGTATCAAGTCCCTAGTGCAAATAAAAATTGACTACAGTTAACATATGTTGGTGACTTTAAGGGAAGTAAAAAAATGTTCTCATGTTTTAAATGCACAGAAATGAGTAAACAAAAATAAGTGACTTGTGGGAACGCATGATTATATCATGAGACAGTGGGAGAAAATGTATAGTACCCCATGCTATATTATTTGAATGTCTCTTAAATGTTTATTGTGCTCATTTTTCACAATCTATAAAGTAAAGTGGTTATTGATTTTATGATATCTATCAGAATAACTGACATTAATTTTCTAACTGCCAGCATGCAAAGTCTAGGGTACTTTTTACCAGAGGACTTTGCACCAATTTTCAAAGGGAAAGCATATGCATACTTTCCCTTTTGAAAATTAAACCTAGAAAACTACCCGCATACATTTGTTCCTGCTAATTTGTGCAAGAAAGTATGGGGTAGATTTTCAAAAAGGGCGCCCTCGCGTATTTTTGTAGGTGCATCAGGCGCAAACAAAAGTACGCTGGATTTTAGTAGATACGCGCGTATCTGCTAAAATCCTGGATCGGCGCGCGCAAGGCTACCGATTTCATGTAGCCGGCGCGTGCCGAGCCGCACAGCCTACCTCCGTTCCCTCCGAGGCCGCTCCGAAATCGGAGCGGCCTCGGAGGGAATTCGCTAACGCCCTCCCCTCACCTTCCCCTCCCTTCCTCTACCTAACCCACCCCCCCGGCCCCGTCTAAACCCCCCCCCCTACCCTTGTTGGGGGATTTACGCCTCCCAGAGGGAGAAGTAAATCCCCGCGTGCCAGCGGGCCGCTGGCGCGCCTAGATGCGACCCAGGGGCGGTTCCGGAGGGCGCGGCCACGCCCCCGGACTGCCCCGGGCCGAAACCACGACCCCGGGCCCGCCCCCGAAATGCCGCGTCCCGCCCCGAAAACGGCACGCCGCTCGGCCCCGCCCCAGACACGCCCCCCTCGGAAAACCCTGGGACTTACGCGAGTCCCGGGGCTCTGCGCGCGCCGGCAGGCCTATGTAAAATAGGCGCACCGGCGCACAAGGGCCTGCTCGCGTAAATCCGGGCGGATTTACGCGAGCAGGGCTCTTAAAATCCGCCCCATTATGCGCACATATTTGAAAATTCAAAAGTATGAGATGAATTTTCAAAAGAGTTCCGTGCGCAAAAGCTGCATATACATGCGTATGGGAAGCATTCGCACATGAGTCTTGTTTTCCAAAGGGGTTACATACAGACACATATCCACCTTCTCAAGCAAATGTACTCATGGGAAAAGTGGGTGTGTTTGGGGCAAGTCTGGGAATGGTTTGCATTTACGCATGTAAGTTGCTCTTTTATAAGAGATTCACATGAACAACACATTTGGCAACTTATTCGTGCAGTTTTATATTTCCTAATTATTTATTACACATGATATCAGATTTGTTTGTTTTCTGCTATTGAGGGTGGGAGGCTTGGGTGAACTGGGGGGAGTTCAGAGTGACGTACTAGGGGGGTCTTGATGAGCTGCAGAAGGACTGGATGAACTGGTGGAGATATTGGCAAACTGGTGATTTCAAGTTTGTTTACATTTTTTAAAATATATCTTCTGTGTATAAATCAGGGTTTTTTGGGAGCAAGTTATATTATTTTTCACACACAAAATAAACCCATATATGTTTATAAACTAGGTAGAGAATGTGCATGCTTTTAATGCACTGCTGGTATTCGTGTGTAACCAAACATGCGCGCACATGTTGGATGGTAGACGTGTATTTTATAATCTGCACGTACCTGATAATGTTCAGGTTATAAAATACTGTAGTAGATCTCCGCATGGACATATACACACTTATATGGGGCGGTGCGAAGTTATATGAAAGTTATGCTTCCTGTGTGTAAATGCAAACTCCCTTCCCAACCCTGCCCGTAGGAACACCTCTGCTCACTGCGGGTAAAGTTAGGCATTTAGTGGCAGTACGCGCATAACTTTACCTGCACATAGATTGGGCAATTTTCTAAAAGCCCATTTTTGTTGGTAAAGAACTGTTTTACCCATGGAAATGGCTTTGAAAATTACCCTTCTTAAACTTCCCCATAGTGTTTTATGGAGTCTTGTCAACTTATTAAAATATTTTATATCTATCTGTAACCCAAGCTTGGGTACACAAATTAAAAACCAGGTGCCACTGGGTTCCAATTCTTGCAACTGGTCAATAGGTTCTAAAATGTGAAAGAACAGGCACGTGCCAAAGCACTTGGCTTCTTCAAACTTACAAAAAAAAATATACATATATATAGCTATGTGCTGCATGTTCAATGTGGTTGCATTTAAACAAGAAAATACCAATAATTTCAAAGGTGGATGCCTCTTACCATAGACACGAGAAACAATATTCTTTTAATCAGAGATCCTGATTGAAGCCCAGATTTTAAATTTTTTCAAAACAAATCCCCAGCAATATACTGGTTGAACAATTGCTCAATAGTCCATTTGAAAATTCAGTACCCCAATTGCTCAATATCGAGAGGCATCCACCTTTGCAATTATTGGAATTTTCTTGTTTAAATCAACCACATTTAACATTAATGCAGCACACATCTATCTTTTTTATTTCATCTGTGTGCATTCTGTGTACCAATCCACCATGTATTTGTGGAATTTACCTTTATTGTGGATATTCCTTTATGGCTTCACAAGCAGAGGATACCTTCAGTTATTCAGATAAAGATTTTCAAGCTTTGTGACTGCATACACTGCTCTTTACAGAAACCAGCAATTTCTCAGACATTTCCTGGTCAGAGGCTATTATTCTACAAAAGAGATCCACTTGGGCTGAGCTTCATGCCGTGTCACTGGTAGAGGGGGACCTTGCGAGTAGAAGATTAGGCATCCATATTGTAGATGAAATATAATGTGGAGAATTGCAGTGTGATGCATATAGGGAAAAATAACCCATGCTGTAGTGTAAATTGTTAGGTTCCATTTTATGAGTTACCACCCAGGAAAAGGATCTGGGCATCAGAGTTGCTATTACATTGAAGTTGAAAGCTCAGAGTGCATGGCAGTTAAAAAAGCAAACAGAATATTAGGAATTATTAAAAAGAGAATGGCAAATAAAACGCAGGATGTCCTAATGCTTCTGTATCATTCAATGGTAAGACTGCACATTGAATAATGTGTGCAATTCCGGTTGCCACATCTCAGAAAAGATGTAGTGGCACTGGAGAAAGTACAGAGAAGGGCGACCAAAATGATAAAAGGCATGAAAGAGCTTCCCTATGAGTAAAGGATAAAGACATTAGGACTGTTCAGCTTGGAGAAGATAAGGCTGAGGGGGGATATGAAAGAGGCCTATAAAATCATGAAAAGACTTGAACGAGTAAATGTGAAATGGTTATTTACTCTTTTGGATGATACAAGGACTAGGGGGCACTCCATGAATTTAGCTAGTAGTTCATTTAAAACAAATGAGAAAAAAATTCTTTCAATACACAATTAAGCTCTGGAATTCCTTGCCAGAGGATGTGGTTAGTGCAGCTAGTATATCTGGGTTTATAAAAGTTGTGGATAAGTTCCTGGAGAAGTCCATAAACTGCTATTAATCAATAGGGAATAGCCACTGCTTGTTACTGGCTTTAGTAGCATGGGATCTATTTAATGTTTGGGTACTTGCCAGGTACTTGTGACTTGGATTGGCCACTGTTGAAGACAGGATACTGGGCTTGATGGAATCTTGGTCTGATCTAGTATGGCATATCTTATGTTCTTCCTCCCCTCTCTTCTTCTTCTTCTCTGGATAGTTGTAAGCCATCCCTCCTCTGGATACTGAAGATCTGCAGGTTACTTTTTAGTAGGGAAGTGAATCGGGCTTCGGACGATTGAAAATATCATATGATATTTTCAAAATCATCATAAATTGGGGGCTCCCCCAAAACGATAGGAAAACCCCACGAAATTGTTCATGGGGGTTCTCTTATCGTTTTGGGGGAGGGTGGGAAAAACGGCACACAAAAATGACCCTTAAACCCACCCCGACCCTTTAAAACTAATACCATAGCTTCCCCCACCCTCCCGACCCCCCCCCCCCAAATCTTTTTACAGATTTCTGGTGATCCAGTGGGGGTCTCGGGAGCGATCTCCTGCTCCTGGCCCGTCGGCTGCCACTAATCAAAATGGTGCCGATGGCCCTTTGCCCTTACCATGTGACAGGGTATCCATGCCATTGGCCGGCCCCTGTCACATGGAGGGAGCACTGGATGGCCGGCACCATCTTTAAAAATGACCATCCAGTGCTCCTACCATGTGACAGGGGCCGGCTAATGGCACGGATACCCTGTCACATGGTAAGGGCAAAGGCCATCGGCGCCATTTTTATTAGTGGCAGCCGATGGCCCAAGAGCGAGAGATCGCTCCCGGGACCCCCCACTGGACCACCTGTAAAACGTTTTTGGGGGGTGTCGGGAGGGTGGGGGAAGCTAAGGGATTAGTTTTAAAGGGTCGGGGTGGGTTTTTTGTTTATCGGCTCGGGCGCAGCCGATAAACAAAACCACGATCGGGCCGGACGAAAAAAAAAACCATGATGTGAATCGGAACCGGAATCAGAACCGATTCCAGTTCCAATTCACATCTCTACATTTTAGAGAAGTAAACTCTCCCTTTGATGTTAGATCAGTGAAAATAACTTGTCTGAATTCCCTAGCTAATAGGTACTCAGAACTCAAAGAAATCAAAAATACATAAAGGATAGGGAGGGTGGACAGAAACTCCCACATCCAAAATAAAAGTATCCATGGAGAAGTTAAGAGTCAATGAACAGCAAATAGCAGAGGACAGCCAAGACATGCTGCTTCTGGAAAAAGAAACTAAAACCCACACTCTTAAGGTAGTGGCAAGGCTTTATGTGCCAGAAGATCTTCCCATTTATCAGCTTCTACGTAGAATGATCTATATGCCCACAGTATTGTTATTATAGTTCATCCCAGAACAAAAGTGTTCCTTGTAGGTTCCATGGGATCTCTACACATATAAGAGCATGCTCCTGCATTGGTGATGTCCCTCCATGAGGCTTTGGAACCAGCAACATCTATTTTCCTCAGCATGCAGCTATAGAGGAAGCCAGCTTCCTGCAGAGCAATCTAGAGGCTCCAGGGAGGATAATGCCAAGTGTTTTTCTGGGACTTCTCTGACCAAGGCATGGGCCTCGTATCTGTGTGTGAGTATCATAGGGTAACAGCAGTTCAGCACTTAGTAAATTCTCAAAGTTACGAGCAGCATTGTCTGATGTGTGACTGAATAAATTTCATTAGATGGTAAAGTCTACTCATGTGCTGACTTCTGGGAATTCATTGAATGTATTGTCCTACCTCATGTTTGGAACATGCATCTTCTGTGTCTTGCGTTTGTCTGGAAATAAATGAGATGATTGGACTCCAAAGAGAGTGGATTCCATGCTTTTATTTGGATTCACAAGTATGCATGGACGGTGAGTGTACACCTTAAGCTTACCCCCTTGGATAAAATCTTACTAAGTTGGAAGGATAGTGTGGTAGCCAGTTACACTTACACAAGTTCTACTTTCACAAGTCACCAACAGCAAAAATAAACAAACAGTAGGAAAAACAAAATATCTGAAGAAGCATGATAAACTCTTCAGCAAAGGAAATGCATTCTTGAAAAACCAGCACTCTATCAGTAAGAAATACATCACTTACTCCACTTCAGAAATAAAGGTTACCATTGAAACAACACATTTTTGACTGGCTTTAAAGAGCTAATGCTCTTTTCTTCAGGTCAGATTCAAATGTGCAAAAGATGACATTTCAGCAGTTAGGATACACTGAGATTTCCAAGGCAGGCTGTTCTCTTTCATGGTGTTTCCATAATTCCTCCTAGGGGCTCTTTCTAAAAGAAGCTAGACTTTACATCTAGACGTAGAATATAGAATACTCTTTCCATGGCAAAAGATGTTACTTCAACTGATCTGCAATAGTTAACAAGCGAAATGTCCATACAAAACATTCCCAAGGTAGGAGGAATATGCTCAGCTAGAAGAAGCTTTGCACTCTCTGCACAGCTCATTTTTATACCACTAGATGTCACCCTATGACATCACCAAGGCTTAAAGGCATAAACATCATTGTATACCATCTACCATTGAAACCAATGCAGCCTAATTTTTATCCTAAGAAAAGTAGACTTAAAGGAAGTCTGCGGCACCTTTATCTTAATTCCATGGAAGTCTATGGAGCTTAAATTAAATGGGAGTGCTGATGAAAAGACAATTTTTTAAATTCATGTTCTACTGCCACCATGAGATAAAACTTGTCAAGGGCTTTCGAAAAAGCCCTGACTTGTATTTATAGCTTAATTAGCAGCTGAGTCGCACAAGCCCTCACTTGTATTTATAGCTTAATTAGCAGCTGAATTCCTAACAATTTAATTATCTGCGTGGGGTTTAGATTTTCTTTTTCTTTCTCATATCCTTAAAATGGCCACAGTGTGACTGATGATGTGATCACATGTGCGCCAGGTACCCTTGCTTATGTTCCTGTCAGGCCCATAGCTGTCCCTATTCCTATAAGCGCTTATCTCTTATTCACAGATGGCTGAACCTTTCAGATATGCCTCCTGTATAAAGCCCCAGTCCTCCATTAAATGCCTATGATCCAGAGCTCCTCTGCAGCACTCATAAAGTCATGGTCCTGCTGTGCCAGGGTCCCCACCACTGTGAGTCTATTCATCTGCCACCTGATTCTGCCTGACTCCCTCTCTTCCCTTCAGCCCCTTCTCTGGCGATATCACTCACTGGCCCCTGCCTAATTTCCAGATCCTCTTAATTGATGCTCTCTCAGTGCCAGCTGACGCTAACTTTGGGCCTAATGCTCCTTTCACTGCCGCTAGTCCAATTCTGTGTAATTTGCGCTTTGCTGGTCCCCCTCGCGAAAGATGTTTGTCTTTGCTGTTCCCACCGATTCAGCTGTTTCATTAATCACACTTCCACCTGCAGTCATCTCCACCACTGGCCCTGTCTACTGCCACAGTCAGCACGGTTTCATTTACACCTTTCAATTCCCGCTGCCTCTGCTGTACATTTCCTCAATCCGGAACTGCCTCCACTTCATGCAGCATTGTTCTATAGGGATGTGAATCGTTTTTCTGACGATTTGAAATATTGGTACAATATTTCGAAATTTGTCAGATATCGGAGCCCCCCTGAAACAGATAGGAAACCCCACAAATGGTTCGTGTGGTTTTCGTATCTGTTTGGGGGGAGGGGAGAAAGGGAACACATCCAAACCCCCACTCCCCAAACCCACCCAACCCTTTAGATCTAATTGTTTAGCATCCCCCACCCTCCCGACCCCCCTCCCAAAACTTTTTTAAAGTACCTGGTGGTCTAGCGGGGATCCCGGGAGTGATCTCCCACTTTTGGGCCGTCGGCTACCAGTAAACAAAATGGCGCCAATGGCCCTTACCATGTGACAGGGGCTACCAGTGCCATTGGTCGGCCCATGTCATATGGTAGGAGCTATGGACGGCCGGCGCCATCTTTAAACATGGCGTGGGCCATCCATTGCTCCTACCATGTGACAGGGGCCAGCCAATGGCACCGGTAGCCCTGTCACATGGTAAGGGCAAAGGGCCATTGGCGCCATTTTGTTTACTGGCAGCCGACGGCCCAAAAATGGGAGATCACTCCCGGGATCCCCGCTAGACCACCAGGTACTTTAAAAATGTTTTTGGGGGGTCGGGAGGGCCGCTGGACCACCAGGTACTTAAAGAAAGTTTTGGGGGGCTCGGGAGATTCTATAGAATTTGATTTTAGGGGTCGGGGTGAGTTTATCGGTTTTGGGATCGGTCGCAGCCGATAAAAAAATGGCTACGATTCCGATCCCGATCACACGATTCCAATTGCGGACCGATTCACATCCCTATTGTTCTACTTTTCCTGAGGCTCTGTACTTTCATAGTGCCAGGGTTTTTGAGGAACCAGGCCTCTTAAGGAGCCACATAGATTTACTGGCCAACAATGTAACTAAAATAAATAAAAATGTTTAGATTAGATTTTTATTTATTTATTTATTTAGAGTTTTATATTCTGCTTTTCAGCACTTCAAAGCAGATTACATTCAGGTACTGTAGCTATTTCTCTATCCCCAGAGGGCTTACAATCTAATCGGGTCATTCATCAAAATGCATTGTGGTGTTAACACCATAACGCAAGTGTTATTGTTCATAATGCATGCCGTGAATGCAAATGTTTTGGAGGGGCAGGATCAGGGAGGAGTTTGGGCAGGATTTAGTTAAATGAAGGGTGCTATCGCCAGAAGGGTGCTATCGCCAGAAATAACTACATCTTTTTTCCTGTGTGATATGCCCAAAAGGGCCATAACGCAATTTGCAATCAATTTTTGGAATTGCATTTTGGCCACTTGTGGGCTTGGGCAGGGAGAGGATATAGAGAGAGAAACTCTGGGGAGGGCCACACAGTGTGCACCTATTATATCTCTGTAAGAGGGCTATCTAATAGGTCGAGGTGAAGTATTGGGGATGGTTTAGGGTTTAGGGGCCAGTTTCGCATGTAGAGTGAGACATACGAACAGCGCAGTACACCTTGGTGAAGGTTTGACATCATTTGGAGTGAGGAAAGTCTCACAAAGATGAAATTTTGTACTATGTTATCTCACCCTAGCTTGATGGTACCCTGTTATAGAGTCCATCAAGCTAGGGTGAGAGAACATAGTAGAAATTTCATCTTTGTCAGATTTTTCTCACTCCAAATGATGTCAAATCTTCACCGAGATGTACCATGCTGTTCGTACGTCTCACTGTACATGTGAAACTGGTCCCTAAATCCTAAACCACCACCAACACCTCACCTTGACTTATTAGATGGCCCTCCTAATGAGAGATAAATAATTCCCTACTATGAGAGCCTTGTCAGTAGTCTCTCTCTCTCTCTCTTAAAAAGGGGCATTCCTGGAGTGGAAACAAACAGTAGGCATAAGAGGGATTTTGAAATGAGCATGTGCTATTTACTCCTCCCTCACAGACAGCATACACATTTTACAATTGCTAATTTTGCCATCCCATCACTCATACCTTTTCATTATGACCTCCTCTATGGTGGTTTTTTGAGCTTCTCACATGTCACTGAAGAGAAACAAATACCAATGAAAAGTGCTTCCTTGCACTTTTTGGATGACATAAACATTTCATTCATTCATTCATTTATTTATGTATTTAATATTTATTAAAGTTTCATAAATAAATATGTGGATAAAGCTAGTTGATATAGAGTATCTGGATTTCCAGAAAGCATTTGACAAAGTCCCTCATGAGAGACAACTTAGGAAATTAAAAAATCATGGAATAGGTGGCAGTGTCCTATTGTGGATTGCCAACTGGTGAAAAGATAGAGAACAGAGAGTAGAGCTAAATAGTAAATTTTCTCAATGGAAAAAGGTCAATAGTGGAGTGCCCCAAGCATCAGTTCGGGCACCACTACTTTTTAACATATTTATACAAGATATAGCAGAATTAGAAAAGGTACAGAGAAGGGTAACCAAATTGATAAAGGGAATGGAATGATTTCCCTATGAGGAAAGGGTAAAGAGTTTAGGACTCTTCAGCTTGCAGAAGAGATGGCTGAAGGAAATATAAGAGAGGTCTATAAAATAATGAGTGGAATGAGTAAACATGAATAGGTTATTTACTCTTTCAGAGAGTTTAAAGACTAGAGAACACACACTGAAGTTACAAAGTTGTACATTTAAAACTAATAAGAGAAAATATGTTTTTACTCAATGCATAATTAAACAGCAGTCAAAAAAGCAAATAGAATGTTAGGAATTATTAGGAAGGGAATGGTTAATAAAATGGAAAATGTCATAATGCCTCTATATTGCTCCATGGTGAGACCACACCTTGAATATTGTGTACAGTTCTGGTCGCCGTATCTCAAAAAAGATATAGTTGCAATGGAGAAGGTACAGAGAAGGGCAACCAAAATGATAAAGGGGATGGAACAGCTCCCCTATGAGGAAAGGCTGAAGAGGTTAGGGCTTTTCAGCTTGGAGAAGAGACGGCTGAGGGGGGGGGGGGGGGATATGATAGAGGTCTTTAAGATCATGAGAGGTCTTGACCGAGTAGATGTGACTCGGTTATTTACACTTTTGAATAATAGAAGGACTAGGGGGCATTCCATGAAGTTAGCAAGTAGCACATTTAAGACTAATCGGAGAAAATTCTTTTTCACTCAATGCATAATAAAGCTCTGGAATTTGTTGCCAGAGGATGTGGTTAGTGCAGTTAGTGTAGCTGGGTTCAAAAAAGGTTTGGATAAGTTCTTGGAAGAGAAGTCCATTAACTACTATTAATCAAGTTTACTTAGGGAATAGCCACTGCTATTAATTGCATCAGTAGCATGGGATCTTCTTGGTGTTTGGGTAATTGCCAGGTTCTTGTGGCCTGGTTTGGCCTCTGTTGGAAACAGGATGCTGGGCTTGATGGACCCTTGGTCTGACCCAGCATGGCAATTTCTTATGTTCTTAACACTGGAATTTATTGCCAGGGGATGTGGTAAAAGCTGTTAGTGTAGCTGCATTTAAAAAAGGTTTGGACAAGTTTCATTCATAAACCATTATTAAAGTGGAAATGCAGAAATTCACCTCTTATCCATAGGATAGGCAGCATGGAATCTATATACCCCTTGGGATCCTGCCAAATACTGTGACCTGGATTGGCCACTGTTGGAAAAAGGATACTGGACTTGATGGACCTTTGATCTGACCTAGTATGGCAAATTTTATGTTCTTATGTATGTATTTTTAAGGAAATACATTAACTATATGTTATTATTTAGGAGAGTTGTGGGTGGATCCTTGGGCTGGTGGCAGATGACCACGCCCCCAGGGGAAGATCCCAAGAAGGACCACTGTTCAGGCTCAGAGTATGGAGACAGACACACACTAGTTCTTTTATTAGACAGTATATCGAACCACCAGAGGTGGCAGTAGTGAGCTGGAATGCCTGGCTGGGCTGTAGTCCCTCAGATACTGGAACAGTGATCCCTGGAGGCTGAGCTGTAGAGAAACTGAAATATAGTGAGTAGGCAGGGAATGCAGAGTTCATGGACAGAATCTGATGGTAACACTCACACAATGTCTCATAGAAGCCCAGGAGCTGGAATGAAGTAGGCCCTCGAGGAGCGAGTACCTGGTTCCAGGGAAAGCTCTGAGAGAGTGATGGTAACTCACAGATGTAGTAGGCAGCGATAACTTCCAGGCAGAAGTGAATTCCAAAGAAGTCCGGGAACGAGGGCCCTCAAGGAGCGAATACTGGTTCCAGACTGCAACCTACAAAGTAAGAGAGAACGAGGCCCCCGAGGAGCGGGTACCCCTGGTTATTCCGAGGAGGCAGAGTAGCATAGATAGAACGAATCCTTATCCTTGCTAACTCGAGTTGTTAGCAATTCAGAGACCTTTAAATATCTGCAGCAGATGACGTTATCTCAGGGGGATGCCCCTGAGGTTCGCGCCACTTCTGGTACTTGAGGCGGGGCCACGCCGCACGCGCGCGCCCCTAGGCATCAGGTCAACATGGCGGATTGCAGCGTCGGGCCGGTCCGGGAACGCCAGATGAGGATGGCCAAAAGACGCCGCGGCAGCCAGCCTTCCATCAACCCTGGAGGGAGTCGCCAATGTGGTAAGGTGGGCGGAGTGGAGACGTCGGGCAGCGACGGTCACAACACTATAATTCGCAAGGAAATAGTATCTGCCTAAAATATAAAATAAGAAACAAACAAAAAAGAAAGAAAGAAAAAGACAAAACTATTAGTCCAGCATTCCTCATCCTCAAGTCAAACTAGCAAATGAGATAAAGAACAAAAATCTATATACAACGCCTCTTAGCCTGTTAAGAATGAGAGTGATAACTACCATTTTGCTCTATGGTAGTTTATGCCAACAACCCAATAATAAGACCCCGAGGTAAAGCCTACAGTAGACAGCTATGCCAGAAGCTTCCACATTGTTACTTCTCAGGAAATCATTCAGATGAGAGGGATCATACACTTGGATAAAAACATTTACAAGGATAAGCATAAATTGCATTCCAAGAGACAAACCCTCTTGGCATAAAACCAGAAATAGTTTGTTCTTTTGGGTGACCTGTTAACATCTGGGAAAATCCAAAATTTATATCCCATACAATTATCCTGTTTATCTTAAAAATAAATCTTAAGAAGAAAATTACAATGTGCTTGCCATATGAAAAAGACTGAAAATATGACCGAAGAAATATTTGCTTCAGTAGGAGTCTATCATTTGGCTTACATTCAGGCTTATCCTCAGAACTTTATCCTAAGGCCTTCTTCCTACCATCTCCTTTAGACATCCTCTGAGGTATTAATATATCTTAGAAGTTAGAGGAAATGACCCCTTAGGCATATTCAACACATCTGCTAAATATGTCTGAATATCTTCCCAGGAGATATTACTGGGAACCTGGGAAAGCTTGAGTCTTAAGTTGAGACTCCTGGAAACATTCTCTAAATTTTCAGCCTTTATCCATAAAACAAAATTGTTCTTAATCATAGATGAATTTACTGCTTGCAGATCAGGAACACAAGATAGCAGAGCAAATATTCTTGCTTTATGATCTCAGACAGATGTATCATAAGAGGAATATTTTATCTGAAGATCTTTGATAAAACCTTGAAATATTAACTAGGCATTAAACAGATTATAATTAATATGCAATCTAAAGTTGTTGATTGTGGCTTAACCTGGGAATTGCTCTGACTGACTTGTGGCATTAGTATAGCAGAAAGAATGATTTTAACTTGCTGTTTACAAGTGTTTTTAGTCAATGATTTTCCACTCACCACACTGGCAGGCTGTTAAAAAAAAAAAACAAAGCCCACAGTATTTTTCTGCTTTTCCTCCACATTAGACTCCAGCAGGACTTTCTCATCACTGCTAGCCAATACCACATCTCTCTCCCTCTCTCGGACAATCACTGAAACTGAGTCATGCTCCCCACGAATGGCCACATGTCATCTGAAGAGGCAACTGTACAAGGGGAGTTGACAGGTTCGTCATTAAGTGGAGTAGGGAGTGAAAGTCACATACTGGGACTTAATGTTGTTGCAAAGAAGGTATTACCCCTGCCAAGAGATTTCCTGTGGCTTTTTCTCAATGTTGGATAAACTCGTTTGTCGAGCCAGCCTGGGCAGGGGAGGACTGTAGAGGATAAGTCCTCAACCTGCCCTTCCTTTTACTGCTTGAGAAGTATGGAATGCAACTCCGCCAGTGCAGAGCTCACACAGACTGATAGCAAGGTACCATCACCATCTTAGATTCCTCAGCAATATGTTATTGTACCCTGCCCTTCTGTATTTCATGGATGTTTCCACCAATTAAAAGGATAAGTTCATGTATCATGTTCTTCATCTCTGTTAAGAGTGTGATCTTGGTTTTATTGTGAAATACTAGAAGAATCAATACCTGGGTGCATATACATGTTTACTCTGCTATCAGCGTGAACAAACTTTGGAGTGGAGTACAAGGAAGATCACATTTTCATTAATTAAAGTTTCTTTTTTTTTAATTTCTCTTTTATTGAAACCAAAGAGAGTTCTGGACAGTAAACAATAGCGAAGAGTTGACATGATAGATATAGGTAATGCTTTTTACAGACACAACCAATATCATAGAAAGCAATCATCTCTTGTGTTTCATTTTCCAATAAACAAACAGGGGTAGATTTTATAAATTTACGCGCGCGTGTACTTTTGTTCGTGCACCAGGCGCGAACAAAAGTATGCTGGATTTTATAAGATACGCGCGTATCTTATAAAATCCAGGGTCAGCGCGCGCAAGGGGGAGCGCGTGAAATCGGAGCAGCCTCAGAGGGAACTTTCCTTCCACCTCCCCTCACCTTCCCCTACCTAACCAACCCCCCCGGCCCTATCTAACCCCCCCCACCTTTGTTGACAGATTTACGCCTGCTGAAAGCAGTTGTAAATCGGCTCGCGCCAGCGGGCTGCTGGTGCGCCATCACTCGACCCGGGGGCTGGTCCGGAGGCCTCGAGCATGCCCCTGGGCCGGCGTCACGCCCCGACATGCCTCCCGCCCCACCCCGAAATTTGTGCCGCCCACCCGACACGCCCTCGACACGCCCCCTTTGCAAATCCCCGGGACTTACGCGCATCCCGAGGCTTACACGCGCCGCCGAGCCTATGCAAAATAGGCTCGGCGCACGCAGGGGGAGTTTGGGGTAGGTTTTCGGGGGGGTACGCGCGTACCCCTTTCAAAATCTACCCCACAGTTTTTACCCCTCCCCCATCCCCCCCCCACCATTCACACACCATACATACACACTCACACACATTGGGCTGAGATGGTAGCACCTTTTAAAGTAGGGTGGCAGCTCTTTTCAACAAGAGAAAATAGTCCTTCAATAGGAGCAGGCGCTTGGGATGGCGGGTCGACTTTTTCCGGAGCAATTCCAGCTGAGCCTGTTGTTGCTTTGAAATTTGCCAATCATAGACCAAAGGCAAAGAGTCTGAGTTCCATTGGAGCAGAATGTGCTTTTTGGCCAGGACCAGTGCAATAGAAAGAAACTGGCCACCCTCTCTAGGGATAGGAGTGCCGTCGCTGGGCAAATGCAGGTAAAATAAAGCTCCCGACCAGGGAACGATCTGCCAAGTACTTGTTCTACAATTCCCTGAATTTGCGTCCAGTGACCATTTAATTTAGGACAGCCAGTGAACATATGACAAAGAGTCCCTGCTTGGACATTGCATTTATGGCAGTGGTCAGAATCCCAAAATTGCATTTTAACCCCCTGTGTTCGAGACAAATAAGCCCTATGCAGCAGTTTAAATTGGATCTCTCTCAGGGCAGCAGATGGTAACTGCCACCAAAGTCCCAAGAAAGCTTTCTTCATGATTTCAACTGAGACAGGTTCCACCTAGTCAATCCTCCACCCCTCGGCCACTGCATCGGGTTAGATTCAGGTCGGGTAGAGTGGATTTCAATTGCATGATTCAAATTGCAATTTTATTAAACTTGGGGGGCATGTCAAAGAGAGTCTTCCGCATCAGTCATGACTAATAAACTAAGATCTCCCTTACAAGTTTGATAACTTTGCAGATATGCAAAGAACTGCATTTGGGGGATTTCCCACGGTACTTGTAGTTGCTGAAAAGAATGAAAAGCATTAGTTTCCTCATCCACTCACTGGGAGAGAATGCAGAAGCCTTTATTGGCCCATATCTTAAAAACCCTATTCCCCTGACCTGGTATGAAGTCATTGTTATCCACGAGTGATATGAAGGGAAAGACATGACAACTACACCCAATCGACTGATGCCACCATTGCCATGCCTTGCCGTAGGCTCTCAACCAGAACAGAACGGGAAGCACCAAAGCCATACTAGTGGGGAGGGGGTAAGTACAGAAGGTTGAGGGGCAAAAAAGGGGCAGCCCAATCTTGAAACAAACCTTCAACATCAAATTTAGTATGTCCTGCGGCCCAGATTTGAATTTGACACATATGGTAAGCAATGTTGTATAAACGTAGGTCAGGTAGGGTCACTCCACCCAATCTCTTGTCAAGAAGCCTGAGCACATCAAATTTGACCCTAGCTCGCTTTCTCCTCAAAAGTGTTGTGCCGGAGGTGGACCCTTGGGCGAGATGGGGTTGATGCTACCCATAGGAGGGATCCTACGGGTCCCCACTGTCGCAGGCGGATTGGGCTGAAGGACGGAGGCCAGCTGGCACCAGCCCTCATTCCCCGCGGGTTGAGCCTTTGGGTACCGGGGCCAGCTGGACTTAGGTGGGCCTCCGCATGTTGTCGTCGAGAGGTCAGCCCAGAGGCAGCAAAATTGGGATGAAGATGTCTGTACTGGACGAGGCAGAGTCCCTGAGACCCGGGCGCCGGTAGAACCAAAGTCAGACATGGGGCACCCGAGCAAGAATAGGCCGAAGCCTGAATAGGCCAATTCGAGGACGTAGACTGAAGAGGTGTCATAGAGCAAGCTGGAGTCAGGGCCGGCGGTAATCAGGAAGCAGTGGCAAGACAAGGCTGAGGTCTGGACAAGGAGAGAGTCAAAAGCATAGTCAGGCAATGCAGAGGTCTGGGCTTGGAGAGAGTCAATAGCATAGTCAGGCAATGTAGAGGTCATGTCCGAGAAAGCAATTCGAGGGAAGTTTAGGAATCAGGAACGCAGGAGAACAGGAACTTGCGAGAAACAGGAACCAGGAACGCAGGAGAATCACCGGGGGCAATGAGTACACGATCAGCGTGAAGACCTGTTGCAAAGGCAGTCCTTGGAAGCGGAGCTCGGCCTTAAGTACCGGAGCTCTGCTGATGTCATCATCCAGGGCCGCGGCCAAGTTCCTGCCACAGGCCCTTCATAAGACTCAATGATGCATGTGCGCCTAGGGAGGGGCGCTGCAGTGAACAGTGGCGTCTCTCCACGGGCCACGCAGAGAGGCCCGACGCGGAGCACAGGGATCCGTAGCTGAAGCTGAGGCACTGGGGGTGGCCCAAGGATGGAGCCGGCGGTCTACCGCTGCCAGGAAAGGGGAACCAGGCACTGGATTCATCTGAGAGAGGTGAGGGGGCTGGGCTACGGGTCTGCCGCGGCCAGCACATGTAGCAAAAAGGAATGAACCAACCATAGAACGAAAAGCTCTAATATCCTTCTCGTTCAGCCAAATAGGGAGCATCTGAAGACAATAGAGAAACCTTGGGAGGACCACTATCTTGAAAGAGCACAATGCACCAAGAAAGATAGTAGAAGATCTTTCCAACGATGAAGCTGAAGCCTTGATTTTTTGACTACAAGTGTAATATTCGCCTCATATAAATTTTTGTTCCTGGCATCCAGGTGAATTCCCAAATAGCATATAGAAGAAGGAGCCCAGCTCAAGGGAAAGGGACCCTGCCACCAGTGTGGCAGAGATGCATCAAGAGGCAAGGCTTCAGATTTGTCATAATTCAAGTGAAGTCCCACAAAAGAGCCAAACAAAGATATAGATTGCAATATATCACTCACCGCTTCCTCGGGTTTCTAATAAAGTAGATCATATGATCAGCAAATAGTCCCAACTTCACCTGTTGATGTTGCAGTAGAATACCTTGATAAAGGTCTAAGTTGCACAGCCAGACAGCCAATGGTTCCAATGAGAGAACAAAGAGTAGGGGAAAAAGAGGGCATCCTTGTTAGGTACTTCTACCCAGTGGGAAAAAATCTGAAAGAACCCCGTTGAAAAGGATTTGGGCCTATGGTTGGCATTAAAGAAGCCAAACCCATACAATGAAATCTTCCCCAACACGAAATCCATCCAGAGACCAAAAAAGATAGGGCCATTCCACACAATCAAACGCTTTAGCCGCGTCAAGGCTAAGCACCATGCCACCCAGATTGCTTTGCAAGGGAGCCTGCAAGGCCAAAATGGCCTTAATTAAATTGGACACTGAAAAGCGGCCTTTAATAAATCCAGTTTGATCCCTGTGTACAACCTGCTGTATTGCCTGATTCAAGCATGCTGCCAACAGAGCCGCTAATATTTTTATGTCTTGGTTCAATAACGATATTGGCCTATAGCCATCTGGCGATTCCGTACTCTTTCCCAGTTTAGGAATTAATACTATGGTGGCAACATTTTGTTCTTTCCCGAAGAAGCCCCTAGTTTGCGCTGCTTGAAACATGCAAATCAAGTATAGTGCCATCTGAGGTCCTAATAATTTATAGAACTCTGAGCTGAATCCATCTGGTCCCGGGGACTTGGCTAAGGGTAACTTCCAAATAACTTCAAGCAGTTCTTTCAGTTGAATGGGGGCCGCCAAATGTTGTCTGGCCTCTTCAGAGAAACGAGGGCCTCTTCAGAGAAACAATTTTTTTAAAGAGCCACTATGGTTGGCTCTTTAAAAAAATCATCCCTGTTCGAATTGGAAGAATGTGGAGAATTATATTCGCTGAAAATAGTCAACAACGATGGATAAAATTTCCGGGGTTCGAGTAACATACCCAAACTGCGCTTGTAAATGCTTTATTAGCCCCCGTGGGCGTCTACTGCCCTTATCTAGTCGTACAAGTAGCTTACCGGATTTATTTCCCCACTGATATAATTTGAAATTGTAATACAACAGGTTGCATTGTGCGGCGAGCATTCATCTCCTGTCTAGCTTGCATCAATTCCTTTTTGGTGGAATCATCTAACGTTTGAGTATGCGATTGTTTTAAAGAGAGTATTGTTTTGTGAAGTCAAGGAGGTCTTGCTGGTATTTCTTTTTTTGTATGCAGAGTAAGCCAATATATGGCCTAATAAGACTGCCTTAGGAGCATTCTGAAAAGTAATACTGTCCACATCCTATGTGTCATTATTTATATTCCTCCCATTTCTCTAAGAAATAGAATGAATTGGGGATCATCATACAGCCGGGGGAACATTCTCCACTGCCTGGAGGGCTGAACATCAGGAGCAAACTCTAGGTGGCATAGTACAGCGTAATGGTCTGAGAAAACTACAGGGTCAATATTGCAATCTTTCTACCATAGAGTATAGAGTTTCCGACAATAGTAAATAATCCAATCTGGCAAATACCCGGTAGGAATGAGTGTAATGTGTGAAACCTGCCTCTTCCAGATGAGCTGCACACCACATATCATAAGAACATAAGAAATTGCCATGCTGGGTCAGACCAAGGGTCCATCAAGCCCAGCATCCTGTTTCCAACGGAGGCCAAACCAGGCCACGAGAACCTGACAATTACCCAAACACTAAGAAGATCCCATGCTACTGATGCAATTAATAGCAGTGGCTATTAGCTAAGTAAACTTGATTAATAGCAGTTAATGGACTTCTCCTCCAAGAACTTATCCAAACCTTTTTTGAACTCAGCTACACTAACTGCACTCTCTGGCAACAAATTCCAGAGCTTTATTGTGTGTTGAGTGAAAAAGAATTTTTTCCGATTAGTCTTAATGTGCTACTTGCTAACTTCATGGAATGCTCCCTAGTCCTTCTATTATTCGAAAGTGTAAATAACCGATTCACATCTACTCGTTCAAGACCTCTCATGATCTTAAAGACCTCTATCATATCCCCCCTCAGCCGTCTCTTCTCCAAGCTGAACAGCCCTAACCTCTTCATCCTTTCCTTATAGGGGAGCTGTTCCATTCCCTTTATCATTTTGGTTGCCCTTCTCTGTACCTTCTCCATTGCAACTATATCTTTTTTGAGATGCGGCAACCAGAATTGTACACAGTATTCAAGGTGCGGTCTCACCATGGAGCGATATAGAGGCATTATGACATTTTCCGTTTTATTAACCATTCCCTGCCTAATAATTCCTAACATTCTGTTTGCTTTTTTGACTGCTGCAGCACACTGAGCTGATGATTTTAAAGTATTATCCACTGTGATGCCTAGATCTTTTTCCTTGGTGGTAGCTCCTAATATGGAACCTAACATCATGTAACTACAGCAAGGGTTATTTTTCCCTATATGCAACATTAAATTTCATCTGCTATTTGGATGCCCAATCTTCCAGTCTTGCAAGGTCCTCCTGTTATGTATCACAATCTGCTTGTGATTTAACTACTCTGAATAATTTTGTATCATCCACAAATTTTGAATAATTTTGTATCATCCGCAAACTCTGAATAATTTTGTATCATCCGCCAAACTTTCAGAGATGGAGTGGGTTAAGCGGCATGCAACTATCCTTACTTATTATCCATATCTGTTTGACACACGCTAAACCTGTCGAATGTTCTCCGCTCAAATATATCACCTATCCACCTCTCTCACCCATCCACGATCTCCTAATAACGTACCTTTTATAGTTAATTATAGGTCTTATCCCCTCCGCTTACCGAAATCAGACTCTTCTCTCAGTCCCACCATACCCTTTGACGATAAAGCTTTTGCACCTTATGTCCATTGACGAACGCACCATATGCTCGATGCTATACTCTAGTCTCTACGTAACTTACCTAAAAATTTATCTGTTGACCTAATCTCATATATGTTCAATTCGCTTGTTGTTAGAATTGTTCTTGTTAGAATATTATAGTCGCTCAATCAATAAGTCTCTTGTTCAAATGTACACTCACTGTTATATGTTGTTTCCAATGTTCTTTTAATGTAATAAGTTGTTTTAATGTAAACCGGAGTGAAAGCAGATTGCTATACGTCGGTATATAAAAAAGATTTGAAAAAAATTTGAAATTTGATAACCTCACTCGTCGTATTCCTTTCCGGATCATTTATATATATATTGAAAAGCACCGGTCCAAGTACAGATCCCTGAGGCACTCCACTGTTTACCCTTTTCCACTGAGAAAAGTGACCATTTAATCCTACCCTCTGTTTCCTGTCTTAACCAGTTTGTAATCCATGAAAGGGCATCGCCTCTATCCCATGACTTTTTAGTTGTCTTAGAAGCCTCTCATGAGGGACTTTATGCCTTCTGAAAATCCAAATACACTACATCTCCTGGTTCACCTTTATCCACATGTTTATTAACCCCATCAAAAAAAATTAAGCAGATTTGTTAGGCAAGACTTCCCTTGGGTTAATCCATGTTGACTGTATTCCATTCAACCATGTCTTTCTATTTGCTCACGATTTTGATCTTGAGAATAGTTTCCACTATTTTTCCTAGCACTGAAGTCAGGCTCACTGGTCTATAATTACCCAGATCCCCCCTGGAGCCTTTTTTAAATATTGGGGTTACATTGGCCACCCTCCAGTCTTCAGGTACAATGGATGATTTTAATGATAGGTTACAAATTTTAACTAATAGATCAGAAATTTCATTTTTTAGTTCCTTCAGGACCCTAGGATGCATACCTTCAGGACCCTAGGATGCAAATCACGTGGACCATCAGGTCCACGTGATTTGCTACTCTTTAGTTTGTCAATCTGGCCAACTACATCTTCCAGGTTCACAGTGATTTCGTTCAGTTCGTCTCACTCATCACCCCTGAAAACCATTTCCAGAACTGGTATCTTCCCAACATCCTCATTAGTAAACACGGAAGCAAAGAATTCATTTAGTCTTTCTGCAATGGCCTTATCTTCCCTAAGAGCCCCTTTAACCCCTCGGTCATCTAATGGTCCAACCGATTCCCTCACAGGTTTCTTGCTTCGGATATATTTAAAAACGTTTTTATTATGAGTTTTTGCCTCTATGGCCAACTTCATTTCAAATTCTCTCTTCGCTTGTCTTATCAATGTTTTACACTTAACTTGACAATGCTTATGTTTTATCTCACTAAACTGCTTCTATAACCTCTTTATCTTTCGGTCACCCCTTCTACTAGAGATTCTTCCCAATTGCATATCCTATTCCCTCTTGTATTGTTCCCATCCTCCTGCTCTTATCGCATGTTTTTACGCATGATAAAATACAAGCTCTTAATTACTACCATGTTATCTTAAAGATATCAGTTGATTTCTTCCAATATTGATTTAGTATAGCATAATCTTTGGTTTACCCTATTGTTTTTCATGTCATCCCTCCTGCTATTCATTAGCATAACTAAATTGTTTATTATTTAATAAGTTGTTCCTATTCAGTTCCGAGTTTGATGTAAAGCCTGTTGCTAATTTAACAGTTCCATGTAAACCGATGTGATGTCCCCCTACTAATGTCGGTATATCAAAATTTCCAAATAAATAAATAAATAAATCCTATTTTCTTCAGATGGATCCTTCTTTCAATTTTTGAAGGATTTTTTTTGGCTAAAATGCTAATCTTTGCATAGATAACTTATGCCTATATTCTCTTGATTTGTTTTTGGAGTTTTGGGGGAGTTGCAAACTATGTTGGAATTATCTGTGATATTAAAATCTCCCCCCATTACTATGGTATACTCAGTCCACGAGGCCAATTGAGAGGTCAACTGAGAGAAAAAATGATGCAAATAGGAATTGGGAGCATAAATATTTACTAGCAAACTTTAAACCCCTGCAGGACTCCCCTCACAATAAAATATCTACCTTCCAGATCCGATGTTTATTTATTTATTTATTTGTTGAGTTTTATATACCATCATTCGGTGAAGCCATCACAACGGTTTACAAGATTCAAAAGGTAGTATCTTAACATATGCAAATTAAGGGTATAACAGGATACATATTATATTCTAAGATGAGCGGATAAGGGGAATGGAAAGGGAAAAGATTAGGGGGGATGAGAGGTGGGTGGAGGTGCTGCGGGGGGGGGGGGTGAAAGGAAAGAGTGGGGAAAAGTAGGGTTACAAGGGTGGGGAAATTAGTTAAACAGAAAGTTATTCATTTTTAAAGTCTGACAAAAAATCATATTTGACTGAGACGGGTTTACTTGGTGCTGGTCTATGTCTTGTTTTTGCGTGGTTTCGGTTGGTAATTCTGTTGGGTGTTTGGATTTTTGATATTTGATTGTCAAGGTAGACTTTGTAAAACAGCCATGTTTTTAGATCCTTTTTGAATGTTTTGAGGTTAGGTTGGGTTCTCCACTGACATTGCCAGATTCCAACATTGTAATCCACACTGGTCAGGATCTCAGGTGCCCCGGGGGTTCGTGCCCAACTGAGATGCATGGATCGGGCCCCTTGAAATAGCCTGCTTGGCCTTGGTTGCGTGCTCATCAAAACAAATACTTGAATGTGCAAGTTTGTGAGCAAGGTTGGCGCAAATAGATCTATTGCAAACCTTCCAAAATGGTGCGCGCCTCGTCCTTCATCATAAAAACTTTGGATTCTCCATGGTTTTATATACCGTCATGTTGTGCCCTCTCAGGTAAAAGCGAGATTCTTGGCTATCAGGATGGCAACACCCCGTTTGCTGGAGGAGAAGGAGGAATAAAAAACATGACCAACCCACTCTCTTTTGAGCTTCTGGTGCTCAGCAGCAGATAAGTGTGTTTTTTGTAAAAAGGCTACTGTAACACTTTTGCGTTTGAAATATTGCAGCATTTTCTTTCTTTTAACAGGAGAGTTTAAGCCTGCTATGTTAAGAGATGCAATAGTAAAGTTAAACATTAAACTTTATAATTTTCCACCCAACTACAGCATTGATCTCCCACAGCAATAGGAAGAGTTCCCAGCAGAGACTCCTCCTGTATGTTGCCATTGGTATCCTATAAAAGACTCCCAAAACATTTTTACAGAAAAAGCCATAAACATCCACAGCCCCTCTACACACCACACACACACACTCAAACAGACCCATTCACACTTTCATACACCCCAAGAACCCACAGCAACAATGGCCCCCATAGCCCTAAACTCTGAGCCCTGGTCCAGGCCTTGCAGCGTGTGCGATCCTCCACTGACAATGCCAGATTCCAACATTGTAATCCACACTGGTCAGGATCTCAGGTGCTCCGGGGGTCTGTGCCCAACTGAGATACACGGATCAGGCCCCTTGAAATAGCCTGCTTGGCCTTGGTTGCATGCTCATCAAAACAAATACTTGAATGTGCAAGTTTGTGAGCAAGGTTGCTGCAAAAAGCTATTGCAAACCTTCCAGAATCGTGCACGCCATCTTTAAAAATGGCACCGGCCGTCCATTGCTCCTACCATGTGACGGGGCTGGCTAAAGGCACCAATAGCCCCTGTCACATGGTAAGGGCAAAGGGCCATTGGTGCCATTTTGATTAGTGGCAGCTGACGGCCCAAGAGCGGGAGATCGTTCCCGGGCCCCCCTCTGGACCACCAGGTACTTTAAGAAAGTTTTGGGGGGTCGGGAGGATGGGGGATTCTAAAGAATTAGATTTAAAGGGTCGGGGTGGGTTTATTGGCTCGGACGCAGCCGATAAAAAAAAAAAAAACGTTCAGACCGCGGGAAACAGAATTTCCCGATGGTCCACGAAACCAAAGCCGGAACCGATTCCAGTTCCGATTCACATGCCTAGCAGGGAATCATGGTCAGATCCAAGCAAGATGTCAATATCCAGAGAGTCAGGCCAAGGGTGGACAAAGGTACACTGAAGACACTCGACATGATGGATAGGACAAGGAAAGGCTGGACAAGGAAGGCTGAGCAAGGCAAGGCTGGATGAGGCAAGTATTGAAGACAAGGCTGGATTCAGGAATGCAGGAGAACAGGAACCAGGAACACACAAGCAACATTTACTACAAGGCAGGACACCCATTGCTGAGTCAAGATAATGTTGCGAGGCCATTGCTTAAATTGGGTGGTCGATCTGATGTTGTCAGAGGACGCCACTCAGCAATTCCCACCGAGGGGGTCCATATAATGTGCGCACCTAAGGAGGTTCCAGGACAGGAGCAACAGGACAGAGTGTGGGACTGAATTCAGCAGCATTCAGGAGATGTCCCAGCCATGGGAGCTTGTTGACAGTGGTCCTGGGCTACTCTCGGCAGCATCAGGGAGAGAGAACAGTGGCTCGCAGGGTCATCCTGCAAGCCATGATCCTGACAAGCAGGTACACAAAAGTAGACAAAGTCCAGATTACAAAAATCATCAAAATCAGAAACAGTTCTTTGAGTCTCAAAAGGCAGATGCAATTCCTTATGCAAATTAAGTATTACTTAGAAATGCTGGAATCTCTAAATATTCTCAAAAGGACTGAATCTTCAGCCCAAAAGAATTTCTCTTGTTCCCAAAGTTGCTTACAGATGGCTGTATCAGCTTCTTTGCCAGACCTTCCTGTTTCCTTCTACTTTGGAATCTGGACCCCCAGCTTGGATCTGAACACCCTGGGATTCCCACAGAATCCCTTTTCCAAGATTGGAGAAAGGAGACAATCAACCTTCTTACCTCCATAAGCCTAGTCAGAGCGCAGGCCCTTGGCTGCCCCTCGCTGGTTCCTTGGGCAAACCTTGTTGAGAAACTTACAGCAAAGTCCAGCAACTCCCTTTTACTCTCCTCTAGTGAATCCTGGAGTCATGATTTATACTTCCATCTGATGACCCTTCACTTGGAATCTCCCATTGCTGAAATTTCCCTATGGGGAAAACCTACCACCACCACCCCCCCCTTACATAACAATACTAGTAATAACATTATTTCATGTACATTTTGTAATGCAGTGTAGTGTTCTAGTCACTGTGCTGGTCCTGGAGAAAGCTGGTCTTTGCAGATTTTGATATTTCTGAAAGGACCAGCAAAACATGTGTTGTACTATATAAACTTGTGAGACCTCAAAGGCATCTTCATCAGATGTCTAACATATATTTTACATATAGTTATCTTAGAAATTAAATGATAGAAAAATAGTCTTAAAAATTAAAAGGTGGAAACATAGGACCTGATGGCATAGTGCCCATGCAGTCTGCCCAACCACATCTCCTACTCAGCTTTATAGTCCCTTTTTATCCCTCAGTGCTCCTCTGTACTTACCCCATGTTTTTTTTTTTTAAATCTTTACCACCTCCATAAGAAGACTGTTCAATGCCTTCACCACCCTTTTTTAAAGATATATTTCCTCAAATTACTCCTGAGTCTGCTCCTTAAATCGTTATCCTATGACCTTTCTATTGAAAGAGGCCCGCCTCCTGTGCCTTTATTACTTAGAGGTATTTAAATATCTCTAACATGTCTCCCCTTTTCCTCATTTCCTCCATGGTGTACATGTTTAGATCTTCAAGTCTGACCCCATATGCTTTATGATGAAGACTGTTGAACATTTTAGTAGCTGCCCTCTAGACCAATTTCATCTGCTTTATCTCCTTTTGAAGGTAGTAATCTCCAGAATTGTACACAGTTCTAAAAAAGAGGTCTCACCAGAGACTTATACAGACGAAATATCACTTCCTTTTTTTCTCTTGACTTTTCCTCTCCCTATGCACCCAAGCATCTTTCTAGTTTTTGCTGTTACCATGTCTATAAGATCATTAGATATGATCACCTCCAGATGCCGCTCTTGTTTTGTATACAGAACTTCATAGAAACATAGAAATGACGGCAGAAGAAGACCAAATGGCCCATCCAGTCTGCCCAGCAAGCTTCACACACTTTTTTCTCTCATACTTATCTGTTTCTCTTAGCTCTTGGTTCTATTTCCCTTCCACCCCCACCATTAATGTAGAAAGCAGTGATGGAGCTGCATCCAAGTGAATATCTAGCTGATAAGTTAGGGGTAGTAGGGGTAGTAACCGCCGCAATAAGCAAGCTACACCCATGCTTATTTGTTTTACCCAGACTATGTTATACAGCCCTTATTGGTTGTTTTTCTTCTCCCCTGCCGTTGAAGCAGGGAGCTATGCTGGATATGCTTGAAGTATCAGTTTATTCTTCTCCCATGCTGTTGAAGCAGAGAGCCATGCTGGATATGCATCGAAAGTGAAGTATCAGGCACATTTGGTTTGGGGTAGTAACCGCCGTAACAAGCCAGCTACTCCCCGCTTTGTGAGTGCGAACCCTTTTTTCTTCTCCCCTGCCGTTGAAGCAGAGAGCTCTGCTGGATGTGTGTAGTATCAGTTTTTTCTTCTCCCCTGCCGTTGAAGCAGAGAACTATGCTGTATTTGCATAGAAATTGAAGTAACCACTCCCTTTGGTTTTCACCACTCATATGCATGACCCTGCATTTTTTAGCATTAAATATTAGTTGCCAAACTTTATACCATTCCTGAAACTTATTAGACCCTTTCTCATTTTTTTCATATTTTCCAGGCTGCCTCTGTGGTACATTGTGTTATCGTCCACAAAAAGGCAAACCTTGCCCAATAGTTCTTCTGAAAAATCATTAATGAAAAAATGAAAGAGAACCAGACCGATGACTGATCCCTGCAGCATACCACTGATAACCTCCCTTTCCTCAGAATGAACTTCCGTTTACAATTGTCCTTTATCAACTCCCGCTCAACCGGTTTCTAACCCAATCTGTCACTTTAGAGCCTGTACCTAGGGCACTCAGTTTGTACATGTCACCTGTGCAGAACTGTGTCAAAGGCCTTTATAAAATCCAAGTATACTACATCTATCTCTTCCCAAGCTATCTCTCTGCTCATCCAGTCAAAGAAATTGATATTTGTCTGACAAGACCCGCCTCTGGTGAAACCAAGCTGACTCACATCCTGTAATTCACCGGATTCCTGTAATTCACTGGATATCCTCTGTTTTAGCAGCAGTTCCATTAATTTACTCATTACCATTACCAAGGTCAGACTAACTGGCCTATAGTTCTCCTACTTACTTCCACTTTTGTGAAGAGGAACCATATCAGTCCTTTGGAATCACCCCTGAATCTAAAGACAGTTTTAAAATAACCTATATAGGTGCTTTTAACACATGTACTTTATGCAGAGTTTCAAAGGGAAACAACTTATACATTCTGTAAAGGCATGTGTTCTTTGCCTGTGTGTGCACTGTTTTATTTCCCCAAATTATACACATCCACAGGAACACTTCTTTTTAACCTAACAAATTAGATACATTTGGCAGAATTCCTCATCCTGACGATAGACCTTAGTCAGTAAAACCGGGATAAGATCTTCCACTGAGTTTTATCAACCCCTAGCTTATCTCCCAGCAAATGAGCAAACTTCACCACCGGCTGACAGTGTGTTCATGGGAAAAAGAGCTTTACCAGTACTTGCCCCTTGAGATTTCTTCTGGCAATCCAGTATAATAAATTGTCCGTTATCGTGAGCATGGAAGAACAGTCTTCTTGGGTTCACACCATCTCATACTTGCCCATCTGGTAATTGCACCTGCACCAGTGCAAACTTTGTAAGTCTTCTTCATTTTGGCTTGCTTAATGCTCCCAAAGCTATTCTCACCCCACCCCCTCCTCCTTTTTTAGGGATATTCTAAAGGTTTCAGTGTTAATGACCTGATATCCACGTCTCACACTCCATGTTATGGTGATCCAATAGTAACATAGTAATGATGGCAGAAGAAGACCAAAATGGTCCATCTAGTCTGCCCCGCAAGCTTCCCAATGTTATGTCAATACAGCTTCTTATGGCAATGCTGCTGTCAGGTCTTCCAGACCTTAGAATGGTTGACAAATAGGTCTAGATCTTCAAAGGGGAATTCATTTTGGGCTTCAGTGCCTTTATTTCAGATTCCTGGAGAGGCTTCAAATATGGGAATGTTCCTCCAAGTTACTATTATAGATGGGAACCTGGGTAATACACCCATTTCTAGTCAAGCAGGTTTGACTGGGGTAGTGAGCGACACCTAGGCTATGGGAAACTGCAGCAAACCTCCTTGCACATGCAACCCTCCCTCTTCATTTGATAGACTGAATGAAGGGCCCACCATAAAGGGATCTCTGATTTTTTTTTTTTTCTGCCATCTCACAGCAAGTATTAGCCACTACAAAGCCAAGGTTCCACCAGCAGGAAGGACGTCTGAATCTCTGGGGGCATCAGTGCAATTGTAGGGATTCAAGATAGTGTCAATCTCTCTCAAACACCCTCGCAGTCATAGTTTCGGCGGGTACTCTCTTCAGAATGTCTTATTAAGTTGGAGATGCACAGAGAAACACAACCAGCAGTCTGATAGTGGTGTTCACCAAAAAAAAAAATGCTTCAACTTAAAAAAAACAAAACAGAATCCATGCTAGAATGGAAAAAGTCATTAACATAAAAAGAAGAATAACTCAAGGGTTGCAGTTTCTTTATCCATGGTGTGCTTCCTCTTAGCTTTCCTCCTCCGATCTGAATCAGTGTCCAATATGCCCTCCCGCAGAAGCGTGGGGAAAATCTTCTCTTCCATGATCATAGGCAGGGGGGTGAAATGGGACAAAGCCCTCTTTCCTTCAAAGCTGGGTACAAAATTGTATTCCAGGCCAGTTGCTTCTGCCCTGCTGTTAATGATTGAAGGGGTAACATTACTAGAAATCCAGCCCTTCCAGCAAGGGTGAAATAGCGCTCCCCTAATGGAAATTTCTCAAGATCACAAAAAAATCCCCATTTTAGCAGCTGAGGCCAGTCAGGAACACCACCTCCGTAACACCTTCCTCAACTCCAACACTTCAGTAAAGATTCTCTCTCTCTCTAAGTATGCTCAACCCAATATATAAAGGGACTAGGCCCATCCCCAAAAAAAAGATGGTCACAGTATGGATCGAAAAATGCAAAATCTCCCCAAAAATTAGAAAAAGAAACACTTAAAGGTAGATTTTAAAACGAGCGCATGAGCGTCCATGTGTGTGCGGTTCCCGGCTTGTGCACATGGACACACGTCGGCACGTACATGTTATAAAGTGTGATATCCCCGCGCACGCATATGCAGGCAGCCTGCGACTCGTGCATGCAGGGGGGAGAAATTTCAAAAGTACGCGCGGCGACTTGATCGGGCCTTTGCCCAGTTCCTAATTAAGGAGTGGACTGGAAGGGAACTTTCCTAACCCTATCCCTATCCTTCCTCCTTCTTCCCTTCTCCTCCCCAACCCCTAAACCTACCCTAGCTTTCCCCTTTTTTTATTTTAATACTTACTGCTCCTCCCGAGCAGAAGTATCTTCCACATGCCGGCAGCCAGCAGCGGGGGCTTCTCCAGGACAGGGCCTAATGGCCACTGTCCCAGTGGGTCCCCGCCTTGCCCCTCCCCACCCAAACCCCGCCCCTATTTGTTAGCCCAGCACTTCTGCGCATAATGGGAGGTTACGCATGTGGCTGGGCCAGTTCTAAAATGTGTGCATAACCCTAGTTTTTTACGCACACGGGCTTTTTAAAATCGGGCCTTTAGTAAGGGTGTGAAGCCACAGCCACGTACACACAAAACTGTCACCTTCCATTGGTAGTTATCTCTCAGTCCTTGTGGCCATCTCCCAGTAGTTGAGGGTCTTAATGTGTCTGGACTCAACTGTGTCCTCCAGTTTGACTAGGGTTACAAAATCTTCATTTCCAGGAGTATCAGTTTCCATGAAAGTGCAGTAATAAGTGGTCATCCAACTGGTGCCCATAGGTTCTTCCTCTTTCTTGGGCAGGCTTCTGCAAAGTACCCCAATTGTATAGCTTACAAAGGCAAACCTTAACTAATCACAGGAATTGCGAAGCACAGTTAGCAGCATAGAGAAATGTTTACACACAGGATTCCTAAAGGGCAATGCATTAAGGTCAGGGCTAGCCAGGGCAGGAAGAAAGAAGGATTCATATGCTTCAAGGACACAAAAGCAGATGAAGTAGAGCTGGATATAGATATGCTTGAGCAAGATCCATCTATGCAAGGAGTTAGACGGGGAGCTGACACAAACTCTTGTGGAATTCAGATAGTCAACACAGATGGGAATTATACAGGCAGAGACGGAAACCTCTTCCTGTTTCCTAATTACCAGGGGATATGCATTCGTTTGAAATGTAAAGGGAAATTGTAACATAATTTCCCATTTCATTTCAATACATTTTTGTCAGTGAAACAAAAGAAAACCAAAGAAAAGTTTGTTCATTTTCATTTGTTTTGTTTTAATATTTTGCCAGCTGCAAAAAAACAGAACTCCCATCCCTCTTACCGTATTTTTCTTTTTCTTCATGGCACAGGAGCCAGGCTGCTCCTGCCCCACTGGTGGTATAATTAGACATGGCATTGGCAGACTGAGGCCGGCACCATTTGGTAAGGAAGAAATCAACAATGGTGCTCGCCTCAGTCAGGCAGCGATATATCTAAGCATTCCTCAGGTGGGGTAGAAGTGACTGAAGATCGCTCCTGGCTCATCAAGAAAAAGAAAATTATGGTAAGAGGGATCAGAGGGGAGCCCTAGAAAGTATTTTTTCCCCTCCAAGTGTTCAACATTTTTTTTTTGCTTTGTTTTTCCTTTTGTTTTATTTCTTTTTTTTAAAACTCTTTAACAAAATTTTGGCATACAAATAAAATTATCAGGATACATCACAACATACCATCATCAGCATAAAACAAGCTTGTCCTTATTTTATAGATGGAAATTTTTGTTTGGGTATTTTTGTTTTTAATAAATGAAAATAAACTAAGTGCAAGGAAAAATGAAAAAAAAATGCCTGTGCACACCGTGACCCTACTGGTTACTTAGTACCTCTTCAGTTTGTGTCTGATGTAAAGTAATTTCTTCTTATGATAACTAAGAACTGCCCCTGCTTAGTCTTCAAACTTGTTACTGTTCTGTTATTTTGTTTTGTGGTTCTAGTTTAGCTTTGTACTAAATAAATAAATCAACAGTTTGAACTAAACAATAAAGCACAGCCCCTGCTCTCTGGACTGGACAACAAAATTCTTCCCAGTCTAGCTTGGGATGCAGACCAATGTACTGCTGCATGGGCTGAGCAATTGCTCCAGTAGTATTTCCTTTGCCATCACTATGCCAGCCTGGAATAAAAGGAAATAAAGCACGTGCAAGGGTCTCAGGACTGCACGAGAAATGCAAAGAATGTGGAAAAGAATAAAGAAGAGACAAGATGCAAAAGTTTAATTTTACAAACCAGAAAAAGCAAAGAGGGACAAACAACTATGCAAAACACCTTTTAAAAAAAATGTTTGGAACCAATTACAAAATTTATGAGAGGAAGACGGTATCAGAGATAATAGTGCCTTTGGTGTAATCCACTGTCTCTTGCCCGCAATGGGCCTCAGGCAGTATCAGCACTAATAGCACTAAAACGTTAATCATCTACCATCTAACTCTACAAAATACTACCAAAAAATTCAAAAAATATTTGTATTATAATAGAAAAACTGAATTCTGTACCCTTCCACCATAACTTCACGAAATACTTAGCTCTGCAGGCATTCAACAAATCCACCCGACATGGACCATGTTTCAACAGCAATGAAGGGGTAAACATCCAATATCTCATTAACAAGGGCGCCTCATGTTCACTAACCAGAGCAAATCCTTTGAACATGAGGCGTCCTTGTTAATGTGTTTCGTGAAATATTTCATGAAGTTATGGTAAATCATGGTGGAAGGGTATAAAATTCAGTTTTTCTCTTATAAGAATAATAAAAATATTTTTGGAATTTTTTGGTAGTATTTTGTAGAGTTAGATGGTAGTTGATTAAAGTTTTAGTGCTGTTAGTGCTGATACTGCCTGAGGCTAATTGCAGGTGAGAGACAGTGGATTACATCAAAGGTACTATTATCTCTGATACCGTCTTCCTCTCATAAATTTTGTACTTGGTTTAAAAAAAAAATGTTTAAAGGGTGTTTTGCATAAGTTTGCTTTTTCTGGTTTGTAGATTTTGGATTTGGAGAGGTGTTACTCTGTATTGTAATTATTAGACAAAGTTTTTTTTATACATTTTCCATAGCACTCAGGCAGGTTCCATGTATGTAAGGTAAGAAGTTTGAAGGAAAAAAAAAATTTAAAAGCCAGTCCAAAAACCAGAAATTTAGTTATATCCCTTCTCCTTCGTTCCAGAGCTCACACTAGCATTTACTTTACTTCCTAATCAGAATTAAAGCCAAGAGCAAGAGGAGCTACCCACCAGTTTGCCCTTGATTTTCATAAGCGGTGATTTTTCAAGCACAGTTCAGATTTCCCTAGAGGGGATATTTATTTATTTATTTATTTTAAATGGTGTATTACTCTCTGCATCCAGAAGTGCTAGGGGAGGTACAAAATAAAACAATAAACAATGATATCATAAACAAAATGACACCACCGCGATGCGCAGCAATATCGGAGAGTCAGTCTTAACCCACCGAAGAGCAAAGTGATGAATAGTTGTCTCAGACATAAGGCCTATTAAATTAGGTCAAAGGCCTCTCTGTGTTAAATCTCATTAACCAGACTTTTTTGCCCATACTACCTCATTTAAATAATATACATGCTATTACTGCTAGTCTTGATTTTAAAATCAAAGCATAGAACCATCTGTTGCAATTCCAAGGTCATTTATGACTTTTGCAAAATACTTTCTTAAAGTACAATGAGTTAGCATTCTTTAGTAAATTGCTAAAAAAAAAAAAAATGTTAAAGTTAGTTCCAGCACTAAACCTTCACAAGTGAGACCCATAGTGCCCAGTGAAAGAATGCTTGCAATACCATTCCCTGTAGCACAGTGCTTCTTAAATATCTCCCATTGATGAACTGGTGAGGTCCAACCTTGATTAACTTTAACCATATCAGAGGATCACAACTAAGAGTTTTATGACTACAGGCACATTTAAAGATTGAGGGGCTAATATACAAAAAAAATGTATTAACTCTACTGTAAATGTTAATGTGTGTTAAGCACTATCCCAAGGATAATGCACTACTTTAAAAGTACTATTAACACATGCAGTCTTGTTAGTATGTTAGTAATGCTAAGGCATGTAAACTGACTTGCAGCATTGTTAACACACAATTTATGCTGATGTAATAAATTGCAAAACTGTACAAAATAGCTCATTACCTGTTAACACAGAGAAAAAAGTATGTGAATAAAAGGCTTCACAGTCACATTGTTGCAAAAAACTGCACCTCAGGTAAACATAGTTAATTTTTGTGATTCCAGCTGCTTGTATACCTATACATACATGCATGTAGTTTAGCATCTGAAAAATACGTTTCATTGCCATCTCATTAACAATGGCTCTTAGTACATGCAATAAATACTATGTTTTCACATGATCGATGTAGTACATTTTAGTACACTGGCCTCTTAGAGACTTACATACTAAATTACATTAAACATGCATGTTAATGCACATTTTACGTGATATTCAGTTCACTAAGGGCTTGATTTTAAAATTGGGCTTAACACATGTAAGTGCACATTAACATGTAAGTGGGCTTTTGAAAATTGCTACAGTATATGCCATTGAATTGCCCATAGCACATACTTATGTAAGTGAAAATTGCTACGATAGTATACTACATTTATGTGCATAACGCCTTTGAAAATTACCTTGTAACTTATATTCAAAGGGATTGTTCATCTAACTTTTAGACCTTACCATACAAATCCTGATATTTTAATATTTACCCCCGCTCCCTGGCTAAATTTTGTCTGGCAACTCATTATCAGGCCAATACAGTACAGTGCGCTCTGACAGAGTGCACTGTTAACCCTTATTCAGTAAGGGGCGGAAAATGCGCGTCCAACCCGCTGAACCTAATAGCGCCCTCACATGCAAATGCATGTTGATGGCCCTATTAGGTATGCCCACGCGATTCAGTAAGTAAAATGTGCAGCCAAGCCGCACATTTTGCTTTCAGAAATTAGCGCCTACCCAAAGGTAGGCGCTAATTTCTTTGGGCACCGGGAAAGTGCACAGAAAAGCAGTAAAAACTGCTTTTCTGTGCACCCTCCGACTTAATATTATGGCGATATTAAGTCGGAGGTCCCGAAGGGTAAAAAAAAGTAAAAAAAAAAGAAAAAAAATTTGAAGTTGGCCGGCGGCTGTCGGGTCGAAAACCGGACGCTCAATTTTGCCGGCGTCCGGTTTCCCGAGCCCGTAGCTGTCAGCGGGCTCGAGAACAGACGCCGGCAAAATTGAGCGTCGGCTGTCAAACCCGCTGACAGCCGCCGCTCCGGGCCAAAAGGAGGCGCTAGGGACGCGCTAGTGTCCCTAGCCCTCCTTTTGCCCCTTTCTACCACCGGACCTAATTTAAATAGTGCATCGCGCGCACAGGCGAGTGGCCTGTGCGCGCGCCTTCACCCGCTCTCCCGCGGACTTTACTGAATCGGCCTGTATGTTGGTAAAAGGAGCTGGTGCTGGGATTGATCCTGGGGTGGGTTTCACTTTGTGCAATCACACTGAATATCAGAGCTGCCTGGACAAAGTTAACTGCATAGGTCTGGTTGGATAAATACGTGTCCTAAAATCATATGGGCAAAGTGGTCCAGATAATTTTATCCTGGTATATTCAGCAGAATACCTCTCCAGGTAAGTTCCACTGAATATCCTCTTAAAGTTTTCCAGCTAATTCTACCCAGATAACTTTCCCACTCACTGATTTACATAATATGGGCCTCTTAAGGATTTATGTCCTTTAGTGACTAGCAGGTTAAAGCACTGCAATACTGCACATTTTCGCATGCTTTTAATAGAAAATCTTAAACTACATCTTTAGACATGTAGTTAGTTTTGTGATAATGGTGTTATGAACGCTCCTGCCCGCGGGTTCCCCTGCGAGCAGGCTCACTCACCCCATGCTGTCTTCAGCCGACGTGGCAGGACGCCGTCGTCGGCCTTCCCACGCGGCCCGGAGGCCGCCCTGGAATGTTTTGCTGCCTCGCGTCCTGAGCCGCAGCCTTCTTCATCTTCTTCAGGGCTGGGACCGCCCCCAATGCTGCCTCCCATCTTCGCGACGCTAAGGCCGCTTTCCCAGGCTGGCCCGGCGGCTGGAAGTGTCCTGGCCCCACCTCTGTGACTGTTTCCTGCTTCAGCCCTATAAAGGGCTGCTCCGTCAGTTTATTCTTCGCCTTGCATCGTGGTGACTTCCCTCTGGAGGCTCCTGCCTGCCAGAGCCTTTGTAAGGTTTTCTTGTCTTCGTGGCGCTCCTCATCTTGTCTTGTCTTCTCGTCATGCCATGTCATGTCTTCATAGCCTGAGGTCCTCGTCCAGGTGTCCTGGTGTCTTCATGATCTTCTACGTCCTGGTGTTCTTGCCTTCCTGGATGTTTGTTCCTTCGTCTCGTCTTCAACACTCCTGAGCCTTCTGGTCATGTGGGCCGGACTCCCTCGGACGACGTCTTTCCTGGGTTGGAGTGGCCTGCAGGTGGACTGGTGTCCTGTGCTCCTGAGCCGTCATGTCCTGGATCTTTCCTGTGCTGTCCCGTTCTCCTCGTGGTCCGTGACCAGCCTGCAAGGGCTGTGTAGGGCGCGCAGTGGGACAGGGTGGTCCGCGACTCAGTCCCGCGGGTGGCCTGAGTAGGGCGCCCTGAGAGACAGTGCCAATGTCCGCCTTCCCTACTTCTCATCTCGTCTGGATTCCAAGTTCCTCGTTATGTCTGCACTTCAGCATCATGTCTCTGATGTCGTTGCATCGACCCTGGTCCGGGATGCCGTCACATCGACCACTGGTCCGTGATGTCTTCGCATCAGCCCTGGTGTCAAGTCTTCGTCTGCGATGCCGTTGCATCGATCCTGGTGTCATGTCTCCACAGTCCTGGTGTCATGTCTTCAACCCAAGTCTTCGTGCCATGTGATGCCGTTGCATCAATCCTTCATAGTCTTGTCTTCGTGTCAAGGTCCATCTGCCCTCAACCTCAGGCCAGGCCTGCTGCTCCATGCTGCTCGCAGCAGGTCCGAAAGGGCTCGGAATGGTCGGAGGACCATTCACCTTCCAGCATCCTCGGATGTTGGCCTTGGGAGCTTGCCAGCCTGGCAGAGGGTCAGACCGTCAGCCATGCAGAGCCACCGTCAACCCTTGGCTCGGCCCTGAAGGTCTGGGTCGGGCTGAGGCCCATGGGCACACTAAACACCCCCGTACACAACAATGGTGGTATGAACATTGATTTTTGCATTAATGTGATCTGTATCACAGTTAAATGAGGTGATTAGTAAATTTTGCATTTTAATCAGGTTATTTAAACTTTTATTCCAAAACTATATACTAATGGGGAAAAAAACATTACCGTTAACGTAAATGAATTAACACTGCTTTAACATGCATTCATTGCTAACATGGGCACTTAGCATGCATTAATGTAGTTTAGTAAATAAGCCACTTAGAAAATTGCTGGACACTTTAAGTAGCATGACAAAAACTTAACTTGTGGAAAGGCCATTTTTATTGATTTGAAATTTATTTCCATGCCCAAACTGGGGGGGGGCTTATATTGAGTTATAACAATAGAAGGGATATTTCTGAAAGAGGTTGATGTCTTGGGCTTACATTGAAATGCTTTGGAAGAAAAGTAAATCTTTCAGAAGGGATCAGGATCAAAAATGGCAGTTTTAGCTAAATAAAGGGAGTTTTTCTCCTAACAAAGGAGAACTTTAAAGCTGCATACAACTGTTGTATCTGAGCTCTTACTTGCCTAAGTAAAATGTTGCAGAAAACACTGTAGTTGGAAGAAAGAAAAAAGTTTGATAATACCGTTTATAGAGAGGGGGGCTATGATAAAGGGAGACCTATTTGTGGGTGCCAACTCTGTGGGATTTCTATATTTTCTAGCACTGGATTTGGCACAACAATTTGCATTGTGTGGCCTGTTACGACCTCTGAAAACTTACTTATTCACCTGTGCCTATAACATAACAAAATGAACATAACTCTGTTTTCAAACCCTTAAGCATTATGGAATATACAGTTGTAAATGAATGTAAACTTTGTAATTTTATAGTATTTTTATTGTATGTCAAATATTATGTGTGTTTTATGATGTAAACCGCTAAGATGGATAGATACCTACCCCTAGTGCGGTTTTAAATAAATAAATAAATGATGAATTAATTCACATATTTGCAAATTCTGCTGTATGTGCACAAATGTATTCTTCATAGCATCAATGGTGTTACACATAATTGTGTTACTAATGTGCATGCATTTATGTTTTGGTTCTTGCAGTGTCTTGTTTATGGTGATTTATATATTTTGTGCAAGTTTTGTGTTAAAATCACTTGCAGTAATGTGATTTGTACAGCAAGTGGCACTGTTGAGTAAGCATGAACTCTCAGACCATAAATATAAAACAACATTGACATCAGATATGAAATAAAATAATAATGTATACCCCATTTTCTAATGTCAATGGATATGTCCAAATTTGTACTTTTACATCTTGTGGCCTATGAGTTGTAAATTACAATTCAAGGATATGAAAAATATCTGTATTTAGGATAGGTGACTCAGTTCAGATTTAATTCACTCCTCATCTGAACTAATGGGACTTGCTGTGGCTCTGATTACCACTACCACCTCTGTCATGATATGATTTGCATTAAATCTGAACTAAGCTTGTGTAAGCTTAATTTCCTATGTTACACTCATCTTACAAGTTTGGATGAGGGTGATTGAATAGCTGGATACTCATTTGACATCTACCTTCTCTTAGGTAGCTTTAGTTAGGTAGAAGAACTACTGAGATAATGGAAAATCTTTATGCTCACCACTTTCTGGCAAGAAAGGAAAACCTGAGTTTTTAAATCTAATGTGATTTACTTCTTCCAAACCAGGCTTATTCCAAAAATCTAGATGAGCTAAATCACATTCTTCCTTAATATTTTTATATGTATCATCTGTCTGATTTATCAGTATATATGTATATGTGCATAAATATTTATATTAATTATATATATATATATATATTAATTATATATATATATTTGTGGTTTATGGTACCTTTTATTGGACCAACATCAGTTCATCAGTTTGTATTTAATATCCAGCTGCAGAGAACAGTTTTTTTCATGAACATTTGAGATCTTGTAGGTACTATCTTCAGATATATCATATAAATGTGTAATCTGATTCTCCACAAATGCTTTGTTACATCACTGTACTGGTTCTAAAAAATAAAAACATATTTAGGAAAGTTAAGTGTTTTAAAATTGAAGATGGATTTGTTTTTTGCAACTTTTCATTTGTCTCTTCTGGGGCTGACCAGCTACCTCGTGGGAACACATCTTGAGCTGTCATTCAGGAGCCCTCCATTTCGGTTCTTGCAATTTATTTGGGATGTTAAGGGGAGAAAAATCTTTCATCAACATGTACTGTATGTGTGTGAAATTTTTGGAAGTTTGCTAATGTTGATGTTGATGAATAAAAAAGTTGAACCATAAAATTAAAAAAAGGACTCATGGTCTCAAAAGCTCATGTATATCATCATCTTTGGATAATTGTTATGGTGGCCCAATAAAAAGTTTCAGAACCTATAAAGAACACCAAAGCAATATATATAATGTTTCCAGGAAGATTATTGTTATTTAGCTAAAGTTGTACTTCTGATAGCTCTTAGGCCCGTATCAGGGTATGAATATATAATACTGCACAGAATAACCTTGGACTAGAGCTCATGACGTACATAACAGTCAATGTGATGTTTTTCATAAAGCAAAAACATTGGCACTTTATTTTTCTAGGAGAAAATAGTGGTATTCAGCTGGGCAGACTGGATGGTCCATTTTGGTCTTTGTCAGTCATTTGCTATGTTATTATGCTGCTATCTTCAATCATATACTCCTTTGGCAGAACTTATAAATGAACAAATGTGTTTCTTAGGTGGCTTCCTAGCCACAGAGTTGCTTTCTGTGAAGGTCACAGATACTGCATATTCTTATGAATAGAAGTCTTGGTTCTAACTTGGCTACTTGGAAATTCTCAATCTCCTTCCCAGTAAATTTGATAGGAGACAGAAACAATCAGTTATTCTCTCGCATTTCTCCGTCTCCTTCTCCCACTCTCCCCTTTTCATAAATGTAACAAACCACACAAACTTGCCTTGCTGTTTGTCAAGGGGGTGCATAACCTTGGACAGAGAACTGTAGGTCTCCAAGCTACTCCCCTTTTATTGTTTGCTTTGTTCTTTTCTTGTGTTGTGTTTTTTTTTTTTTTTTTTTTAATTACAGCTGTTCTTATCCTTCCCAAGGCAACTCCCTGCTGCCACTCCGACCTGCTTTGAACACAATCTTCTTTCCAACACATTTGCTCGTGCAGCACTCAGGGCTTTGCAAGAATGAGCCTGAAGCACGGATGCCATTCAGAGCATGTCACTGTTAGAAAGGCTGTGTCCCGAGAAGAATGGAGTTGCAGTATCTTAAATCATCAGACCAGGAGATCGCTTTTAGTTATAAATGCAGCATATGCACACCTGAAAACAGTAAAGCTTGAGCAATTTGGTCTCGGGCTGTGTCCTCCCCACCGTACAGTTCTGTGACTGGTCTCATTTATATATAAATAATGTCACCTTCACCAGACCAGAAGGAAAGGGTCCAGAACTCAAAATTTCAATCATAGACATTGTCATCTTCCAAGAACAAAGTAGACAAAATAGCATTCATTGGTATATGCTTCTTTTCTAACTTAGCAATGGATTGGTAAATGAAAGTTATTAAGAATTTTGTTAACTTGCTGTATGAATCAAGTAGCATGAAATAATTTGCAAGCTTTAAAGTTACAATTTAGAAGACCAAAATTCAGCATGGGCAAAAACATAGCCATTACTTCAGGGATTGTCTGATAGCCTGGTCATGTACCAGTGCACTTGTTGAGGCTCAGCTCATGAAGCATTCCAGCAGGACAGACCTAGAAGAAGGCTCTTATCCAGGAGAATAGGAGGAAGCTGAAGAGGTGGCAGAGCCTCTGCAAGAATTCATAGCACCAGCAAAGCTATAGTGGGAGCTGCTGACACCAGAGGAAGTACTTGGAGCATTGGCAGAAGACCTTGGAAATGGGATTTCCAGTAAGATCTGCAAATAGGTCTGATTTTCAGGACAACCAAAATGAATATTCATCGGATATATTTGCATATATACAGATTCAGACTGACAGTGATTTTGGCCCCCAGGCAATAAGAGACATTGGCCCCTAACTCTCATCCAACACTAGGGGAGAATGCTGTGAGTCCTCGGGCACTGCCCTATTGTATGAATGTCATGCATACATACAATCTAAGAATAAGGCTAATTTTCATAACATGGTTACACTGAAAAACAGACCTGCTTGTTGGCTACAGTGATCAGAGTAGAGATCCCTTGCCTTATAGCCAGGAGGTGGCAAGAGTCTTCACAATGGCAGAAAGTATAGAAAATCCTCCAGTTGGCAGAAGAAAGCCAAGGAGTTAGTGGGAATTCATTGAACAGAAGGCTCTGGGGTTGGCAAAACGGCATCGCAAACCATAAAACCTCATGGAGAAGTCTGAGGAAGTCCATAGCCCGGAGGCAATTTCTGCATCCCCTTAGTCAGTTCCTCCACCTCATCTATAAATGCCTTCATGCTACACTTCCTCATTACCTCTTCTCTCTCATCTTGCTCTACACCAGCTCTTGAGACCTCTGTCCATAGGTGAACTGCACATATCCGTGCCCTTCTCTTCCATCGCCACCTCCCGATCCTATGCTTTCCAGCCTGCTTGTTTGCCTTTCTCAGTTGGTGCATTATACATGCTCTCTGGCTGTCTTCAAGCCCTGCTTAAAATTCCAGTATTGTGGGCTTATTTTTAAATCTTAAAACCTGGCTCCCTTTAATAATAATTTTTGAAGGCACTGGATATTCTTCTTATATCGTGACTTCATGAACACTTCCTCATCGGCAGAATAAAGGCAGCCAACAGAGGTTTGCAATGCATAGCTTGTGTAGCATTTTGGACTTAACATTGTGGAATGTTAAGTCCTAGGTAGAGTAAGGGGGAGCATAGTATTCTATCATATTTGCTTTAATCCTCTCTAAACCATTTCCATCAGTTTAAGAAAAGATCATTTCATGTTCATTTGTGAGCACCAGTACGCTGCAGTAAAGCTGAATCATTCTTAAGAACTTTGCTAGCTTAAATTCATGAAGTAAAGCTTGGAAGTGGCTAAAAGATGCATGTTTTATATAAAAAATACTATTTGTATATTTAACATGGTGTCATATAGCATATTGGCAGACATCTCTTCATGCCAAGATACTGCGGAAGACTCCTTGAAAGAATTGCTTTGGTTACAGTAACTTTCAGCTGCAGTGCAGAGGGCAGAGCAACTTGAATGCATACCTTCATCTTGGCACAATACAATGAGCCAGAAACTGCTCACAAAATTGTAGGCCCCTCCGCATCAGTATCCCACAGATATGAAGAGAAAAACTATGGACAACAAAAGCACACAACTTGTGTTACAACCTGGTTGTGGGCTTCAACCGACACAAGGAAACTATGATGAAAGGGTTCAACTCCTCTTAAGAAAGCAGATGAAATTAGAGCAAATCAATCTTGTAAATAAAATGCAAAATACACCTTGACCTCAAAGAGTAAAGCACTAACTTGACTAAATTAGCTTACTGCCTCTCCTTCCATAGCAGTTGTTGAAAACCTTTGGATGTTGACCCAACAAAATTACCACCAATATTTTTGTTCTGCTCTCTCCACTTCCAGCTTGTGTCTGCCGTGGGTTATAACACCCTCTCGTTTGCAGATGGGTGGAATGGAGCACAACAGTTCTGTGTTAGGACAGGTTACTTGCCCTCCTGGGTCAATAACAATAGACTTCATAACATTGATCCCTCTGAAAAGGATTTCAGTTGGAGGGAAAAATGGTATGGAAATTGAATTATATAAAACAAGTAAAACATAATGGAACATTCAATGCATATATAGATTACTTTTTTTTTTTTTTTTTTTAAATGTATGTGATAGTCTTATTTATTTATTTATTTTTAATTTTTATATACCGAGGTTCTTGTATGAAGATACAAATCACTCTGGTTTACATAAAACAGTGAAACACCCAAAACAAGGGGGGCTTTACATAGAACAATTGAGCACAGTACAAATGAACATAGTACAGTTACAAGAAACAATTGAACCCAGTATCATAGTACAGTTACAAAAAACAATTGAGCACAGTATCTTTAATGGGGGAACAAAGGGACAGGTCAACGAGAATGAATATGGAATGTATAGTATGTGAGTACAAAAACTTGAATAAATCAACTCCGAGCCAAAATCTGCTATAGGCATTAGTCCCGGGAACTGCCTAAAAGAAATTTCAAATTAGGAAAAGGTGGAGGGGTACTATAGTGTGTAGAAAAAGGGCGGGGAGAGATCCTTTAGGAGAGGGGGCAGGGGACAGAAGATGAGAGTAGTGATATAACAAAGTCCTATGACCTGATAGAGAACATTTAGATGAATTGAGTGGAAGATGGACCAGGAGCAGCAACCGATCAAGAGAGTCAAAATAAGAAACTCAACGAGATAGCCCATGATTGAGTTTATCATAGCATCTAGGCAGCATTAAGTGTCTGGGAGAAGAGCCAGGTTTTTAGCTTTTTTTTGAACTCCTGATGACTTGGTTCAAGTCGTAGATCTGGGGGGAGCGCGTTCCATTGGTGGGGGCCTGCTGAAGATAGTGCTCGTTTCCTTAGTGATGTTTTTGCAGGCAGGGCATACAGTGTGCCTTTGTATGCGCTTCTGATGGGTCTGGAAGATGTATGAGGTTGAAGTTGTGTACTTAACATGATGGGAGCGAGGTTGTGTGTTGCTTTGTGAACGATTGTGAGAACTTTAAAGAGGATCCTGCATTTGATAGGAAGCCAGTGAAGGTTATGGAGGATTGGAGTGATATGTTCTCTTTTGTTGTAGTTTGTGAGGATTCTGGTGGCGGCGTTCTGAACCATCTGTAAAGGTTTGATAGTATTTGTGGGGAGTCCGAGTAGAAGGGAGTTGCAATAATCGATCTTAGATAGTATGATGGATTGAAGTACTAGCCGGAAGTCATTGAAGTGAAGGAGAGGTTTTAGCTTTCTGAGGACTTGCAGTTTGTAAAAGCAGTCCTTTGTGGTAGTGTTTATAAACTTTTTTAGGTTTAGATTGTTGTCCAGCCAGGCTCCTAGATCCCTGACGTCAGGTGAGAAGTTGATGTTTAAGCTTGTTGGTTGAGAGGAGCTTGATGAGATGGTGGGGGGGTCATGGGAGATAATGAGCATTTCCGTTTTATTGGCATTCAGTACTAAGTTGAGGCTAGAGAGTAGGTCTTTAATTGGCTGAAGGCAGTCATTCCAGTAGGTAATAGTTTTTTGAAGGGATTCTGTGATCGGGATAAGGATTTGTATGTCATCCGCATAGAGGTAATGGGTGAGCTTGAGGTTTGCGAGTAGGTGGCAGAGAAGGAGGAGGTAGATATTGAAGAGGGTGGGTGAAAGTGAAGATCCTTGAGGGATTCCTTGGTCTGTAAGGACGGGATGAGATTCCTTATTGTTTATCCTGACTTTATAGAACCTGTTGCTCAGGAAGGACTGAAACCAACTGAGAGCTGAACCTTTGATGCCTATGTTGGCTAGTTGGTCTATAAGTATTATGTGTTTTACCATGTCAAAAGCTGCAGACAAATCTAAAAGAACAAGCAGGTAGGATTGTTTTTTCTCCAGGTTTAAGAGGATGGTGTCCGTGAGTGATAGTAGGAGTGATTCGGTGTTTAGGGATTTGCGAAAGCCGTACTGAGCCGGGGAGAGAATGTTATGATCTTCCAGGTATTCTGACAGTTGCTTGTTGACAATTTTTTCCATCAATTTGGCAATGAAAGGTAAGTTTGCGATTGGTCGGAAGTTAGCTGGATCTGATGGAGAGGCGTTTGGTTTTTTTTTAGCAAAGGTTTGAGGATTGCCAGTTTTAACTGGTTAGGTACTAAGCCTTGAGCTAGAGAGGTATTAATAATTTCAGAAATTGGTTTTGAGATGGTGTTCGGAATGGCGATGAACAGGTTTGTCGGTAATGGGTCTGATGGGTGGGAGGATGGTTTGAGTTTCTTGAGGGTATTTTTTATCTCAAGTGAAGAGGTGGGCTCAAATGACTTGAGACTAGAGTTTTGTTGAGGCAGGGTTATGAGATGGTGTATTGGGGGGAGGCTGTTGGTTGTGAGAGAATAGGTAAGGTTGGAGATTTTTGTCTTGAAATAATTGGCGAGTTCATTGGCTTTGTTGAGTGCTTGGTGGTCTGGAATGGTGGGAGGAGATGGTTTGGTAAGTGAAGAGACGTAGGAGAAAAGTGCCTTTGAGTAAAAAATGAAGTTGTGGATTTTTTTTGCGTAGAAATCTTTCTTGGTTCTAAGGATGGTGTTCCTGTATGTATTGAGAAGGGTTTTGTAGATAGCATGTGACGAAGTGGTCGGGTTTTTCCTCCAGCTTTGTTCTTTATTTCTTAGTATTTGTTTGAGGAATTTAAGTTCAGGGTAAACCAAGGTTTTCTGTTGTCCAGTGCGGGTTGTATGGTTTTGGTTGAGGTTGGGCAGATTTGATCCGCAATTTTATTGGTGAGATTGATCCATGAGGTGGTTGCTGTGGTTGCGTCTGTAAGGTCTAGTTGGTTTAGTGCTTTGGATATCTTTTCGCTGAGTAGGTCCAGTGAACATGGTTTCCTGAAATGGATGGTGGATTTAGTGGAGGCTTGCGGTGGTGGATTTTTTATCTTAAGGGTCGTGTAGATGACCCGGTGGTCTGACCAGGGAACTAGAGAGCAGGTGGGATTGGAGTAGATGGCAAAGCTATCGTTAATGAAGATGAGGTCCAATGTGTGGCCTGCCTTGTGGGTGGGGCTGTTGACAATTTGAGTGAAACCCAAGTGACTGAGTGAGGAAAGAACTGTTACGCAGTTGATGGATTGTGGAGAAGCATCCACATGCAAGTTAAAGTCTCCTAGGATTATTGCGGGTTTGTCGGCGTTAATGTGTTTGGCTATGAGCTGAATCAAAGGAGAGGGGTCTGATTCTAAGGTTCCTGGTGGGGCGTAGATTAGGACTAATTGAAGTTGTTCAGATTTAAAGAGGGAGAATTCTAGTTTAGTGGAGGTGTTTGTTGTAAAGTTATGTCTAATCCTTTTTTTGCTGCCATGAGGAGCCCTTCTCCTCTTTTTTTGGGTCTGGGGACTGAGAAGAGGTCGTAGGATTGTGTAGGAAGCTGATTCATTAGTACAATATCTGTAGGTTTTAACCAGGTTTCTGTGACTGCACAGATGTCAGGGTTGATTTCTATAAGATAATCGTTGAGGATGTGCGTTTTTTTTTTAGAGAGCGACTGAGCATTGAATAGAGTTAGAGTAAACAGTGAGAGACACAAGAGTTGTGTAATTGGCGATATCATTATTGGGATTAGCCTTTGTTGTCGTGCAACGTGATGATATGCAGGTTTTGTGTCATTCTGAGTTTGTTCCAGATTGTGGGTATGGTACAAAGGTGCATCTTTGTGGCGAAGTTGATGGGAAATATGTTACGAGGGAGTAGAGATACTGCTGTAAAGCAGGATTGCTCCTGTTGCCTAGTCTTGATCTTGCCTGAATTAACAGATTGGAGCACTTTGTAATTCAAAGTCCCACATATGAGCTTCTAGCACAAAGTACAAATGTACAAAGTTTCTTTCATGTTCCACCTTTGTTTTCATACCATTTATATAAAAATGCATTTAACTTCTTGTTCTCAACCTCCACACCCTAAGCCCCTTGCCCTCTTAATCCTTTATATTTCCAGACCCCCTTCAGCTTTCCCCCCCCTGAAATTGTAACTTTTACTTATAATGTTTGAGATGTAATTTCTTTTTCTTATACTTTCACAACGTTTTACCTATATGTTCCTTGTAAACCGATGTGATGTGCAAACGAACGTCGGTATAAAAAAAAAAAAAAAAAAAAAGCTTTAAATAAATAAATAAATAACAATTTTCCCCACTAGGATCCATTCATAATAGCTTTTATGTGTATTTGCCCCCCCCCCCCCCAAAAAAAATCAATGAATCAAAATTCAAAATGTCACACTCACAACACGCAAATCCTTTGAAGTTCCCTCTACCCTGTCCCTATATTTGTTTCTATCTGCTTTGGAATGAAGTAATTGATACCCTCTTGTGTTTGAAATAGGTCTGACAGTTTACAGTTGACCATGGCAAACTTCAAGATGTTTTTTTTAAATATTCACTTTTTTTTTTTAATTCGTGTGCTGCACAGAATTTATAGCCTAGGAAGTTTACTAAAATTATTTTAGTATTCTTTTTTAAGATTGATTTTCTTAATCTGCCCTTTTTCAGTCACATTCAGCTGTAAAAGAGACTTGGATATTGAGGGCTGTATTCAGAAAGGTTTTCTCATATTTCACGCCTGTGGCAAAAACAAAAGCCCTTCATGAGCAGGGTCCTCGATTGTCACTCCTCAGACATCTGTTTTGGTAATGTCTTTGCTACACTCTGCTTAACGTGATTGTGCTGCCTACTCACTGTAAATTCCAAATACAAAACCAAACACCGCTTATGAAAATCAACGGCAAACTGGTGGGTAGCTCCTCTTGCTTGTGGCTTTAATTCTGTTTGGGAAGTAAAGTAAATGCTAGTGTGAGCTCTGGAATGAAGAAGATGGGATGTAACTAAGTTTCTGTTTTGGGGACTGGCCTTTACATCTGTGTGGAGGGAAAAAGTTATGTTCCGCATGATTTCAGGCTTGGCACTATCCCTAGATTGCTCTAATGCCCCTGTTGAGCCAGTCCTGCAGCATCTCCCTTATAAAGCACAACTCTGGCAATTAGAGGAAAGCCTTCACATGAGAGGTAACCGCTGCCCGTTGTGTAGAGCACTGCGTTACAGTGCTTCACACATGTACAGGTGAACTTTAAAAGCCCGACGCACACATTAACCAGGGGGTGTGCGAATATGTTGGGCCAGTGCACGCCGAGCGCATTTTAAAAGGTGCCCGCATTACGTGTTTATCACAAATAAAAAGTTTTTTAAATGGGGTGGAGCATGGGTGTTCTGGGATTTCAATCTGAAATTTGCGTGTAAATACGCGCACTGGCATGTGCCAGGGTCCCCTGCCGTGCAACCTGCTATGGATGATGTGTAAGTGATAAAACAAAAAGATCTAGGCAAATCAGCGGGGTGTTAAGGGTCAGGGCTAACAAGAGAAGGAAGGCTATTAAACTAGGGGGACTGGAAGACCTATCCCTTAACTGGGTGAACTGGGAACGAACTGGTTTTAGTGGCAATGGCGTCGGCGCACATCCCTTTTAAAATCCCCCCCCCCCCCCCCACTTACGCAGTAGAAGTGGGACTTGCACGTACAGGCATGCGCCCACTTAATATTGAGCGCACATGTGCACAGCCAGGTTATTTTATAACACGCGCGCATATTCGTGCAAATGTTATAAAGCAGCCGCATCCCTGGGAGCAGGCCGACGAACGCACGCAAATGTGCACCGCTTTGAAAGTTACCATGCCTGGAATCTTTTATACCCATGCCACCTTGGAGAAGGGCTGCATGTAATTATTTTTAAAAACATTTTTAAAGAAAACACTTAAGCTGAGCCTTAACAGAGCAAATTTTTGCATTTTATTTCATGGCTTTTACCTAAGAAATTGCATCTTTTTGCATATTTTCTCAACATTTCTGACCAGTCTACCTACCAGTCCCCTACATTGACAATTACAAAAGAATGTGCATTTGTATTGCCCATCACTATAGCACAACAAGGTACACATTAATACTGTAATGATATGCATAGTTCTGTGGAAATTGTATGCAGCTGAGACAACTTAGGGACATGCTAAAATAGGGATAAGCCATGGTGGAAATTATTATTGTGGACAGTATATTATCAGGCCGATATAATAAGATGTATGCAAACAACGGGCGCTCAATTCGTGCATTTTCCTGACGCATGCGCATCCACTTCCCCTGTGCACCCGATGCAATATTTAAATGAGAACAAAAATGGAGTGGCATACAAAAAGAGCATGCTAAGGAGAAATGAGAGTCTCCGGTGCTCAAAAGTGTATTCCAATGAGTGATGGACGTCTAAATTGTGTGTTCATAGCAAAAGTGCATCGTTAACATGAAATTATGGAAATCCGCAGTGCATGTTTTTTACCAAACAGAAAGGAATCACTCACGATTTTTTAGGTGTCCTTTAGCTAATCATCATGCTCTGCTCCACCACTCCCTACGTACATTTTTTTTTTGTTCTAACTCCAAATAATTAAATCTTATGCTAATCTCTCTAAACAACCCTACCCTACAAGAGGCACATTTATTGCAACACAGAGGACCACATTTTTTATGTTTCTCATGAGCTCTTAACTGTGAATAAACTTACTGTGACCTCCAGAGCTGGAGTTAATTTTCTGGCGTAAAAATTGTGCATTGGGCCGGGCCCCCAGTCTTTGGACGTGCTTTCCTGCATTGTGCGTTAATAGTTAATGTCTTCATTTACAGGGAATTTAAATGCGATGGGCACTATCCAGTATGCGTTTGTTAGGGCAAGCGTTTTAGATGTGCTTTGTGCGCCCAAAAGGCACACCCAAACAGGAGTAAACCAGTGTGCTAGGCTGGGTGCACCTTATTGCATCGGTCTGTGTGTGTTAAATGCCATCACCGAGGGTACCTATTTCTGATGCACGAATTGGTGTTAGCAGTTGATCATTTATGTCCATAGTACATATGGGCAGATAGAATTTCCACTGAGGAGTCAAGCACGTTATGACATCATTTCACAAGCTGAATAAAAAAACAATTTTTTTTAACACTGTTTTCTCAGTTTGTTTCAGGGGCAATTCTGAGTAACCCATGTAGTTGCAGAGCATGTGGGTATTTTAACTGAGGATACTTTGTAGCTAATTTTGAAAGAGAAACTATCCTGGTAGTTTCTCTTTGGAGCTACTGTAACATGCACGTGGCTAAAGCTTCCTATGCACTTTGCATCTTGCTGTTATCTATATCTTGCCACTTCCCCAGGAACCTAAGGCAGCATTACATAACCTAAAGCATAAAATACATTTCCAATAAAAATACAGATTCATAATATGCAACCCCCCCCCCCCCCCACACACACACACACACACACCCACACTCACAGATTCACACACGGATGGCATTTAACACACACACACACACGATACAGACATAGAAGGATGATTTCAAAGCCATTTCCCCAGGTAAAACAGTGCAAATGGGCTTTGGGAGAATCGCGCACCCTGTATGCTGATGAAAGAACACCTGACAATAGAATTGGGATACTCTTGTAGAAGCCAAAAGTCCACAGCAAGCAACAAACAATGATTTGGCTAAAGAAAGAACTCTATATATGTTCTCTAGCAACCATCATACATGGCCACAGTGAGCTGAGTGGCTTATATGTACAAGCTCGTATGGCTACTGGGCTTGAATAATCATCGGTTGCGGAGAATCTTAAAAAGTGCTGCCACTAGGTGCCAAACAACTACCGTGTGAGCACTTATCTGATTCCACATGGTAGAAGATTTATGCATATAACCCTGAAGGGCTGCTCCAACACTGCGGTGTTTCGGAGTGTTAGACTCCTTCCTCAGGGATCCTTCAGGATATGCTTATGGTACTGTGTGGAAACAAAAAACAGTTCTTAAATATGCCTACGGGGCTAAAAGAGACAATGGAACAATATCAGGCTGGTGAGGAAAACTTACTGAGCCTTTTAGTTGCAGTCAATACGCACGCTCGTAGGATTTCACTAAGGACACAAGATATAAATGCAATAAGTGTCCAAAACTGGTATTAATGTTGTGTCTAACATTCAACATAATTTTTATAAAAGACCTCAATGGAAATGCAAAAGGCATCTGTCAGTTTGTTGTGCTATCTGCTAACACTGTGTTAGATGTTAAAGCTCCGGTCGTTTCACATTGCATATCACAAACGCACACTTTTGAAGATCTCAAGTGGCTTATTTTGGAACACGTGCCTCCACATTGGAGAGGAGGGGACAGAGTCTCACAATTGAATTATAAAGAAAACCGCTGGATTTTTCAATTACATTCCACTGAACCCTGAGGTCTCAATGAAAAGGTGGAATGGTTTTCCCTGATTTGACTAATACAGCTCATACTCCAACCCTATTATTAGAATGATACATTGCAGAGTTGATACATTGATTGTAGAGTTGATACACTGAATCTCCAACCCTATTATTAGAATGATACATTGTAGAGATGGTTTCTGTTATGCATAGTTCCTTTGAACTATGCATAGTTCCTTTGAACATCGATAAGTTTCATTTTAAAATCAAAGCCCCTTTACACGTTAGTATTCACATTCAGCAAGCCCACATATACGTACTAATTTTCCCCTGTGAGTCTTTTTCAAGATGGCCGCCTGTCAGACGTCATTACCCATTCAAGGTGAGTCATCTAAAGCACAGTATTCCCCACAGGTATTTCCCCTCAAAATGGCTGTTTTCTGACGTCATTGCCCTTATACGGAGCTCCAAGTTTTTTTTCCTGCAATCAGCGCTTCGGCGTCATTTCCGTTCTCTGTCATTACCACACGGAGGATTTACCTTTAAAACCGGCATTTTTTCCTCAGCGCTTTGCCTGTCATCCTGCAGCACAGCCGCCGCGAGGTCTCACTATTCAAGTGCCTGTAAGTACTTCTATGGAGGCTTATTTAGTGCATCTAAGCAAAATTTTTTGTTTTAAAGTTGGTTTGTTTTCCAGCACATCTTTTGAGGCTTTCCTTAGCACATACAAGTTTAATTTTCTTTGAAAGTTGCTCTATCCTCGAGCACAGTGTTAGCAGATAGCACAACAAACTGACAGATGCCTTTTGCATTTCCATTGAGGTCTTTTATAAAAATTATGTTGAATGTTAGACACAACATTAATACCAGTTTTGGACACTTATTGCATTTATATCTTGTGTCCTTAGTGAAATCCTACGAGCGTGCGTATTGACTGCAACTAAAAGGCTCAGTAAGTTTTCCTCACCAGCCTGATATTGTTCCATTGTCTCTTTTAGCCCCGTAGGCATATTTAAGAACTGTTTTTTGTTTCCACACAGTACCATAAGCATATCCTGAAGGATCCCTGAGGAAGGAGTCTAACACTCCGAAACACCGCAGTGTTGGAGCAGCCCTTCAGGGTTATATGCATAAATCTTCTACATGTGGAATCAGATAAGTGCTCACACGGTAGTTGTTTGGCACCTAGTGGCAGCACTTTTTAAGATTCTCCGCAACCGATGATTATTCAAGCCCAGTAGCCATACGAGCTTGTACATATAAGCCACTCAGCTCACTGTGGCCATGTATGATGGTTGCTAGAGAACATATATAGAGTTCTTTCTTTAGCCAAATCATTGTTTGTTGCTTGATGAAAGAACACCGACAGTGCCGCTCTGTGCCTAATTTTACCCACCTCTGGTAGAGCGTTCCTGGAAACTGGGTTGGCCCGGGGACCGAAACAACATACATAGTGTTGAGTTTTGTAAAACATACGAGTAACTACCTGGGTGAAAAAGTGCCCATGCAAAAAGGAGATGCAAAGTAGCGTGGATAGCTTGATTCATCCGCAGTTTTCAAAGGGACATTTTTCCTGCAGTAAAATTATACAAGAATCTCATAAACCACCAAGTCCATAGTCCATAAAGTTTTGCAGCCCTCAAATAAGTTAACAAATTTAGAAAAAAGGGGGCGTGCTGCAATGAAACTGAGATCATAATCATTTCGTAAACAGATGTGGAAGGAGATGCGTTTGCAAGTCCTAGGTAGATGTGCTTTCTCCTGCTCCAACCTAAACACACCCACAGGAATCCTCTTTTACCCCAGTTAAAAGTGCACACCGTATGGAAGGCCATATGTACTGCCCTCCTGGAAGAGGTGGTGAAGACAAAAATGGTGACACAATTGAAAAAAAGGTGGGGGGGGGGGGTTAAACACAGAAGGTCCCTAGCAGCAAGAGGATGGAAATTAAGCGCTGAGGTAACCTGTGGGAACTTTTCTATATGGAGGTGACCTGCATGGAGCAGCAATTAGAACCCTAAAAAAGAAGGTGAGAGGGTAACCTGCATGGAGCGGCTGTTACAACCCTTAACCCCATGCTTTGAAGACCAGATGAACCATTTTGGTACTTGTCTGCCATCATTTACTATGTTTGCTATGAAAAGGAAGGCGATTTTCAGGCAGGCCAGTTTACATGGGTATTTATCCATGTAATTCTTGGTTTCATTCCTTTTTTCGTCTATATAATTTTTCCAATATGCTGTTTAAATTGAAATGTAAAACAGGAAGTTCCACCCAGAACTAAAGGAGCCTGCTTTCTGGCACATGCACATCCCTGGATATGTTTAAAGCTGGAAAAAAAAACCCCCAAAAAACCCACTGCTTATGTTTCTCCTGATATCTCTGGAAAATGTGGTATGGATAGGATAACGACATAGTGATAGCAATCTCATATGCTTTCTTTCCCTTCAGAAAGTAGCAGGGCCATCCTTGGGGGAGTGGGGCAAGGGAGGCAAATAGAGATGGCCACCCTGGGCTCCACACTTTGGGGTGCCCTGTGTCACTATGGTAGCCCCCATCTCCAACACTATAATTTCCTGTCAGCTTAGGAGCAGACAAAGAGTCAACAAGTCCCAAGAAATAAACCAAGCCAACAAAACGGGACAAAAAATGCCAGACTCTGAAAAATCCAGTCACCATACCAACTTACGCCAAAGTGAAAATAAGGAGTCAGCAGGCCTGACGGCGTGTCATGCCCAAAAGTGCTAAGATCACCCGCACCATTCAGTCATCCTCCTTCAATAAGAGAGCTTTTAAGGTTTTCTTTAAAGCAAGTAAAAACATAAGCAGTCATAAGTGTTATCTCGTAGCAAACCCTGGTACTTTCTCTAAAAAACCTTAAAACCTCTCTTATTGAAGGTGGATGATTGATTAGTCCGGGCGGTCTTAGCACTTTTGTGCATGACATGCCGTCAGGCCTGCTGACTCCTTATTTTCACTTTGGTGTAAGTTGGTATGGTGACTGGATTTTTGGGAGTCTGGCATTTTTTTGTCTCGATTTGTTGTCCTGGCTTAGGAGCAGAGCCTTGCACGTCAGTGTTTCTGGACCCCGCGGCAGTTGATTTGCCTAGGGTCTCGCAAACTCCTAAGGTCAGCCCTAGAAAGGAGGCTAATAAAATAAAACAAGTCTAGAATTGAGTGGCAACTTAAAAGAGCCTATTTTATGACATTTCTTTGTCCCCCCACCCCCTAACCCTAACCTAACCCCCCCCCTCCAAATTTTTATTCACCGTTTGTGCCTCTCTGGAGGCAGGCGCAAGTTGCACGCGCTGGCAGCCTGCTGGCACGCGCTCCTCCGACACAGCAGCAAATGTCCACTGTGCCGGCGGCCTCTGGCCCCGCCCCCCTGGACCGCCCCTTTTGTAAAGCCCCAGGACTTAGACACATCCCGGTGCTTTATGCGTGTCGCCAGGCCTTTATAAAATAGGCCCGGCGTGCATACCCCCCCCCCCCCCCCCCCCCCCCCCCGGATTTATGCGTGTAGGGCTTTTAAAATCCAGCCCTTTATTCCCCCGCCCCGATCCTTGGTACAATATGACTGCCTTTACCATTGATTCCCAATTCCCTTTGGCTTTTCCCCTTTCCCCAATCCCCAGTATGGTTTGGCCTGGCCGGGCCTGCCCTGCCCTTTCATCCTGATCCTTCCCCCATCACAGCCGGCAAGCGGAGGGTTGCTTAGTAATGTATCGGCTTCTTCTGCCGCATGGGCCTGTCTCACAGTACGAACCATGTAGATTTCCATTGATCTCGCAGCTAATATTATGAGACTGGTTTCGCATGGCAAGGGAATCTGATGCAGTTTTAAGTGCTGCTCCTTCAGGCAGCCGAGGCTGGAGTAGGATTAAGAGAGGACAAGACAAGTCATATGGAGGAACGGAGGGAGGGCAGTATATACCCTGGGGATTGGGTGAAAAGAGAAATCCTAAAATTCTGGTCCGCACAGCGGCTCCAAGCCTGACTCAGCTCTGTATTGCTGGTCCCCGCTAGCACACCTACTCCCCACCTATGACGTCATGCGTGACGGACAGATAGGGTTCTGCAAATGGCTTGTGGTTTGCTTCCTGCTTTCTCTGCCATCCAGGCCTGGGTTTTGGCTCAGCCCTGCTATTTGCTGGGGAGTCCTAGTCTGTGGGAAGGCCTCACCTTGGAACCTTCTTTCTGGACATTAGATCAAACCCTAACGAAATCCCCACCAGGAGCCCTTCCCATTTCAGACCCAGTTAAGTGGCTTTTGAGGAATTTTGTTTCAGTGTTTACTTTAGATATCTATTCATATACCATCAACTACTTTGGTTAGCTCAATACGTCTGCACCCCTCAAACGCTCCATTTTGCGGCACATATGTGGTCTCCAAAGCATTTGCAATTCACTTGTGCTGCTTGTTTTGCACCTGAACACGCACATGTGGCAAAAAACACGCTCGCTTTTCTGCTGCCAACGTGACGATACTGCAGCGCTGGATAGGCTTCAGTTTTCCTCTCTCTGGGTTCATCTGCCTTGCAGCCTCAATTCAGAGTTTTCATTTTTTCTTGTGCTTTTCAGTTAGCATTATGCAGTGGCAGAGATGACAGTTATTTTGAGCTCCCTGCACTGAGCCTCAGTAAAATTACTATGAATCATAAAAATGCAATTAAACAGTTCAGAACAACTAGTGCACCATTTTAGATGCCCTATTTTCAAAACCTTTTTACCTCAATCCTTATCCAGTTAGGTTACAGGATACTTACCATCAACTAGGACCACCAGATGTGGACGTAAAGCTTGGGTACCCTTCCTTGTACCGGATTGCTCTTCCCTCTGTGGTTCTTTCTGTGTCTGTTTAGTGACTCAAAACGGTGATCCAAATCAGAAGTAAAATTCTCAACTAGATGATTTTATTCTCATCACATAGAGCATAAACCTTTCATTTCACAGGCTAGTGAAACACATAGATCTTCCAGTTGCACATAGATGGTTTCTTAGCCTACTAAAAGGCTTTTATGCAGATGTTAAATTCTCAGTATGATAATACTCATAAGTCTCTCTTCCTGAAGTTTAGATTTAGCCTGCATTTCTGAAGTAAAGTGAAAACTTCAATATAGTCATATATCCTGACTACAATAGAGTTGTCCCCAACATGGAGGGATCATAGGAGAATGTGCATCTTCTTCCCTAGGAGTGGTAGAGTTGCTCTACCAGAAAGCTGGGATAATTTGAGCAATTACTACTTTTAGTCTCCTTCAGATTGTACAACTTGCTGCTCTTGTAATTATTCTCAGACCCTTTCTCTTGTTTTCTGAGTACAACCACCTACTGTGGAGTAATCCCAAAACACACCCTGGTTAGACCATACCTTACAGTACCATAGCCTGCCTATGGCCAATAATGGCCAAGGCCATAGGCACCGCTACCGAAAGATGCCATAGCACCACCATGTGTGGCCTCAGTGAGTGTAAAAGCAGCACAGCCTGCTGGCCACACTGATAATTCTGGCAGGGCCACCCTGCTTTTTCCACTCATAGGCATCAGAATAGGGGAGGGCCGCCGACAACAGGAGAAGCCTCATTGGTGGCAGTGGGACGATACATGATTTTCTTAACATTGCTCACCCCTGTGGTGCTGCTGCGATCCCCTCACTCACCCTCCCTACTCCTGAGCAATCGAAGGATTGTGGCCTTGTGGCACGGGCTGCTTCTTCATCTTCAGCTGTCCTCACCCGATGACGTCTTTCAGACACCGGCAGCCGGGAGGGAGGAAGCAGCCCATGCTGCAAAGCCACAATCCTTCAATTGTTCAGGAGCAGGGAGGGTGAGTGAGGGGATCACGGCAGCAGCGCAGGGATGAGCAGCATGCATTAAAATCATGCACTGGCCACCTGTGATGAGTGAGGGGATTGTGGGTGAGAAGGTGTGGGATGGGGAATAAGACTGCTGGGGACTGGGAGCGGACTGCAGAACAAGATTTCTGGGGCGTAAGGGGGCTGGGAGGGGAAAGGGGGCTTGGGAGTAAAACTGCTGGGAAGTGGAAGTTTGGAAGGGGAGGGGGAGGGGGACTACTGAGCAAGACTGCTGGGGAGTGGGGGGTCTGGGTGGGGAGAGGGGGCTGTGGAGGAAAACTGGGGGTGGGGTTTCTGGGATGAAGAGGGGTCTGAAGAGCAAGACTGCTGGGGAGTGTGATATCTGGGAGAGGAGAGGAGAGCAAGACTTCTCGGAAGTTGAGAGTCTGAGAGGGGAGAAGGGGCTTGGGAAAAGGAGTGCTAAGGAGTAGGAGGCTGAGGAGCAAGACTGCTGGGGAATGGGGGTCTAGGAGGAGAGCAGGGGCTAGGGAACAAATCTACTGGGGGCTGGTAAACCAGATGCTGAGGATGGGTATATGAGAGCCAGAGATCCTGTGCTTGTGCGTATGCATATGAGAGCCTGTGAGGAAGAGGGAGGTTATGTGTGTGAAACAGAGCCTGTGTGTATATATGTGAGGGGGGGGGGTATGAATGAGATTCTATGTGTGAGAAAGGGGCTATGGAGTTTCCACTTTCTAAGGCCCCATTGACCACGCTATGGATTTCAGCAGGGCCATGCTGCTTTATAGGAAGAGGAGGTACATGTCCTTCCCTGCTGGTAGGAGCCCAAAGTCAGAGCTAGGTTGGCCCCTATGGTCAGAAGTTGTTGCCTTGGCCATGGGAGCTGAAGAAGAAGACTGCTGCTACCTGCTGCTTCAGTGGAGAGTGAGAGAGAGCATATGTGTGTGGGAGACAGCATGTGTGTATGTGTGGGAGTGAGAGCATGTGATATGTGTGTGTGAGAGTGAGAGAGCATGTGTGTGTGGGAGAATGAGAGAGAGAGCATGTGTGTGGGAGAGTGAGAGAGAGAGAGCATATGTGTGGGAGACAGCATGTGTGTATGTGTGGGAGTGAGAGCATGTGATATGTGTGGGAGAATGAGAGAGAGAGCATGTGTGTGGGAGAGTGAGAGAGAGCATATGTGTGGGAGAGAGCATGTGTGTGGGAGAATGAAAGAGAAAGCATGTGTATGCCTGTGAGAGAGAAAGCATGTGTGTGTGAGAGACAGAGCATTGGAGCATGGGTATGGGAGACTGACCCCACTTCCTCTCTGCCAGCTAATCCATGGCAATTTTAGAGCATCTGGAAATCAAAAGTTCCCAAATACGGATAATGATAATGTGTCTGTTTTTCCATTGTTGCAGTGCATATAGAATTTGGCTTGTTGCAGTTTCCAGTCAGTTTTTGTACGTTTCTTTTTATACTGAGAGGGTCTATCTGTGTTTTGCATGTGTCACTGAAGTGAGGTGTTCCAGTAGTATGTTGTTTTTATATAAGGATCTATAGCAGCTTGGCTTGCTCTGTTTTACTAATAGGGGTGTATTGGTGATTTATGTCTGGTGTAATATTTGAAGTGTTAACTTTCATAAATAGAGTTGTTGCTGTTTGAGTGCTGGCAGTTAGTGTTGTTTTGATATAGAACATTTATTTCATTATAATTCTGTTTTCTTGTGGCTCTCTGAGAGTCATGTCTATGCCCAAGATGAATTACAGTATCCCTAATACCATATGAGTTCCAAGTGTCTCTTGCTTTTTTTGCAGGATTTTCTGATTGGCACCACAGCAGTGTATGTAAATATAATGTAGATATTGTAAGTGATATTTTTACCTCAGAGGACTATGCTTTGAATGCCATTTTTTCATGTAAAATCTGTTGTTATAAATGCATTTTTTAATTGTGGGTGAGGAAGGTGTGATGTGGTGTGGGTGCAAGGCTGTAAGATTTTCCTAGGGCATTACAATACAGACATTTAACAGAGTGGTGTCATATGTTGTCATGTGTTGTGTAGTGGGTGAGGGCACTGTTTTTCACTTAGCTATAGGTGCCACATTGCCTGGCTATGGCTCTGATACTATATCTTCTGCCAGCGGTGCCTGGAATCATCCAAGAAGACTGTGACAAAGAGTTATATGTGGACAAAGAAAGGTGCTTATCAGGCCTGAATTTGTCAGTAGGTACAAAATAGGCCTATGCCCGGGTTGGCAAGAATTTGGAGATAATAGGCTGGTTGAAGATTCATTGCCTCCCAGCTGCTCTGCATCACACTCAACAGAGAACAGTCCTCTGTTTCCTGCCACTCTTCTCCCAGGAAGCATGCAGAGAACAGGAGGAGGGGGGGTGAGGCTGCAGCAGACAGCAAAGAAAAACTGCTCTGCTCACTAATCTACCCCTCCCATCATGTCAGATGCAGGGTGGTAGGGGGCACAACAGCATCCACACAGTAAAAACCTAAATCGGTCACTGATGTTCATTTAAATGTATACAGAATTACTCTTGTGCCCGACACCTTGGTTTTATGTATATATATTACATATAAATGCACTCATTTTATTAAAAATATATATATTCTTTTTAAATAAGATTTGGGACATGTAAAATGCATTCTGCATTCTGTTCATTTTTGGTGGCTTTGTGAATGCACATATAACAGCATTTGCACACATAAACTTCAGAAAACAAATGGAACAAATGGGTATTGCAGAATAAATATGGAAAATTTTCTTTTGAACTGAAAACAAATAGAACATAATTTTTTTCCCTGGTCTCAAACCCTCGACGCCCAGCGAATTTTCCATTTATTTCTTTTATTTGGTTTTAATAAATGCAGATAACAATGAAAACATATAAAGGATGTGTTTAGGAAGACATTGTACAAGAGGCAGGCAGTTATTGTCTCCCAGCTTTGTGATCTCTGCTCTGCATACCATTCGAATAACGATGCTTAGAAAATAAACCAACTCAGAAAAAATGCTAGTGATAACATTTGTTTTTCATTACGTGAGGCCGCTCTAATATAAACAATAAAGTATGTGTTTACATTGCTCTGGAGCAGGAACCTGAAAACATTCCTCCCAGGCTGTATAAACTTAAGTATCTAAATATTTCAAAACAATTTTTTTTTATAAACCTAGATTAATGATTTTGAAATATAACCTAGATTCAAGATATTAAAAGTGCCTCATGAGAGGCACCGACATAGCTGAAATAGAACTAAATCCCTTAAAAAATGTGATACTCTTCTTTTGTAGCATATACCCTGCTACTTAACTTTTTATTTTTTTGATAAGGAATGTGAAATTAAATTCAAGGAATCTCTTAGCTACCTGATGGTAATAGAATTTCTCTACATATATTAATTGTCTGACAAGTATTTTCAAAACAAGTATTTTCATGATGTAATGGTTTATTTAAGCAGCCCTAAACAACTAGCAAAAGAAAAAAAGATCAGAGGGGCCTTTCTGATATTACAGGCATGAAAACGTTGTAAGTTTATATTTCATAAATATGCAGAAAACGTATTAGGGTTTGAAATTTGATTTTACCTATGCTAATGCTTTACTGTGATCCAGCCATGATTGGGTTAGCAAATGTGGATATTTGTTTCATTTGAAGCCATCAGCAATGGGAGGGATTTAATTGACCATAGAGTCGTTGCATCTTTCCCCAGTTTGCAAATGCCACCCTTATGCAGCCAACGTCCACAAAACTTATGCTGCATCTTTGAGCGGTGAAAAAAAGCCTACCATGTTTTTCGATTTAGTCCCCTAGCTTTTTTATTCCCCCTTTGACTTGGGCTCACAAAGATATCCAAATGCTGTTTGCTTGGTTTTGATCCTCAAAGTAACTTTTCCCATCTGTTTTCCTTGAACAAGCTTCAAGTTTATCATTCAGCATGAGTCATGCTTCAGCGCTATAGTATGTGGTAACTGTGAGTGACTTTGCATTGAACTGGCACCTTGAAGGAAAACATGAAGAACTCACTAGGTGCTGTTGTCCCACCAGCACCGTGTTCACTAACCATTGTACAGCGCAGTGTTATCAAACAATATCTTTTATCACATTTGGAGATGCTGCTTATCCATTTTATGATCTCGTGTTCACATGTGGTTCTCATTTTGAAAAGTAATAAGTTGACTGACCCTTACCACTTTTCTGTATTTTCCATTTCTCTTTGCTCTTCTTGATGACCCAGTTGTTCATTTTATTCTTTTGCTCTTTTATTTCTGTAATCCCGTTCCCCGGGGGCAGACTGTACACCGACGGGGCCATAAAAGAATTTGATAGTCTCTTCGGGGCTGGATCATTCCGGCTAGCTCTTACAGAGTCTGTTCATCCTTTGTTAGTGGGGGAAAGAATTACTTTCAGGACACAGTGTGTCAGGGATGACCTTCCTACACATTCTCTCGTTGCCTGTGTTCCCTGGGAGAGGGATACATGTCCTCACTGTGTGTGTAGTGTGTGCCCAATAAATACGCTGGAGCCACTGGAATAGTGTCAAAAATCAGTCTTTACTGTTGCAAAAGTCAGACGAAATATGGGAGAAAACTTAGTCCTCAGCAGCACCGAATTTATCTCTTGTTACTGTTCTTCCCCTCTATCTGTGCAAGTGCCTGTTACCAGGGGAAGGGAAACATCTACCCTGCAGGCCGTGGTTAAGCGGAGTTCCCAGGTGGGCAGGGTATCCTTTAGTTGGGCAGGAAAACCGCGTCCAAAACTGGTAAAAAGGTTAAATTGCTGTGTATGCACAGAGAATCCAAAACCTCTCTCTCCCAAGGGATGCAGACTCCTGATGGGTGCCCTCAACTATCTCAAATGGTTCTCCACTCACAGTTAGTTGATCTTCAATATTCTCTTTATCTCTGATGAATCCCTGATGGGAGGGATCCACTCCAGAAGAAGCAGCCCTAGTTGTTCCTTCAGATGGGCAGGAAAAGGGGCAGCCAAAAACATTTCTTCCCAGATCTTTTCAAAAACAATTTATTTTTTCCCCAAAACCAAGAAGGTCCTGGCACCAGGTTACCACCTTCATATTCCCTAGCCTGAGACTCCCAGAGAAAAGGTCCAGAGGTCCCACCAGGGTTCTTACAAATTAAAAGTCTCTTTAAGCCCAAAAATCAACCTGAGAAGCAGACCCTACCCAACAGGGAGTGGATAAACAGGGCAGATCCCCAACTCAACTGGCAAACTCCCAGCAGGGTTTGCTGGAGTCCTCAGAACAAGCCCAAACATCCAACTTAGGAAAAAGTTCCTAATACCTCCAACACCTTCAAAAGAGGTATTAGGTATTAGGATTTATAAGAGGCTCTCAGGGGAGAGCCTCTTATAAATCCTCACAAAGGAGGTGACCAATCCAGCTTCCTCAGAGGGATGGGTTGTATAGAATTGTGCATTCCCCTCACTCAGTAACCTATACTGCACTAATTGAAACTTGAATATCCAGGGTCATACTAGTAATGCAACCAGAGGGTTCATTACACTTCATTATGAAAGGATGCACACATTGCTTTACACTCTGTTTCATCCTATTCACAGTAGTTCATCTTTACATGGCACATCCAGTCTAACAATAATAAGGAAAAGGTACCAAACTAAGCCTTGATGTAATAAAGGGCCTCATTTTCCAATATCGCATTGGTATCGCATGCGATACCAAAAAGGGGTGTACCTTATGCTAATAAGCATGTGTATCGTGAGTTGCACTATCACCTATGCGAAAGGCTGTTATCGCAAGTTGCACTATTAGCCCAATTTGGGCTACATTGCCGGTATATCATGAGAGAGAGAGAGAGACTTGCCATAGTGTCTCCTCCCTTGACAGGTATTTGTATCCCTATGGGAGGCCCACCTAGTAACCCGAGGTGAGGTTTAGGTATTAGTGTAGGGGTTAGGGGCCACTTTGACATTCAAAGTGCGACGTACAAACAGAACAGTGGTCTCTTGTGAAGATTTGATGACCTTCGGAGTGAGGAAACTCACTCCAAGATGAGATTTGTGCAATGTTCTCTCCACCTAGCTTGATGGACTCTCTACCTGGGTAACACCGCCCCCTTCAATACCCACCCTGAGTTGAAAGTGCCCCTCTTAAAGTGGGAGATAGAGTGTCAGATTGTCTCTTTTTCTCTCTCTCCCCCCCCTCCCCCCAAATATGGTCACTTATGCGAATATGCACGTAAAGGCTGCACATATAAGCGTGGCAGGTATATTTTAAATGATTTGCGTGTACTTGCACGCACATTATAAAATTAAGCATATCTATGCTCATGTGCCCAATATGCACTTTTAAGAGCTCATGCACACTTCTTTTAAAATTTACTTGTTAGTCTCTTGCAGGATCTTTATCTTGTTGGTCTCTATGCTATCCTGGACATAAAGTGACTCCCTGCCACCAAATTGCTCCTCTCTATCATTGCAATATAATTTGTACCCTGGTATCCTCTTTCCACCATGTCTCTGAGATGCCAATTAAGTCTATGTCATCATTCACTGCTATACACTAACTCTCCCATCTTACTTCTTAGACTTCTCGCATTAGTATACAAGCATTTCAAAGTGTGTTTTTTGTTTATATTAGCATTCTGCTTTTCAGTTGACGGGGATAAATTGGAATCTTTTAGCTAAGGTAATTTTGGACTACTTTTCTTATTATTGGAACCTCACTGTTGGGATGCCCTAATTCTAATGCATCATTAGTATCCTTTGAAGATACCTCTCTCCGAACCATGCGCTGCTGAGCGACTGTCGGCTTTCCCCTTTGTTCTAGTTTAAAGCTGCTCTATCTCCTTTTTAAAGGTTAGCGCCAGCAGCCTGGTTCTACCCTGGTTAAGGTGAAGCCCATCCCTTCGGAAGAGACTCCCCCTTCCCCAAAAGGTTCCTCAGTTCCTTACAAAACTGAATCCCTCTTTCTTGCACCATCGTCTCATCCACGCATTGACCAGAGTGCGTCATTTTATCCACAGATGTGCTCACATTTTGTGTGTAAACGTTACTCCATATGCAACAAGAAGTACTGTGCACAAAAATTGTGTGTGTAGAACAGTATGCACCGCTTATCGCCCTCTCATGGAAATCCTATGCTAATAAGACATTAACTCATATTTTTATAGTGCTGGAAAATTTACTCCTGGTCAGAGGTGGTGTAAAGTTTCCAGAACTAATGTTTGTCTATGGGCAGAAGTAGGAGTTCTGGTGCCAGGATCTCTAGTTGATATTTTACAGACAGAAAATATGCTTTGTACAAAAAAGCATGTCTTCTGTGCATAAAATGTGATTTATGTGCAGAAATCGTGTTTTTCTCCGAGAACAAGCAGGATACTAGTCCTTGTACATGGGTGACATCATTGGATGGAATACTGATCTGGAACGTTGATCTCAAAGATTCTAGAACTTTCAAACATGCTTTACTGAGCATGTGCAGCTGTAATTATCACCTTGCCCCCTAGGCAGAGTCCTTCAGTCTCTTTTTTTTCCATGGAGCCCAGAGGTTGTGGGAGCCGTGTGTGTGTCACGGTATTCAGCTTTGCTCTCTCCTCACAGTTTTTGTAAGTGATTTTTTCTAGAGCTGCAGCTGTTTTTCTTTCCCTTACCTTATGGTAGTTTTATTTTATTTTCCTTTTTTCCTCTTCTTTCCACTGTCTGCCAGCTGCATGGCAAGCCTTAGCCGCTGTGCAGCCTGGCAGAGTCTAATGCTATCCCTTATTAATTAAATGTTGTACCTGCAGTTTGTTATTTGTGTCCTCTCCTTGCTCTGACTGTTTTTTTTGTACCTTTGTCAGGTGCTTGCAGAACTGACAGAATGCAGCCCGTGGATGATCCATGTAGGCCGCTGAGCCTGGGGACTTGCCTGGGTTGGTTCAGACAGTGAAGAGATTGAGGACCACACCACACCATTCCTGTGGTGGGGAGAGCTCATCCTCCCTACATTCAAAGGAATTAGTCTCCACAGGCAGGAGCCCTGGACGACGTAGCCTCCCCTTCTGTTTGCCTATGATGGCAGTGCAGTCTCCTTGTAAGAGAGGGTGAGCAGGAACCTGGACAAGCAGCTTGCTGCTGCACTTTTGGTGTCATGCCCAGTAATGGTTACCCATGCACATCAGTGAACAGTGCATCGATAATCTGACATATCGATGTCAGGACCGTGTAGGGGAACAGGACTGCCATGGAGCACTATGGCACCATTGACGCCATCAATGTGCCAGGGTACCATCAAGATATGTGACTGCCCTCAATACCGTAAGGGCCTTCTGTGCCACAGGCATCTGTGGTCTCAATGCACCAGAGTCATTGAGCGCCTTGGGCTTCGATGTGACGGAGTAGCGGCTCTGACCTCTGATGTCGGGGACTAGGACTGCCATCGAGTGCCATGGTTCCCCATGACACCATCGGAGCCGCTCTCAGGGCCATCGGTACCTTCAATGTCATCAACATCTGTGATCCCATTGAGATATGTGCATAGCTTCAATGCCTTGGCGGTACTTGGCTTTGATGCAGCAGTCACCCTCAATGCCTTCAAGGTGCATGGCCTTGATGCCAGGGCCGGCCTCGAGGCCATCGTGGTGAGGAGCTACCTCGATACCATCAACACCCTCGATGCCATAGAGATGCGGGGCCACCATGGAGGCCATTGGGCATGTTAGCCAACAAAGCCATTCGTTGCTGCTTTTGACGATGTCAAGCACCATCAACGAGGCACTGGGATTGCCATAGAGCACCTTATTCGCCCTCGAGACCATAGACTGATAGGGCCTGAGAGCCCTTGCATGCTACTGAAGCCCTTGGGCAACAGGGATTTTGGCCTTGGATGGACTTTGTGCTGTCGAGCGCTGGGGTCGTCATCTACTCAAGGCACCTTGGAGCGCCAAGGCATCCGGTGCCTTCAAAGTTCCTTTGAAGTGTCCAGACAAGACACCAAAGGGCTGTCTCATGACTGGTTACGGCTATTGGGCACCATGTATGCTGATGATCTTGGGGGGCCTGAGTTGCTGGGATCGGAGGGGCTTCATGCACCATTAGTGTTAATGAGCGCTAGCAAGGCTATCGTCATCCAGAGCCACTGACAAGGGATGCCATCAAGCTCATGGTATTGATGCCCTCGGACGTTTAGGTGAGCTGAGGGGAACCATCAATGGTGCCAGCAGTCATCGGTTCCTTTGTGGACCGATGTTTGTTTGGGGGCTGCAGAAACTCTGCCTGCAGGTGCCCCTGACATCCACGGTACCACCAATCCATCAATGCCTTCGGGCACTGGGGTCTCTATTGGTGCCAATGGGCTGTTGATGCCCTGTGGCCCTGGGGATGAAACTATATACCGTCGAACCAATCAAGACATGGTCAAGTACTGTTGAAACTCTAGGTGCAGCATCATTTGGTTCCATTGATGCGATCCATCTTTGGTAAGTGTGAGAGTGCTTTGGGACCTACAGGCGCCGACACCAAAGTGGACACCAGTGGACGCAGTTAGATGCCACAAGACATGGCCGCAGAGCACCAGGGGCACCAGTGGTTGCCGTGGATTTCGCTGCTTCTGTTCCATGAGGGAAAAAGTGGTGAGCCATTCCCAACGCAATTTCAAGGGCTGTGTCCAGCCTCTTGGAGCGTTATCAGGTATTGAGGGTATCATGGGGGTGACGCCATAGAATGCCACCCACCATCAAGCCTTAATCAGAGCACCAGTGATACTAGGGAGCTGTCATCACTCTGTTCCTATCCACTCCATTGGGAGTTAGTGTGATAGCAGAGCACAGCATGTGCAGTCGGGAACGGCAAGGCATCTAGTCCAAGCACTTCGGCGCTGGCATTCTCCCTTTTTGTGCAGTACACAGCCATGCCAGGGTTCTGCCATTGTTGCGTTAAGGTATCAGCCTCCTTGTCTGTTCTGCAACTGGCGAGGAAGGTGCCATTGCACACTTTGTGATTGCTATTTGGCAGCACACTGCCATCAAAACTAACAGGTGGTGCTCAGTCCTTGCTCTGCCATGGGTTCGTAGGTGTGCCGCCACCCTGTAGGATGAGATACCAGTGTATGAGTACTAGTGTGCTTTTACAGCAGAGGGCACTACTCTTCCAGTTGCACTCTACTATATCGTGGGGGAGAGGGGTGTTTCCTTCGTAGCGAGCAAAACAGGTTGTGCATTGTAGTCATAGGATTGACCTTAAGAATGTGTCCCTGGTTGAACTCCTATGGGAGTCATACTAGGAGAGTAGTGTTGGGAGTATTCTCCTTCCTCAGAAGAGGAATATGTTTTTTGACCCCTCCCAATTTTGAAATCCCTTTATTGGGAAGCCACAGGGGCTTCTTCCCTTGCAGGGATATCGCTGAAATGGAGCCTCAATTCTTTTAAATTGGTATATCTCCTTGTAAGCACGGTCCAGGAGATAGCAGCGGCAGTCATTGGGGCATTTTTGCTGGGATCCCTCCGTTGATTACCATGGTGGCCTAACCCCCCCCCCCCCCCCCCCAATCTAAGGGTGGCTGCAAGTGGAAGATTGGTTGCTTCTGAACCTCAGCGATCACCTGGAAAAGGTTTTTTGGGATCATGAGGGCCCGATTCCTGTTGCTTTCCTATCCCTTCTGGAAAGGAAGATATGACTGGGTTTCCAGGGCGACCCTTATGGGTTGTCCACCTCTACAAGGGATATTCCTCGTTCTCTGTTTTCAGGAGAAGGGATGTCACTATTTCTGACTGGCAGTTCCTTTTGGTTCCTTGCAGGATCTGAGAGTCGGTCAGGTGGTAGCACTCTCCTTAGGTCATCCTATAGCACAGCAGGTCTAGTTCATGAGGGAGCCATTCCAGATTCAGTCTCCCCATTGTTCTAGGAGTTTCCTCTTTGGACTAGCTCCCCGGAGAAGGTTACGGGTTTCTCCCATCCAGGAGTCTCCTTTGATACCTCCCTTGATTACCATGGTGGCCTACCCCCCCCCCCCCCCCCCCATCTAAGGGTGGCTGCAAGTGGAAGATTGGTTGCTTCTGAACCTCAGCAATCACCTGGAAAAGGTTTTTTGGGATCATGAGGGCCCGATTCCTGTTGCTTTCCTATCCCTTCTGGAAAGGAAGATATGACTGGGTTTCCAGGGCGACCCTTACGGGTTGTCCACCTCTACAAGGGATATTCCTCGTTCTCTGTTTTCAGGAGAAGGGATGTCACTGTTTCTGACTGGCAGTTGCTTTTTGTTCCTTGCAGGATCCGAGAGTCGGTCAGGTGGTAGCACTCTCCTTAGGTCATCCTATAGCACAGCAGGTCTAGTTCATGAGGGAGCCATTCCAGATTCAGTCTCCCCATTGTTCTAGGAGTTTCCTCTTTGGACTAGCTCCCTGGAGAAGGTTATGGGTTTCTCCCATCCAGGAGTCTCCTTTGATACATCAATTGATTATAATGGTGGCCTACCCCCCCATCTAAGGGTGGCTGCAAGTGGAAGATTGGTTGCTTCTGAACCTCAGCGATCACCTGGAAAAGGTTTTTTGGGATCATGAGGGCCCGATTCCTGTTGCTTTCCTATCCCTTCAGGAAAGGAAGATATGACTGGGTTTCCAGGGTGACCCTTATGGGTCCCCCTCTTGATGCCTGGTTGTCCACCTCTATAAGGGATATTCCTAGTTCTCTGTTTTCAGGAGAAGGGATGTCACTGTTTCTGACTGGCAGTTGCTTTTTGTTCCTTGCAGGATCCGAGAGTCGGTCAGGTGGTAGCACTCTCCTTAGGTCATCCTATAGCACAGCAGGTCTAGTTCATGAGGGAGCCATTCCAGATTGTTCTAGGAGTCTCCTCTTTGGACTAGCTCCCCGGAGAAGGTTACAGGTTTCTCCCATCCAGGAGTCTCTGATACCTGCTAAGCTCCATGGGCATTTTTCGTGGAGCACCACTATTGCCAGTCATTCTCACCTGTGGGACCCTACCTCAGTGAGGAGGGTTCTAGTCAATCTAATTGGCAAGTATGCCTTTCTACCTATCACCATATCCAAGGCTGAGGGAGTTGGGGGACGAAGGACTCCACAACAGAGCTGCTACTTTTTGGTTGCAGTGGCTTGCAAGCTATACATCCCCATTCTAGGGATAACCCTGCCTGCAGACAAGGAAGTCCTGATTCATGCAATGGTTGTTGCATTTACTGTACTGCATGCTTCCTTGGGGGAAGTATATGTGATCATGGCAGAGATATTAATACCTAAGCCAGGTTCATGGGCGGTCTGTTCCAAGATCACACTGACCCTGCCCTGGTATTCTTAGGGTTTCCAGACCGGTGAAGAAATCTTGGGTTTGAACTTGCGGCACCCCGGCTTCCTGTCTCTTGGTGGAGTATTTCTGGATTTCTTCCATGGGGGATTCACCCTCAATTTCAGCTATTCAAAGCAGGTTGAGGGCTCTGTTTTGGTGAGTAACTCCCTACTGGAATCGGCAGTGAGTTATTAGTTCGGGGGCTGAGATATATAATCTAGCGACTTTTTCTTACCCCCTACAATCCAGCAGTCTGTCTGCCTCCTTGTGTTCTTCGCTCCTTCCAGTTAGAATGTCTAGGGGAGGGGAAGAAAAGCTAGGGTATTCATGGTATATCTTAGTGTATGCCTGCAGGGAAAGAGACACCACTTTTCCCCTATATTTTTGCCAAGTTTTGGCCAATACTGCCTTTAGCTTTTCTCACTTCTCTAGATTGTGGAAAGTGCCTTCCTGCTCACCTGAACTATCCTGTAGACAGGATGGATAGCCCTGTCCTTGACATGGTGCAATGTGGGTGAGCTTCAGACCTAACTTATCTCCCTGCTTGTGGGTCTGGTCTAGTAGTCCCATTCAGGGATTGCCTTTCATCCCCTGAAACTCTTGATGCTGTCCTGCATGGTCAGCTATGGTATTTTGGCACATAGAGTCTGTCATAGACCCTGCCGTTATTGCTGATTATTCTTCCAAGCATTGCTTGGGTTTTTCTGCCCATTGTGCCTATCAACCAATCATAGGTGCACTTCTGCAGATGCACCCTGTCCTTCAGATGCCAGTGGACCACAGTTTCTTTCTGGGGAGCTCTTGGGCTCCAGCTGGGTTGTCAGTTGTCTTGGAACACTGAAGGAAACTATGACGTCTTCGTCCAAGTGTCCTCCTCTTGTTTACATCTCTAGACTTTTCCTGGACCTACTGTCGTCATCAGGGTTTACTGATCTGAAACCCTGCAGGTAATGTTTTCCGTGATGTGGACTATGTTTCTTGCTGGCACTCACATCACTCCCCTGCCTTAGGTGTCTCTGTTACACATCGGGGTTTTGTATCTGTCTATTCTAAGGTTTTTGTTTTATAGAACCCAACTCTTTCCCACCTAGACTTCTTTGCAGGTCGGCTGCCTCACAGGCAAAGGGAGAGAGATGATGCTTTCAATACTGCATGGTTTCCACTTTGTCCTACTCAGACAACCTATAGCTTACGAATTATCCATGTGTGAGGACTACCATCCTGCTTGTTCTCGGAGAAAGTAGAGTTGCTTACCTGTAACAGGTGTTCTCCGAGGACAGCGGATTAGTCCTCATGAAACCCATCCGCCTTCCCTGGGAGTTGGTTTCTCCTTATAAGGGCTATATCATGGACTGAGGGACTCTGCCTAGGGGGCAGGGTGATAACTACAGCTGCACATGCTCAGTAGGGCATGTTTGAAAGTTCTAGAATCTTTGAGATCAAAGTTCCAGACCGGAGCTCCATCCAATGATGTCACCCATGTGTGAGGACTAACATCCTGCTGTCCTCGGAGAACACTTGTTATAGGTAAGCAACTCTGCTTTCTATGCTTGAAGCCTTTTCTTTGCACACTTTTCCTGGTTTGTGTGCATTTTTTAACTCCCAGTATGTTAAAAGTAAAACAACAATTAACTCATGCATTAAGAAACCATGCGCTGAATTTCGGCACACAGTTTTAACACTCGGCTTTTAACATCGGCCCTTAATGAGGAGAGTTTTCAAAGCCATTTATGTGTATAAATTGGATATCTGAAAATCTCTTCCCACTTCCTTGGGGAGTATTTTTGTTGAGATTGGAAAGCTTTGCACATAGATTGTATTTTCACATCTATGCACATTATTTTCTTGTAGAAAATGTAGCCACACAAAAAGGTGGTGCAAAAGTCTACAGGTACTTTGCACCCACAGCAAGTTTGAAAGGAAAGTATACACCTGCTTAAGTCTTTGAAACTTGGAGCAGAAAGTCCATTCTTATGGGTGTTAAAGGTACTGATACCTGTCTGACCCTCCCAATGTTATCTGTAGTTTTTATTGTTTTGATATTTATTTATTTTATTTATTTATTTCAGATTTTTATATACCGGCATTCGAGACAGCAGTCACATCGTGCTGGTTCACATAAAACAGGGGTGCATAGTAAACATAACTATAACAATGGTGTTGAAAAGGCAGTTACATATAACAGGGTGATAAGAACTTGGCTGAGAAGGAAGAGAAAGGAAAGGTTATTAAAATTCACACAGGTAAACGATAGATATGATTGTTTTAGTGTTTATTGTAACTTAACTAACTTAACTTAATACTACAGGTAGGTTATAAATATTTTAAAATAAAAAAGTTCATAGATAAAAAGTACTCACAGACTTTGTCCCAATTTCCCACAATGTTACCTCACTGTTTTTGCACAAAAGAGTTCAAACACCAAGAATGGATTTGATAATTCAACTTTCCTAGCCCATGCTTAAAGCCAATACTGTAGGTAGGTACCTGTCCAAGATGGCTTATAATAAATTGGTACCTTAGGCAAGAGAGAACAACATGACTTGCCAAAGGTCATAAGAATCATCAGCGGGAAAAGCAGGATTTGAATGCTGGCTTCCCTTGTTCTCAGCCCTCTGCTCTAACCACTAGGTCACTCCTCCATAGTATAGCATAGTAATACAAAACTAAACTGACTATCCTATACCAAACAATTGTCCATCTGCCAGGACCAGTATTCACTCTTGTGTTCCTTAAGTATGCTAATTCCTGATGAAGGTTCTTTTTTTTTTTTTACATCAAAACATTAGAACTGTTATTTTCAAAGTTGTGGTCATTTTAATATGGAGTTTCACTTGTATGACTTTTTGAAAACATTTTCTGGAAGCAATTTTGGTACCGTGATGTTCAGTCCTTCCAAAAACACCAAATTAGCTAGGAATAAACACTTAAATTTGCAGTTTATAAACCCCTAGAATCAGAAGCCCTACTCATAATGGAACTGGATGACTTTGTGGACTGGCACAGTCTTCACCTGTAGGTAACTGGTCAAATTTGAATCAAGTTGATAGTGACTAGAAGCCATCACCATCTGAATATTGTTTGATGGTCACAATCTGTAGTAGATATTTTATATCTTTTCTTTAAAACATTTATTTGTTTTAGCTGTACATCACTTTGAGCAGATTTTCAATCTGGAAAAGCAGTATTTAAATTTGTAAATTTGATCTAGTTTCCAGTAGCAAGGTGTCCATATCACTAAAAAAGAATCACAATTTGACAGACAGACCAAAGACTGAGTAAGCGCAGAGAATGAATTTCTCTTGTCACCCTCGGGGGGAACCTTCCAGAGCAGTTTTGAGGCATATTGTTAAAGCGCTATTGTAAAGCTTGAGCTGCCACATCCCATGTGGAAAAATTTAAGATGTTTGCCACTGTTAATCTGGCACCTTTCATTAGTACAAATTTCACTCAAAAGATGGCTAACAGCAGCACAGCTTCTTTCATCCAAAATACTAGTAACTTAACGCTGGACTCATTCTGGGCAAAAGGGAGAAAAGAAACATGGTAGACTGCGCATTCCATGCTTTTTAAAAATGTTTTATATATTTAAATATTTCAGTCTATTACCGTCAAAAAAAAAAAAAAAAAGGTAGAGTCCAATATGACTCAGCTCTGGGCCTGATATACCAAAGGGCTTTTGCCATTTTGTATCTATGGGGAAAGACTTAGTGGACAGGTCCTGTTACGGTTAAGTGGTGTTTAGGTGGATCCTTGGGTACTGTGGCAGATGACCACGCCCATGGGGAGGAGCCCCATGAGGCGTCACAGTACTGGGCTAAATGCAGATGCACAAACACAGTTAGTTCTTTATTAGACAGCTTGAAGTGTACCACCAGAGGTGGCAGTAGTGAGGTAGTCTGGATGTAGCAGTCTCAGGACCCTCGGCAGAGGGGACCCTTCTCACCCCGTTGGTATAGGGGAATTCCGGTGCAGGTTTCCTAGCAAGGCAGTACTGTGGATGTGATAGACTGAGAGTTAGATTCAGTGGCGTAGCCAGAATTGATTTTTTGGGTGGGCTGTAGGCATGCAGGACTACTAATTGTTTTCTTACTGATAAATAATGCCATATACTGCACCCTAGAATGGCTTTCTAAGTAATTTGCAACAGCCATTATGCATCATGTATGAAACTTTAAAATAATTGACTTCAATTATTTCAAGCATTAAAAATTCCTTATTAATCAGAATTTATTTTATATTTATTGCAGTTTATAAATGCACAAGTATAGAAAACAATCAGATCCAATCATGTAATAAAACAAAAATTAGTGTATTCTTTCATGAACCATCTTTGCAGAAAACCAGAAATCTTCATAAATACAATAAAATATAATTAATCATCAGAACAGGTGCAGCACAGAGCTAGGGCAATTCACATTACAACTAATATGAAAAAAAAAATTCAAATTCTGGTGTCACCTCAGCAAAAAATAACCCTCCACTGCTATTTTGTGAAGTAACACAAACTCTTGCAAAGAAAGAGGCATCTAAAACCTTGCTATAGAGTCACAGCACTGACTCTCAGGATTCAAATAACAGCAACCTTATGAAAAAAGCTGCAATGCAAATACTACACCAGGCCCTAGAACATTAATACATCACCTACTGGAATAACAGAACAAGCTGGTCTACTATTACAGAGAAACTATATGCTAGAAATACTGCATTTCTGTCACAAACAGGCAAAACTGAGACTGACCCTTACCTAATATAGAAATAAGAGACTATAAATTAGAAACAGAGAAACAGAAACATGCAAATAAAACCAAAATAGAAAGCCTGAGAAACTAAAATTTCTGAACAGTGGAATACTTAAGAAAGAGCAAAATACAAAAATATAAGAAATGCACATTCCCAAAAATGACATATTTAAATTGCTCATAATAATAAGGCTAAAGTACCACAGATTATCAACAAAACAAATCACAGTGAATTACGTTTTTTTGTATCATTAAGTAGATTCATACATAGGCGTAGATGTGAATGCTATTCAGCATAACTTTTTACACCAGTAGTATAATCATGGGTCAGAAATGAATTTTATATGCTTAATGAATCCAAAGTGAAAAGAATTCAAAGTTGATGTAGCATGACATTTCTCATTGTATTCATTGTTGCAGAATTTCTTAACGCATCATAGGATTGACAACATTCAATTTCTTAAGATAATTACTTACGCATTACTTCCATGTTGGTGAAAATGCCGCAAAAATCATCTCACATACATTCAGCCCCTTGATGAAGGCAGACGCCGAAACACGGTCAGTATCGGGCTAGTACACCTCGAGCCTTGTAACATCTTTAACTCTCAGGCATTTCTTCACATGCAAAAAAAGCTAAGTAGCTACATTATCTTAAAAAATTGAATGTTGTCAATACTATGATGCGTTAAGAAATTCTGTAACAATTAATACAATGGGAAATGTCATGCTACATCAACTTTGAATTCTTTTCACTTTGGATTCATTAAGCATATAAAATTCATTTTTGACCCATGATTATACTACTGGTGTAAAACGTTATGCTGAATAGCATTCATATCTATGCCTATGTATGAGGTCTACTTAATGATACAAAAAAAACGTAATTCCCGGTGATTTGTGGTACTTTAGCCTTCTTATTATTACGATTTTATACACTACTACCTGTCCATAAATTTTGAGAGAGTGGTTGTGTTGCTTATATTTACCGTATTTTCCGGCGTATAAGATGACCCCCAACTTTTCCAGTTAAAATATAGAGTTTGGGATATACTCGCCGTATAAGACTACCCTTCTCTGTCACTACATAACCATACTGTATGTGGTACCCAGTATACAACAACCAGCCAATCACGACAAGCGATGTACCTTACCGGTGATTGGCTGGTTATTGTATACAAATCCTGCTTGGATTGGTCAGCTCTCCCTGCTTGCCCAGCCCTCCCTGTCTCCAAGACTATCAGAGCGGTAAAGCATCCCTCTGGCCCACCCTTGTATCCTATTACAGGTCCCTCCTTCTCTGCCTCTCAGATCTTGCTCCTGAGGACTGCAGTGAAGCGGCGCAGACGTGCATGTGCGAGATCTGAGAGGCAGAGAAGGAGGTACCAGTGATAGAGATGTGAATTGGAACCGGAATCGGTTCTGATTCCGGTTCCGATTCACATCGTGTTTTTTTTTCGTCCGGCCCGATCGGGTTTTTTTTTAATCAGCTGCGCCCGAGCCGATAAACAAAAAACCCACCCCGACCCTTTAAAACTAATCCCTCAGCTTCCCCCACCCTCCTGACCCCCCCAAGACCTGCCAAATTAATTAAATACAACCCCCACCCTCCTGACCCCCCAAAGACCTGCCAAATTAATTAAATACAACCCCCACCTTCCTGACCCCTCCAAGACCTGCCAAATTAAATTCAACCCCCCACCCTCCTGACCCCTCCAAAAGCTGCCAAATTAATTACAACCCCCACCCTCCTGACCCCTCCAAAACCTGCCAAATTAATTAAATACAACCCCCCACCCTCCTGACCCCTCCACAAGATCTGCCAAATTAGTTTTCTACAACCCCCCACCCTCCTGACCCCTCCAAGTCCTGCCAAAAGTCCCTGGTGGTCCAGCGGGGGTCCAGAAGCGGTCCGGGAGCGATCTTCTGGACTTGGGCCGTCAGCTGCCAGCAATCAAAATGGCACCGACGGCCCTTTGCCCTTACTATGTCACTGGGGTCGACCAATGGCAGCGGTAGCTCCTGTGACATTGGTCGACCCCAGTGACATAGTAAGGGCAAAGGGCCGTTGGCGCCATTTTGATTGCTGGCAGCAGACGGCCCAAGTCCAGAAGATCGCTGGACCCCCGCTGGACCACCAGGGACTTTTGGCAGGTCTTGGGGGGGGGGTTGTAGTAAATTAATTTGGCAGGTCTGAGGGGGGGTCAGGAGGGTGGGGGGTTTTGTTAGATTTTTATTTTTTTTTATATTCGCTCCATAAGACGCAGACATTTTCCCCCCACGTTTGGGGGAAAAAAGTGCGTCTTATAAAGCTAAAAATGTGGTAATTATTCACCCTATAAGATGACCCCCGGCGTATAAGACGACCCCCGACTTTTGAGAAGATTTTCAGGGGTTAAAAACTCGTCTTATACGCCGGAAAATACGGTAAATTGCTAACATCTCAAAATAATTTTTTTTTTTTACCTTTGTTGTCTGATCTTTGTATTTTTCTAATCAGTTGGTCCTGGTCTCTTTTTCCCATTACACACACATACATGCTTTCTCTCACAGACTCCCCCTCGCACACTCACACTCTCACTCTCATATGCTCTCCCCTCACACACACACAAGCTCACATTCTCTGCAGACACACATACAAGCTCTCACTTTCTCACCCCTCCCCAGGCTTATATTCTTATGCACACACAGACGCATATCCAGGCACCCATTCTTACCCACAGACATAAACCCAAACTCTCATTCTCACCCACAAACCCATGCTCCCAGTCTCACCCACACATACACACATTTAAGGTCCCATTCTTACCCACACATACACATATTCAAGCACCCATTCTCACCCACATACACAAACCCAGACTCTCATTCTCACCCAAATATACACACATTCAAGCTCCCATTCTCACCCACATATTCAAGCTCCCATTCTCACCCTCACACAAACCCAGGCTCCCATTCTCACCCATATATACACACATTCAAGCTCCCATTCTCACCCACACATAAACCCAGGCTCCCATTCTCACCCACATATTCAAGTTTCCATTCTCACCCACACACACACCCAGGCTCCAATTTTCACCCACACACACACACACTCAGGCTCCCATTCTCACCCACACATACGCATTCAAGCGCGTGCACAGCTTCCGCTTCCTCCCCCCAGAGCAAGAAGATCAGCTGGCCTCTCCTGCTGCCACCGGCCTCTTGCTATCTTTGGGCTGTACGGCCCACCGATCTTCCTGCTTGAGGGGGGGGGGTGAGGGGGAGGAAGTGGAAATTGTGCCCTGTGCTTCAGCTCCCCCTGTTCCAAACAGGAAGATCGGTGGGCCGAATGGCCCGAAGATAGCAGGAGGCCGGTGGCAGCAGGAGAGGCCAGCTGATCATCCTGCTTTGGGGGGAGGAAATGGAAGCTATGCATGGCGCTTCTGCTCCCCCCCAAACAGGAAGATCTGTTGGCCATATGGCCGCAGCACTGCTTCCCCATGCGTGCCATGATGGTGCGCCAGGCATGGGTTCTCCTGTTCGCTGTCGCGGGGATGGGATCCCACGACAGCCTTGCAGTTCCGGTGCCAGTTGGGTGGGCCTGGGTCTAAATTGGGTGGGCAGCTGCCCACCCAGGCCCACCCGTGGCTATGCCACTGGTTCTATTACTCACTAGATGGTTGCTGTAGGTATGCGATTCCACCAGGTTGAAGAAGATGGTACAGGCACCGAGGCAGGGAGAGCAGGCCCTCGAGGAGTGAGTACCTGATCTCTGTAAGGCACCTGAAATAAAGCAGAGGACCCCCGAGGAGCAGGTACCCAGGTTAGCAATACCCCGAAGGGCAGAGAGAGAGCTTCCAGCGGCAGCACAGAAGTGGCAGAGTAGTTTAGACCAGCCGAAACCAATCCTTTGCCATCTCAACGAGCTAGCAACTTAGTACAGGCTATATACCCGGATGGCGTGACGTCAGAAGAGGGGAACGCCCCCGAGGTTCACGCCAATGCTGGAATAAAGACGTGGGTGGCGTGTGCGCGCACACCCTAGTATGCCCTTGGGAGGAGCATGGTGGGAGGCAGCACTATAGCCATTCCAGGGACGCCGGAGAGGTCGGCTTGTAGACGTGGCGGTAGCCATTTTCCCAAGGGAAGCGGGAGGAGCCGTGAACAAGGTGAGGCAACGGGGTGAAACCGTCTAGCACCAGCGGATGCAACAGGTCCACAGAATGTATCATTCACTAAGACGTAAGCCAGAACTACTACCCCTAGGTTTCAGAAATAATAATTGAAGTAGGCAAGGCTACAATGATCCTCTGCTAGTACATTACTGGTACAAAGCAAACTATAAATCCTTCCATTCTCTGATGTACATGCTTCATCCATAATGAATACAAATATTTGTTTCTGTAAAAAAGCAAACAACAAATCTCTGATAATTAGATTTTAGGCCTGGATTCATCATTCTTTGCAGAACGATGAATCCTGTGAAACGGGAGGCGGGCCTGTGAAAGCCCGCAGCCTTCGCACCACGGCAGTGCGCCAGCTGCCGGCTTTCGCACCAAATAGCGCCACCATGAAAGGTATTGCTATTTGGTGTGCTACTGCCGACAATAATGTTAATAACATTATCGCCAGCAGCAAAGCCACCGCCGACTCCTCCCCTCCTTTCCCGGACTCCTCCCCTCCCCTAATTTGCATTATATTGCTTGCAAAAAGACCCTTTTCGCATGCAATATGGCCTTATCGCGTGCGTTAGGGCCCTAACGCATGCAATAAAGCTTTAGAAAATAACGCCCTTAGTTTGATAATCCAACGTTTCAGTGGTCTGTCCCTTGATTTTCCCATAAAGATCTTGATATATAAAGCTTTTTTTTTTTTCCCACATAGACGTAGTGGGAGAAAACAAAAGCCATAGTAATTCAAACCCAACGTGAGTTTAAGTTGTCACTTTCCTTCTGTTATATCTGTAAGTAATTTTAAAACAAAAAAGAAGGATTAGGAGAATGTAGTGTTTAAATGTAATGGATAATTAATGGAAATCTTGCTTCTGATACTCGAGTGCACATATATTTTAGCACAGTTTTTGTAAATCACCCTTACATGATTGTGAATGATTCCTCCGTGATATGGAAATTTGAAATTAGTTGAAGTACTGGATGACATTAAAAAAAGGGAATCGTGTGTTGCTTTTGTCTTTCAGCTGCTAAAGAGAATGTCATTACCGAGGTATAAAAATGCTGAGGGAAATGTGGACGAGGATGAAGCTGGGAGTGGAGACTGTGATGATGAAGACGACTGTGTTGGTGGGGGCTCTGGAACTGGAGGATTAAGAGTTAAGAATCAACTCCGATTTTTAGCAGGTGACAAGAAAAATGACCTTCATTTTGGCTTCTTGCTTGGAAAGTTCAAATACTTGCTCTTAACCATTGAATGTGTTTTCTTGTTTATTTATTTGTTTAAAGACACTGAATGTATATTATTATATTATTTCAATGCCATAAGGGCACCTTCAATTCCATATGGAGAAAGATATTTTTTTAAAATCATTTTCTTTTCCTGATACAACTTTTGCAGTTTCTGTGGTCTTGCATTATCTTTAGATTGTGTGCTGATTTTTCTTTTTTTCCCATTAATCTGAAGTCGTTAGAGCATTGGTAGGCCATGCTGCAGTACCAGACAAGTGGAGCTCAGCAGGCTTGGCCAGGTTTATTGGTTCATTTTGTATATATTGTACTGTCATACAGCAGAAGATGATAAAAGTAAAACAGCTTGGAAAAGTGAGCAGATAGCTGTAGAAGTTTTGCACTTCAAATTAAATTGGCACAGAATTTTAATTTCAGTTTTTCTGCATGTTCTGAGAAACAGGAAACTTACTATTTTGCTCCTTTACCTTTACATTTTCTTTGTGCTAAAGTTGCAATTAAATGTAAATTAAAACAAGAAGGTTGGTCCACCCTACTGAGTTAGTGCCTGATGAGCAGCAGCTAAATCTCTTGCTGCAGCTGGAATGTCTTTGCTGATCAATATATACTATATTTGAGTTGAGGAAGGAATTTATTTTACTGTTCTTCTGGCTGCAGATGGATTCTTTTGCTTTCCTATGGATTACCAAACAGAGAGATCATTTTGGCAATAAAAAGGTTGGACTCGATTCATCTTTGGTTTTCTATCAACCTATATCTAATGTACAGCTCTTTGCTGCTGCACTACATTTGTAAAGAAATAGTCATTTCTATTGTAATAATCTTGGCAGATTTCATGAAAATTTGAGCTCATGCCAGGCTGTGATTTGTTTTTAATGAACCAACATAAAAATTCTGTATTGATGTTTTGTAGTTGAGCTTTTGGGACTATATAGCTATCTTTTTCAGATGTTAACATGGGAAGGCAGGAGCTTTGTATTCTCATTGGCTCGTGTACAAGAAGACTTTTGGATAAGCCTTATATTGGCCCAAGCCAAAATATGACCATGTTCAAGAAGCCAGTTTTGTCAAGGACGAATATGCCTTTGGATCACTAAAATCTGCAAATGGTACATCACAGATGCAATACAGAATACAATCCAGTATTCAAATAAGGACTCAAATATAGTGTGGCCATATAGTATAGAGATCCCTGGTAGTGGGATGCATAGTAAAATCCTGTCTATTAGTATATTGCAATAACTATTGGCTATGTTTACTAATGTTTTAGCATTAAGCCAAAATAGATTCCGTTAAAGAATGTCACATTTTGAATTAATAGCGCAATGTAATTTATATTTATTTATTTATTTATTTTTAATTTTTATATACCGAAATTCCTGTATTGGATACAAATCAATCCAGTTTACATGGAACGATGTTACCCTGGTCTGAAAGGTCCGACCGGGGCTTTTTACATGGAACAATGAACAGTACGTTTCCGTATTTTATACAATTAACGAGTTAAACATTGCATTTAACGAGTGAAACAGAGAGATTCCGTATTCTGTAACTTAACGACATTAAACATTGAGGGGTAGATTTTAAAAAACCGCGAATAGGCGTACTTTTGTTGGCGCATCAGGCGCCAGCAAAAGTACGCTGGATTTTAGTAGATACGCGCGGAGCCGCATGTATCCACTAAAATCCTGGGTCGGCGCACGCAAGGCTATGAATTCTGTATAGCCGGCGCGCACTGAGCCGCGCTGCCTACCCCCGTTCCCTCCAAGGCCGCTCCGAAATCGGAGCGGCCTTGGAGGGAATCCTCTAACGCCCTCCCCTCATCTTCCCCTCCCTTCCTCTATCTAACCCACCCGCCCGGCCCTGTCTACACCCCCCCTTACCTTTCTCCGGGGATTTACGCCTCCCGGAGGGAGAAGTAAATCCCCGCGCGCCAGCGGGCGTCCTGAGCGCCGGGCCGCGACCTGGGGGCGGGTACGGAGGGCGCGGCCACGCCCCCGGACCGCCCCGGGCCGTAGCCACGCCCCGTACCCGCCCCCAAAACGCTGCCGACACGCCCCCGAAACGCCGCGACGACCGGGCCCGCCCCCGACACGCCCCCCTCGGAGAACCCCGGGACATACGCGAGTCCCGGGGCTCTGCGCGCGCCGGTAGGCCTATGTAAAATAGGTTCACCGGCGCACAGGGCCCTGCTCGCCTAAATCCGCCCGGTTTTGGGCGGATTTAGGCGAGCAGGGCTCTGAAAATCCGCCCCTGAGTATGATAATAGCAGAATGATAAAATAAAATAAAATATAACTTGAGAATAAAAAGTATAGTATTAAATAAATATATATATATATAGTATATGTATTAAATGACAATTAAATAACTTGAGAGTAAATAAGTAACGTATTAAATAAATATATATCGTATTGGTATTAATGACAATAAATACAAGTTAACATAGGTTTGCAGGTGCGGTTATCAAGAAAGGAGGTGGGGGTGGCAGGGGGAAGGAAGGCAGGTGGATGGATTGTGTCATGGGGGGGTGGGAGTGAGGGATCTTGGACAAGAGGGGTCAGGGGACCTGAAAATGAGTCAGAAAAAGGAACCTAGTTACATTCTGGAAATGGGAAAGCTTGCCTGAAGAGCCAGGTTTTTAACTTTTTTTTGAACTCTGGGAGACTGGGTTCGAGGCGTAAGTCTGGGGGGAGAGCGTTCCATTGGTGGGGTCCTGCAGTTGAGAGTGCTCTTTTCCTTAGTAATGTCTTTGCTGGAGGGGCGAATAATGTGCCTTTGTAGGCGCTTCTGATGGGTCTGGAGGATGAGTGTGGACGAAGTTGAGTCTTGAGAGTGATAGGTGCGATGTTGTGTATTGCTTTATGAATAATGGTGAGGGTTTTGAATAGGATTCTCTGTTTGATGGGTAGCCAGTGAAGGTTGTTGAGTATGGGGGTGATATGGTCTCTTTTATTGGTGTTTGTTAGGATTCTGGCTGCGGCGTTCTGTACCATCTGTAGAGGCTTGATGCTGTTGGCGGGGAGGCCGAGTAGGATTGCATTGCAGTAGTCGAGTTTAGAAAAGATGATGGATTGTAGAACTAGTCGAAAGTCATTGAAGTGGAGAAGTGGTTTTAACTTTTTGCGGACTTGTAATTTGTAAAGCAGTCCTTGGTGGTGATATTTATAAATTTTTTTAAGTTTAGTTGGTTGTCAAGCCATGCTCCTAGATCCCTGACGTCTGAGGAGAGATCCATATTTAAGGTGGTGGATTGCGAAGGGCTTGATGAGTGGATACGTGGGTCGTGTGAAATAAGTAGCATCTCTGTTTTGCTGGAGTTTAAAACCAAGTTAAGGTTGGAGAGTAGTTGTTTGATTGGTTGTAGGCAGTCCTTTCAGTAAGTGAAGGTTTTTTGAATAGATTCTGTGATAGGGATGAGGATCTGGATGTCGTCTGCGTAGAGGTAGTGAGTAAGCTTGAGTTTTGATAGCAGATGGCAGAGGGGGAGGAGGTAAATGTTAAACAGGGTGGGAGAGAGGGATGAACCTTGTGGTACACCTTGGTCTGATAGGATAGGCTCAGATTCCTTGTTGTTTATTCTGACTTTGTAGAACCTGTTGGACAAGAACGACTTAAACCAACTGAGTGCAGTACCTTTGATTCCTATGTTTGCTAGTTGGTCTATGAGTTGTGCGTGATTTACTGTGTCGAAAGCTGAGGATAAATCTAGAAGAACTAGTAGGTATGATTGTTTTTTCTCCAGGTTCAAAAGTATGGTGTCCGTGAGAGAAAGCAGAAGGGACTCTGTGCTTAAGGATTTTCGAAAGCCGTGTTGAGCGGGAGAAAGGATGTTGTGATCTTCGAGGTATTCGGAAAGTTGTTTGTTGACAGCTTTTTCCATCAGTTTGGCAATCAGGGGTAGGTTTGCAATGGGTCTGAAGTTAGCTGGGTCTGTAGGTGAGGCGTTTGGTTTTTTCAGTAGTGGTTTAAGAATTGCTAGTTTTAACTGATTAGGTACTGTGCCTTGGGCTAAGGAGATATTGATGATATCCGCAATGGGTTTAGCGACGATGTTTGGGATGGCGGTGAGCAAATTTGTTGGAAGTGGGTCAGAGGGATGTGCGGATGGTTTGATTTTCTTGAGTATGTTTTCGATCTCCATGGCGGATGTGGGTTCGAATGACTCTAGGCTAGAATTCTGAATGAGTTGGTATGTGCTAAGAGGTGTTGGTGGAGAGTTGTAGGTTGTAAGGGAGCGGGTAAGGTTGGAGATTTTTGTCTTAATGTAGGTGGCAAGTTCGTTGGCCTTGTTGAGCGTTAGGTGGTCTGGAATGGATGGGGGCGTTGGTTTGGTAAGAGATGAAACATAGGAGAATAGAGCCTTAGAGTCAAAGATGAAATTGTGAATTCTTTTTGCATAGAAGTCTTTCTTTGTTTTGTGGATGGCATTCTGTAGGTGTTGAGGGTGGCTTTGTAGTCCAGAGGAGCTGTAAGTGAAGGGTTTTTTCTCCAGCTATGTTCTTTATTTCGTAGTTTTTGTTTCAGGGATTTGAGTTCCTGGGTGAACCACGGTTTTCTGTTGTCACGTGCAGGTTGTATTACTTTGGAGGAGATTGGGCAGAGTTGATCTGCTATTTTGTTAGTGAGTTTGATCCATGAGGTGGTGGCTGTGCTGGCGTCAGAGAGGTCTAGTTGGTTGAGTTCTTTGGTGCATTGTTCGTTAAGTAGGTCCAGTGGGCATGGTTTCCTAAAATGAATAGTGGTTTTGGTAGTGGTTGGGGGTAGTGTGTTTTTCATTTTGAGGGTTGTGTCGATGATCTGGTGATCTGACCAAGGGACTGGTGTACAGGAGGGATTGGCGTGGATGGATAAGCTGTCGTTGATAAAGATGAGATCTAATGTGTGTCCTGCCTTGTGTGTGGGACCGCTGACTATTTGTGTGAATCCCAGGTGATTGAGGGAGGAAAGGAAGGTTTCGCAGTTTGTGGATTGAAGTTCGGAGTCGACGTGTAAGTTGAAGTCTCCAAGGATAATGGTCGGTTTGTCTGAGTTGAGGTGTTTGGCTATCAGCTCTATTAATGGAGAGGGGTTAGCGTCTAGAGTTCCTGGTGTAGCGTAGATGAGGCTTATTTGCAGTTGTTGAGATTTGAACAGGGAGAATTCGAGTTTTGTAGTGGAGTATGACAGTTGTAGGGTTAGGCCCAGTTGTTTTTTTGCGGCAAGTAGGAGGCCTCCTCCTTTTTTCTTGGGTCTAGGTATTGAGAAGAGTAATATTATTGAGTAATATTAATAATATTATTGAGTAATATTATTATAATAATAATATTGAGTAATATTATTGAGTAATATTAATTAATATTATTGAGAAATATTAATAAGAGTAATATTATTGAGAAGAGTAATATTAGACAAAGTCAAGATATATAACTTAATTGGGGATTTTCTGCTATGAATATATTATTGCAGACAGTGTCTCAAGAGACATGCAAATACTTCTGTGAAAATCAGTTAACAATGGAGTCAATTCCATGTTATTGGGAATAACTTAGAGAGAAACGTTCCGCCAACATCCGCCCCGATTTCAGTAGCGCAGGCCTGCGATAGCTTTGGAAAATGAGGCCCTAAATTTGGAAGGTTACCAAAGGTGCCATATTGATTTTTACATTGTCTAGTTCATGTCTGGGTTAAAAGAATAAAATTGCAATAACAGAGAAATTGTTTAATAAAGGAGAAATATGTAATATGTAACATAATAATAATAATAAGGTATGTATTGAAATTAGACTATTTAAAATAATTGTCAAACAGTATAACAGATGAGAAAAACAAACCCCAGAACATCATTTTCTGACCAAACAGGGCAAAAACGAGAAGGTATGCTTTTTTTGCACCATCCCCCAAACCTGATCCTACCCCCCCCCCCCCCCCCCTCCACCTCCACCTCCAACTCTTGCTGTTCAGTATAGTCAGTTGATACAATGACGTTTTCTCAGCTTGGTAGATGATGCCCTAGGCTTTGTTCTTTAAGCTTGTCATATGCTTTCAAATACCTGCTGGTAGGCAAATGATGCAATACGGTAAAGATTAATGGCGATAGAAACAATGATGGGAACATTTTCGAAAGATGTAAAAGTATCCTGATCACTGAAGAGAACTGTGACAGTAAGTAGTTGATGGAGAGTCTGGCAAAGAAACTTCAGGATAAGAATTTGAAACTGAAACTGCCCAACTACTTTCATAAGAGACATACATTTTTTTTTTTAGCAGCAGAGATACTTCTGGGTTTATTTCCATCACTGAGAATTCATGAACCAGTGACATCACCATACTATATTAGACAGTGTGCCGAACGTATAGTGAAATTACACTGTATATCAGCTGGGTTAGAACAACATGTGGTTTCTGTTAAATTAATTGGGAATTATGGAAATTGTCCCTAAAGCCACAGTCTCTCTCTTCTGTTCACCATGCCCTTAATGTCCAAGTGGGTGCTTCCAAAGTGGCATTCAGCTAGTGATTGGCAAAGAAGAGGGAGCTTGGAACCTCATTAGTCATCCTCTTGGCTCTTTATTAGTTTGAGTCTTAGTAGGTTGTGATACCTTTCAAAGTTCCAACCATAATAATGCTGTAATATCTGAGTGTTCAAGAGCTTATATGTCCCATTTGAAGAAAAGATTCATATCATCTCAAAAACTCATCTTGCAGCATTATTTTGTTGGTTTTTTGAAAGGTTTAACCACAAATCAAGAAGATGCCTCAAAGGATTTCAAGTTACTTTCAAACCAGATGAATGTATATCAGGTCTGCAAATTTCAATTAATCAATGACTAAAAATTCTTCAAATGGTCATAAATCTTGAACTCTGTATTGGGACAGGTTATTTTATGGTGATATATATTTTTATTAATGAGATTGCTGAGGAACTTGAGGGAAAAAAAAGTTTGTTTGAAATTGATGCAAAAATCTATTAACAAAGTAAACCACCTTGGGGAAAAAACTGGAAGAATGGTCAAAGGTTTGGCAAATGGCCTTCATTGCTAGACATGTAAAATTATGCATTTGGGACACAATCCATTAAGCACTTATCAGTTTGAAGGATAAGAACAATAAATTGTCAAATAAGAAACAGATATAAATGTAATCATCTCAGGTGATCTCAAGGCAACCAATATAATAAAGCAACTGGAAAAGCTAGCAGTACACTCGGTTACATAAGTAGAGGTATCAGAAGGGAAAAAGGAAGTAAAATGTGTCTTTATATAACTGCCTTAGAGACCCCTGTTGAGTACTCTGTTCAGTTCTGAAGCATACCTTCATAAAGACGCTGAGAGGAACCAAGCGGTTCAGACAAGGGCAACCAAAATAATGCAAAACATGCAACACGCATTCTACAATGAGATGCTTAAGACTCTCAAAATGTACTCAGTGGAGGAAAGAAGGGCATGGGGGAAATGATAAAAACATTCAAATATTTGCAAGCTTCAATAAAGTGTGAGAAGATGAAATTTTGCATAAACAAGAAAATTCAAGGACATGGGGGCCATGATCTGAAATTGCAAGGAAGAAGGTTCAAAGTAATATGAGAAAATGTTTCTTTACTGGGAGGGTGGAAGATGGCTGAAACAATTTATCAGCAGAGGTGGTAGAAACCAGTGCTGTGACACAATTAAATCATCCTTGGGACAGATACAGAGGATGGTGGTACAAACAAGATTAGAAGGTTGCAGGATTGCAAATAACCTCTTCCTTCACTCCCTTGAGAGTATAGTCAAATAGGCTACATGTGTAAATGTATCATATGATTGTAACAATTTTCAAATTCCATTTCCGAACTTAAAGTGCACTTACATGAGTAAATCCTATGGACGATTCAATGGCACATATTGTAGCAATTTTTTAAAGCCCATTTACACGGGTAAAGTGCATTTACATGTATAAAACCCAGTTTTTCACATGTAAATGCGTTTGAAAATCAGGCCCAAAGGAAGAGATGATAAGGAGAAAACAAGACATTGATAAAGGGAGCATAGGGTAGCCACATGGGTTTCTCTAGAAACCAACCAGGTTGATGCTGGCAGATTGGTGGTGGCCAGCAACTGTCTAAGAAGACAACAGCCACTCTAGTTTTAGTAACTGTTTAGATCATTACAAAGCTTAGTCATAAAATGACTGAGATGGAATAGGATAGGGGTTTATATAATCATGAAGTAAAACAGATAAACAGAGAGCAGTTATTAACTTTCAGATAGTTCAAAATCAGGACTCTCCCTGGAACTATCAAGCAGCAGATTTAAATCAAACTGGAGAAAGTTGTTTTTTTTTCAATTCAAGCCATAATTAAGCTGCGGAATTCATTGATGGAGGATATGATCATAGGTATCTAGCATAGCTGTATCTAAAAGGGGTTTGGACACGTTCCTGAAAGAAAAGTGTATTTAAAGTATTAGCCAGGTAGCAGAGGTGTTGCTAGGTACCTAAAAGTTCTGGGGCATGAGCCAGATCTCCCCTCCCCCTCTGATTTTGATAATTAACGCAATCACAATCAGCAGCTCCCCTTCCCCCTCCCAGAACAATCCTATAAAAACTTACCCTGTAAGTTCAGTCTTGGCAGTGGGTCAATATCTGTTTCCACACCAGCCTCTTACCAAATTCTGTCCATGCAGAGAAAGAGAACAACCCTGCTCATAAAGCAGGAGGCGCCACTACTAACATTTTGCACCATTGTTGAAAGGTGCGGGGCATGCATGTCAGTGGCATCTCTAGACAGAAGGGCCTGCTAAGCAACAAAGAAATCCCTTGCCTGTTTCAACCACCAAGTAAAAGTACCACTAAAATTATTCAAAAGCATCAATCAGTAAAACTTTGTCTATGTGGGAGTGAAGTCTGAGGGTCTATAACAAGATACCACAGAATCTGCATATAAACCCTGCACCTCAAGTTCTACAATACCCTCTGTTCACAGAAATCCCCCCAACATAGAAAAATAATATTCAAATTTTGGTGTTACCTCGGTAACAGCAACACAGTCTCCTTCCACTAACATGAACATTGTGTAAAATTCAAATCCTACAAAAAATGTACTTAAAATCTATAGCAAATTTACCATTCCAAAACACAGTGGGCCGGATTTTCAAAAGGTTACGTGTGTAAATCCTCTGGAACAGGGGAAGGCAGCGTGGCTCGGTGCAGGCTCAGCATGTTATAAAATCAGGCGAACATGTGTGCGCACCAGGTAGCGGGCACACATTCTAAAATCTACCCCAGTATCTGCCAGACTCTAATAGTAATAACTCTATAATGAAAAGGCAACACTGCAAATATTACACCAAGCCTTATAATACCAATATACCTTCTATTAGGAAAACAGAATAAATCAGGCTGCTTTAGATCCCTACACAGAAACTATATGCTAGCAGAACACCTCACTTTGGTTATACATGCAGATCACAGACTGACCCTCACCAAATACAGAATAAAGAGACCATAAAGTATAAATACAAATGTGCAGACCAAAATTGAATTAGAAACTGCAACAAGCCAGATTCTGATATGTAGTGCAACAATGGAAAAGCATTCATCATAAAACATGAAACAATAAAATCAAGAAATATCAAATATCAATTATAATAGTAAAACCATACTGATAAGAGGGATGGTACATCTTTCCAACAAGGAATGAATTACATAGTCTGGGTAAACAAATAAGCATGGGTGTAGCTTGCTTATTACGGCGGTTACTACCCCGAATCAATTAAGCCTGATACTTCACTTGAAATATATATCCAGTGCAGCTCACTGCTTCAACAGCAGGGGGGAATGATGTAAAGAGGATTTATATTCAGACAACCAACAAGGACTGAATTGCACAGGCAGGGTAAACAAGCGTGGGAGTAGCTTGCTTATTACGGCGGTTACTACCCCAAACCAATTAGCTAGATACTTCACTTAGATGCAGCTCCAGCACTGCTGTCTGCATCGATGATGGGGTGGAAGGGAATTGGAACCAAAAAGTTACCAATAAGAGCCCTGACCTCAGCGGTCAAAGTAACAGATAAGTATGAAAACAAATAGGTGTGAAAGCTTGCTGGGCAGACTGGATGGGCCGTTTGGTCTTCTTCTGCCATCACTTCTATGTTTCTATTTGAGGCTACACAGGTTAGAGCCCTTCAGCTTGGAAGCTCACACGATAGAAATTTTTAAAATTATCAGTGTGGTAGAACAGGTAGATAAAGGATGGGTCACCCTTCCAAATAATATTGAAACAAGGGGACACGCCATGAAACTAACAAAGAGCAGATTCAAAACAAACCATAGAAAGTACTTTTTCACTGATCGCACTACTAAGGTGTGAAATCTGTTGCCAGAAGACGTGAAGATGAAAACATTTTTTAAGATGGCGCCGGCCGTCCATTGCTCCTATAATGTGACAGAGGCCGGCCAGTGGCACTGATAGCCCCTGTCACATGGTAAGGGCAAAGGGCCACCGGCACCATTTTGTTTACTGGCTGTTGACGGCCCGAGAGTGGGAGATCACTCCCGGGACCCCCACTGGACCACCAGGGACTTTTGGTATGTTTTGGGGGGGTCAGGAGGGTGGGGGTTGTAATTAGTTAGATCTGAAGGGTTGGGGTGGGTGGCTTTCGGTTTGGGACAGCCTAAAAAAATCGGCCCCAACCATGGGAAACAAAATTTCCCACGGCGGGCCAATAACGAAGGCCGAACCAAAAGGTTTGGCGAATCACATCTCTAGAAATAAGTACACCTTTTTCTCTGGTGTTAAACTGTGTGATATACCTGAAACAGCCACAATGCAATTTATTTTAAATACTGTAAATTGCATTTTGATGAGAGAGAGAGAGATAGAACCTATTTGTAATGCTGTCCAGTATTCAACTATTTATATGCCTTTAGGAGGGCTAGCTAATATCTTAAGGTGAGGTGTTGGTGGTGGTTTAGGGTTTAAGGGCCAGTTTTCCATACGAACTGCACAGTACACCTTGGTGAAGATTTGACAACATTTGGAGTGAGGAAAGCCTCACAAAGATGAGATTTCTACTGTGTTCGCCCTAGCATGATAATACTCTGTTATAGAGGGGTGAAAGAACACAGTAGAAATCTTTCCTCACACCAAATGACGTCAAATCTTCACTGAGATGTACTGGTCAGTTTGTTCGTCTCACTCTGCATGGAAAACTAGCACCTAAAACCTGAATCACCACCAACATCTCACCTCGAGCTATTAGCTGGCCCTCCTATAGGCATATAATAGTTGAATACTAGAAGGCCTTATATATATAGGTTCTCTCTCTCTCTCTCTTTCAGCCAAGTTGTGAAATAGAAGTATTGTTTGTTACCATGCAGTATTTTAATTCTAAAAATTACCCTAAACACACCACTTTCTCTTACCATGGGTGCTATGCATGCAATATTATAGCATTTTGATGAATCTAGGGGTAAGTTTCAGTGGGTGGCTAACTTTTACAGGCCAAATTCTGAGTGGACCTGAGGGCAAGTTTAAGTCAGGGGGAAGAATGTTATGTGGTTAGTAATGATTTTCAGCCCTAGTTACCTAACTTGGAAGACCAAATCTAGGCATTGTGTAGCCTAAATCTGAATGGCTATTGCTCACCAAGCCTCTAGCATTTATGATCCTCTTGTTTAGTTTGTTGGCATGAAAGATGGGCTTGGGAGGTAGGCATTCCCCCTACTAAACTAGGGAATTGGATAGAGGAAGAGTGCTCAATGTCATCTACTTGGATTTCAGCAAAGCTTTTGATACAGTCCCGCACAGGAGGCTGATGAGTAAAATGAGAAGCTTAGGAGTGAGTGTCGAGATAGTGGCCTGGATTGCAAACTGGTTGAAGGACAGAAGACAATGTGTGATGGTAAATGGAACTTACTCTGAAGAGAGAGCGGTGTTAAGTGGAGTGCCGCAAGGATCGGTGTGGGCACCGGTCCTATTCAATATCTATGTGAGCAACATAGCGGACAAGATAGAAGGTAAGGTTTGTCTTTTTGCGGATGACACTAAGATCTGCAACAGAGTGGACATGCCAGAAGGAGTGGAGAGAATGAGATGGGATTTAAGGAAGCTGGAAGAGTGGTCAAATATATGGCAGCTGAGATTCAATGCCAAGAAGTGAAGAGTCATGCATATGGGGTGCGGAAATCCAAAAGAACTGTATTTGATGGGGGGTGAAGGGTTGATGTGCACAGAGCAGGAGACAGGCCTTGGGGTGATAGTGTCAAACAATCAGAAGTCGGGGAAACAATGTGACAAGACGATAGCTAAAGCCAGAAGAATGCTGGGCTGCATAGAGAGAGGAATATCGAGTAAAAAAAGGGAAGTGATTATCCCCTTGTACAGGGCCTTGGTGAGACCTCACCTGGAATACTGTGCTCAGTTCTGGAGACTGTATCTCCGAAGGGACAGAGACAGGATGGAGGTGGTCCAGAGAAGAGCGACCAAAAAGGTGGATGGTCTTCATCGAATGACTTATGAGGAGAGATTGAAGAATCTAAATATGTACACCCTGGAGGAAAGGAGGAACAGAGGTGATATGATACAGACTTTCAGGTTTTAATGATCCAAAGGCAACGACAAACCTTTTCCGTTGGAAAAAAATCAGCAGAACCAGGGGTCACGATTTCAAGCTCCAAGGAGGAAGATTCAGAACCAATGTCAGGAAGTATTTCTTTACGGAGAGGGTGATGGATGCTTGTAACGCCCTTCCGGAGGAAGTGGTGAAGACTAAAACTATGAAGGACTTCAAAGGGGCGTGGGATAAACACTGTGGATCCATAAAGTCTAGAGGATTTGAAGGAAGAGAGGGAGGCTTGCGGGAAAGATTGCTACTATCTGGAGATAACACCCTTATTCAAAAGACAAAGACATGGTAATGCGACTCTGACAGGGTTCTATGCTTCAACAGCAAGAGGAAATGCGACTCCAACAGTGCTCTATGCTTCAACGGCAAGAGGAAATGTGAAATGTGAATGTTACTACCCCTAACCAATTAAGCAAGATACTTCACTTAGAAGCAGTTCCAGCACTGCTCTCTACATTAGTGGCGGGGGTGGAAGGGATATAGAACCAAAAGGTTACATTAATAGCGGGGGTGGAAGGGAAATAGAACTAAAAGGTTACTAAAGGCCAAGAGTAACAGATAAGTATGAGAGAAAAAAAAAAGTGTGGAAGCTTGCTGGGCAGACTGGATGGACCTTTTGGTCTTCTTCTGCCATCATTTCTATGTTCTATGTAAACTTTTGAAAGCAGAAGGAAAGGATGGAAAAATCATAGGGGTAGGAACCAGGTACTCTATGGCAGAAGGGAGGAGAAATGGAAGGTGGGTGGGAGGGAGGATTATGGAGGGATTGAGGACCCTCCGCTATGTTTTTCATTTTTGGCGGCGAGAAGCAGGATCACATTGGTACTGGCATCCCTCTTTGCATACACCTTTCAGTTTAAATGCAAGAAGAAGAGGTCTCAGGGAGGTGGGAGGGGGGTGAGATTCACCCGATACTCTTTTGAAGATGGACAGGAGGGAAGGGGGAGGGGGTGGCTGTCCTATCACAACACTTTTCTGTTTAGGTAGGAGAGAGGGAAAATTGTTAGGCTATTTGTAGTCCTCCCGCTGCACTTTTGTTTTGGCAGGCAGGAGGGGAGGTTGCAGAGGGGTTGCCCCTTCTCTCTTCTGTTATACAGCACTTTTCAGTAGTACAATCCCAGAGGAATGGAGTTGGGCAGCTGATAGAGGTCTTAGCCAGATGGCTGTCAATGTCAGTGCTAGCCAGTTAAGTTTAGGCAATATTTCCTAATTCTAATTAGCTAAGTTTTAGCCAACTAGATTTGTCTGAAAACCAGGTTAACTTAGCCAGCTAAACTAGGGGCTCAGCCCTTCTTTGAAAATTGACCCTTTTGGAAATGCTCTAAATGTAATGAGCACATTATTATTATTATTATTACTGATATCCTGAATAGGGGATTACCTTGTTGATTAAAACAGTAAACTAAGGACCAAGGAGGCCAGAGTTCAAATTCTGCTTTTCCTACTTATGCTTAATAAGACAACAGGGCAGGCTGGATGGGCCGGTTTATCTGCCATCAGTTACTATGTTATAATCTTAGAATTTGGAGACATAGCTGTTAAAACGCCTGCTAATATCACGCAACCCCACTGCATATTGTGCATGACCCACAGATGCAGTGGTTTGACAGAAAGAGCAGTTCTGTATGCGTCATGTTCATCATCAGCTTGAACCATAAACTCGTGTCTTGAGAAGACCAGGATAATTGCCTGTTCCTTTCCATTTTGTCTCTGAACTTCATATCATAATTTAGGCACTTCCACGACTTGGTGTCTCTTCTAGGCCTTTTATATGTAATGACTATGTTTGTTTATTGTCTACTGTGTCTTATAATATTGTGTATGTTGTATTGTACCCCACCATGAGCATCTTCCTAATCTGTGCAGGTAATACATTTTTTAAATAAAATAAGTAAATTAAATGATTTTATTTTTTTTATTTGCATTTTAAACATATTACAAGAATACTTTCTTGTTTAAGTATAAATGAGGTTTACAGAAACATTTTTGTGCAAACTTAACCTTTAACAAAAGAAAACTAAATTACCCCATCTTATTATAGGTAAATGAGGGAGGACATAGAAATATGGAGCAAATTAATACCATGAAAAAGTACAATGAAACACTGGACCCCCCTGATTAATATATTATCAGAAAACTATGATGTTAATCCCAAAAGTTCCTTTAGTTGTTTTGGGTCAGAAAAAATATATCTTTCATTCTTATAATTCACCAGGCACCTACATGGGTACTTTAAAGTAAAACTTCCCCTCTTAGATAACAAATCCTGTCTTAAAGCTAAGAATTTTCTCCTGCGTATTTGTGTGTTCCTTGCAAGGTCAGGGTACAACCAAACTTTTTGTCCGTAAAATGTAGCCAATCTCGATCGAAAGAAAAATCTCGTGACATTATCTCTTTCAGATATGAAAGCAAAGATTATCAAGAGTGTCTCTCTTTTTTTTACTTCTAGTTCTTGAGAACTGTGAAGTATTTCAGAGATGTTCAATGGCGCTTGATTTTTATTTATTTATTTATTTATTTATTTATTTATTTATTAGTTTTTATATACCGGTGTTCAATTTGGAATATCACATTGGTTTACATTGTAACTGTGTTCGAGAAGTAGGGACTTCCTGTTTTACATTATAACATCAATATAGTCTTATTTAACATTGTAAATAATTCATATTTAACATTGTAATTAACTTTTATTTAACATTGTAACTTTACATTTTATTAAATTCTTACTCGGAGATTAAACCTGAAACATTGATGGCAGTACGTCCTACGTAGAGTCTTGTTATAGAATTCTGTTCCTCCATGTTTTCCTGATTTTTTATTTGTCCTTTATTAGACCCTATATAATACGCCTTAACAATGGCTGGAATACTTGCTGATGGAATTTTAAGTATGCGTCATATATTCCTTGAAAAGTTCAATCGGGGAAAGTTGGTCGACCACAGGAAAATTGAGCACTCTCAGGTTCAGTGCACGGGTTGCATTTTCTACATTTTCAAGATTTTTCAATAATTCCCTCTCTGTATTTGGAATTGTTGGATCTTTTCAACTTTAATCAAGCACTCATCCATACTTGTAATTTTCTTTTCTTGTTATTTCAAGTTATCAATATTTGTTTTTAAAGATTTATTTGTCTCAGTCACAGCTTCTGTTAATGTTGTTATAGATGCATCCAGTTTCACGATCACATTCCATAAGGTGTCGAGTGTTACAACAGGAGGTTTAGTAGTTATAATTTTACTGACCTTGGGTTTTGCTCCTTGGTCGTACAAGATATTCCGGCCAGAGTCCCCAGCATTCGATGTACTGGTCTCAAAAGGAGGTTTAACAGTGGTTCCAGTTATCTCTAATTCAAGAGTCGCTGGCTTTCCCTGCTTCACCAGTCCTCTTTCGGCACAGAGCTCCAGCTCCCTCGCCTCTTTCCACTGGTCCTCCGGAGCCATAGCAGTTTCCAGATCATCTTCCGATTTTTCCCCTGGCCTCAGGCCAGCACCCGGTGGAGACGGCGTTGCCGGTGCTCCAGGCTCAGCGAGACTTCCTCGACCAGGATGGGTGAGTTTTGCTCCAAACACTGCCTGTCAGCAGTCGTCTCAGTGGGAATTGCAGGGGGTAAGCTAAAACACTTTTAGCTTAGGTAATACTCCATTGCGACGATTCATTTGTAGAGGAAAGTGGCAAGCTTTTATGAGGCATTTTTTTGTTGACTTGGAGAGAGTTTAAGGAAAAGGAAATGTAAGAGCCGAGCGTTTTCATTGCTCTCAGTGAGTGGCCATTTTGTCCTCCAAATAAAATGATTTTAGCATAGCCGAACATGGCCCCATACTGGGACAAGTCCTCCTAACCCACAACACTGGCCATTTGCAAGAGAACCATTGTTTAATTTAGGATGTTCCAAAGAATTTTTGTGTCCTCCTCAGCTGCCTGATCCATTTTCTTTCCTTATTTCCCCAACACTCTTGTGACTCCACCCCAGCAATTTGAATATTCCATTGTATTTGCATTCATAATTTTTCCTAAGGAATTTTGGTAGCCTTTCCCATAATTGCGTTAGGTATGTGAAGGATGGTGGGGGGGGGCCTTCTCCTTTCCTCCTCTCCTAATTGGACTGCTACAATCCTGAAATCTGAGTTTATGTCGGAAGAACCCTAGGGCTGGTGTCGGATTTTTCTCTATGCCCTTTTTTTCAATTCTTCCTTTTTCTCTTATATTTTCATCCCAGAGCCTACACCCTACCTAGGCCAGCGTCCTTACCTGGAGGCAAACCAATAGCTGAGGCTGCACACTCGTCCATGTATGCTCTTCTCCCCCTGTGCCTGGACATTGTCGATTTTGGCCCCTCTGCTTCCTGCGAGATGCTTGATCTCCTGGCCTACTTTCTCTTCCTGGTTGCTGCTGTCTGACTGAAGCTGCACTAACCTATCCATTGAGCTATGCCCTGCCAGAGTAGAGTTATCCTGGGTAAGCACATGTCGCAACTAGAGTACCCAGATTGCTGAACACTGATGCCATAGGCCAGTAAGGCCCAGCCAAAATAGCTAGAGTAGACATCCTGGTTCAAACCTCGTGCCCCCCCGGGGCAATATTCTATCCAGCAAATGGTCTGCCCCTCTCCTTTGCTCTGTCCGATCCATGCCTATGTTTGTCGCAGAGAAATTCAAGCCTTGATGGCTTGCTGGATCAGTGGCAGTGCCATGTCCTATGATGCACAGGGATTTGGGTTTGATTCCCAAGTCAAGCTTTCTTATTCCCCAGTTTCAGCTGGAGCTGAGGATGCTTTTTAGACTAGGGATCCCAGCTGCTTCACTCTGCGGTTACATGCCTAAATACCTTTTGAAAATTGCCCTTATAGATTTATCTGGGTGAAATGTCTTAGCTGAAAATGGCTCTCTGCTACTTCACTAAAAGAGTACATGGGCTTCCATCAAGCGCCTGCTTTTAGCGAGGTTAAAAAATAGGCTTTCCTTTGGCTATGTTCAAGCTGGGGACATAACATAACATGCATACTTGACATTTTCAGATGTATGTGTACTATTTAATCCATCCCATCAGCTGCTCGCCCAAATAGGTGCAAAGCCCGCGAATGCTTTTAGCCCATGTACTTTGTGGCTGCCAATTTTCAATTATTTTTCTTTGAAAATTGACAGCAATGTTTGCTAATAGCACCCACGTACTTTGCAAATAATGTGGGCTGTTCAATATTGCCCCATAACATATATATGCATATCATTGCAGTATTTTTTAACTTTAAACCACCTACTCTAAATAAATTCAGGTCACCCTGCTAACAGTAGGAAAAGTCAGCATAGTACAGTATTTTTTTTGGGAGACATTTTTCAACGGTGCAATTTTAGGGTCTGATAGTAATGGCATATAACTCATTAACTTGTTATCAAAGCATTGCAGTTTGAATGGCTAAGGACACTAAAACAATGTCAAATATGTTTGCTATCTCATTTTGGTAAGTATCCACATAGCTGTATGATCCCTAGTCACCTGCAAGTTCAAAAAAATCACAAATATTTTTCTGTCACTAGGGAAGAACAAATGTGTGTCTTCCTGTAAATTGTGAATCACCTTCACCTTTTTCATATGGCCAGGTTACTTTCATTCACTTTCGTTCTGGTAGACCAAAATAGTGCAAAAGGGAATTTTCTGTAAGAACAATAAAGCCCTATTTTAGTCACAGGCAGTGCAGGTGGTGCTTGCTAATGGTTGGACAAGATAACCTGACATAGATAGGTGGGTGCATTGTGCCCTGTCAGCAGGCCTACAAAGAGAGGTTTGTATGCAAGCTAGATAACAATATAGTACGCTGACTGACACATATGCATAGCATAGGGCTTCCTTTCAGGCATGACTTAGCTCTTAGCAATGCACTACTGTGGCTGAGCTGATTGATAGGATACATTTTAAGAATATAATAATGGGGGCAGTGACATACCTAGGGATATTTGTTTTTCTAATTGATTTCCTTTGCTTGATTTTTACTTTCAACTGCTAATTTATATAGGTTTAGCTTTCAGAGACATTTGTTGTCAAGTTTTTGTGGATTCTATTGATTTATATACTTGCCATATGAGTCTATTGTTCTGCTTTTCTTCCCTACAGCTGCTCCAAAGTCTCTTACAGAGTGCCTTTGAGGAGCTCTTGTAAATATAAATGTGGGGGGAGACTGAGCAGTTTGTGGAGACTGTGATCCTTTCAGTTAGATTCATATTCTGTCAACATGCTGCGCTTAAAGTGGGTTAAGTAAACATATTTGTGTTCAGAAAACTCTGAGAGCCTGTTCAACATGAAGTTTTTCTCATTTGATGCCTGCAGGCCCAGATTTAGGGATCAGCAAGACAGGCAACTACCTAGGGTGCTAGATTCTGAAGGTATCAAATGCCCAGGCTAAAGAACCTGCTGTCTGCACTGGTGCAACTTCGAAGGGCCCTCACCGTGGCACTCTGGGCTCCCACTCCTCCCCCTTGCTCTCTCATCCTGCCTATGGGTGCCAAAATCTTAAATCCAGTCCTAGGTGCCTGTGGCAGAATCTTTGGTACACAAGGATCCAAACCTCTCTACTTTCAACACAAAGAGGTCCATATTCAAAAGATTCAAAAGACAAATGTTTGGTTTCAAAATTTCCCTCTTTAGCCAGGTACGAAAGGGGCGTGGGGTTTTGGGGAGATCCCAAGGGCAGGGTTTAACTTTAGCTGGCTGGTATTCAGTTCCATATAGATTGTTATCCAGTAAGCCTAATCATGCCAGAGGACTGTTCTAAAGTTATCCAGATAACTGTATCCGGGTAACTTTGACTTGACTTTAAAAATTCAAAAGTATTTTGAGATGGGAAACTTTCAAGGCTTTCTTTAGGGGTAAAGTTTTGCTAGTCACCTTAAGCGGGAGAGACAGAAGAGGGAAAAAGCATTGCTAGATGAAATTCATAGTTTGGAACAACAGCACAAGCGGGGTGGGTTGAATTGAATCCTAAAGGCCTTAGATAAATGTAGACGTGACCTACAAACATTGGAAACATACAAATTTGGGAGAGCTATGAAATTTACCAAACTTAAATACTATGAACATGGGGACAGACCAGGCTCCTTTCTGGCAGGCTCACTAAACACCAAGCTTGTAAATCTCATATAGCTCAAATCAGACGACCTGGGGGAGATCTCACAGTTAAGTCAGATGAGATAGAACAAGCCTTCTTGCAATTTTTCTCTGACCTGTATAAAGTGCCATCGGACTATCCCATGTCTATGATTAATGGTTTTCTTGACAGCTTGGACTTGCCCTCTCTACCAGAGGCTCATCAGGAAATGCTAGTAGAGCCTATTACCTTACTAGAAATTCAAACTGCTGTTAAGGGCCTTCCCAACAGCAAATATCCAGGCCTGGATGGGTTCCCAATTGAGTTTTTTAAGAAATCTCTGACTGATATTTCTCACTATCTCTATATGGTCTTTAATACTGCTGGTGAAGGGTCTCATTCGCTAGGTACTATGGCTGATGCAACTATCTCATTGATTCACAAGAAGGGGAAGGATGCCCTGGTCTGTAGGTCCTATAGGCCAATTTTGCTGCTTAACTCAGATATTAAAATATTAGCTAAAGTGCTACAATTATCCCTTGAAACCCTACTCCCCCACCTTGTACACCCCGACCAGGTTGGGTTCACGAAAGGCCGAAACTCAATATCAAATACTAAACAATTATTTAATCTCTTGCATCTGGCACAGAAAAAAGGGTTGTTGGGGATTATCATTTCATTAGATGCAGAAAAGGCGTTTGATTGCCTCACTTGGCTGTTTTTGTTTGCAGTGCTAGACAAAGTTGGTATACCCTTACGCCTGGGTTAAGGCCATGTATGAAACGCCAAGGGCTCGCATTTGTACTAATGGCTCTCTCTCCCCGTTTTTTACTATTGCCAGAGGCACACAACAGGGCTGCCCACTTTCCCCTTTACTCTTTGATTTGGCCATTGAACCTTTAGCAGCAACAATTTGACAAAATCCTGATGTGATTGGGATCCGATTTGGGGGTAGAGTCCATAAAATCTCTTTGTATGCAGGACCCCCTTTATTGGCCCTACTGGCACAATATGGTTCCCTGGCAGGGTACAAGGTCAATTATGAGAAATCAGAGATATTTCTTTTAGACACCAAGATGGTGGTTCCAGTTCCCCTCTGGTTTTTTAGGATGGTCCCTCATGGTTTTCAGTATCTTGGAAATTTTATCCCTCGGGACCCCAGAGAGCTTTACCCCAAGAACTATGCTCCTGTAATATCTCAACTCAAACAAAAATTATTGGCTTGGGAGCACTTTTCTTTTTCTTGGACTGGCAGGATTAACCTACTCAAAATGACTTTGCTCCCTAAGTTCTTATATTTATTTCAGCAAGTCCCATGCCAAGTTCCAGATCTGAATAAATATATTCTGAAATTTACAGATCTGAATAAATATATTCTGAAACTTATCTGGCAGGGTAAAAAGGCCCGGATTGGGATGAGGCGTCTTTGGCTACCAAAAACGCAGGGTGGCATGGGCCACCAGGCTGATTTTCATGAAAGCTTGGTCAAGCCTCCATGAGGAGCCCTGGCTTCACCTGGAAAAACTTCAGGCAAAGGCTGTCAATTTGGGAGTTCTGCTCTTTCTTCCACGTAACTCCCCTATCAGCAGAAGAATTTGTAGGCATAGTCCATTGATAGCCCATACTGTTTCCATCTGGTGCCAGGTGCTTAAATTTCTGGGGCAGACTGACAGGGATATTTTCCTTCTTTCCCCATCTATGAGAACTCACACATTTCAGCTTGTACTTTTTTCCCAACTATGAAGGACTGCAGGGATGCTGGTCTTCGTTATGTTGCTCAGTTATGGGTTGAAGAGGGCTAAGTCTCTTTCCAATCTCTCTGCAATGATTACAACCTCTCAGTACACTCCTGAGCTTTCTGTTTTCATTTGAGAACTTCTTTGGGGACTAAATTGGATCTGACTATGGCCCTGCGCAACCTTGATGGGCTGGAAACCTTTATGAGTGACCCTGATATTTATGGGAAGAGAGTCTATATTTATAAGGGAATACTCCTTAGTAAATACAGTACGGAAACCCCTTGGCTCCTTATGGATGCATGGAACACTGACTTGAACCATAAAGACTGGAAACGTGTGTGGACCGCAGCACACCATATCACTATTTGCGCTAAAAGAACAGAATTAATGGTTAAACTTTTGAATAGAATTTATCGTACCCCTTTTTTTTATTCTTAATGTTTTCCCAATGTGGGGGTTCTTTGTTGGCAATGGTGTGGTCAATCAGGATCTTATATTCACATGTGGTAGTGCTGCCCTACAATCCTTCTAGAAGCAAGTAGCCCAGAACATTGCAGATATTATAGGGATGCCGATACACGTCACTCCATCTCTAGGATTACTGGGCGCTGGCATAATACTGGAGTACCAGTAAAATATAGAATGTTGATAGGTCAATTACTTCTTGCGGTTTTCTGTTCCCACTTTCTGGAAGTCTTGTCCTACTATTGCGCACTGGAGGGCACAAGTTAAAAATGTTGCTGATATTGAGCGCCTATGTCATGATCTCAAAAATGAACATGCTAAATATGTTCGTATTTGGAACCCCTACCTTGAATACTTGACGAAAGCCTAAATGTGTTTTGTGTGATGGTGCCTTTATGATCAATGTATATTACTCTTTTGAGGTCTATTGTATTTTTCTTTTATTATATGTTTCTCTGCTTGGGGCTTATTAGAGCTAAAAATGTTGATGGGAGAATCCTCCCACTTTAATTGTTCTTTGCCTGTAAAAATAATCAATCAATAAATAAAGAGTTCTAAAAAAAATAATTCAAAAGTATTAATATATTTTTCATTGGAAAAAGCTAGCTGCTCAAATTACTAGGGAAAATGTATATGGGCAGTTTTTCTGGGATCAGTTTCAAGTGTGTACTTTAACTTTGAAAATTGATGTAAAGTCCACAGATAAAAAGTATGCATATAAAGCTTGAATACCTTCACCAACTGCAGATAAAAGTACATGTATAGAGGCTTTACATGAAAACTTTTATTCACATATAAGGCAAGCATTTTCTAAAAGTCCATTTCTTTGGGTAAAGCACTGTTTTACCCTCAAAAATGGCTTTGAAATTTATCCTATCACTTAGAATATTCATTTCACACTTCTTTCAGAACATTACATGCAAGGACTCAGTATCTTCCACACCTCCCCAGCAGAAATCCATTCTGAGGATTCTAACTCACATGTACTTATACATGGATCTCTGTCTTAAGGTATGACATCATGACAGATAACTTTGTCATCACATTGTCAGCAGATCTATGTGTGACCTGAAGGACAGTTGCAATTGATATATTATGTAGACATTAACTTGTGTGGTTGAGAATTGATACGATACAGATGTTCTAATTAGTACTAAAAGTATTCAGTGTAAAAGAGTCCTGCTTGCTAATGTAGTAGTGCAGTATGCCAGCGCTGTATTTCTCTCTTAATATCCCTACAGTGTTTAGGATTCATATTGTCCTGGATTTATGCTGTACAGATAAGAGATTTATATGTGGAAAATGGTTTTTCGTGCATGTACTGTATATGTATAAGGAATGCAATTATTCATGCATGAGGTGTGATTAAATGAGCTTGGAAGAATGTAAAAAAATAATTGCAAGGCCATAATTTCTTTCCCTTAGTATAAGCTAAAATCAAGGAAGGAACAAACTCAGGGGGGCAAAAGTCTGCACAGGTTTTTCCTTTGGTTATTACCCTCTGGAAAAATTACTTACTGAGATTGCACCTGCTTAGTCCACGTGCAGTTTTTCTGTTGGAATGTACATGGATAGTTTTGAATAAACAAACCAATGGGAGTAGTTCCCCTTCTCCCCCTCCGGGAGTGCTTCCAGAATCCGTGGGGAAATGTGGGCGCATCATTGCAACAACACAGGTTGGACAGTACTGAAAGCCCTCACTTCTGTGGGTAAAATGTTTTTACCCGTGGAAAGAGCTTTTAAGATTGCTCTCCCCATGTGCTTCACTGGGAAGAGGGGACATTGCTAATATCATGAGATCAACTCTTAAGTATCTGAAAAGCGACAGAGGAATATGCATATTGTAGTGAAACTGATAAAGTACCACACCATTCTGAACAGAGCTATCATAAAATTGCACAGAAAGGGGTTTTATTAATTTTTCCCCAAATATAAGGAGCCTGTATTCTGCACAGGCTTTTTTTTTTTTAAACATTTTTCCAAAATAGACATATAGCATTCTGCCAGAAATTTGGGCAAATTGAACGCTATGTTATCATTCATAGAGAAGCTGAGCCCATAAATCAGCCCCCATAGTACTTCAAAATTGCCGGTGCTGCTTTGGGATATATTTCAGTGTGAGGTTAAGAGCTTCTTTGCACTTTCAGAAATGGAACCTTAAAGTTCACAATTGTCCAAGTGGTGGGCTTTGTTAGCAGAAACATTTTCATCTTTTTATTTGTTTGAAAAAAAGAGCAAAAAATGTTGAGTGCAGTCTGTTTTGTATCTTCTAAACTTGCAAAGTAGGTTCTCACTTCTTTTTTTTTTTTTGCATTTTGGCATATGTTTCCAATTATAGTTTCCAAAAACAATGTTACAAAGCATGATTTCTTAGCAAAGGAATGCACTGTTGATCTTCCAAGAAAAGTTGTTCTACATATTTCACAGTTATATTCTATTTGAGCTTGTGATGCTGCTCTCCAGTTTTTATTTTTTCCAGGTTGTCACCAGATTATCTTCCCAGCTCTGTCCTTGATCTTTGCCCCTTTTTCTTCTGCCTCCCTCTTTTCTCCAGGGTGTTTCCCTCCCTTCCCCACACCCTTCCTCTTTTTAATTCACTCGCCAAGCCCAGTCATCGCAACTACAGTCCTCGGCCAGGAGCCACAGACTTGTTACTCCTTCTGCCACCCCAAACGCATTGACCCTGAGTCCGGTCATCAAGTGTCAGTTGTGGCTACCTACCTTCCCAGTGGCTATGAACGATTCCTCCATAGTAACCCCAATGCCGAGGAGCAGAAGGTGGGCTTAGGAATCAAAATTAGGTTGCCAGCATGCAGTATTAGCTCTGAGCTACTAGGCTGGGCCTGCCTTCCTCTTTATGGAAATAGGTCCAACATATATCACGTTTTGGAGATATGGTCACATTTGAGAAATGGAAATATAGTTTTCTGCTGGATTGGTCTGTGCCTTCTTACCCCATTTAAAAAAAAAAAAAATGTTAACATGCCACAAACCAGCTCCGCCATCTTGAATCCCTGAGACACCTGCTCAAAATGCTGGTGAACCGTGATTCTTTATAAGAGTTTCTATTTAAAATAAATCAAAATAGTACATAACTGGTTAAATACAGGCCATGAAGAAGTTTCGAAACACGTGTCAGGTTGGTATTTTCTATCTTCATATTCTTATAACATCGGAAGACACAAGTGTTAAAAAAATATTTTTTCAGAGACTCTTATTAATTGCAAAATATTTTGTCAAAAAATTTAAGAGACCTATGATTAACCTTGTATAACTACTAATAAGTGAGATATTACATGCTCATTTTATGAGGGTAAGAACATAAGAAATTTCCATTCTGGGTCAGACCAAGAGTCCATCAAGCCCATCATCCTGTTTCCAACAGTGGCCAATCCAGGCTTACATGTACCCAGCAAGTACCCAATCACTAAGTAGATCCCATGCTACTGATACCAGTAATAGCAGTGGCTATTTAAGACAAACCTTTTTTAAACCCAGCTACACAAACTGCACTAACCAAATCCACTGGTAACAAATTCCAGAGCTTAATTGTGCATTCAGTAAAAAATAATTTTCTCCAATTAGTTTTAATTGTGCTACTTGCTAACTTCATAGAGTGCGCCCTAGTCCTATTATCCGAAAGAGTAAATAACCGATTCACATTTACCCGTTCTAGACCTCTCGTGATTTTAAAGACCTCTATCATATTCCCCCTGAGCCGAATAGCTGAGGGGGAATATGATATGAACTGCCCTAACCTCTTTAGCCTTTCCTAATAGAGGAGCTGTTCCATCCCCTTTATCATTTTGGTCGCCCTTCTCAGTATCTTCTCCTTCGCAACTATATGTTTTTTGAGATGCAGCGACGAGAACTGTACACAATACTCAAGATACAGAAGCATTATGACATTTTCCTTTTTATTCACCATTCCCTTCCTAATAATTCCTAACATTCTGTTTGCTTTTTTGACTGCTGCAGTTCACGGAGCTGACGATTTCAATGTATTATTCACTATGATGCCTAGATCTTTTTCCTGGGTAGTAGCTCCTAATATGGAACCTAACATCGTGTATCTACAGCATGGATTATTTTTCCCTATATGCATCACCTTGTACTTGTCCACATTAAATTTCATCTGCCATTTGGATGCCCAGTCCTCCAGTCTCTCAAGGTCCTCCTGCAATTTATCACAATCCACGTGTGATTTAACTACTCTGAATAATTTTATATCATCTGCAAATTTGATTACCTCATTCGTCATATTCCTTTCCAGATCATTTGTAAATATATTGAAAAGCACCAGATCCCTGAGGCACTCCACTGTTTACCTTTTTCCACTGAGAATATTGACCATTTAATCCTACTCTCTGTTTCTTGTCTTTCAACCAGTTTGTAATCCACAAAAGGACACTACCTCCTATCTCATGACTTTTTAGTTTCCTTAGAAGCCTCTCATGAGTGACTTTGTCAAACGCCTTCTGAAAATCCAAATACACTGCATGTACTGGCTCACCTTTATCCACATATTTATTAACCCCCTTCAAAACAATGAAGCAGATTTGTGAGGCAAGACTTGCCTTGAGTAAATCCATGCTGACCATGTTCCATTAAACCATGTCTTTCTATATGCTGTTTGATTTTGATCCTTACAATAGTTTCCAATATTTTTCCTGGCACTGAAGTCAGGCTCACTGGTCTATAGTTTCCTGGTTTACCCCTGGAGCCCTTTTTAAATACTGGGGTTACATTGGCCCCCGTCCAGTCTTCAGGTACAATGAATGATTTTAATGATAGGTTACAAATTTTAACTAATAGGTTTGAAATTTCATTTTTTAGTTCCTTCAGAATCCTGGGATGTATACCATCTGGTCCAGGTGATTTGCTACTCTTTAGCTTGTCAATCTGGCCTACTACATCTTCCAGGTTCACAATTATTTGTTTCATTTCATCTGAATCATTACCCTTGAAAACCATCTCTGGAACCAGTATCTCCCCAACATCCTCATTAGTAAACACAGAAGCAAATAATTCATTTAATCTTTCTACAATCACCGTATCTTCCCTAAGGCCCCTTTAACCCCTTGGTCAGCTAACAGTCCAACTGTCTCCCTCACAAACTTCCTGCGTTGGATATATTTAAAAAGTTTTTATTATGAGGTTTTGCCTCTATAGCCAACTTCATTTCAAATTTTCTCTTAGCCTGCCTTATCAATGTTTTACACTTAACTTGACAATACTTATGATTTTTCTTATTTTCTTCAGATGGATCCTTCTTCCAATTTTTGAAGGATGTTTTTTTGGCTACAATAGCCTCTTTCACCTCACCTTTTAACCATGCTGGTAATCGTTTTGCCTTCCTCCCACCTTTCATAATGCGTGGAATACATCTGGACTGCGCTTCTAAGATTTTATTTTTAAACAATTCCCACGCCTGTTATACACTTTTAACCTTTAAAGCTTTCAGTTTTTTCTTAACTATTTTCCTTATTTTATCAAAGTTTCCCTTCCAGTCATTAGTTCAAATTTGATCAGCTTCTGATCCCTATTCAAGTGGCCCCACCACCGTTAACTCTCTCACCAAATCCTGTGTTCCACTAAGAATTAAATCTAAAATAGCTCCCTCTCTCATTGGTTATTTAGATATTTTGGTTTATAGCTTGTGAATTTACCTGTGGTTTTTCTATAAGTGATATATATATTTCCACAGACGATTGGGTTCATTTTAGTGATTGTCAAATTCATAAAGCATGGCATTACAGCAGTTTTCACAGATAAACAAGACGCAGCTCTTACAGCAGACAACTGTAAAACCTAAAGAGGAAGGCCTCATTCCAGGTAAGCTACTATTAACATGGATAAGGCGGAACTCTCCTGGCATACTCCCCCTCCCAGCCCCCTCAGAAAACACTACACAAAGTTCAACTTGCCACCATGTTCCCAGGGCAGGCTGCTTAGGGACACCCCCCCCCCCCCCTCCCCACACACACACACACCCCACCACCCTGGTCCTATCACCTTCCTCCAGCGGCCCACAGCCATGTACAATCCTCGCCCACCACGATCCAGCAGGAGAGTACCCGCAGCCCGAACAGTGACCACGCTGAATGTTAGCTGCCTCATGTAGCAGCCTTCCCAGCTTCATGGGCCCCACCACATCCCCCACACAGATCATCTATGCATTTGAACAATCACCCAATTTAGGTTTGGAATTCCTGCCAACAATTGTGACATGAACATAAACAAAACATTTCATACAAATAACAACCAGAATAACAGGAAGGGAGGGTAGGAGAAATGCTACCCAGGAAGCAAGGAAACACTTGACTGAGGTAACTAAACAGCTTCCCCAGAAAAAAAGCACCAGACATCCGTTCCCCCTCACCCTCACCCGTGGCTCAAAATTGTTGCCAATCCCGAACCCCAGGCAATGTAAACAAACATGCCCGGCTGTTGCCAGGCACCTACCCCAGCACCACGAGTATAGCATGTGAGAAAAGGGAGGGGAAAGCAGCAAGATGAATTGTGCCTCTCAGCCTTCAACTGACATGGGTAAGGCGGGACTCCTGTGGCATACTCCCCCTCCCAGCCCCCACTGAAAACACTATACAAAGTTGGGTTTACAAAGGCCACAGTTTATTTCCTTAACACATAATAATAGATAATACATCTGATTCTTCCTCCATCTTCATTTCAAATGTACCATCCTGCAACTTGCCACCACATTCCCAGTGGCAGGGTGCAAAGAATCCCCACCCTACCTTGACCCTGTCGACTTCCTCCAGTGGCCCACCGCCACCCATCAGTCCTTGCCAGGCACAACCCAGCAGGAGAATACCCGCAGCCTGAACATTGACCATACTAAACATCAGCTGCCTCATATAGCAGCCCCCCTAGCTACACAATCTCCACCACATCAACCACACAGGTCATCTATGAATTTGAATTATCCCCCAACTTAGGCTCAGGTTTCCCACCACAAACAGGAACAATAACGATTGTCCTTGTCCTTCTCCCCCCCCCCCCCCCCCCCCCCCCAACTGTGGGCCTATGGAAATCCCAGCAAAAATCTTTCCAAAGCCTCCTGGAGTGAATTGTTAAATAGGTCTATACCAACATCCGACAAATAGACTGCATCCACCTTGAACAATCTGAGGCAAACAACCCATGCCCACTCTTGTCTGACCCAAAATCCACCCTCAGCCATGACCCAAGAGCCAATTTACTTATTGACTTTTCTAACACCCTGCTTCCAAAGAGGAGCATCCCTAAACTTTAACCTGACCACAATATCTGACCACCCAAACCTGGTGTTCAATAACAAATTCATCAGGCAACTCAAATCTTTTCTAACCACAGCCACAAACTTCCTGTTGCACTGGAGGTGAAGGGCCGAGGTGGGGTTGATGCTATCCATAGGAGGCATCCTACGGGTCCCCATCATTGGCAGGCAGAGAGGGCTGATGGACGGAGGCCAGCTGGCGCTTCACCAGTACCAGCCCTCGTTCCCCGCGGGTTGAGCCTTTGGGTGCCGGGGCCGGCTGGACCTAGGTGGCCTCCATCAGTGGTCGTCGATGGGTGGATCGAGGTCAGCCCAGAGGCAGCAACTAGTGTAGGTATCAGTTTGTACTGGATGAGGCGGAGTCCCGGAGACCCGGGAGCCAATAGGAACACAGTTTGACAGAGGGCGCCCGAGCAAGAGCAGGCCGAAGCCTGAATGAACCATGTCCAGGACAAAAGCTGAAGAGGCTTCTTTAAGCAAGCTGGGATCAGGTCTGGCGGCAATCTGGAAGCAGTGGCAAGCAAGGCTAAGGTCTAGATGAGGAGAGAATCAAAAGGATGGTCAGATGAAGCAGAAGTCCAGAGCTGGAGAGAAGCAATGGTGTAGTCAAGCAATGCAGAGATCCAGGGCGGGAGAGAGGCAACAGAGTAGTCAGGCAATGCAGAGGTCTGGGACTAGAGAGAGGCAACAGAGTAGTCAGGCAATGCAGAGGTCAAACCAGGTCAGCAATCCGAAAGGGAGACGAAGGAACAGGAACAAGGAAACAGGAACAAAGGCAATCAGGATCGGGAACAAGAACTGAAGAGGCAACGAGTACTCGACTAGCGAGGGGACCTATTGCAAAGGCAATTTGAGAGAGCAGAGCCCGGGCTTATATACCGGAGCTCTGCCGATGTCATCATCTGGGGCCACGGCCAGGTTCCCGCCGCAGGCCCTATTTAAAGAGTAGGTGTGTGCGCGGCACTAGTCGGGATGGTGTCTCTCCGCGGAGCATCAGGAGCTGCAGCAGAGCCGGAGGCACCAGGGGCAGCCCACAGCCGCCAGAAACGAGGGACCAGATGCTGGATTACTTTTAAAGAGGTGAGGGGGCCAAGCCACGAGTCTGCCGTGGCCGGCGCGCATAACACTCCCTGCAAGTCCAAACTCCCATATTCCCCCCAAGTGAATTAAAACAATTTCCAGTGAAAACCAAACCAATAAATACATCTGCTTTTCACCGCTAATCCTAAGTTCTTACCATATGGCCTCGTCAAAACTTTTTGAATCACTCAATATATGTGAAACAGTGGCCCACAACCCAGGCAAACTCTAACTCAATGGGACCACCCTGGAGGTCTGAAAGAAACTACACAAACACATGTTAATTCAATAGCCCAAACTGCATGTGCTCCAGTCCAGCAGTAGTTATTCTATAAACCCAGCTGAACATAAGAAACGAACACCGCAGATTTCCAGCGCCATACACTGAATCTGCTGTCCTGACAACCGGTGGAGCGCACTGTTAAGCTGCATTTGGACATGCGTTTTCGACGCGCTAGCTTTACCCCTTACTCATTAAGGGGTAATAGCGCGTCGAAAATGCATGTCCAACCCCCCCCCCCCCCCCCCCGAGACTAATAGCGCCTGCAACATGCAAATGCATGTTGATGGCCCTATTAGTCAATCTCGCGCGATACAGAAAGTAAAATGTGCAGCCAAGTCGCACAGCCAAGCCACACATTACCCAAAGGTAGGCGCTAATTTCTGCCGGCACCAGGAAAGTGCACAGAAAAGCAGTAAAAACTGCTTTTCTGTGCACCCTCCAACTTAATATCATGGCGATATTAAGTCGGAGGTCCCAAAAGTTAAAAAAAAGTTAAAAAAAAAAATTGAAATCAGCCCGCAGCTCGCGGGTTGAAAACCGGACGCTCAATTTTGCTGGCGTCTGGTTTCCAAACCTGTGGCTGTCAGCGGGCTCGAGACCCAACGCCAGCAAAATTGAGCGTCAGCTGTCAAACCCGCTGACAGCCGCCGCTCCTGTCCAAAAAGAGGCGCTAGGGACGCGCTAGTGTCCCTAGCGCCTCTTTTTACCGCCGACCTAAATTTAAGTCTTTTAGTTTACTGAATCGCACGCACAGAACACTGGCCTGTGCGCGCACCGTGAGAGCGGGCGCTCGCCCGCTCTCCCGCGAACTTTACTGTATCGGCCTAATAATTATCACAAATCTGAAAACGTATGCAAATTGAAAATGTGGTAAAGGAGACCCGTGGCAGTGCACTAAAAAAATGCCTTCCCTCCCAAATTGGATCTCACTCGTAAAAAAGCCTGAGCACAACACACCATTTGAGCCAATTTCTTATTTGACTGAAGAAGATTAATCATCTGCCCCATCCCTCACTAATTCAGCTTCGATATATGGATGCAAAGGCAAACTCTAGCCAATTCTTCCCACACATTTTCCATTCACAAACCTGCCCCACCCAGGTGTTTTGTAGACCCTGCAAACAATTCACCTACCTGCATTGTCAAGAAAATAGGCAAAAACAAAGGTCACTTGAAAGGGAACTACCTCATAGTTGGATCAACAAACATAAGAAATTGCCATGCTGGGTCAGACCAAGGGTCCATCAAGCCCGGCATCCTGTTTCCAACAGAGGCCAAAACCAGGCCACAAGAACCTGGCAATTACCCAAACACTAAGAAGATCCCATGCTACTGATGCAATTAATAGCAGTGGCTATTCCCTAAGTAAACTTGATTAATAGCCGTTAATGGATTTCTTCTCCAAGAACTTATCCAAACCTTTTTTGAACCCAGCTACACTAACTGCATTAACCATTCCCCAACCGCCCAGAAATAATCACTAGTTCTGCATAACCCAGAACCTTTTGGAAAAAAGAAAGCCCTGCTAACTGCATTTGCACCGTTGCCAATATATACCTGGATTGCTTTGTCCACAAAATATACTGAACGATGAATTTGTCTAACACTGGTCCCCAAGCCAACCCTTAGCATGCAAGAAACAGGAAACAGCACCTTTGCCTTTGGCATAAGATGCCCACATTGATGGAGCCACTGAAAATCTAATCATTTTCCATGCCATGTCAGGCCAAACTGCCAGAGATATTCCAGAACTGCAGCTCCTACCTTGTCCGCCTGGGGGCCCAAACACCAAAAGAGTCCCACTTGCAACAAGAAAGGGCATCAGCAATTGAGTTTACCACCCCCAGAACATGCCTAGCAATTGCAGTGATATTACACCAAAGACAAAGCAACACTAGCTCCCACAACAACACAGACACGCACTCACATTTAGCTGACTGCCTATTAATTACTTCCACCATTCCTTGATTATCAGACCAAAACAAAACCTTCTGGTTCCTCAGACTGACCCCATAGCACCAAAGCCATTACTATGGGGAATAGTTCCAAGAAAGATATGTTTTTGACAATCCCTGACTCCACCCATCTAGCTGGCAAGCACTGTATTGCAATTCGGCCCATTGCTGGAGCCACGAGCCGCCTCTTACTTTCACGGCCCGGAGGCCGCTGGCGTCCGTCTGTTCTTCCCATGGCTGGAGCCACCCCTCGAACCTCTCCATGCAGCAGGAGGCCGCCATCTTGCCGGCGTGGCAGGAGCCGTGCCGGGGTTCCCCTTCGTGGCATGGAGCTGCTCGTGGCAGGCCTTCACGCAGCAGGGAGCCGCCGAGGTTCCTGGGCCTGGTCGCAGCCTGGAGGCCGCTCTGTAGCTCCACCTCCGCGGCAGGATATCGCCTCCCACGTTGGGGCCTGCCTGCAGCTCTTCTTCTCCTCCAGCGTCAGTAGCAGCAGCATGGCCATGGGTCCAGGGTCCTGCACCACTTCCTCCTTCCTGCTTCCTTAGGCGCGGGGCCGCACCTCTCTTCTGCTTTTAAAGGGCCAGTGCAGCTGTGATTTTCCTCTGACTCCTCCCTGGGCGTTCTCCTCTTCAGCCCTATAAGAGGGCTCTGTGCTCATTCAGTCTTTGCCTTCCCAAGGAGTTGGTCCTTCCTGGACTTCCTGCTCTCCACTCCTGCTTGGCGTTCTTCATGGGATCCTTCGTCATTGTTCCTGGCCTCTTGACTCGTCTTGTCTCATCTTGTCTCCAAGTCCTGTTGTGTCCTGAATTCTCCAAGTCCATTGTTCCTGTCATCCTGGTTGTCCTGATGTCTTCACGTCCTAATGTCTTCATTCTGAAGTTCTTCCTCCAGAGGTCCTCCAGAGGTCCTTCGTGGTCTGCGACCAGCCCGGCTGGGCTGAGTAGGGCGTGCTGTGGCCCAGTGGTCTGCGACCATCCCCGCTGGGGTGTGTAGGGCGCTGGCGGGATTCCTCTATCCCACGGGGCCGAAGATCCTCCTAATGTCCTCGTCTCATTCTGGGTTCCGGATTGAACCCTAGTGGCCGTCTTCAGCCCATCCTCAGGTCTCCTCTGTTGCATCTTCCACGCTGGGTCAGAGGCTTCGTCCTCCATCTACTGACCTGTCAGGTGCGTCGATCACACTGGGTCCTGAGGCTCCGTCCAGGACGTCGCTGCTGGGAGTTATCCGGATTCCATCTGTCCAGATGTCCGTCTGCTGTTCCCGGATTCTTTGTGGGTTGTTGTCCATCCTGTGCTTGTTGCTGCTCTTCAGTGAGTGTCTGCCAGCGGTGGGAGGCCCTCTGCTCTCTTGGAGCTTTGGTTTTAACTAGTCTTAGTCTTCGTCACTCCCTGATATGTTTTCGTCAGCTCCGCTGTCTTCAGCTTCCATGTTCAAGTCCTTATCCACCTCTGCCTCATGTCTGGCCTGCTGCCTCTGCGGCAGGTCCGAAAGGGCTTGGAGTGGTCGGAGGACTACTCAGAGGCCAACCTTGTGTGGTTGGTTTCACCATGGTGTGCAGGTCAGCAGGGGCCTGGTCTCCACTCCATCCCAGACGAGGACCCATCTCGCCGCAAGGGCACATACTCCTTGGCCCACACTGGGGAGTGCCCCCTAGCACTCCCTTCCATCGCAGTGCAACACTATGAGAACCATGCTCCACATTAGTACACCCCAAATCTCACTGCACCTACTGCGTCTGAATATAGCTCAAGGTTAAGATTGGTCACCTGCTCCTCCTGTATCATACACACCCTGTTGAATGACACAAGAAAAATATCCCACACTCTCAGATGATCCCAGATTCTCCTACTTACAGAGAATAAAATGATGACCCAACAACACCCACACTATTATACCTGACAACCTTCTAATAAACGCACATTCCATTGGAATTACTCTGCTCGCAAAATTCAGCTAATCAATCAACAACTGCATCTGCTGAAGTGTCACTTTTTCACCTGCATGCACCAGCTCACGTAGTCTTTGCACTTTACCCTCTGGCAACCTAGACACTATGCTGTCAAAATCTAACTCTGCCCCTAAAAAGGTAAGAATCACAACGGAACCTTCCATCTTGTTATGAGCTATTGGAATTCCAAGAATACCTGCAACTGCCCAAATCCCAACAAAAGCGCCATGCAAGTACTCTCCCCTGCAGGGCCCACAAACAAGAAATCATCCAAATAGTGTATTATGCTAGTAGAGCCCATGGTCTGCTCAGTTACTCACTGCACAAAGGTAATGAACGCTTCAAACAAGGTACAAGACACCACACACCCCATAGGCAGACATCTGTCCACGAAATACTGTCCCTGAAAAACAAAGCCCAATAAATGGAAACTGGCCAAAAGAATTGGAACCAGCTGGAATGCGGACTCATTGTCAGCCTTTACCCTTCCCTCCTATCCACCCTTCTAACCAATGAAACCACTTCATCAAAAGACACATAGCGGACCAAACATTTGTCCTTTGGAACAACGTTATTTACCGAAGAATCTGGCAGGAACGACAGATTCAATATCAGTCTGTATTTCCCCGCCTCCTTTTTGAGAACTACTGCAAATGAAGACAAGCGCATGAAAAGGCCTCGCTATCCAAACCAAACCAAACCCAGCTCTATTTCCAACATGGCCCTAACCAACTCCGCAAAATGAATTGCTGATCTAGCATTCTAATTAGATCCCTTATACCCTGGAACCTCATATGGTATCCAAAAATTCCCTCAGCAATGCCGCTGCCATCTTATTTGGATACTTATACAACCAATCCAACATGGCCTGAAGATTAACCGGAGACACAGCTTTCCCCAGGAAAAGCTCATGACTTGGCATCTCTGCTGGCCCCTGCTGCAGGTCATTTATTACACTTGATAGCCAAATGCTCTGCTCCACATACCAGGCATACATGCTGAAACTTGCAATCCGGGAAAAGACACACTGATTTATTGAATCTCCAGCATACGTCAGAAGTAACCGCTGATGCCTTTGCATTACTCCCGGATTTGCTAGGACCTCCCAAGTCAAGAAAGGAACTCACTCCCCACCTTGCTTCTACTTTCATGTCCCTTATTAGTCATTTGTGTGAGCCACAATTTAATATTTTGCGTGCCCCAAGTCATGAAATGATTCCCTTCCATTTTATCCTGGAAACTTTCATCGTAATTTAACCATGCCCAACCTTCATAATTCTTAAAAGCCCATAGTCTACTGTCAGCATATGCTGTAGCCTAGTGGTTAGAGAAGCAGGCTATGATCCAGAGTAGACCAGGTTTCACATCCTACTGTTGCTGCTTGTGACCTTGGGCAAGTCACTTTACCCTCCGTTGCTTCAGGTACAATCTTAGATTATAAACCCTCTGGGAGATTACCTGAATGTAATCTGCTTTTTTTTTTTTTAATTTATTTTTTATTATGCATTTCAAAATTTACACAGAGTATAACAGTGTGGGGTAATAAGGTGGTGTATTTAAGTCAAAATACAGGAAATTTGCACTTCACCATAATCCTAATTTAAGATTATTATAATAAACCTCTAATACACCATCTAACTAAAACAGGAATGCATTTGGGAGTTAGGCCCATATTTACTAGGAGCGATATATAGGAAATACAGAAAAAGAAAAGTCTAAGATTAACAGCCTTCTATGCCTAATGCTCTGATCCAGTCGCCTTTGGGTGAGCATCCAAAAAGAACTTTAACTGCGATGGTTCAAAAAAGATATAATCATTTCCCTGATATTTTATGTGACGTTTACATGGATATCTCACAGTATATTTTGTACAGATAGCAAGTGCCTCAACTCTCATACTTATAAATTTCTTCCGTCTATCTTGTGTAACCTTAGTGATATCGGGGTATACCCATACTTTTTGTCCATAGAAATGCTCTGCCGTATTCCTAAAATACATTCGGAAAATATTATTTTTCTCAGTCAAGAAGGCAAAGGTCACCAGTAATACTCCTCTTTTTGTAATCACTTCTTCTTGGGATAATTCCAGTAAATCAGTCACATTCATTACATTCGTCACAGTTTCTTCACTTCTTTGATCTCTTACAGCTTTCTTCTGTGGCAAGTAATAAGCTTTCGTGACTAGTGGGAGTGCCTCTCTTGGAATTTTCAATTTTTTAGTCAAGTAACTTTTAAACAATTCCACTGGTGATATTTGTGGTATGATAGGAAAGTTTACAATTATTATATTAGTACTCCGCAAGGAGTTTTCTAAATTTTCCAGCTTTTTATTTTGCACATTTTCTGTTTGTATTAAACTCTGTTGATTTTTCTCTAACTTTTTTACTTTCTCTTCGACTTCTAATAGTTGTTTTTCTTGCTTAACAGTCCTTTCTTCATTATATCTTGTATTTTTATTTATTTCAAAAGCTGATTTTGATAGTCCCACTATTGCACTTTCTATCGAGGCTAACACCTCCCACAGAGTCTCCATCGTTATTCTAGCCGGTTTAACCAAAAATGGTCTTACTTGGATCTGTTCACCTCCTTGAGTGGCTTCAGTAGCATTGTCCCGACTCTCTCCCAACGAAGAGTCAGCTGGGCTGATTGATTCTCGAAGCATGGGAAGGTAGGCTCCCTGTGGGGGGGCCGGCCGGCTCTCCCCCTTCTCGCCATTCTCTTCCCCTCCTCGGGTTTCTTCCAGGTAGTTTCCCCTCTGTATAGGTTTCCCAGAGGGACTATCTGGAGATCCCAGCAATTGATCTTCCCCTGCTCTCCGTATCCGTTGGGGTGGGGACGGCGTGACTGGCGCGCCGGGGCTCAACGAGATCTCCTCGGCCATTGTCGGAGAGGCTCGCTCTGCTTCTCCAGACTCTGCGGCCCTCGCTCCTGGCTCAATCAGCGTTGATGTGAAAAACTTCTCGATGGTAGGTTGTTGAACATCCGGAGTTTCGGCAGAAGCCTGGCTTTCACGAAGCCTAGCTTTTCTTTTTGTATGAGGCATGAAAATTAGGAATTAAGAAAAACCGTTAACCAAGTAACTCAGAAAAATACACAAGAGAGCTTTCCACACGTCTTAGTCAGACGCCATTTTGGCCACTCCCGAATGTAATCTGCTTTAAAGTGCCAAAAAGCAGAATATAAAAATCTAAAATAAATAAAAACAACACACCATAATGCAACAAGTCAAAGTAGCCTACAACACTTGCTATTCACAGAAAGCACCTTACCCAATTAAAAATGTTCCTAAGAACCTTCTTTATATTATGCCCCTCCATGCTCTTCCTTTTCCCCTTCTTCCCTTTCTTGATGCCTTGTCTACCTTCTAAAAGTTTGAAAATATAAAAATATTTCTGTTCTTTATCTTTCTCCTTAACCCTGCAGGTACGCCTTCCCACAATTCCATCAACGCTACTAGCACCAGATGCCCCAAGTTCAGCCCAAGTCCATCCCCTGTAAAACCCCTATCTCCATACTGCACCTTATCTGATGACTCTGATGAAGATGAGGAAGATGATGAGGAACTTCAATCCCTCCTCCTCTTGCTGCTTTCACCTCCCCCTTGTGTACCCTCAGAATCCCCTACCCCCTTCTCATCAAATGCCGTCCTAGCTCCTTCTACACATGCAGTGGTCACTATTGATTTCTGCAGCTGCTCTGTCTATTCCTGTTGCTGCTCCGATTCCCTGGGCCCCACTGCTCTCCCTGTAATGGAATCCCTAGATCTCCACACTTCCTATGTACTAAAGATCAAAATCACAGAACATATAGAAAGCCATGGTTTAATGGCACAAAGGCAGCATGGCTTTACCGAAGGCAAGACTTGTCTCACAAATCTGCTTCACTTTTTTGAAGGGGTTAATAAACATGTAGATAAAGGTGAACTGGTAGATGTGTATTTGGATTTTCAAAAGGCATTTGATAAAATTCCTCATGAGAGGCTTCTAAGAAAAATAAAAAGTCATGGGAGAGGTGGCAATGTCCTTTCATGGATTACAAACTGTTTAAAAGACAGGAAACAGAGAGTAGGATTAAATGGACAATCTTCTCAGTGGAGGGGTTGGGCAGTGGAGTACCTCAGGGATCTGTACTTGGACCGGTGCTTTTCAATATATGTATAAATGATCTGGAAAGGAATACGACGTAATCAAATTTGCAGATGATACAAAATTATTCAGAGTAGTTAAATCACAAGCAGATTGTGATAAATTGCAGGAGGACCTTGTGAGACTGGAAAATTGGGCATCCATATGGCAGATGAAATTTAATGTGGATAAGCACAAGGTGATGCATATAGGGAAAAATAACCCATGCTATAGTTACACAATGTCAGGTTCTATGTTAGGAGCTACCACCCAGAAAAAAGATCTAGGCATCATAGTGGAATACACATTGAAATCGTCGGTTCAGTGTGCTGCAGCAGTCAAAAAAGCAAACAGAATGTTGGGAATTATTAGAAAGAGAATGGTGAATAAAACGGAAAATGTCATAATGCTTCTGTATCACTCCATGGTGAGACCGCACCTTGAATACTGTCTACAATTCTGGTTGCCACATCTCAAAAAAGATATAGTTGTGATGGAGAAGGTACAGAAGGGCAACTAAAATAATAATAAAGGGGATGGAACAGCTCCCCTATGAGGAAAGACTAAAGAGATTAGGGCTGTTCAGCGTGGAGAAGAGACAGCTGAGGGGGGATATGATAGAGATCTTTAAAATCATGAGAGATCTAGAATGGGTAAATGTGAATCGGTTGGAAACAGGGTGCTGGGCTTGATGGACCCTTAGTCTGACCCAGTATGGCAATTTCTTATGTTCTGTTGTGATGTCCCCAGTTGGTCTGCTCCCTCCAAAGGACCTGGAACAATAGGGGTGGGGCCTTGCTGCGCAAAAGCAGCAAGGCCCCACCCCTACTTGATCCAGCCATCGAAACTTGATTCACCCCACCCCAGCTCTGAAACCTTCCATGTTGAAAGACTCCCCTCCCCCATTCTCCCATTTAGGGACTTCACCCATACCTCCCCATGCACCTTCTTCTGACCCTCCAATGCCCCCCACCAAACCCATCCCATTCTGCCCCTACTTCCTCAATATGCCCCACAGACACCCCAAGACTAGGATCAAAAACCCCAAAAGGATATGCTGGTCCTCCCCTAAAAATTTTTCCACCTACCTCTCCAGTCTGGAAAATTATAATATTCCCATTCACTCGGGGCTGGCCCACCTCCACTGTGTCCACCCCTGCAGGAGTTTGTGCTCCCACACCTCCTTTTAACCCATACCAAGACCCCATACCAGGGAAAGCCCCACCCTCCTCACCAAGCTCACCTACAGTTGCCTCATCACCCGTGCTACATCTTTGTCTTTCCTCTTATTTCCCTTCCTTAAGCCTTTTACAGTTACCCCTTTTCCACCCAGTCCATGCTCTTCAGCAGCTGCTCCCAGACCTTCCCCATACTGCCCTCCTACCCTTAGCAGAAGACAAGTAGATTACTACCCTTAACCAATATGCCTTGATGCTTTAAATGCAACTGCTACATTGCTCCCCGTTTAGACGGCAAGGGGAAATGAGGAATTGGATCAGACAACAAACGAGGGCTGCTATTTCCATGGTCTGGGATACTGATATGCAGACATATGGAAAAAGCACAGGACTGCTTCTACGGCCAAGTCCTAAAGGAAAAGAATGGGTGTAACTTGCTGGTGCAGTGGTTACTACCCTTAATCAATAAGCCTTGATACTTTTGATACAATGCCAACATTGCTCTCTGCTTCAATGGCAGGGGAAAGGGGAAATTGGATTCAGACAGAAATCAATGTGGGCTCCGACTTTTACAGTCTGGGGACTTGATAAGCATGGAGGTAACCAGCACAGAGCAGCAGTTACTAGCCTAGCCTTAACAGAAGGCATGAGATTATTACCCTTAACCAATAAGCATTGATGCTTTTGATGCAACTGCAACATCGCTCTCTGCTTCGAAGGAAGCGGTGGGGAGTGGAGGGAAATAGGAATTTGGATTCAGTGACAACCAACACAAGCCAAGACTTTTTGGTCTGGGGTACTGATGCACAGACATTAAGGAAAAAACACAGGACTGCTTTTATGACCAAGTCCATATGCAAAGCACGTCAAGCAGCACTGACTACATGGGGGAACCTGCATGGCATGGCAGATACTACCATGGGAAGTTTGCTGGGTAGACTGGATGGACCAATGGTCCTTTTTCTGCCATCACTTCTATGTTTCTATGACTGCTCACTTCCTTCCCATCCTGATGCTCACATGATGGGCGTCAACTCGCACTCCCCACATGCTCACTGCTCAATGCACCAACAAACACAGCTTCTCCTTGCCATCTCTGACCTCTGGCCTGCCCTCCTAGCTTGCTATCAACGACACCTGGTGAGACTCCCTGTTCTCGGTTCAGTGTGGACCCTTAGTCCGGAAGGTACTCACCGAGGAATAGTCCCAACAAACTCCTCTCCGGAAGGTGGAGCAGCAAGTCTAGGGAAGATTCTAGACAGGTGGCAGCAACCTGGAACCTGAGTTCAAGCAGGAACAAGGCAGGCGGCTGGCGAGGCAAAGTCCGTGTCCAGGCAAGGTCGAGGCAGGCAGCAGGCAAGCAAAGTCCATGTCCTGGCTGGGTCGAGGCAGGCGGCGGGCAAAGCAGAGTCCGGGTCCAGGCAGGGTCAAGGCAGGCGGCAGGTAAAGCAAAGTCTGGGTCCAGGCAGGGACAAGGCAGGCGGCCGGTAAAGCAAGGTCCGTGTCCAGGCTGGGTCAAGGCAGGCGGCAGGCAAGGCAAGGTCCGTATCCAGGCTGGGTCAAGGCAGGCGGCAGGCAAGGCAAAGTCCGGGTCCAGGCTGGGTCAAGGCAGGCGGCAGGCAAGGCAAGGTCCGTGTCCAGGCTGGGTCAAGGCAGGCGGCAGGCAAGGCAAGGTCCGTGTCCAGGCTAGGTCAAGGCAGGTGGCAGGCAAGGCAAAGTCCGGGTCCAGGCAGGGTCAAGGCAGGCAACACAGAGGAGCAGCAAGAAACACACAGGAACCTGTTGCAAAGGCGTCTGCTGGAACCCAGGGAGAGGTTTAAATCTCCCTGGGTCTTGACGTCATCTTCCGGGGCCGGCCTGGGCCGTGCACCGCGGCCCCTTTAAGAGGCGGGGCCTGCCGCGCTCTCCCCGACGCCATAGTAGAGACGCTGGGGAAAGCATGCCGCGGTCCGCGCGCCACCCGACATGCCGGGGAAAGGCCCCGCTCCAGAGCTCCGAGGCAGGTAGGGGGTCCTGGCCGAGGGCTACTTCGGCCAGGAATCGCAACAGTACCCCCCTCTTATGCCCCCTCCTGGAAGGACCGGGTTTCTCATGATGCGTGTAAGTAAGGCTTTATCCAAAATATTCACTGACGGTTCCCATGAATTCTCCTCTGGACCAAACCCCTCCCAAGCAATCAGATATTCCCAACGCCTGTGATTGCGACGGACATCCAGAATTTCTCGTACTTGATAGATCGGATCTTCCTCGGATGCAACAGCTGGTGATTGAGGAGGAATAGCATGGAAGGAAGAAGAATCCACTGGTTTCAGCAATGAGACGTGGAACAAATTATGGATCCGAAGACTGGTTGGAAGTCGAAGGCGATAGGTCACGGGGGCCCAAACGCTTACTGATAAGGAAAGGCCCAATGTACTTGGGAGCGAGTCTCATGGATGGGACCTGAAGGCGAATGTGGCGGGTACTGAGCCAAACTCGGTCTCCCGTATTAAACAGAGGGGAAATTCGACGATTCTTGTCCGCCGTCCGCTTGGCAGCGGCAGCCGCCCGTAGAAGTCTGGTATTGGTGGCCTTCCAAAGATCATGCAGCTGCAATGCGGAAAGGTGAGCTGCCGGAGAGGCAACTGAAAGAGGTAGAGGAAGAGGAGGCCGAGGCTGCTTGCCATAGACAATCTAGAATGGGGAATTCCCAGTAGTGGAATGAATATGGGAATTGTGTGAGAACTCGGCCCAGGGTAATAGTGTGGACCAATCATCCTGGCGGTTGTTCACGAATAGCCGAAGAAACAGTTTTAGTCCTCTGACCCTTTCAGCCTGCCCATTCCCTTGAGGATGAAAGGCAGTGGTAAAGTCCAGTTGTATGCCTAATTTCTTGCACAGCGCACCCCAGTATTTGGCGGTAAATTGCGGCCTACGGTCCGATGTGATGTGAAGTGGGAGACCATATAGGCGAAACACATGAAGAGCGAAAAGCCCAGCCAACTCAGGGGCAAAGGGTAATTTGGGCAAGGGTACAAAGTGGGCCATCTTAGAAAAACGGTCTACCACCACCCATATTACTTGATGACCGAAAGAAGGAGGGAGATCCACTACAAAATCAGTGGATATATGGGTCCATGGTTCCTGAGGTGGCGGAAAGGGTTGGAGGAGGCCCCATGGCCAACCCGGTAATGGTTTTTGTTGAGCACACTTCGGACAGGAATCAACGTAAGCACGCACATCCTGGCATAAATGGGGCCACCAGTAGTAACGTGATACTCTTTCCAAGGTACCCGTTCTCCTGGGATGGCCGGCCTTAAGGGAATCGTGTGCCCATGAGAGTACCTTGGGGCGAAGGCAGAGATGAACCACTGTTTTCCCTGGTGGTGCAGTCTCTGTGGTGGCCAAGATCACCTTGGCTGGATCAATAATGTAGCTAGGGAGATCAGGTGTGTCATCGGTCTCATGTAGTCGAGAAAGGGCATCTGCACGAACATTCTTGGTTGCGGGGCGATAGCATAATACAAAATCAAAGCGACTGAAGAATAGCGACCATTGAGCTTGGCGTGGGTTCAGTCGTTGTGCCTTACTAAGGTATTCCAAGTTTTTATGGTCTGTGTAGACCATAATTGTATGTTGTGCACCCTCCAGCCATTGCCTCCATTCCTCAAAGGCCATCTTTATAGCCAACAGTTCCTTGTCTCCAATCCCGTAGTTTTTTTTGGCTTGGGAAAATTTACGTGAGAAGTAAGAGCAAGGGAGTAACTTCCCCTGATTGGAATGTTGGCTAAGTACGGCTCCTACCGCCACGTCCGAAGCATCCACCTCCACAATAAAAGGACGTGTGGGATCTGGGTGACGGAGACAGGGTTCTTGGAGAAATGCAATCTTGAGATCCTTAAAGGCTCGAATAGCCTCATCAGGCCATTTCCTGGGATCTGCCCCTTTCTTGGTCAAGGCCGTGAGCGGTGATACCATGTGAGAAAATTGAGGAATAAAGGTCCTGTAAAAATTAGCAAACCCCAGAAATCGTTGTAGAGCACGAAGTCCTACCGGTTGTGGCCATTCCCGAATACTAGCCAACTTGTCAGGGTCCATTCGAAACCCAGTGGTAGAAATGATGAATCCCAGAAAAGGTAGTGATTGTCTTTCAAAGAGACATTTCTCCAGTTTTACAAACAACCGGTTCTCTCTCAGGCATTGAAGAACCTTTCGGACATCTGTGCGATGAGCAGCCAAGCTTTGGGAATAGATTAAGATATCATCAAGATAGATGATTACTCCTTGATTCAACATGTCCTGAAATATCTCATTCATTAAGTTTTGGAATACCGCTGGGGCATTACAAAGTCCAAACGACATTACCAGATATTCATAATGGCCGTCATGTGTATTAAACGCCGTCTTCCATTCATCTCCCGGTTTTATCCGAACCAGATTGTATGCACCGCGTAAGTCCAGTTTGGTAAATATTTTAGCTCCATGCAGGCGATCTAGTAACTCCAGAATTAGTAGAAGAGGATATCGATCCTTGCGTGTTATTGCATTAAGTCCTCGGTAATCAATGCAAGGCCTCAACGACCCATCTTTCTTAGGGACAAAGAAGAACCCTGCTCCCGCTGGAGATGACGATGGTCGTATAAATCCCCGTTCAAGGTTGTCTTTAATGTATTGAGACATAGCCAGGGATTCTGGCCCAGATAATGGGTACACTCGCCCTCTAGGTGGACATGTATTAGGCAGCAGATTTATGGCACAATCAAAAGGACGGTGTGCCGGAAGAGTTTCCGCTTCTTTCTTGGAAAAGACGTCCATAAAATCTGCGTATTGCGGAGGGGGTCGGAGAGTAATAGCTGCTATTTGGATCTTGGGTTGAGGTCTCTGATTCAGACAAGTAGAGAAACATTCTGGTCCCCAAGCAGTAATCTGAAGATTTCTCCAGTCAATGATGGGTGCATGTTTCTGTAGCCAGGGGAGGCCCAATACCACCAGATGAACTGTCTTTTGCAAAATGAAGAAGGATATCTCCTCCCTATGGAGGACCCCTGTATGGAGTGATATCGGGGGGGGGGGGGGGGGGGTGTACAAGAAGTGACTTGACCTGGAAGATTCTCCCCCTGGATCGACGAGATGTATAGGGGTGTCTCGTGAGGAAGTACTGGAAGTTGTAGCTGGTGAACCAAGTCTTCTAAAATAAAGTTTCCTCCTGAACCTGAATCGACAAGGGCTAGAGTAGTGAGAGACCCATGGAGGTAATGCAGTGTGACCGGAACAGTACAGTGGGGGGCGAGATTGCTCCCTAGGGTCAGCCCCTCTAAGACACCTAGGTCCGATAGTTTCCCGGACGTTCGGGACATTGAGCTAATAGTTGACCCTTATTACCGCAATAAAGACAAAGTTCCATCCGTCTTCGACATTGCTTCTCTTTGGTAGTCAGATGGCTCCTACCCAACTGCATGGGCTCCTCCCTGCCCTCGGACGGGGTTTTGGAAGTGGTTGGATGAACCATGGGGCGGGAGAAGGTAGGGGCCAATGGAACTGTGCGACGTCTAGACTCTTTAGCTCGTTGCTGAAGCCGTCGATCGATAAGACCCGCAAGATCAATTAAGGCCTCAAGGGCATCTGGGATCTCTCGTGCCGCCAACTCGTCTTTGATACGAGGGGAAAGTCCCTCCAGAAAGATTCCTCTTAAGCAATCGGTCTGCCATCCCAGCTCGGTTGCCAAGGTGCAGAACTCTATTGCGAATTCAGCCAAAGTATGGGTGCCTTGACGGAGATTAAGGAGTTCCGAGGAGGCAGTAGACAGTCGTCCTGGTTCATCAAATATTTGGTGGAAGGTCCGTACGAATCATGGCAGGTCGCTCAAAATGGAGTCCTCTCATTCCCAGATTGGGGATGCCCAGGCTAGGGCCTTCCCATCTAGCAAGGAAATGATGAAGGATGTCTTAACCCGATCTGTAGGGAATTGTTGTTCCTGTAGCAAGAACCGGATGAAGCAATGGTTCAGAAATCCTCGACATTGTTTGGCATCCCTGGCATATCTCGGTGGAGCAGGCAAGTGGGTTACCGCACTATTACTGTTTGGAATTGCAGGAGTAGGGACCACAGCCTCTGCTCCTTGGACTGCATCAAGTCGGTTTGCCAAACGTTCAACCGTGGCAGTCAAATTCTCTAGGCACTGCTGTTGCTGTTGTTGTTGTTGTCTTTGTTGCATAAGTTGTTGAGCCAGGCCTGGAATAGCCTGGAGACCTGTCAAGTCCACCGGGTCAATGGCCTTTGCAATCTGTTCTCGGTTCAGTGTGGATCCTTAGTCCAGAAGGTACTCACCGAGGAATAGTCCCGACGAACTCCTCTCTGGAAGGTGGAGCAGCAAGTCTAGGGAAGATTCTAGACAGGTGGCAGCAAACTGGAACCTGAGTTCAAGCAGGAACAAGGCAGGTGGCTGGCGAGGCAAAGTCCGTGTCCAGGCAAGGTCGAGGCAGGCAGCAGGCAAGCAAAGTCTGTGTCCTGGCTGGGTCGAGGCAGGTGACGGGCAAAGCAGAGTCCGGGTCAAGGCAGGCGGCAGGTAAAGCAAAGTCCGGGTCCAGGCAGGGTCAAGGCGGGCGGCCGGTAAAGCAAGGTCCATGTCCAGGCTGGGTCAAGGCAGGCGGCAGGCAAGGCAAAGTCCGGGTCCAGGCAGGGTCAAGGCAGGCAACACAGAGGAGCAGAAAGAAACACCCAGGAACCTGTTGCAAAGGCGTCTGCTGGAACCCAGGGAGAGGTTTAAATCTCCCTGGGTCTTGACGTCAAGTTCCGGGGCCGGCCTGGGCTGCGTGCTGCAGCCCCTTTAAGAGGCGGGGCCTGCCACGCTCTCCCTGAAGCCGTAGTAGAGACGCCGGGGAAAGCATGCCGCGGTCTGCGCACCGCCCAACGCGCCGGGGAAAGGCCCCGCTCCGGAGCTCCGAGGCAGGTAGGGGGTCCTGGCCGAGGGCTACCTTGGCCAGGAATCGCAACACTCCCATCGACTCACCACTCATGCTGGCCACAGCCGCCAGCAGACAAATAGCTGCCTCACACTTCTCCACCACTCATCCACTGTCGGAATCAATGTCCTCACCAGCCTCCCACAGGATGACCTCGCCACCTCCAGCTGGCGAAGGCAGCTCCTCTATGTGCTCACCTATTTCTTTACACCCACAGAACCTAACCATTGCTATTCATTGTGAAAAAGAAAACAAGAAGAGAAAACTGTCCAGGAAGTAAGGAAACGTGCAACTGAGGTAACCAAATGGCTTCTCCAGAAAAAAGCACCAAAGAAACCCATACTCCCTCCCCCTCACCTGCGGCTCAAAATTGCCGCCAATTCTGAAACCCCAGGCAATATAAACAAACATGCCAGGCTATTGCCAGGCACCCACCTCCACACCACGAGAGAAAAAAGTGGAGGGGGAAGCCTGCCCGCCCCACCATCATGTTACCGGTGGCAGGGTGGACTGTATACCCCTGCCCCCCCCCCCCCCCCCAGCTTTAAACATAACCTAAGTGATTGTCAACCTCTGCTGCTGAACCCATACTGTGAAGTGAATCAACAAGAGGTAGGGTCTAAATGCTCACTGGAAAAGGTATGCTTTAACATTATTATGTGTGTATGTGTGTGTCTGTGTGTTTTTCACTGTACATCAGAATGAGGAATATTTCAGTAATGGGAGTTTCTGGGGAGAAGTGTTGCCTAAGAGTGACAAGGGTGGTCCAATCCACTAAAGGGTGGGACAACAAAAGGAGAGCTATGAAGATTGACTCCAGGCAGGCACCCTTGTTCATATCACTTCCCTTTACACCTTCTTGTCTTTGCTGACTTCACTTCCCGGGTCTTCTTTCTTTCTTTTTTTTTTTTTTTTTTTAATTTTGCAATGAAATTGCATATTATCCTCCTCACTGTGGGACCTCCTAAGATTAATTTGTCCTTCATCCATTGTTTAAGTGGTTTTGCAGAGTGCATCACCATAAAGGAGTCATGAGCACTGTTTTTAGTGCTGCTTTTTTTTTTTTTTTTTTTTGTGGTGCTTCATTAATGATGCTGTGGTGAATGAACAACTTCCTTGGAATTTGCCTGCTGTTCCTTAAATGGAATGTGATTTATCTTGTTTAGGCTGATACTAGGGACAAATTTGTTTGAACCTACAGCTCCTGCAGGATATAACATACAGTAAATAATTATAGTCAGTTTGCGTTCCACAGTCTTTTTATTTCCTAAATGATGCAAAATCATGTTAACAAAGTTGGCAACATGTAGTAAATGGATATTGTCCTTCCTTGAGAGCATTTTCTCAGTGATCACCTGCTCATTTTCTGAGACACCCATCATATGGATAAATAATGGAAACTGCTTCCTGTCTGATACCAGCAGAGGGAACAGTGGAGCTAGAGAACTGGAAGGGCAGAAGAAATATAAACATTTGAGCTTTTTTTAAATGAACAGTTTATAGGTAAAATATGCATTAACAGTACATAGGAATAAAACAAATTTCTAGCCCTCAAAAATTGTATTGGAGATGTTTAATAAAAGCATATCAATAATCAAAAATACACTGGAGGGAGAAGGAGGCAGACACACCAGTTTTGCTCCAGTGACATTATTTCTCTTATTTTTTCAGCGAAAATATCCTAGTATTTTAAAGGCAAATATACGGGCTGATACAGAAAACTTCGCGGAAGAGCCGGCGAGCGCCCGCTCTCCCGGCACACACCCAGGCCACTCTCCTGGGCGCTCAATTCAGGAAGCCCAGGTATGCAAATTAGGGCCCGCGGTAAAAAGGAGGCGCTAGGGACACTAGCACGTCCTTAGTGCCTCCTTTTTGACAGAAGCGGCGGCTGTCAGCGGGTTTGACAGCCAACACTTAATTTTACCAGCGTCGGTTGTCGAACCCGCTGACAGCCACGGGTTCAGAAAACGGACGCCGGCAAAATTGAGCATCTGTTTTCCAACCTGCGGGCCGCGGGCAGATTTTTTATTTTATTTTTTTATCTTTGGGGCCTCCGACTTAATATCACTATGATATTAAGTCGGAGGGTGTACAGAAAAGCAGTTTTTTCTGCTTTTCTGTACACTTTCCCGGTACCGGCCAAAATTAACTCCTGCCTTTGGCAAGCATTAATTTCTGAAAGTAAAATGTGTCCCTTTCGGACCTGCCACTGGGTAACAGCAAGAAGCAACAGGCCGGACAGAGGTCAAGGGCGGATGAAGACATCTTGGCACAGGATGAAGAGATGAAGACTCAAACAAGCTAAAACTTGGATGAAGAAGGATCCGGGCAACTCTATTCAGCAACTGTCTTGGACTGAGCTTCATAGACCCGGCGAAACAGGTCAGAGAAGTTAGACTGATGACGGTCCACAGAAAGGAGGAGCCAGACCAGGACATCCAAGGAAGACAGGCTAATATCATGGAAGTAAAAGGTCTGGAACTCTCAAGAGAGCGCAGGGCCTCCTGCCACTCACAGACACTCGATTAAGAGCAGCATGGAGAGGAGGACAGATGACGGCCCCTCAGGGAGTCCAAGAACTGAGGAAGGTGGATGGGCGAGCAAGGTCCCTCAGGCGCCCTTCACAGCCCAGCTGGACTGGTCGCGGACCACCTGTCCCCTACGCACCCTACACAGCCAGTCGGCTGGTCGCGAACCACGAGGGGAGCGGGGCCTGCCCAGGGAAGGGTAAACATCTGGACATGAAGGACGGAGGACATCAGGAACATTGAAGACATCTGGACATCAAGGACGGAAGACGTCAGGAGCATTGAAGGCATCTGGACGTCAAGGACGGGGGACGTCAGGAACATTGAAGACATCTGAACATCAAGGTCAAAGGATGTCAAGACAGGAACTCGAACATCCAGGGAAGAGACCAGAACAAAAAGGGATCCCAAGAAGACTGGAACGCCAGGCAGGAGCAGGATTGAGGAGTCCTGAAGAGAAGCTTCCAAGAGGACTGGCTCCTAGCAAAGGTGGTTTTGGAATGACGGTGGAGCCCTTTTGTAGGGCTGGAGAGAGAACACCCATCAGGTGGGGCCGGAGGAACCACTCCCTTGCTAGCCCTTTAAAGCACTGAAGGAGGCGCGGTCCCGTGCCTAAGGAGGAAGCAGGAAGAGGAAGTGCAGGACCACGGACAGCAGCCCTGCTGAAGACGCTGACACTGAATGCAGGAAGCAGGCCTCGAGGCGAGCAGCGGTGTCGAGCCGCGGAAGGAGGTCAAAGGTGGCTCCTGCTGTATTACCACCATTTTCAAAGTCATCCATCAACTCGCACCATTAAATCTACAAATGCCCCTCAAGAAACACACCTCTGTCAGACCAACTAGGGAACACTACAATGAATCACTTCATGTTCCAAAAGCCAAAACCTTCCAACACAAATCTCTCGAAGACAGAGCTCTATCTACAGCAGGACCGCGCCTATGGAACTCTATCCCATCAGAGCTTCGCCAGGAACCGTGCCTACCAACTTTTAGGAAAAGACTAAAAACCGGGCTTTTTAAAAAAGCCTACCAGAGTTCAGACTGATCCAGGTTCCCTTCAACCCTTAAATTAGTCGTCCCAAGCCTCCTTCTTCCCTTTATCCCAGTGTGAACTCCATCACCAAAATATCCTACCACTTCCTCGACTTCATTCAGCCCACGACCTCCTCTAGACACGGATCCAATATTGCATATTGTGTAAATATTCTCTGTAAATATTCTCTGTAAATGCGTTTTACTATGTAAATATTCCTGCCCCTTTTCTCTCTTCTTCCTCCTCTCCCAGTTGTAATCTTCCTTGTTCATTGTAACTATTACTTTCTGCACCAGTTCAATAGCTTGAGTTCTATGTTCAATGCACGATTTGTTAAATGTAAACCGACTTGATGCAACCTTTGGTCGTGAAAGCCGGTATAGAAAATAATAAAATAAATAAATAAAATAAGGTGGAGCTTCGGAGCGGCCTCCAGGTTGTGACCAGGCCCAGGGGCTTCGGTGGCTCCCTGCCACCACGGACGAAGCTGAAGGGTGGCTCCTGCCGCTGAGGAGCAGGCCACAAGCAGCTCCTGCCGCAAAGACAGGTGACGTCAGCGGCTCCTGCCATGCACCGCAGCAGCAAGGTGAGCTGCGGGGAAAAACCCCAGCATGGTTCCTGCTGCGCCGGCATGACGGCGGCCTCCGGGTTGCGGGAGAACATCGGCGGTGGCCTCTGGGCCGAACTTGGCGTCGGGCAGGCAGAGGTAAGAGGAGCCACGGGAGGAATCACAACACCTGGAGGTGTGCTTAGGTCAGAGGAGGAAAAGGGGATACACATGAAAACACATTGTATTTTCAAATCTACACATGAACTTTTCATGCAAAATTCTGCGTACACTAAAAGCCAGATGTAAGTGAATGCACGCACTTTGTACCCATGGCAATTTTTAAAGGGAGAGTATATGTGAACCTTTGCTTTGAGACAGCAAGGTTTAGCAAGGAGGGGCGGGGGTGGGGGGCCAAGGCCCCCAGGTGCCAGGCTATATGGGGCATCCAGGGGCCAGGCATCCCATCATGCCCAGCCAAGAAAAGGCCCCATTGCTGCCAGGGAATCTCATCCTACCCGGTGGCAGAGGTGTAGGAGACCAGCAACCAAAGAAGACAGGCTGCTGGTGAAGTTCACCCTTCTGGTGACCAAAAATAAGGAGGCCGCAGTTTTTCTTATGTGTATGTGTGCCCATGCACATCTTTTCCCGCAAGCGTGCATAGCTTCTACTTCAAATCCACTCCTCCCCCAGTGCAGAAAGGCCGGCAGGCTGTGGTGGAGCCCATCCCACCGAGGCTCGAAGTAAAAAGACTTACAGGGCCACTGTGGAACTCATCCCACCATGGCCCAAAGTGGAGGTTCATCGGATCCTGGTGGAGCTCAACCCACTATGGCCTGAAGTGGGGAGGAGATTGTGTGTGCATGTGTATGTATATGTGTCTATGTGAGAGCTTGTATGTGTGTGTGTGTGTGTCTGTGTGAGAGGCTGTATGCCTGTGTGTGTCTATATGAGAGCCTGTATGCTTGCATGTGTGTGTGTCTGAGAGAACTTGTGTACATGTGTGAGAGCCTGTGTGCATGTGTGTTAGAACCTGTGTGTGCGTCTTTGAGTGCGTGTGTGTGTATGTGTGTGTCTGTATGAGAGCCTGTGTGCTTGTGTTTGTATATCTGTGTGAGAGCCTGTGTGAATGTGTGTGCATCGTTGGCATGCAAGCGCTCTAGTAGGAGCAGGGCCAGCTGAGGATGATGACATCCTGCAGCGTGGTTTGGCGGCAGTGGCCTGCCACATAAAAGCTCAGCAGTCAGCCGCGCGGGTGCCAGGGAAGAGCATGCCATGTCAATGTCTGGAAAGGCAGGCCCTGCTTGAGCAGTAGGTGTGGCAGTCCACGGGATTAGCCCGTGGACCACCAAACCTAACATTATTAGAATGGTTATACTATTATGATTGATGCTTTATAGTTCTTGATTTTATTGTTTGGTGTTTTCTGAGGAATGGTGATGTTTCTTTTTTTCCATTGGTGCACTACATATGGAGTCTGACTTTTTAAGGTTTCCAGTTCAATTTATATCTGCATTTTTCCATTTCTTAGTGTCCAGTCAGATGAATCCAGAACAAGTGGGTTAGGCAGCTCGACCAGCAGACAGAGGTGGAGCAAACTGACGTCACAGAATATATATTCCTGTAGTGATAGCCTGCCAGTATTCTCCGTCTCCAGCAGATGGTGGAAGTGCATCTCCCTACTGGGGATTGCTTCATTTTGTAAAAGGAGAATTAAGGATATTACATTGTCCCGCTTTCGTGCTATGATACCAAAAGGGTAAGGGTCTATCTGTGTTCTGCATCTATGATTCTGCTAATGTATCATTTCTATGTAGAGATCTATAGAAGCCTAGTATGTTCTATTTTCCTAATAGGAGGTATATTGGGGTTTTGAGGTCTGGTATAATATTTGCAGGGTCATCTTTTCATAAGGTTGTAACTGTTTGCGTGCTGGCATTTAGTGCTGTTTTGGAATGGGAGGTTTATTATTTGTAGTTGTAATTTAGTTTGTTCATGGCTTTCTGAGGACCAACAAGCATTACAATAGTCCTAATACTATATGGGTTCAAGGTGTCTTTTTGGATTTTATGCAGGGTTTTCTGGTTGACACCACAGCAGTGTACGCAAATATAATATACATGCCGTTGTGATATTTTTATTTCAAAAACTGTACTTTGATTTTATTCATTTACTTATTTATTTGGACGTTTTTTTATACCGTCATTCCATGTCAAGATCACAGCGGTTTAGAAAATAACATACACAGTGTTAAAAATAAAAAGTAAACTATTTATAAAATAAAATAGCATAAACTAATAAAAACAGTAAAATATACAAACTAGAACATAATAAATACAACATAGATACACATGTAATCCTTGTTACTTCCAACCTAAATGAAGCTCTCATCATTTACTATTCATAACTCAATTAATTTTCTCACTCTTTCTCTTAAACAAGGTTATATGCATTTTTAAACAACCATGTTGTTAAGCCTACCAGCTCCACTCCCCGTCACTCCCTTGCCGCTCCGGAGCCTTGGCAGGGCCCGCGCTCCTCTTCCGCCGCCGGGGCCGCAGCATCCTCCTCCCGAGCTGAGATGTCGCTGACATTGGCCATCTCGTCCCTGCCCCCTAGGCACGCGCGCGGGCATCCTCCATGCAAATTTAAAGGGCCCGCGGCAGGGAGACGCTGCCGGCCCCTCCTGTTAACGTCGAGCCTCTTCCCTTTAAATTCCTCACAGCAACCCAGGACAGACGACTTGGCAATGAGTCTGCTTCACTTGGTGGAGTCTTCTGAGCTGTGTTGGTGTCTTGCGTCCTGTTCCTGCCTTCCGAGTCCTGTTCCTGCCTTCCGAGTCCTGTTCCTGCTCCAGCTCCCATCCTTTGGTTCCGACGGACGGATCTTCTGGCTTCGACCTCAGACTGGCTATCGGCGACTCTCTGGCTTCTGACCCTGGACTGGCTTTCGGTGATTCTTCTGGCTTCAACATCGGACTGGCTATCGGCGATCCTCTGGCTTCTGATCCTGGACTGACTTCGGATGACTCTTCTGGCTATGAATCCACCGTCTTCGCAGGGGCCCACCTAAGACCAGGCGGCCCTATGCACCCAAAGGTGCAAACACGCGGGGAACAGGGCCGGTATTGGTGAAGCCCCAGCCAGCCCCTGCGTCAGCTTGGCCTCGCCTCCCGACGGTGGGGACCTGTGGGGGTTCGCCCTCTCAGGTAGCGCCAACTCCTCCTCAGGCAAAGGGTCCACATCCTCGTCCATCAACACAACACATATTTTTAGCTCACAATTAAATCTCTTCATATCAGTTATTGTATGCAACATCTCAGGCAATGAGTTCTTTAATTTAGGACCAGCTATGGAAAACATATGTTCTCTTACTTGTGTCAAATGTGCACTCCATAATGTTGGAACAACCAAACGACCTTTATTTTGGGAACTTAATACTTGTTGCGGAATATATAGATGTCCTTTTTCATGTTAAATCTTTTATTATAAATGCATAATTTAAAATAGTATTATTTATGTATTTATTTATTTATTTCGAGATTTTTATATACCGTGGCACGTTCAGAACATCACCTCGGTTTACAAGGAACCATAATGCAGCAACAAGCTTTACAGTAAAATATTTAACGGAGCAATACATGCAACAAGCTTTACAGTCAAATTAGAAACTAGAACCATTTTTTTAAATAAATATCATTACAGTACAAGTATCAAGGATTACAGAAAAATGTGATAGAGGAAACATATTTGAAATACGTATAGTAAATGTACAGTAGAGAGATATTTTTTTAGGGAACAAGTGTCGGAAGAGGAAGTCAGAGGGGGGTTAACAGTGAAGTATGCGGCAGGTAAAGAGTACAGTCAGTCATGGGTATGCTTGTTGTTGTAGTATGTGGATAGGGCCTTGCATTGACCCTGATTAGGAAAAGAATACAAATTAACTGTTAAAAAAATAATAGAATGAAGAAGGGCCAGCACAGTAATTGTTCACATAGGGCTGCAAAAAAGTTAGCAATGGCCCTGCATGGCGACACCCTTTGGTGACTGCTGGTGGGGTTCCTACCCTCTCAAGTGAAAAGAGATGCCACACGGTGGTGCCAAGTGGTGATGTGATGTTGGGAGGAGAAGTGGTGGGGCACGAGGAGACAACATAATGCAATGGCCCCTGGGTGCCGGAGACCCTCGCTATGCCTCTGCTTTGAGAACCATTGCAAAGCCCACAAACAGCCTTTGTCCCAATTCAGACAGTTTTAAAATTGCCTCCATAAAGCTTCAACAGAGGGAGGTAAAGTTTCTTCAATTTCAGTACAGTAGTGATGAAAATCTCTCTAGAGGCTCTAGAGGTAATAGAGTCAAATTGAAGAAGAAAATAAGTCTTTCATTTCTGATTCTATTCCAAATGTTCATATTGTCTCTGTAAAACAATATTGGCCTTCTTTAAAGTATTGCACAGTTCATAATTCAGATGTTTTGTACTGCAAAATTGACAATCTTTTAACAGTATATTGTACAATTTCTTGTAGCATTAATCTAGATTCTAAAATTTTGAGTTCTAGACTTGCATTCTCCTTGCCTGCAACTAATGTATCTTCAAGTCGAATGAGTTCTCCAAAGTGAATTAAATGAGATATCCTTAAGGAGTTGTTTGTTTCCCATGGCCCCTGCGGCCACCATCAACTTTGTAGGTCCTTCACCCAGAAATTAAAAAAAAAATCCAGTTTGTCAGTTTCTTTAGACAGGGATTGAGACCGCTGAGTCCTCGATTGATCTGAAGTGTTTACCCAGCCTGCACCTGTGTCCCAGGAATGAAGATCCTATGGAGGGTCTTCTGACGTCTTCACTCGTTTCTATAAGGATCTGACCTTCTAGTAGAAAAGGTCCAAATCCCACTGCAAGACTGAGCTGATACAGCCCCAAATGAGGAGGGGTGGCAAAAAGAACCTCCTCAGAAACCAAAAGCATTGCCAAAATGCTTTAACTGCAAAATAATCTTCTCTGGAGTGAGAACTGTCACTGAAGCTCATTTTCTTATCTGGAAGTCTACAGATCTTCAGTTTCCTGGCCTCCAGATCTTGGGGGTTGCCATCTCCAAAAAACTGCAGGTTCTCACTTCCAGTCACCAAAAAATCCTCAAATGAGTCAAAATTTCCAAACAGTGATCCTGTTAACTTCAAGCTGCCTCTGCACTGGCAGGCAATGCCTGGCAGGGATTTCCCTTAAACAAAGGTTTGCCTAAAGAGAGGTATAGGCCTCACTTATGCAACAGAAACTAAAAGAGCTCTTTCCTCTTCAAGAGCTAAACTAAAAGACTACACCTACTCTTCTCTCAGCCCCTACTTATAGGCAAGATCCACCCACTCAGGCAGCCTCTAGTGGTGGAGCTGAAATGTAGTATTCCTGCAAGCTGGTGCATGGGCTACTAGGGACATCTAGTGGCCAACCCATAGGGGTGCCACATAAAAAAGGATAGAGAAAATGTGGAAGTAGTCCAGAGAAAGGTAATCAAAATAATGTGAGGTCTGCACCAAAAGAGTTATGAGATACTGAAGGACCTGAGGGGAGGAGAGGCAGGGGTGATATGATACAAACCTTTAAATACCTAAAAGGTATTAATAATGCACAGGAATCAAACGTTTTTTGATGGAAAGAAAACTGTAGCACAAGGGGGTCATAATATGAAGCTCCAAAGGGGCAGGGGTTGAGTCAGGGCCAACATCTGGAAGTATTTCTTCACGGAAAGGGTGGTGGATGTACAAGATGCCCTCCCAGAGGAGGTAGTGAGGACAAAGATGGTAATGGAATTCAAAAAGGCATGGGAAAAACACAGAGGATTCCTAGTAGTTAAATGATGGAGATGAAGAAAAGAAAAACTCATATTGATTGGAATAACCACCCAGAGCAACAATTAGCCTAAGAATAAAATAAAATTAATAATAATATTAATAATAATAATCAAGATAGATTGCTGAGCAGATTAAATGGACCACTTGGGTGTTTTTCTATCAACATTTGTTATGGTACTGTAAGTCTGGTAATGGAAGTTTCTGCCAATAGACATGACAGGTTCATATCCTTTTGTTTACCCAATTTATAGCAGGAAAACAAAAAAAAAAAAAAGAAACCAAAAGCTTAGCATGACTTGACAGCATCTGAGCTATTGCTGCTGCCATCTTGTCTGAGTTCTCTGATCTTAAGTAAAACTGTAAATGGCTCAGCCTGTCTCTTTTAACATGGAGCTAGATGATCAGCCTAAGTATAGCTGAATTTTCTTTTTGTGGGGGATCAAAATTAACCTCATAAGCACCTTTATGGAATAACTCCTTTAATAACTTAGTTATATTTTTTTCTTTATTTAAGAGTGGTGGGGAAACATAAAAATATGTAACTAATAATCCATTGGTTTGTTTGTTTTTTGGGAGGGGTGGGGAGGTAGTTGGGGGAAATCTTCAGGGGAACAAAGAATAGCTGATTATATTTTCAGCATGCAAAATGTGTAAAACTTGTGAAAATGCATAAGATTTCCATCATTTATGGTCAATTAATAGTTTAGATACTCAATGTTTGACAACTTATTAATGCCAGAAATATCAGCCTGGTGTTTCTAAAATTTGCAAAAAATATTATGGGGAAAAATGGCATGTGGTACCTGTCTTATGTGGTGCTTGGCAGAATAACACAATACTTCGCTTACATGACTTGTGTGTTAGTCAGTGCTGGATAGAAATGAAAAGGTGTTGAGTCACTTTAAACAAGGTCCTCATTGATGACTGGGTCTGGAGTGCAGACCTCAGGTCTCAAAACTCCAGGGACCTTGCAGAAGGAAATAGGTAGCAAAGTAAACTGAACTGCTACAAAATTTTAAAAAAAGGGCATTTAAGCCATGTTATTCAAGACCCATTCCATGTGTCAGGTGCAGTGTTTGTGCTGTTCTCTTTTAAAGGGCTTTCAGGTATAAATCTGATCTTTAGTATTTTACAAGCCTGACTTGATATTTGAAGCTGAAAACCACTACATTGTTTATGGCAATGGAGGTTTGCAAATGCATAGGAAAATGTGAACCGTAGTCTCTTTCCCCCCCCTGTTTGTCTTATGGCTTCACTTGAAGTTGTAGTTCTTGGCTATCAGATTTTGGAACTGTCAAGATTGGGTGGGACGGCAGGATGTGTGCATATGCTCTGGTTCCTGCTGAGGCTCAGGTCCAGCTGAGACTGGGAGTGCTGCAGAACTATCACTCATGACAAAAAGAGAATGTGTCATGTATCTGTTGCTGTTAGGGAAGCACACCCACTGGCTGACTTTGGAGAAGCCCAGACCCTGTTGTTTGGCAATAAAATTTCATTCTGTCAGGTCATGGAAGGAAGAGAAAAGTCTGAAACCTTCATGGTGCAATGCCTCCTCCTCCTGTTGTAGATTAAGTTTCTGTCCTGTGTCTGTAACAGAGCGAACACTGTAGATTGATTGGTGATGTGACTGTGTGAAACCAGAGAGGGCATGACTTATTGCAGGAAGATAAGTACTGAGGGAGATGTCTGAGGAAAATGCTGAACAAGAAAATATATTAAAGGTACAGGTGATTTAATTAACACATCAGCTCTTTTTCATAAACAGAAATATGGTCACAATTTTCCTCATCTATTAAATTGCCTCATTACAGGGTAGAAAGCTGGAATCCAGAACCTCCAGGGTGGCATTCTCTGAAATGCTCCCTGTTCCATGCGCAGGTCCCCAGAGGCAGGCAGAGCTCTAGAATCTCAATGCATGGATGAGACGATGGTGCAGGAAAGAGGGATTCAGTTTTGAAAGGAACTGGGTAATCTTTTGGGAAAGAAAAATACTTTTCTGAAAGGATGGGCTTCACCTTAACCAGAGTGGAACCAGGCTGTTGGGGATAACTTTTAAAAAGGAGATAGAACAACTTTTAAAGTAGAACAATGAGGAAAGCTGACAGTCACTCATCTGTGCATGGTTTAAAGGAACGTATCTTTAAAGCAGGGGTCCCCAACCACCGGTCCGCGGACCAGGACCGGGCCGTTGGGGGTTTTTTGCTGGTCCGCGGCGCCGCCAAGCACCGGCAGTGTGTCGTGTGCTCCCGGTCTCTCCCGCTGCTCTTCCTTCCCTGCTGCCGTTGCTGCTGGGCTAACGGCACGTTCAAGGCCAATGGGAACGGCAGCGGTGTTAGAGGAAGCTGTGGATCCCGCAGCTGGCCTTTTCTTCTTCCCGCGCCTGCCCCCCCCCCCCCCCCCCGTGACCCGGAACAGGAAGTGATACACACGGAGCAGTGGGCGGGAAGGAGAAAGGCCGGGCCGCGTGGAAAAGTAGCATCGGCAGCAGCAGCATTGGTCCCCGAGCAATTGAAGCAGCCGGTAATCGGGAAAGGAGACAGGAGCATGAGCCTCCCGCGGCCGATGGGATTCTTCTTTCTTAGCCTGCGGGGGCTGGAGGAGGAGGCTGCTGCAGCTACCATTTGTGCTCGGGGGGGGGGGGGGGGAGAGGAAGTGAGTGAGAGAAAGAGAGAGAAGCAGCCATCCTGCCTGTGTGTGATTGAGAGCATGTGTGTGATTGAGAGAAACTGGTCAGAGAGCTGATGTGTGTGTATATGTGAGAGACAATGAAAGTGATTGCTCAAGGAGATGACTGATGTGTATGTGAGAGTGTGAGACATTAGTCAGGGAGGTGACTGATGTGTATGTGTGTGAGAGAGAAAAAGAATGGAAGTGAAAAATCTGGGTATGTGAGAAAGCATGGGAGTAAGAAGCCTGGTGTTATGGGGGGGTGTGTGTGTGAGAAAGAAAGCATGGGAGTGAGAAGCCTGATTATGTGAGAGAGAGCATGGGAGTGGGAAGCCTGTGTGTGTGAATGCATGAATGAGAGAGATCAGGTGACTGGTGTGTGTTTGTGTCTGTGTGTCTGTGTGTGTGAGAGAGAGAAAGAAAGTGATTATGGGAATGATAAGCCTGTGCATGTGAAGAGTGAGCATGGCAGTGAGAAACCTGGGTGTGTGTGTGTGAGACACAGCATGGGAGTGAGAAGCCTGTATATCTGAAAGAGAACATGGGAGTGGGAAGCCTTTGTGTATGTGTGTGAGAGAAAGAAAGTGATTATGGGAATGAGAAGCCTGTGCATGTGGAGAGAACAAGCATGGGAGTGAGAGACTGGTGAGTGTGTGTGTGTGTGTGTGTGTGTGTGTGTGAGGCAGAGAAAGTGATTATGAGAGTGAGAAACCCAATTATGTAAGTAGAACATGGGAGTGGGAAGCCTGTGTGTGTGTATGGCATGAGAGAAACTGTTCAGGAAGGTGACTGGTGTGTGTGTGCCAAAGACTGTTTGGGAGATGATTGGTGTGTGAGAGACAGAAACTGGTCATGGGGGCATGACTGGTATGGTGTGTGTGTGAGAGACATGGGCACTAAGGAAGAGGACCATGAGTATAGAGCTTAGCTTCTACTGCTGCTTCTGGTGTGTGCCATGGCCTGCAAGGAAGGGGAATAGGAGAGCTGCTGGAGGGGCTAAGTAAAGGCAGCTTTTTAAGTTTATTTTTCTTGATTGACTGCCATTTTAATTATGTGATGTCTGCTTTTTTGAAATATTTTATTGGTGTTTGGAGAATGTTTAATAGTTTTTATGAGTTTTTAATTGTTGGATGTTATTCTGTTCATAGCTGTTTTGAAACATTTATTCTGCTTATTAGTATAGTTTTACAATTATTTCTGTGTGGGGATCTATAGCTGCTTGCTAGTTCTGTTTTCCTAATAAGAGGTGTATTGGTTTTTAGGACCTGATTTAATATTTGTAGTGTTGCCGTTTCATAGATAGGGTTGCTCCTGTTTGAGTGTATTCCATAATACAGGTGTAACTGTGTGCGGATTAGTTTATGTGCATTACTACAGATCCTGGGAGTATGTTAGGTCGGTTCTGTGTCTGTTACCGAGATGAGATATTTTACTAGCATGTAAGCGTTTGTATCAGTCTTATTTGTTGTGTTTTCTCAAGAGGACATGCATTGCTGGTAAACTGCTGTCTTTTCATAAGTAGGGCTATTGAGCCTGGAAGTAGAAGGAGTTTGAGTTGCTGTTACTGAGATGACACCAGAACCAGAATATCATTTTTGTAGGGTGAGTTGTATGGGGAATGTCATAATTCTGCTTTATATCCATTATTGTGGGTCAGGGGGGTTCCCGTGGATGCAAACTGTACTTTTACATCTAATCCCGTGACGATCATGAATCAGTGTGTCATGCATGTGAGAACCTATGGTGAGTTGAGTCACATTCACATTATAAATGTCATAATTAAATGATAAGTATGCACTAAAATTCAACCCCCTCCATAACCCTGCCCCCATATGATCAAAACCAGCCCCTGCCCCACCCCCACCCCCACCCCGCCCTACGGGGCCATGGAAAAATGGTCTTGCTTGAAGCCGGTCCCTGGTGCAAAAAAGGTTGGGGACCACTGCTTTAAAGGATATTAACAAAACAGGAGAGTTAGGGCATCCTAACAGAGAGGTTCCAATAAACACAAAATTAGTCCATGTGCCTATAAGTAAAGAGCTAAAGAATTCCAAATTATCCCTATCAACTGAAAAGCAGTTTGTTCATACAAACAAAAAACATACTTTGAAATGTCTGTATGCTAATGCCAGAAGTCTAAGAAGTAAGATGGGAGAGTTAGAATGTATAGCAGTGAATGATGAGATAGACATAATTGGTAGAGATGTGAATCGTGTGATCGATCGTCTTAACGATCGATTTCGGCTGGGGGGGGAGGGAATCGGATCGTCGCGGTTTTGTTTTTGTAAATATCGTGTAAATCATAAATCGGGGGAGGGCGGGAAAACCGGCACACTAAAACATCCCTAAAACCCATCCCGACCCTTTAAAATAAATCCCCCACCCTCCCGAACCCCCCCAAAATGCCTTAAATTACCTGGGGTCCAGAGCGGGGGTCCCGATGTGATCTTTTACTCTTGGGCCTGCGGTGCGTTGTAGAAATGGTGCCGGCACTACCTTTGCCCTGTCATATGACAGGGCAAAGGTAGCGCCGGCGCCATTTTGTTTTTTGTCCCCCGACGTCAGGAGCGTAGGAGATCACTCCCGGACCCCCGCTGGACCCCCAGGGACTTTTGGCCAGCTTGGGGGGGCCTCCTGACCCCCACAAGACTTGCCAAAAGTCCAGCGGGGGTCAGGGAGCGACCTCCTGCAGTCGAATCGTTTTGCCGTACGGCCGGCGCCATTTTGCACAAAATGGCGCCGGCCGTACGGCAAAACGATTCGACTGCAGGAGGTCATTCCCGGACCCCCGCTGGACTTTTGGCAAGTCTTGTGGGGGTCAGGAGGCCCCCCCAAGCTGGCCAAAAGTCCCTGGGGGTCCAGCGGGGGTCCGGGAGCGATCTCCTACGCTCCTGACGTCGTTTTGCCATACAAAATGGCGCCGGCCATACGCTGTATGGCCGGCGCCATTTTGTACGGCAAACGATTCAACTGCAGGAGGTCGCTCCCGGACCCCCGCTGGAAAAGAAAAAGAGAGAGCGAGGCCCCCGAGGAGCGGGTACCTCTAGTGAAGTCCGAGGAGGCAGAGTAGCTAGGGTTGCAGAGAGCGAATACCATCCACAGCGACCTGGAGGAGGCTAGGAAACCTATCCCTTGCTAACTCGTCTTGTTAGCGAAAACTGAGACCTTAAATATCTAGAGCTGAGGATGTCATCTCAGGGGGACGCCCCTGAGATTCGCGCCAATGCCGGTACATCAGTCAGGCCGCGCGTCCTTAGGCATTTGGTCAACATGGCGGCTTGCAGCGTCGAGGAGGAGGATGGCCTGGAGACGCCGCAGCAGCTACCCTTCCATCAACCCCGGAGGGAGTCGTCAACGAGGTAAGGTGGGTGGAGTAGAGACATTGGACAGCGACGGACACAACAAATGGAACATGGTCAGCATGGATTTACCCAAGGGAAGTCTTGCCTCACATATCTGCTTCATTTTTTGAAGTGGTTAATAAACATATGGATGAAGGTGAACTGGTAGATGTAATGTATTTGGATTTTCAGAAGGCATTTGACAAAGTCCCTCATGAGAGGCTTCTAAGAAAACTAAAAAGTCATGGGATAGGAGGCGATTTCCTTTCGTGGATTACAAACTGGTTAAAAGACCGGAAACAGAGAGTAGGATTAAATGGTCCCATTTTCTCAGTGGAAAAGGGTAAACAGTGGAGTGCCTCAGGGATCTGTTCTTGGACCAGTGCTTTTCAATGTATTCATAAATGATCTGGAAAGGAATATGACAAATGAAGTAATCAAATTTGCAAATAATACAAAATTATTCAGAGTAGTTAAATCACAAGCAGATTGTGATAAATTGCAAGAGGACCTTAAGAGACTGGAAAATAGGGCATCCAAATGGCAGATGAAATTTAATGTGGACAAGTGCAAGGTGATGCATATAGGTCAAAATAACCCATGCTATTGTTACCTGATGTTAGGTTCCATATTAGGAGCTACCACCCAGGAAAAAGATCTAGGTGTCATAGTGGATAATATATTGAAATTGTCAGTTCAATGTGCTGCGGTGTCAAAAAAACGAACAGAAGTTTAGGAATTATTAGGAAGGGAATGGTAAATAAAATGGTAAATGGTTTAATGCTGTTTTGTTCTGGTGTGATGTGGACTCTAGATCCTAGTGAGAGCTGACTCCACCCACAGGGAGGAGCCCTGTGGGGACTCACTATGAGAGGCATGGCCTCAGCTGACACGGACACAGATAGAATGAGACTTTATTGCACTGGAACGTAGGCGAAGTACCCATCACGTGGGAAGGAAGACACAGTTCAGAGTGGTGATGTAGCTCAGGATGGTATCCCTGGTAGTGGCCCGCGGAGTGGGGTACGCTGGGGAACTCCTCCTCAGGATACTTCTCGGGGTCGATCCGGTAGTGGTCCACAGCATGGGGTATGCCAAGAATCAACACAGTTGTAGAAGAGAAGTGCAGGAGGTCAGCAGAGCTGGGTAGATAAGGGTACTCACTCCGAAGCATAGAAGGTGGTCCGCTGAGGTGATCATGGTAGTGGCCCAAGGCACGGGGTACACCGGAGGTTCTGTTAGCAAGCTGGTAGTAGTAGAAGAGTGTACTCACAAGGCTGAACGAAGCCGGGTCCCAAATAGATAGAAGGATTCTTCAAGCAGGTAGGCCCTCCAAGGAGTGGATAGCCAGAACGCGTCAAGGCCCCCAAGGAGCGGGTACCTAAAGCGTCCAAGTACTGGAGTGCAGGAACGAGGTTCAGAGTAGCAAGTAGAAAGTGTCTCCAAGAGGAGAGGAATTCAGTAGGAAGGAAGTCCTTGCTAACTCGTAGGAAGCATAGGCTGGTAGGCTTAAATACACTGGCGGGAGACGTCATGCGGAGGGGGATGCCCCCGAGGTTCCCGCCATGACGTGTATAAGAGAGGGTCTGGCGCGTGCGCGCATGCCCTAGGTAATCCCTGTTCAAGATGGTGGACGGAATTGCCCACGCCATCCCGGGGACACCAAAGAAGGCGAGTTTGAAGGCGGAGGCCGCCATTCCTCCGAGAATCGCTGGAGCAGGAAAAAAGGAGGTGAGCAACAGAGGTCACAGTCGTTTGCAACCGACGGGCGCAACAAATGCCTCTGTATCGCTCCATGGTGAGACCGCACCTTGAGTACTGTGTACAATTCTGGTCGCCGCATCTCAAGAAAGATATAGTTGCACTGGAGAAGGTACAGAAAAGAACAACCAAAATGATAAAGGGGATGGAACAGCTCCACTATGAGGAAAAACTAAAGAGGTTAGGACTGTTCAGCTTGGAGAAGGCTGAACGAAGCTGGGTCCCAAATAGGGGACGGCTGAGGGGGGATATGATAGAGGCCTTTAAAATCATGAGAGGTCTAAAACGGTAATTGTGAATAGTTTCTTTACTCTTTCAGATAATAGAAGGACTAGGGGGCACTCCCTGAGATAGCAAGTAGCACATTTAAAACTAATTGGAAAAATATTCTGTTTCAACACCCAATTAACCTCAGGAATTTGTTGCCAGAGGATATGGTTAGTGCAGTTAGTGTAGCTGGGTTTAAAAAAAGTTTGGATAAGTTCCTCGAGGAGAAGTCCATTAACTACTTTTAATCAAGCTGACTTAGGGAATAGCCACTGCGATTACTGGCATCAGTAGCATGGGATCTACTGAGTGTTTGGGTACTTGCCAAGTACTTGTAGTCTGAATTGGCCACTGTTGGAAACAGGATGCTGGGCTTGATGGACCCGTGGTCTTACCCAGTAAGGCAATTTCTTATGTTCCTGGAAGAACCAAGATTTTTACGCAGTTCCTAAAGTCCAACATATTCTCAAACCGTCTATTATCGAATTCACCTAAGTCAGCCACCTATCCCATCATTTCATCATCTGTTGCCCTATTGGATTTCTAGTTGTGATTCTGAAAGAAATGATGCTCTAAGGTTGGTTGGCAACTTATTCTACAGCTGAGGTGCCTTCTACTGAAAGGATTGCTCCCTCATGTGAACCTGTCCGGCAGTTCTTAGTGAAGGGTTATTTTAAAGACCTTATATTCATTGCCTGCAGACATCATTTTGATGCATATTTCACCAGATTGTCAGGCAAGTACATTGGCCCCTGCCCATGAATCACCTCAGGAAGCTAATTGTGTAATGTTGTGGGTAAATGTGGCAAATACTACCATAAGATAAGATATACCAAGTTTCAAAGAGACCATACATGTGTACGTTCTCTTTGAAAATTGTCCCGACAAAAGTCCCCATGTAAGTTACCTGCTGTCTGAAGTGCATAAATTTGCTATGTAAAGTTTTGTGCACACTTTAAAAAAAATCAGAATGTATATGCAAAAGTTAAAATTCCGCCCCAGGAATTCCTCTGCACAGTCCAGACAAATCTACATGCAAACAGGACATATGCAAATAAGTTTACCTGCACATCAAGTAGGCAATTTTATAAAACCCATGTGAAAATTTATTGGAAAATTATGCACAAAATGATGTAACCAAGGTCTTGAATTTGACCTGGGCCACAGTTTAACTGGGCTAATATTGGCAAAATATGCTGCCTCATTGGATATCTATATAGAGACCGTATATAATCAGAGAAGCTAGGTTTCTACAACTACATTATATACACAGTAGTTATTAGCGATCTAATTTTTGTACTGACTCAAATGTGGTGGAGTAAAACATAGCCATATGTACATGTTTAGAAGGTCATGAGTGCCCATTGAAAATCAATAGTATAATTTCTGATGTGTTAATATGAACTTGTATGTATTATTGTATTTTTACAAGGATTTATAATTTGTTCATCCGGAATAAAAGTTCTGAGCAGACTGCATAAAACCAAGGATGGGATAAAAAAAAAATGTCACGGCACATGAGCTCAAATAAGTATTTCATTTTTTTTCTGGTTTAGTTTTTAAAAGGCAGTCTGATAGTTTCTTATTAGAATATATATAATTAATTACATTACCTTTATCTTTGTGTAAAACAAAGTATTTAATTTCCTCTTCTCTGGGAAATATTATGGGCTTGATTTACACAAATTCTTTTTGGCCTCCAGAGGGTGAACAGGGGGAAAAACCTGCATAGCAATTGTCAAAAAGATGTTTGGGAACTATTTGGTAAAAATAAATAAATAAATAAAATATTAGTCATGGCCTCAGTAAAAATATTTAGAGAGTACAGGAGAAGGAACAACCAGAGATGCTTCATTAATGCCTTATTCTCAACCCACAGACGTACAAACATTCATTCATCAAAATGCATTCTTTTCCTTTGGCAGCCTTCAGGCTGGAATAATATATATTTACTCCTCTTTGAACATAAGAAGATAAGAAAATGCCATACTGGGTCAGATAAAGGGTCCATCAAGCCCAGCATACTGTTTCCAACAGTGGCCAATCCAGGCCATAAGAACCTGGCAAGTACCCAAAAACTAAGTCTATTCCATGTTACCGTTGCTTGTAATAGCAGTGGCTATTTTCTAAGTCAACTTAATTAATAGCAGGTAATGGACTTCTCCTCCAAGAACTTATCCAATCCTTTTTTAAACACAGCTATACTAACTGCACTAACCATATCCTCTGGCAACAAATTCCAGAGTTTAATTGTGCGTTGAGTAAAAAAGAACTTTATCTGATTAGTTTTAAATGTGCCACATGCTAACTTCATGGAGTGCCCCCTAGTCTTTCTATTATACGAAAGAATAAATAATCGATTCACATCTACCCATTCTAGACCTCTCATGATTTTAAACACCTCTATCATATCCCCCCTCAGCCGTCTCTTCTCAAAGCTGAAAGTCCTAACCTCTTTAGTCTTTCCTTATAGGGGAGCTGTTCCATTCCCTTATCATTTTGGTAGCCCTTCTCTGTACCTTCTCCATCGCAATTATATCTTTTCTGAGATGCGGCGACCAGAATTGTACACAGTATTCATGGTGCGGTCTCACCATGGAGCGATACAGAGGCATTATGACATTTTCCGTTTTATTCACCATTCTCTTTCTAATAATTCCCAACATTCTGTTTGCTTTTTTGACTGCCGCAGCACACTGAACCGACAATTTCAATGTGTATTCCACTATGAGGCCTAGATCTCTTTCTTGGGTTGTAGCACCTAACATGGAACCTAACATTGTGTAACTATAGCATGGGTTATTTTTCCCTATATGCATCACCTTGCACTTATCCACATTAAATTTCATCTAACATTTTGATGCCCAATTTTCCAGTCTCACAAGCTCTTCCTGCAGTTTATCACAATCTGCTTGTGATTTAACTACTCTGAACAATTTTGTATCATCTGCAAATTTGATTATCTCACTCGTCGTATTTCTTTCCAGATCATTTATAAATATATTGAAAAGTAAAGGTCCCAATACAGATCCCTGAGGCATTCCTCTGCCCACTCCCTTCCACTGAGAAAATTGTCCATTTAATCCTACTCTCTGTTTCCTTTTAGCCAGTTTGCAATCCACGAAAGGACATCGCCACCTATCCCATGACTTTTTACTTTTCCTAGAAGCCTCTCATGAGGAACTTTGTCAAACGCCTTCTGAAAATCCAAGTATACTACATCTACCTGTTCACCTTTATCCACATGTTTATTTACTCCTTCAAAAAAGTGAAGCAGATTTGTGTGGCAAGACTTGCCTTGGGTAAAGCCATGCTGACTTTGTTCCATTAAACCATGTCTTGCTATATGTTCTGTGATTTTGATGATTAGAACTCTTTCCACTATTTTTCCTGGCACCGAAGTCAGGCTAACTGGTCTGTAGTTTCCCGGATCGCCCCTGGAGCCCTTTTTAAATATGAGGGTTACATTAGCTATCCTCCAGCCTTCAAGTACAATGGATGATTTTAATGATAGGTTAAAAATTTTTACTAATAGGTATGAAATTTCATTTTTTAATTCCTTCAGAACTCTGGGGTGTATACCATCCGGTCCAGGTGATTTACTACTCTTCAGTTTGTCAATCAGGCCTACCACATCTTCTAGGTTCACCGTGATTTGATTCAGTCCATTTGAATCATTACCCATGAAAACCTTCTCCAGTACGGGTACCCCCCAAACATCCTCTTCAGTAAACACCGAAGCAAAGAAATCATTTAATCTTTCTGCGATGGCCTTATCTTCTCTAAGTCCCCCTTTAACCCCTCGATCATCTAACAGTCCAACTGACTCCCTCACAGGCTTTCTGCTACGGATATATTTAAAAAGCTTTTACTGTGAGTTGTTGCCTCTATGGCCAACTTCTTTTCAAATTCTCTCTTAGCCTGTCTTATCAATGTCTTACATTTAACTTGCCAACGTTTATGCATTATCCTATTTTCTTCTGTTGGATCCTTCTTTCAATTTTTGAATGAGATCTTTTGGCTAAAATAGCTTCTTTTACCTCCCATTTTAACCATGCCGGTAATCGTTTTGCCTTCTTGAGGTGAGCATAAGTCTAGAACTCCCTTTACTTTCTATGGAAGCAACTTTGATGTGTTAAAAACATTTTTTACACATGAAAAAATACAGGCAATCTACCTTAAATAATCCCCTTTCGTTTACTTTTTTACAGTGGTGGCCAAATTGTGGCTCTAGCACTCTGACAACTGAATAGTGGAGCAGGAAGCATGCACAGTAGAAGAGAGCAGAGAAGAGCCATTCTGCTCCAGTCTCCCCTCCTACTTCTGACCTGATAATGCTGCTGGTTGCTGCAGAGACAGAAAAGAGGGGCTGGAGCATGGACCAGAAGGGTTTTCTTTGCTTATTCCTGCTCTACTATTCACCCTATTTCTTCTCTCCACCCTACCCCCATCTGCAGTCAGCAACATTAGAAGATAGGAGAGTGTGAGATGGGAGCTGACAGAACAGCAAAGAAGAGCCAGTCAGCTCCCTGCTCGAGCCCTCCCCGTATGTACAAATCCCCACCCCCACCTGCTGCATGGAGTAGAGGCCTCTTCTCAGGTCTACTGGCTGGAGAGGTGCTGAAATGTACACAGCTCCACCTGCAGGTCATTGTGCTCCCATGATTTGGGGATTCAGCTGACAGCAGAGAGGAGGAGGACATCACCCAAAGCTCCAGTCAGACCAGAATAATATGTGGCAAGGGAAAGGAGGTGAATGCTGAAAGGGAGTGAGGGGAGAAGGGGGTGAATATAGTTGAGCAGTGCATCAAGTGAATGCTTAAAGAAGTGGTGCAAAAGGGGGTGAATGTTTCTCAGGGCAGTGACATGAAAACTGCTGAATGTTGTAAGAGTTGGGGGGGGGGGGGGGAGAGACAACATAAAGAGAACATTGTTTCCCTCCCCATCTCCCTGAAGTCAGTAATGCCGTTGGACTATCTGGCATCTAAGGTTTATGCTGCCGCATGTTCTGCAACAGATGATCAGGGATTAGGTGAGAGAGAGGGCCAAGATAGGGTGTTCTATGAGAACCATGTGGGAGGAGTAGAGGTAGCATGAGAGAGCTAGGTATGGGGTATAAGGGGTTCAAAAGAAAGAGGAAAGACTGTAAAAGGATGTGAAAAAACCAGGGAGAGGGTATGTGTTGTTTTTGGCGGGTATTCGGAAAGCACCTTCAGACAGCTTTATGATCTAAAAGGCAAATTTATTGACAAAAGACAAATGCAGTATAAATGCAGTTTAGAAAGAGGAACAAGGAAAAAGAGGAAGTCGTTGTTTCTCTGGAGATGCAGGTCAGTGGCAATTGGCATTCAGCTTGCTTCTCAAAGTGCAGAGCCCTCGGGCTGGAGTTTTTAAACTTTTTGCATTGTCCAATAGAAATACATTGATGCGCATCCTGGGTGTGTTATTTTCTGTCAATATCCAATTATGATCGTTATATTATAGTCCAATCAGGTATCGTCTCTGGGGTGTTGGCTTCTTCCGGTACTGAGCTTGCCAAAGCACATGGTTGCGAAATATGTTGCCAGCAAAGTCAGGAAATACACAGCTCAGGCTTAAGGCCTATATACAGTGTGCAAGAAAGTTAGCAGTGGTGGTTGAGGGAAGAGTGAAAAAACAGAAATGGCATCAGGGTGGGATGAGGTGATGATGAGGGTGTGAATGTGTGTGTGTGTGTGTGTGTGTGTGTGTGTGTGTGTGTGAAAGAGCCAATACAGATGAAAAGGGAGGGAGGGTGAGGATGGTTGACAATCATAGGGAGTGAAGGTGGAAGGGAGAGTGAGAGAGCTAGAGGGGTGAAAGGGGAGAGGGAGTAACAGAGTCAGAAGCGGTGAACGGACATGGAGGAAGATGGAAGCTAGAGGTGTGATGGGGTAGAGGGGGTGAGATAGCCAAGGATGGTGATTGGAGGAGAAAGGATTTGAGAGAGGCACATGTACAAGAAGGGATGAACACTTCTAGGGAGAGTGACTTGAAAAGGAGTGCATTTTCAGGGCGAGGTGAGAGCCAGAAGGGGTAATGTTGGAAGCTGTATACGAGAAAGTCAAAGAGGGCACTGGAGTAGAGATGTCAGAGGGAGAAAGAGAGTAAGAGGGAATGGAGGCAGGGGAAATACTTGTGGAAGACAGAGGATGAGGAGTGGAAGGATAGAATAGCACAAGGGCTTGGGAGGGAAGTATTAATGTTGGAACCCCTGGGCTCCTGTCATTATTTTTGTGGGGTTTGGGGAATGTTATGTTGGGGCTGATTGAGGGAGAGTGATGGGGGACAAGAGAGAGAGAGAAAGACAGACATTGGGCAGAGCATAAGGGGAGAGAAAGAAGACACTGGTCAAAGACTTGTTGGGTCATGGTAAGAGGATTGAGAGAGATACTGGTATAACCCTTTTTCCAGGGATAGGCTGCATCCCAAAGGGCCATGAAAATAGGGCGATTTCTACAGTCTCTTTCCCTCTCTTCTTGTCCCAAAGGGTGCTTCCTTTCTGCTGGGGGAATGGATAACCTTCTAAGCCTAAGGCATTGGGAATTCTTGTGTTTGAGTCTAGTGTGTGTGTCTGTGTTACTATAGTTCTTTGGGACAAGTACCTTGACAAAACAGGCAACTCTCTGGATGAGTGTTCAAATTAAAGTTTACTACAACTGATGATAAAATAGTGAATATGAGCAAATAATAGAGAGTCCAGGTACATCTAGATTCTTTAGCTTTACAGGAGTACAGTTTTAAGTGATGCCTCCCTCTGTGGAAGTGTCCCTTTGTACTAAAGCTTGGAACAGTTATATCATCCATGGTGTGGATGATATAACTGGTGGTGGGGTATTCTAACCAGGGCGGATGTCCTCTTCCCCACAGTACCTGATGTCCAGAAGGCACTCCTGAACTCTTGCCTATGTCCTGCGGCCCAGGGTGGAAACTCTGTTAGGAATCTCCAGATGTTCTCTCTTCTTTTCCCTTTGACCCCTCTTCAAAAGACTAGATATAGAACTTCCTGGAGGAAGGGCCTATATTGGAATAGTTCTTTCAGTCTAGTACTAGGTAAGGAAGAGGGCAACAAAATACTTGAGTTTTCCCAAATCAGATGGAAAATTCAATCTTGCCAAAAACAATGGATCCTAACTTCAGGTCTCTGCAACCTCCTCTTCATGGGCGGAGGGTTATACACATCCCTTCTCCATCTCTGGAGAGGGGATTTCAGCTGCTCAGAAGGTGCAGGTCAAAATCAGCAAAAATCTTAAAACTCTGAGCAAAATGGCAAAAACAACTCTCTATTACTCTCTTCCCTCCAGCCTATAACTAAGACCTAACAGGGCAGTGTCTCTCCCTTCCTTGTCTAGAAAGGGAGCCCTAAACTTGAGAGCATACTGAAAACACTCATTTCCCTCCTGAAAGCAAAACTACACTGTCTCACTACTCTCTGGGCTATTCATTCTAGCAAGTCTTGGAGGGAAATACTATTTGGAATGGTATGTCCCTCTAGATCAGTGGTCCCCAACCCTGTCCTGGGGGCCCACCAGCCAGTTGGGTTTTCAGGATATCCACAATGAGTATGCATGAGAGAAAATTTGCATGTTAAGGAGGCAGTGCATGCAAATTTTCTCTCATGCATATTCATTATGGATATCCTGAAAACCTGACTGGCTGGTGGGCCCCCAGGACAGGGTTGGGGACCACTGCTCTAGATGATTAATCATGGGCTGGGAGCTAGGGCCATCTAGTGGAGACTTCATACTCTGTACACTGGTGGAGACAAGATGTGAGAATTGAGAGAGACTGGTGGGGTCAGGGCGGGGAATTGAGAAAGAGACTGGTGGAACAGGATGAGAGGTTTGAAAGATTCTGGGAGACAGGGTGGAAGGATTGTGAGTGACTTGTGGGGGGATTAAGAGAGAGGCTAGTGGGAACATTATGAGATTGAGAGAGACTGGTGGGGACAGGATTAGGGGATTGTGAAAAAGAGAGACTGGTATGGGGCTTGAGAGAGTGAAAGATACTATTGGAAGGAAGTGCTCCCCCACCCCCTACAACTCCTCGTCTTTTGAAAGCATGAGGCCCTTTGATACTGTGCATCCTAATTTCTTGGCCCTTGGTACTGAAAGGTTATCAGCCCCTGCTCTATTAGATATTACAAATACATTGTAACAGTGGATTAAGTTTTGCATGCAGTACCACTTTTAGAGAGAGAGTAAAGTGACTTGCCCAAGGTCACAAGGAGCAACAGCAGGACCTGAACCCTGGTCTCCTGGTTCATAGCCACTGCTCTAACCACTAGGCTACTCCTCCACGTGTTGCAGTGTTTGCTGCTCCCCCACCTGAAGAGCATCCTGTCATGATGGGGGCTGCTAAAGAAAGATTCAGTGTACGAAATCAGGGTTGACCAAAGGTTTAAGTTCTGTTAACATATATATATGTCATCTTCTAACATCTCAGGTGAAATGAATGACCCAGGCAGAAAATAACTGAAAAGAGAATACTAGAAGATGAGATAGAAATCAGAACATATGACAAAGAATGCAACCTATCACAACTTACCAGACAGCAAAAAGGGAAAGAAAAATGGATATTACAACAGAGAACAAGCGAGCACACCAATGAACACCCATAAAAATAAGAGATGCTAAATTTACACCCAATATCTGATGATTACACCTACAGACATTCAACACAAATAGGAAAATGACAGTAGTAGTAAGTGAAAAGTCAGTTGTACTTAAAGTTGCAAAACAGGCATGTCAGATTCATGGTCACATGAGCAAACAAGTAGCTTGTGAAATCACATTTGCAACTATACAAACACACACAGCTGTGAAAGCATTTGAAACAGCATTAAACTGTTTACTGTGTACACATATGAAGAGGACTCTTCAGATTAAGGTGTCTGCTTTCATCATTCTCCAGATAGTAAGGCACCCTGGCATCCAGGTGATCCTCCTCCTGATAATTCTCTGGGCTGTTGCCCTGTAATTGCTATGGACAGAAAAAAAATGCATGTCACTTACATGTAAACACAATGGGCCTGATTTTTAAAAGCATTTACTCGAGTAAAAACCAGGTTTACTGGAGTAAATTCACTTTACTTGAGTAAGTGGGTTTTTGAAAATTGCTACAATATATGCCATTGACTTGTCTATAGGATTTACTCACATAAGTGCACTTTACTTGAGTAAATGGCTTTTGAAAATTGCTATAATAGTAGCTACATTTACGCATGTAACTCCTTTTGAAAATTACCCCCAATGTATATCTCCAGTACTTCCCTCGCATTGCTCCAGCACCCACTTTATCTGTACAGTCAATACTAAGTAGCAGTATAGGAAGCATCATTTGGAAATATAACCTCATTTTTTTTTAAATGTGGCTATCAGTGTGACCACTTCTTCCATGAAGAATGTTTAACATGCTTTGAACTAGGGTCCACCCCATCAGCAGCCTGTGCCCTGCTTGCAAGGCCACAGAGTAGCTTAAATTGAGGCAGCCTCAGATCATTATTAAACAGGAAAGTGACCCTGCCACTAAGGCTCCAGATTGGTCATAGTAACATAGAAAATGTAGGCAGTCAATGACCCAGGTAGTCTATCCAGTCTGCCCAGCAGGGTTTTTTTTTTTAAGGGTGTAACTGCCACTCTGTGCAGGTTACCTCCATGCCTTCTGTTAAGAGTAATAACGGCCTCTTTGCGCGGGTTGCCCCCATGCCTTCTGTTATAGGTAGCAACTGCCAATCTGTGCAAATTACCCCAGTTAACATATGTTAGTTTTCTTCATTTACATTCTTTATCCACAAAGGATCTTCTGTGTTTATCCCATGCCCTTCTGAATTACATTAATGTTCTTGCCTTCACTACCTCTTCTGGGAGGGCAACCCATGCATCCACCACCCTCTCCATGAAGAAATATTTCCTGACATTGCACCTGAGTCTGCTCCCTCAGAGTTTCATATCATGACCCCTAGTTATACAGCTTTCTTTCCATTTGAAAAGGTTTGATTCCTGTGCATCACTAATTCCTTTCAGGTATTTAAAAGTCTGTATCAAATGTCCCTTGTTTCTCCTGTCCTACAGGGTATACATATTCAGCTCCTTCAGTATCAATTCATATAGCTTTTGATGCAAGCCCAACTCCATTTTGGTTGCCTTTCTCTGGACCGCTTCCATCCTGCCTCTATCCTTTTTGAGAAAGTCTCCAGAATTAAACACAGTATTTCTTTGTGCCCGGTCAGATGAATTCAGAACAAGTGGGTTATGCACCTCTACCAGCAGATGGAGATGGCAAACTGACATCACAGTATATACACCCCTGCAGTGACAGCCTGGCAGTATTCTCCGTCTCCAGAAGATGGTGGACGTGATTCTCCTCACTGGGCATTGCTTTAATTGAAAAGGAGAAATAAGGAAAATTAATTTGCCCCGCTCTCCTGCGGTGATACCAAATGGTCCCTCCCGTAGTTGAGAATTTCTGAGGTGATTTCCATGGGCCCTCAGATGAGTGCCTTGGTCCAGTAGCTGGTTTTTCAGTCGACATGGACTTAGCTGTTTATTAGCTGAAAGGCAGTGGGTGCAGGAAGCCAACACCAGCAGTGACAGCAAATATTCCCTCTTCCCCCGCAACCAGAGATCATCTCTGTACTCAGCCAGGTAAGGCTGAGCTCAAGTAAGTTTTAAAAAAAAAGAAAAGTAAAAAATATACAGAGACAGAGAAGGAGAGTTGTTCATGTAGGGCTTCCTCCTTCCCATAGTCTTCGTGCTTGTTGCACCATTCCAATGTTAATCCCACTCTGTAGGAGTTTAAAGGACATGGGCAGCCTGGCGTGTTGAGCAGCCTCTGTAGGCTAGGCCCCACGCTAAGATCTTTTCACTGCGCACTGCATGGTAGACCTCAACAGCTTTTCACACGTTTTATCTATGTGTTAGGTTTCCCTCTTCAGGATTGTTGCTTTGGCTTGTGTGTCCAGCTGTGGTCCAGGTTGAGTGACCGGTTTTTGGACACCTAGTCAGGCCTCAGTTGTGCGTCCAAGTTAAGTTGCACCCAAGTGACCATTCCACTTACCTATGCGCACAGGTTGGACGTTTTGCTGTGCACCTAAGTTTTTTACGGCACCTATCCTTATGGACGCCCAGGGTTGGGATGCCTAAATTTTTGAATGCCTAGAATTTTTGGACAACTAAAAAAAATAAAACAAAATAAAAACATGGATGCACACCTATATCTAAGAAGCCTAAGTGCCTTTCCCTTTATGCTGCCTGTCATATTGAGCATCTCAGGCTGGAGGGCCCGCTAACTTGTGCCAGCGTTGTTTGGAAGCTCAAGGAGCATTATCTTTCTCTGATTTCACTAAGCCTGGCTCTTCCAAGCCGGATGTTGTTCTAGGTAAAGACGCATCAGGTGGGGAGCCTGATACTGGAACTCCCCTAACTGGTTCGTCAGTAGGAGAAGGTAGCTCAGTGGGTATGCCTCAGGTGCCTTTTGGTTTTGGCATGGATCCTTCAACATTTTCATGGGTAAAACGTTTCCAGGGATTGCAGTCCTTTTTTCAGGCATAGTCCTCAGCCCCGGCCAATGCTCCCAGGACAGAGTCGCAGGTAAGAATCTCACTTGAACCTACTGTTACGCGCTGGAGTACACCAAAATTGGCAGCAGATCTGCCTGATAGGGATCCAAATGGCATGGATGATAAGGCTGACCCTGACTTTCTAGAAGATGGAGAAATTCCTCCGGGATTAGAACTGTATAGGACAATACTACAGTTCTTCCATAGAGATGAACTGCTGGCCCTGATTTCCCAGACCTTGAATATGCTGGGAATACATGGGACAGATTCTATGTCGTAGCCAAAGAAAATTCCCATTTTGGTTTCTCTGTATAAAGCCTCTTGTTTTTTCCCTGTGATGGAGGTCATTCAAGAATTGATTGATCTTGAGTTGGGTGCCCCAGAGGCTAATTTCAAAGGAGGTTGGGTTTTGGAAGGCCTGTACCCTCTGGATCTGGTGGTGAGAGAACGTTTACGTTTTACGAAGGTAGATGCACTTGTATGTGCAGTCTCTAAGTGGATGACTATCCCCGTAGAGGGAGGAGTGGTCTTGAAGGATGTACATGATAGGAGGATTGAAACTATCCTTAAATAGGTATTTGAAGCAGTGGCAATGACTTTGCAAATAGCTTCTTATTGTTCCCTAGTGGCTCACTCTTGTTTACTTCTCTCTCAGGAGGTTAATGACTCTGGGGTGAATTCCAGGACAGTTATGGAGCCAGTAGCCGCCTTCTTGGCAGATGCAGGCTGCAATTTGGTCCACACCTAGCCAGAGGGGTGGCTTCAGTAATAGCAGCCAGGCATCAGTTATGGCTGAGAAATTGGTCGGCCGATGCGATCTCCAAGGCTAACCTCACAAATTTGCCTTTTAAAGGCTCGTCTTGTTTGGGAGCAAATTGGAGAAACTGGCCAGTAAGTGGGATGAATCACCAGTCCCTCGATTACCGGAGGATAAGAAGCAGCTGCTATGCTCCTTTAGCATGAGAGGTCATGCTAGGGGATCCAAGCAGTTACGACCCTATAGAGGAGCAACCTTCCAGAAGACTCAGCCTTTTGGTAGGTCTCAGTCCTTTCACATCAGACAGCCCAGAAGGGGCGCAGGTTCAGGTAGTGTAACCTCCCAAGCCTCCCAATGAAGGTTTCTGACCCACCCCCTTTGACGTAAAGGCATATGATAGGTCTTTCCAGGAAACCCAGGTGACTTTAAATAGCCAAAGAGAAACTTGTTCAAGCACCCGCCGTAAAGATGCGTAGAAGGGATGTACGTTACACCGAAGATGATCTGAGGATGTTTTTTACATCGGATTATTGGAGAGTACAATTGAAGAGATATTTCTTGATTTTATGAAGGGTTTGCGATAAAAGATTCCTGAGGAAGGCTGATTGCCGAAACTTGTGCAAGTTGGACATTTCACAAAAAAAAGATAAAGGGAAACACCAACCAAAGAGCTAAGTACATCACTGTTCTATATTGTGAAATAATGGAGGAGCATTCATCCATAATATAAAAGCAATATCATTGCAGGTGGTGTGAGAAACACAGAGGCAGTTGTGCACATGACAAATTTTTACAAAAAAGATATTTATAGGAAATTAAACAAATTTTATTGCCGTGAGTTGCATTATAAGATTACAAGAATAGATTAAAGATGAATTTCACAACTAAACATAGGATGGAGGTGGTGAGTTAATGATTAAAAAAACGGATTGACAGCGACCCCATGGGTGGGGACGCAGAGCATTTATATGAAACCATCACCCCTTCCTATATAAAATTTATAAAATGTATCAGTTTTTCAATAATCCCCTGGTTTTGGGATATTGTAATTGGTAAACACGGTAATAGTATTTGTGATATAGGCAATTTTCACTAGGTTGAATTTTACATAGATGTTTTTAAAGGAGGCAGTATGGAAATTATAAACTACTATTTCTACACAATAGATCACAATTTCTGAAAAGCCAACATTTACACTTAACCCAGATTTTTTGGCAGATCTAAATATAACAGCAAAGCATGTCTTTGTTTGATGGGGAATAACTTCAGTGTGAAAAAAAGCTTAAGCAAATCCAAGGCGTATATATATTACTTTCATTTGTCCTGGTGAGAACTTTTCTTCAATCCATAGGAAAATCCAATGGGAAAGCAGCTCTGAGAGGTCAAGGGATCAATCTTTTCGCCCATTGGACCCTGTATCAGGTCGTAGTCAAGCTCTGACTAATGAAACTGAAATTAAATCCATGTGTGTGTTTTTTTCTACACAAACTGGTTTTTTTTTCCCACTAAAAGTACTCAGTCATAATTGGAAATACCATACATTCCCAACCACTATAGTCATACCAACCAAAAATCAACTAACATGAGCTGCTGTTTTCTGGAGAAAGAAAATTGAATGCATTTTAATCATAAAATGTTAAAATGGCCACTAATATCTGATTTAAGGTGCTTGATAAAATTGTAGCTGCACATTTAAGTGTTATATCCTGTTGGAATGTTAGAATACCTTCTGCTTCAGAAAATTAACATAAATCGGCTTTTTTACAGTCTTGCATAGTGTGCAGCCCTTATGTGCAGTGAGGGTGTTTTTAGAGAAGAAAGTACACAGAATGGTATTCTTAGGCCAGATTATTGATATGACAGGACTAAAGGGCTAGGGGGTTCTGTGAAAAGTGAGGGCCTTTATTCCTTTTAATAAGTCCATTACTTGCGCTCTGGCATATTTTAAGGCCCCTTTCATGCTCTGAAGCTAGGGCTGAGCATGCTTTGCATTTCAAGCTTTGTCTGTGAATCAGTAGAAGCCAAAGTTATTTCTGCTTTAAAATAACAGGAGCAGGGAACAGCTAATCTCCTTTCATTCTGAGTTCCTTACATTATTTTACTGGGCAAAGTTTGTGTTGGCTACAAAACAGGGCATTCACAAAAATGTATGAGAAGGAATTTAGGTAAGAATGAAGCAAAGACTGTTAGTAGGGCATAAAGGCTCCTTTTCCTTAAGGCCATTAGGAAATTCCAGATCTGCACTATTTTGAATGGTGACATTAAATTAGCCTTGCTAATTTCAGTAACTCAAGCTCGCAGATGAGTCTACCAGATGAGACCTTCCCATAATTATAATTTCAATGTGCTTTTCAGCTAAGGTGAGTGGCTGGGAAAAGAAATGCCGCCTCTCTGCTGTCTTTCCACAGTAGGTACAGATCTATAAATGAAGGTATGAGATTTAAAACAAGATTGAGAAAGCATTTTTTTTTTGTAGTCAGTGCACAATTAAGCTGTAGAATTTGTTGCTGGAGGGATATCATTAATAATAGCATACCTGTTAGGTGCAGACCTATAAAGGATGGTGTGAAAACATGAAGCAGGATTTATTTAGTAAAACTCCAGAAATGATCTAGAACTAAGATTTAATGCTGAAAATTGCAGTCATGCTTTTGGGCTGCGAAAAAAACCCCAAGGAAGTGATACAGTACAGGGGTGAAATTCTTCTAAGCACAAAAGGAGAGCGATATCTGGGGATGATCACATCTAATGATCTTAAAGTGGCCAAACAGGTAGATAAGGTGATGGCAAACAATAGAATGATATTTGGCTGCATAGGGAGGTGATATTGCCCTTGTATAAGTCCCTGCTGAAACCTTATTTGGAACAGTGTTCACAGTTCTGGAGACTGCATCTTCAAATCACTGGTTGGAATTTGGTCCAGAGGGTGGCTACTATAATGGTCAGTGGTCTTTGTTCTAAAACATGTGGGGACAGTCTTAAAGATTTAAACAAGTATACCCTAGAGGAAAGACAGGCTAGAGAAGTTTTAATAGGAACATTTAAATAACTCCAAAGTTTTCATGCACAGGAGGCAGGTCTCTTTCAATAGAAAGGAGGCTCTGGAATGAGGGGGTCATGGGTTGAAGGTAAAAGAGGGTAGACTCAGGAGTAAGCTAATGAAATATTTATTTACAGGGAAGATGGTGGATGAATAGGACACAAAAAACTGCCCAAACATTCCTGTATTCCAGAAACCCTCACAAAGTGTAACACACTCACAAAAACAATAGGTTTCACTGGTCAAAATTTTGTTTTTTCAATTGTAACCACACAAATATCAATGTAAATATGTTGTTTGTAGGACCCACACTCCCTGAGTTTGTGTTTCAATCAAACTCAATCTGGTTATGGTCCATTTGCTTTATTTAATTATTGACTCCTTTTTTTAAAGGTATATTTTTATGTTTCAAAATTTTTCCTAAAACTATACCGACTGAAGCTGGCTCACTGACCCCACATGACAGTATCTCATCGGGTAAATGGAGCGAATAGATAGATATTCCTTTTATAGTTCTTTATAATCCTTAGAAAACAGTCCCATATCACTAGTCATGAAACAAACTGCAGAGTAATGTTCCTCTAATACAGCAAACAGTCCCACTTCAAAATCATACTCATCTGATGCAGCAAACAGTCCCGACACGATCGTGTTTCGAACCACTCGTCCTGCCTCAGGGGAAGACGCTCATCAAAAAGCTGCACTCCATATCTCGTAGCGACTCCAGTCAAACGCTGTTCATTTTCCAGACATCTGTGGTTAACTAAACAGTTCCTTTTCTTCGCGGTCTGTATTCAGACCCGCTCTTGATAAAAAAAACATGGCAAACCCCCCCAGCTTTTTATCGTGAAACCAGAAATGCTTACGTCACATCTCAGTCCTCAATTAGGTCGTGGTGCGGCGGGCTCACTCCACTATATCTATCTCTACCCAGTCCTCCACTCGATCTTAGCAAGTTGCACATGAATGATGGATGTAAAACTAAAAAATGAGCCCCTAAGCAACCAATATGCTAGATATGTGGAAGATGTATGAAAAATGGGAAAAAGCAAATACTTCTATACAATTTTTCAGAACCAAAAAAGATTGAAACATACCAAAACAATAAAGAAGAACAAATCCTTCAGGGCACAAAAAGGTCCCAACCAGGTCCGATTGTACCAATGAGAGCCAAAAACATTTTTCAGGTTCTATAAAGAATCAAACCACCATCTCCTACATACCAAGTAGGGATGCTCACCACTGTGCTAAACCAAGATCTTTCTCTAAAACCTAAATGGAGGCAAGTAAAAGGGCTTAAATGAGAAAATCAATTGGTACTCGCTAATTTAGATGAAATTTATACATTCCTTTTACTTGCCTCCATTTAGGTTTTAGAGAAAGATCTTGGTTTAGCACAGTGGTGAGCATCCCTACTTAATATGCAGGAGATGGTGGTTTGATTCTTTATAGAACCTGAAAAATGTTTTTGGCTCTCATTGGTACAATCGGACCTGGTTGGGACCTTTTTGTGCCCTGAAGGATTTGTTCTTCTTTATTGTTTTGGTATGTTTCAATCTTTTTTGGTGCAGAAAAATTGTATAGAAGTATTTGTTTTTTCCCATTTTTCATACATCTTCCACATATCTAGCATATTGGTTGCTTAGGGGCTCATTTTTTAGTTTTACATCCATCATTCATGTGCAACTTGCTAAGATCAAGTGGAGGACTGGGTAGAGATAGATATAGTGGAGTGAGCCCGCCGCACCACGACCTAATTGAGGACTGAGATGTGACGTAAGCATTTCCGGTTTCACGATAAAAAGCCGGGGGGGTTTGCCATGTTTTTTTATCAAGAGCGGGTCTGAATACAGACCGCGAAGAAAAGGAACTGTTTAGTTAACCACAGATGTCTGGAGAATGAACAGCGTTTGACTGGAGTCGCTACGAGATATGGAGTGCAGCTTTTTGATGAGCGTCTTCCCCTGAGGCAGGACAGAGTGGTTCGACACACAATTGTGTCGGGACTGTTTGCTGCATCAGATGAGTATGATTTTGAAGAGGGACTGTTTGCTGTATTAGAGGAACATTACTCTGCAGTTTGTTTCATGACTAGTGATATGGGACTGTTTTCTAAGGATTATAAAGAACTATAAAGGAATATCTATTTGCTCCATTTACCCAATGAGATACTGTCACGTGGGGTCAGTGAGCCAGCTTCAGTCGGTTTAGTTTGAAGAAAATTTTTGAAACATAAAAGTATACCTTTAAAAAAAGGAGTCAAGAATTAAATAAAGCAAATGGACCATAACCAGATTGAGTTTGATTGAAACACAAACTCAGGGAGTGTGGGTCCTACAAACAACATATTTACATTGATATTTGTGTGGTTACAATTGAAAAAGCAAAATTTTGACCAGTGAAACCTATTGTTTTTGTGAGGATGCATAGGACAGCCACCCCCTGGAGGCAGTGGAGATAAGGATAGTCTCTAAATTCAAAAAAGTATAGGATAAGCACAGAGGATTTCTGAAGGAATGATAAGGATTATGAAGTTGAATAGTTGCTGTGAATGGGCAGACTAGATACTAGGCCATATGGTCTTTTTCTTCTGTCATGTTTCTATGTTCGAATTTCTGCACAGCATTGTGACAAGACCAAGACATTTCTGCTGAGGTTAATTTCTTGTTCATAAAACAAGTATTTAGATACAACAGAAGTAATTTTTCTCTGTCATTGCTTTATAGAAATAAAATTGCACTTTTTCCCTGTGGACTTTGTTTCTGTGTATTTTGTGTCTTATTTGTGTACTATAAGAAAAGCTTGTAAGTTGAAAACCAGTTTTGACATATATATTCCTGATGTATCTGAACTCCATTCACAAGCCAAGGTTTAGACACATGTATTCTTCAGAGCATCCAAGTCCAAGAGTATTTTGATTAGTAAGACATTAGTCCCTTACCAACAGTAGTGACTATCCTAAGATCTGAGTACTATGCTTTGAAAGATAATTATTGCCAGGGATGTCTAGACAATAGTATTTTATAACCATTATTTAAAGAATGTCGACAACTTCGAATTAACCTCCCCCAGGGAAATCGAATCCCTCCTTAAGAAACAGAAACCATCCAGCCACCCAGTAGACAATATCCCTTCCAAACTCCTGCTTCTTATCCCAAACACGATCTCTGGACCACTGACCAACATTATAAACTGCCTGCTAACTCAAGGGATCTACCCAGACAGACTTAAAACTGCTTCCCTTAAACCCCTCCTTAAGAAACACAATTTAGACCCTAGAGAATTAGCCAATTTCCGCCCCATCTCTAATCTCCCATTCTTAGCTAAACTAATGGAGAAAGTGGTAAACACCCAGCTCTCAGATTATTTAGAAGGTCACAACATCCTATATCCATCGCAATATGGCTTTCGCAAATCACGCAACACTGAATCCCTCCTCATCTCACTAACAGATCACATTATTATGGGATTAGACAAAGGCCACTCCTTTCTACTAGTCCTGCTAGACATCTCGGCGGCATGCGACACCGTCAACCACTCCATCCTCCTGAATCGCCTAACAGACATTGGTATATCTGGATCAGTCTACAGTTGGTTCAAGTCTTTCCTCAGCAACAGAAGCTTTAAAGTCAAAATTAATAATAAAAAAGAATCATCTTCTACAAATTCCTCACTTGGTGTACCGCAAGGATCCTCATTATCTCCCACCCTCTTCAACATCTACTTCCTCCCCCTCTGCCATCTACTAACAGATCTTAAACTAATACACTACCTCTACGCAGACGATGTGCAGATTCTGATCCCTATAACAGAATCCATCTCAAAAGCTCTCACTCACTGGAATAACTGCCTGCAATCCATCACTAGCCTCAACAGTCTAAACCTGGTACTCAATACTACAAAGACCGAACTCCTCCTCATCTCCCCCAACCAGGATAACTCCCTCCCACAGTCCCTCCACAACACCCATCTCACTCATACGCATGTAAGAGATCTGGGGGTAATTCTCGACAATCGCCTAAACCTAAAGAAAATGATCAACATCACAACTGAAGATTGCTTCTACCGATTCCAGGTTCTAAAAAGTCTCAAACCCCTCCTATTCTTCCACGACTTCAGGACAGTTCTCCAATCCTTGATATTTGCCAAAATAGACTACTGCAGCGCTCTCCTCCTAGGTCTACCCATCTCTACCACCAAGCCACTACAGATGATTCAGAATGCTGCAGCCAGAATTTTGACTAACACCAACCGTGGAGAACACATTTCACCTATCCTCAGAAACCTACACTGGTTACCAGTTAACTTCAGAATCCTGCACAAATCACTCACCTTAATCCACAAAGCCATCCACAATCAACTTCAACTTGACCTTGAAATCCCCCTCAAACTCCATACCTCCAACAGACCGATTAGAGAAATCCACAAAGGAACTTTGCAAGCTCCTCCAACTAAAGTCACGCGACTCACCTCGACCAAAGACCGAGCTTTTTCGACAGCAGGACCAACTATTTGGAATAACATCCCTTCAGACCTTAGGCTGGAACCATGCCTCCCAACATTTAGGAAAAAACTTAAGACATGGCTTTTCCGCCAAGCCTTCTCAGATCCCCGGATACACACTAGATGACCTAATTCCCTTCATGAGCGATGGAACCTTGTACCTCTAATTTCATTAAGCACTAGCCCGCTTACCCTATTGTATTATATTACTAGTTTTCTGCCATCCTAGGCCTCTCTTTCCAGCTGATTAAGCCTCCAAGTTCACCCTCCTTGTTGAATGTAACTTTGCCGCCTCCGTTCATACGTTTATGTCTGTTTCAGTTTTTTAACCTGTTCGATGTAAACCGATCTGATATGGTTATTACCATGAAGGTCGGTATAGAAAAGTGTTAAATAAATAAATAAGTAAATGTTGTACTCAATAAAATCATTGTTTTATAAATTAGTGACATTTACAACTGAAAAAGCTACACTGGTGAAAATTCAACTGATGAATAAGAACATAAATGCCATCAGTCAGAAAATGGTCAATTGATCCCAGCATCCTGTCTCCAGCAATGGCCAATCTGGTTCACCTGGAAGTCCTTACAAGATCACGTCCCTATTACTTATTCCCAAATGTAGGAAGTGCAAGAAGGGGCAAATACCTTGCTAGATTAATACAGAGAAAGTGGGAGAAGGCTTTCATTAGTAAGATGAAACAGCCCTCAGGGTGAGTGTTTTATAAGCCTTTGGAGATGCCAGAGGCTTTCAGAAATATCTGGAGAGTACAGATTACTATTGGGCTCTGAACTCTCCAGAGCAGACTCCTTCTACAGAATCGATTGATGCCTTTCTAACTACAATTTGATTGCTCTCATTAACCCTGGAGCAAAGACAGAGGTTGGCAGGTCCTATTCAGGGACAAGAGAGATACCCAGTTCGGCCATGGCTGTCTCTTCAGGGAAGAACCCAGGTCCAATGGGTAACCTGTGGAATGGTATAAACAATTCCTTCTCTTATTTTCTCTAATGTGCCATAAACTGTTTAATTCTGTGGGGGCAGATTCACCCATCAGATTTCATCTGCATGAGTGTTAGAGAGGTATCAATTACCGCTGGAATTTAGTAATCGTATTCAAGCCCTCTATGATTATCCACAGGCCAGAGTAGTGGTGAATGGCTATTCCTCAGTGTAGTTTGAAGTTCGTCGGGTCACCCAACAAGGTTGCCCTTTATCACATTTCCTCTTTAATTTGGTAATCAAACCTATGGCTCAACTGATAAGACAATCTTCCTCCATCATGCGTTTTAATATAGGTAAGACTCAACATTAGATTGCACTATATGTGGAAGACATTTTACTTTTTGTCACAGATCCTGGCGTTCTGCCTCTGCCATTATTGTCTCAGCTGGACAGAGATGGGGATGTATCTGGATACAAGCTTAATATTGGTAAATATCAAATTTTCCTGTTGATCCCAGGTTATCCATTCTCCCAGGCCTTTCATGATTTCGGTTGCAAATTTATTTTGTCATTGTCACCAAGGAATTTAATGATTTGTATTCTGTAAACTATAATCCGGTGATAACCAGAATCAGAGTCCATCTCAAATCCTTGGAGAATTTACCCGTGAACTGGTCCAGCCATGTTAATATCTTGAAAAAGAATATTTTATCTCAATTAATATATTTGTTTCAACACATTCCATGTCTTATACTCATTTGGTTTTCAGGGAATTAAATGGTCTTGTTACTAGTTTCATATGAGCCAGTATACTGGCCAGAATAGGGCTCCATACTCTGTGGCTGCCTGTTTCTAAGGGAGGAATAGGTTTACCTAATCTCCACCTTTATTATTAGGCAGCAAGATTGACACCAGTGAGCGAATTGATGCCTGGCTAAGGGCGCAAAGGGTGGTTATCTATTGAGTGCACTTTTTCAAAGGACCAAACACTTCCTCAGCTATTGACCCTCCCGCCTTCTCATCTAGGAGCTTGAAGAATTTGCAGACACTACCCTATAATTGCACATTCACTAGGTGTCTGGCTGCAGTTTTGAAGGAAAGTGGGAATGTGTCATATGTCAGAACCTGATCATTTCTTTTTATTTTCTTTTTGATCGAATGGGAGCTTGGTATTCCAAGGGTCTAAAATTTGTGGGACAGGCGAGGGCTTCGGATCAGATGGTATCTTTTATGAATTTGGTGAAGTCGTATCAAAGTCCGGAATTTTATATATATTTTATAGAAGAAGATGAAGGAGAGTGGTTGGGTCCCTAGGCCAATGAACCCGGTAGAATGGGTTCCTTGCTGACATGCAAGAAAACTAAAAGTAATTTCTGCATTGTACCAGGGTATGATGGAGTTACTGGTTTATAGTGCTAGGGTGAGCTCTGTGATTCAGAAATGGAATGGCAAGCTATTGCTACATTTAAATGAAAAAGCTATGCTAAGGGGCATTTCATAGCTCTGTCTGCATATGAAAGGCAGATCTCATGTATAGGCTTCTTCATCTAATTTATTGTTATCTTGTCATGTTTCATAAAAATCAACCCTTCATATTCCACCCTGTCTTGGAAGGGGTGCAGCTTTTGAAGTTTCTTCTTTCATATATGGTGGACCTGCCCTCGAGTGAGTGGGTTCTGGGCTGAAGTCTGAGATGATTTCTAAAATTACGGGAGTAGATCTATGTATCTTTCCTGATTTGGCTCTGCTAGGACAATGGGAATCTACTTCGTCTCATGAAAAGTGAAGCTTTGATTGGTTAACTTCTCCTTGCTGCTATACCTATCATTGCCCAGACATGGAAAGGTATACCACTATTGGATTATTGGAAATCTCTAATATTTGCTATAGCTTGCACTGAGCACTTCTCTCACAGGCTCTCTTAAACTATATGATTCTATTTGGGAGAAATTCTGGATGTACTGGTCTACATGTTCTTAATTTGTTCTCAGAAGTCTCTTTTATTTTACTTATGGGTACTCCTTCATGTTGTAGAGGTATGGAAGGTTGTCGGACACAACGGTACTTTTTTCATTCCTCTGTGCTAGTTGTTTGACCTCACCGCTGCATGTTATCTTCTGTTGCCCTAGAAGCCGTTATTTCTATATTTTTGCTAATATTACTGCTGGCACTGCAACATGTGCATGATGGAATATTGAATGTATTTACCAGATGTACATTTGGATGTCTGTTAAAATACAAACTTCAAAAAAACTAATGTGCAAATCAAAAACTATGCGGGCAGTATTTAATCATTAATTTTCAAAGGAGAACCATGTGGGTACCTTCCCCTTTGTAAATTTACATAAAATCCACTGTTAAAACCACCCGCATGCTTTGCATTTGCTTTTTTGTGCAGGTGGGGGGGGGGGGGGGGAACTGCACACATATTTGATATTTTGAAAAGTACACGTTTTCCTCTCCTGACTTAAACACACCCAAGGGAATACCCTTTTTAATGCAGCTAAAGGTGTGCACATTGTGAAAGCAACACATCATTTTTAGCCACTGTGAGAAGGCAATTTTCCAACAGGCCAGCTTTCCTGGATAAATATTTACCCACACAAATGGCTTTGAAAATTGCCCATCCCATGCACACATGTCTAACAATACTTTTATCTTGAATAAGAGACTACTTTTCTTCCGCTCTTATCTTGCATAGTCTAGATTGATTGACTGAGTCAAGGTATGTAGATGCATGTTTCTCCTATGACTTGTTAACACAGCAGTTCAGGCTGGATTCTTTCAGAGATGAAGCTGACCATTTCCTAGGTCTCTTGCTTTCTCTTCCAGATTTATTCCTAGGGTGTTTTTACATGCAGCTTTATTTCCTTTCTGCATTTTGTTTTTAAATCTACGGCCAAACCTTCCTCAGCCTTCTCCTCCCCCAGATTTAAACCAATTTCCTTCTTCAGCGGTTTGCATTATATTCGCAGGGGCTTAATATGTGGGGGAACGCACTGGAACAGAGTTCCACCACTTGGTTTCAGACTTGGAAGAGCAGTAAGGATGCTCTCTGCTCTGTCAGCTCTGGCCCCCTTCCCGTCAGGCAGCCAGGCATAGAAGGAGGTGAGCCTGCCACTCTGCTCCCTCGATTCAGCATTTTTCCCCCAACTTGTTCCACCCCCTTCCCATCCTCTTCTGCAGGGAACCTACAAGGGGGGGGGGGGGGGCGATCATGAAGCAGATGCTGCAGCACTACAAGCAGACACAAAAAAGGGGTTGAATTAGCAGAAGTTTGAACCTTGTGAGCCGTAGAGACAGTCATCAAAGGTTCAACCCCGGCTACTGCTCACAAGTTTTCAAATGTGAGCTAATTCAACCCCTGTTTGTGTCTGTCACCCAGGGCTTAGCAGAGTGGTGTTCTGCCAGCTTTTTTCAGGACCTGAGGAAGGAGAGCAGAGCCGGCAGTGTAAATCAGTTGTGGCGGGTGAAAGGACGATGGGAGTCACACCGGTAGGGGTCTAGGGATGGAGGAGCATAGGATTATTAAGGAGGAAGAAGAGTGTGAAGGGCACGTCCGGGGTATATGTTTGAGGAAAGAGAAGGTTTACCCTTCATCCTGGCCCTCACCCCTCACACAAGTAATGCCTGGCCCAGGCTCCTTTCCTCCTCCCCATCCCCACTCACCAGTCCCACTCTCTTGTTGCTTGCACATTAAGCCCTGAATATTCATGCCTTCCATGTAGCCGCGTGATGCCTGCACATGAGAGTCAACACAGCGGCGCCAACCAGACGTGGCTAATAAGGAAAAACTTTCAGACCTGATCAACACTAATATCGCCTTGAACAAAAGCCAAACTATGCAGCAAAAGGTGGAGCTCAATGATGTTGCCTGTTTTAGCTTATAATTGAATCATCTGTGTTGTTCTTTTAAGCAAATGTATTTCAAGAAATGCCCTAAATGACACGTTGTACCGCTGCTAAGCATAGAAAAAAAAATACTCAGCACCTGATACAGAGCTTTATTGCACTGCTTGCAATTTACAGTATATGGCTCCAATTATTTAGTAAAGTACTGGGATGCTGTCATCAGGACACTTCAAACTTGTTCTTGGGATCCCTTCCAGCCTCCTGCCCCCACCCCCATTCATAATCAATATATAATGAGATATCCTGGGGTCCCAAGAACAGGTTTGATAAGCCGTACTCTGTTATTCTTCTTCTTTTCTAGCCCATTTGGGGGACAGTTTTCAAGAGCGCCTGCATTGTGGGGTTTTTTTTTTCCCTGCAGACTTTGCACCAATTCTTAAAAGGAAAGTATATGTGTATTTTCCCTTTGAAAACTGCCTAGGGTAAAAGCACCCACAGAGGATTTTTCTGCAGATAGTTTTTTTACTGAAAATAACATATAGTTTTGCAAATGCAAAATTGCATGTGTAGTTGCCTCTCCTTTTACTTAATCCCACCTCTCATCCCACCTACTTTTTCTCCCTGGTAAAAGAACAGTGGTGGTCCCGCTTCACAAGTGGGAGCAGAGAGGAGGCTAGAAAGTTAGCTTCAACTCGGTGATGGCAAAATTAATGGAGACTCTGCTGATGAAAAGGATAGTGAACTATTTAAAATTTGGTGGGTTGTTGGCCCCCAAGCAGCATGAATTCACCAGGAGAAGATCCTGCCAGACAAATCTGATTGACTTTTTTGATTGGGTAACGAGAGAACTGGTTCAAGGAAGAGTGTGCGATGTGATTTTCTTAGATTTCAGCAAAGCTTTCGATACAATCCCTCATAAGAGGCTCTTGAATAAAATGAAAAGATTGGGTTTGGGCGCCAAGGTGGTGGAGTGGATTACTAACTGGTTGACTGACAGGAAACAATGTGAAATGGTAAATGGAACCTGTTCTGGAGAGAGAATGGTGTTAAGTGGAGTGCCTCAAGGATTGGTTTAGGGACTAGTTCTGTTCAATATCTTCATGAGCGACATTGCAGAGGGATTAGAAGAAAAGGTTTACCTTTTTGCGGATGATACTAAAATCTGCAACAGAGTGAACACACCTGAAGGAGTAGATTGAATGAAATGTGATTTAAGAAAAATTGAAGAGTGATCGAAGATTTGGCAGCTGTGATTCAATGCCAAGAAGTACAGTGTCATGCACCTGGGGTGCGGAAATCCAAAAGAGCTGTACGTGATGGTGGTGAAAGATTATCATGCACGGACCAGGAGAGGTACCTTGAGGTGATTGTGTCTGACGATCTGAAGATTGCAAAGCAATGTGTCAAGGTGGTAGCTAAAGCCAGAAAGATGCTGGGCTGCATAGAGAAAGGTATAAATAGCAGGAAACGAGAAGTGATAATGCAGATCCTTTGTGAGGCCTCACCTGGAGTAAGTACTGTGTTCAGTTCTGGAGATAGAGACAGGATGGAAACTGTACAGAGAAAGGCGACCAAAATGGCATGGGGCCTGTTTCAGAAAACCTACGAGGAGAGACTGAAGGATCTTAATATGTATACCCTGGAGGAGAGGAGGTGTAAGGGAGATTTGATACAGACCTTCAGATACCTGACAGGTATCAATGATGCACAAACTTCAAACATTTTCTGCTGGAAAAGAAAGAGTAGAATTAGGGATCATGATATGAAACTCCAGGGGGGACAGCTAAGAACCAATATCAGGAAATATTTCTTTACAGAGAGAGTGGTGGATGTCTAGAATGCCCTCCCACAAGAGGTAGTGAAGACGAGAACAGTTAATGAATTCAAAAGAGCATGGGACAAACACTGTGGATCCCTAAAGACTTAAAGAAAGTGATGGTATAATGGGGGTAGCCTGCATGGAGTGGCAGTTCTGCTCTTAACAGAATACATGGGGGTAATATGGATGGAACAACAGTTACTGTCATAAGGAAATGCTGGGTAGACTAGATGGACCATTTGGTCTTTTTCTGCCGTCATTAATATGTTACTATGTTACTATGTAAAGTATATGCACTGCTGATCCCTGCATGCACTTTTATCTGTGAGCAATTTTTATACAGCCCTATTTACCCGGATGAATGGCTTAGGACAGTTGCCCTACTTATGTGCAGTATTTGTATCTCAGGCCTTCAGAATACAATAGGATATAACATATGCAACACTGTCACGTGCTTTAGTGATATTAACTGGATGCTGGACTGCAGAAGTTAATTCTATATGTGATCACTGTGCCTTTTATTAAGGGGCTTATGTACTAAGCCATGTTAAAATTGTCCAATTAATGCAGCTTAACCTGCCACTTTTAATGCAGGCATTATCTGCCAATTTAATGCCAATGTATTAAAGGGCATTAAGCCTTTGCACATTGGACACTAAAAGTGAGTTTTATCAATAACAACTTCTGTGTTACAAGCAACATTAACACCAGCCTCAGTGAGAACTCTGAATCCCCACACCCCCACAGTGCTGACAATGGGGGTTTTAAGGGCCCAGTGTCCCCTCATCCACCCTATCTGAAGTGAGTAAAATAAAGATGGGGACAGGAGAGAGCACAACTCCGCACATGGACACCCGCACGTTTGTTTTAAATTCACCTTTTAAGTGTTAAGTGCTTTCATTAGTGTTAACACAGTTTATTACATAAACCCCTAAGTGACAAATTGAAATCTTTAAACAAGAATCCTGATTAGGGGGTTTATCTGGGCTGGCCTTTTCAAGTCTGATTTTCAAAGCCATTTATTTGCATGCAACGGCTATTAATCAAGTTTACTTAGGGAATAGCCACTGCTATTAATTGCATCAGTAGCATGGGATCTTCTTGGTGTTTGAGTGATTGCCAGGTTCTTGTGGCCTGGTTTGGCCTCTGTTCGAAACAGGATGCTGGGCTTGATGGACCCTTGGTCTGACCCAGCATGGCAATTTCTTATGTTCTTTTGTTCTTAACATGGTTTTATCCACTTAAGGCTGTTATGAAACAGGGCTCATCCCAATTTCATGCATACTTTGAAATGTCTGGAGATAGGTGTTACGATTCCTCCCATAGCTGGAGCTACGGGAGGCCTCTCACCTTTCTCTGGAGGCCGCACCGAAGCCGGGGCCTCGCCTGATCTGGTTGCTCAGCTTTTGCTCCATGGCCTGGGAGGCCTTCGACGTCCTCGGTATCTGCCTGAGGCCTGCTTCAGTCTTCACCTGGACTTCCTGGTTTGGGCCACGCCCTTCTCCCTAGGGGTCAGCCCGCAGTTCTTCTCTCCAGTTATAGGGCCAGCCAGGTGTGGCCCATCTGAATTCCTCCCAGGGAGTTGCTTGTTCCTGTCCTATATAGGGACTTCCTCTTCACTCAGTCCTTGCTTCGGCAATGGTGCTAGTCTACCTAGGCTATGTCTCCCTTGGACTGCCTGATGTTCCTGCTTGTTCCTGATGTTCCAGTCCTGATGTTCCTGCTTGTTCCTGATGTTCCAGTCCTGATGCTCCAGAATGTGGGACCCATGCCTCTGAGAGTTCCTGCTTCTGTTCTGAGTTCCTAGACTCTTGCTTCTGATTCCTAGATCCAACTCTGGAGGACCTGAGGGGTTTCCACTACCCTGGGCTGAGTGACTTCCCGAGCTTCTCCTGCTCTTCTCGTGGTCTGCGACCAACCTCTGAGCTGTGTAGGGCGCGAAGGAGATAGTGTGGTCCGCGACCGTCCATTGGGGCTGCCCGTTGGCAATGGAATGGTAGGGCGCCTGAGGGTCCTGCTCATCCCTCTTGTTCTCGTCTTCGTCCTGAACTCCTCTGTGCTTTGCTCCAAGTTCCAAGACCTTGCCTTATCCGCTTCAGTCCTGTGCCAACCTGACCTCCGTCCGGCCTGCTGCCTCTGCTGCTCCCTGCCGCAGGTCCGAAAGGGCTGGGAACAGTTGGAGGACTGTTCAGAGACCACCATAATAGTGTGGTCTCCCAGGGCGTGTGGGTCAGTGGAGTGGCCAGGACTTGGACCGTCTTCACCACTGCAAGGGCACACCTCACTTCCCTTCCACCTAGAGAGCCTTGGTATGCCAAGCCTCGAGTGCTTGCTCGAGACTGATGCTAGCCATAACAATAGGTATTCTGGGAGGCAGAATTACAGGCATAACCTTCTGCATGTACCAGGACATTTCCCTGCAGGTTTCAAAGTGAACTTGTGCACATAAGTTTGCTTTAAAACTTTGAGGTAAAGTTTGCACATAAAACGTATGCACAGGTTTTACTCCAGTGCACACAGTTATAAAATTACCTTCCTTCACAAGGAAAGCAAACCGTTTAAGAAAGAATTTGAAAATTTCCAGAACATTCAGCCGTTCATATAGTTCCGCCTTATAAAGTTTCTTCCTAAGACCTGCAACAAGTTTTCAGTATATTTAAGCCTTTTTGTCAGTTCCTTTGATCTGACATCTGGTCCTATAGCAGCCAACACCCACAGATAGACAGTCCTCCTAGTCTCCACACAGCAATTGTGTGTCTTTCCAGGCAGGCAGTTTCCAGCTCACTCACAGAGAGAGAGCTTTCCCATGCATGGTCTTTCTCTATCCCTAGACAGGATGCAGCCCTGTGTTTCCCCACTTGGCTTATAATGTTCTGAGAGCCCTAGTGTTCGCTATTTACTGACTGAAAATAATCCCCTACTCTTCTCATCAGCCTTTTTTTTTTAGTGTTCTCTTAAATTCCAGGCATACATTAGTGACCAGGACACAGAATTAACACTTTCCTAATGATAACATATTTTTAAGTAAGCATTGCTTTCCGTACAATGGTTCAGGTCATGTACTATACCAGCAGTGCAAGTCCTAATCTGCTATAATTGATGTGGTGTGCATGATACAACTACCCCATCACAAAGTCCAATGTAGGCAGCAGAAGATGAATTACAAAGTCTCTTTCCAAGAACCTTTCCAGTTGTCTGTCATGAGAATGTCCTAGTAATATTGTTGCTGGACAGCACAGAGTAAGGCAGTCCTTATTTTGTGGATATGAAGGAACTCCATAGCAATTTGTGTCTGTTCTCATTCATGAAATTCAATAAGTTTCACAATTAGATAAGAATAAAAAAAAAATCATAAACCTTATGTATAATCCTGGTATAGTTTAGGCTTTTACATTTATTCCTTGATTTCTTGTTGTTATTAATATTGTGTTTCCAATCTGTGATCTAATAAATGCTACCCGTGAGTGAGAATAATAGGATTTGTGATTATAATTATATTATGGATTGTCATTTTTTAGTCCACCTCCAGTTAACAATTGAATCTGTGGTGATTAAATAATAATAGATTTGTCTATCACTGATTTATATAGGGATTCTTTTGAATTTTGTAACAATAATTACAGTAAATGTATGCCTTCAGTATACAAATGGGCCTACTGTAATCTAAATTGGGAAGATCATTGCTAATCTGAGCAGTGGAAGAGTGATATTTCATTTTTTGGGACTACCTGTGAGCTGTGTTACAAAATAATACTAGACTCCAGTCTCCGTGATATGATCCTATTCATATATTTATGCAGGAATATTCTAGATTATTTCACAATGTAACCAACATAGCAGAAGCATTGATATGAATTTTTGTATATAGTGCCTTATTTGTTTGATTTACTATCTTTATTATAATGTTTTGACTGTATGTAGCATATAACAATGCATATAGCTAAGACTATTTTGCCCAGGACTGACATATATTTTTACATTTCCAGGGCATTTACAGATGCAAACTAGAAAACCAATTTTTAAAAGTGAATATCCAGTGTAGGCAATAAGAAATGGAAATTCTTATCTACAAATAGGCCTGAACACCAGCAGCATCTGGAATGGCACAGTGAGCAAATCAAATACAACATGGCATTATTATTCATTTTGTGATTATAACTGTTCTATAACTATATATAACCAAAGTTAATACTACATAGTTGGATTGTGTTTCTTTAAACACACACAAATATACTCTGTAGACTGGATAGGCCAGTCTGAGCATTGGCAGAGATGGAAGCTGGTAGCAAATTTAGCAGTTGGTAAAATAATAAGACTGAAAAATAAACAGGCAATAAAATCTAGTTAGTGTATTTTACTTGCATATTTTTCGTTAATATTCATGTGTAAAGCTTAAATGCATGGCACATCATATATCGTGCCAAAATCTATTCCTGGTGTGTGATATTTATGCAACCCCTATTGAAGAGAATATTGAAGAGGTAATCAGCGGCACCTGTTCATAGGAAATCTAGATTAGAGCAAATATACTGCAGATTGTGTGCCTGAATTTTCACATATCGAATGGAATCATTGGCATGATATCAAGTGCTTCTTTTCACAATCATTAAATGTAAGTTATTCCTCCTCATATTGTTTTTATTGTATTATAGCTGCCATGGAGCAGGAGGGAAAGATCAAAGAGCCTGGATACTGAACTGTAGAGATGTGCAGAGGGAAGCCATACGTTACATTCGGGATTCGGATTCGTCGGGGGGCAGATACGTTGCATTCGGCCGTATGGTGCCCCGATACGTTAATACGTCGATTCCTATTCGTTTCCCCGCTAAAGTTAAATTAACTACAACCCCCCACCCTCCTGACCCCCCCCCCCCCAAGACTTACCAAAACTCCTTGGTGGTCCAGCGGGGGGTCCGGGAGCCATCCCCTGCACGCACACCCTCGGCTGCTGTTTCAAAATGGCGCCAATAGCCTTTGATCTACTATGTCACAGGGGCAACCGGTGCCATTGGTCAGCCCCTGTCACATGGCCATCGGCTGCCACAGAGAAGACTTTTTCAATTCTTTAATAACGGAGACGTGTAATATTGTGTAAAAATGCCCGACTCTGGCTGAGTTTCGCCACAATTAGTGGCTGCCTCAAGTGCTTATATATGAAAGAGCAGTAGTAAATTGAAAATCCAAATTAAAATCCGCAGTGCCCATATATCCTTTGTTTACACGTCAGCACAGACCGTCTCCACAGTGGAGACGGTCTGTGCTGAAGTGTAAACAAAGGATATATGGGCACTGCGGATTTTAATTTGGATTTTCAATTTACTACTGCTCTTTCATATATAAGCCCCTGAGGCAGCCACTAATTGTGGCGAAACTCGGCCAGAGTCAGGCATTTTTACACAATATTACACGTCTCCGTTATTAAAGAATTGAAAAAGACTTCTCTGTGGCATTCACTTCTTTGTTGTTTCCTCACGGCTTTACTGGATCGCCTACCTTGTTGCTTTTTGGGTACATGGCCATCGGCGCCATCTTGTGCTCCTATCATGTGACAGGTGCTGACCAATGGCACTGGTAGCCCCTGTGACATAGTAAGCGCAAAGGCTATTGGCGCCATTTTGATTACTGGCAGCCGACGGCCCGAGTGCAGGAGATCGCTCCTGGACCCCCGCTGGACCACCAGGGACTTTTGGCAAGTCTTGGGGGACCCTCCTGACCCCCACAAGACTTGCCAAAAGTCCAGCGGGGGTCTGGGAGTGACCTCCTGCACTTCGGCCATCGAATGCCAGTATTCAAAATGGCGCTGATCGCCTTTGCCCTCACTATGTCACAGGGGCTACCGGTGCCATTGGTCAGCCCCTGTCACATGGTAGGAGCACAAGATGGCGCCGATGGCCATGTGACAGGGGCTGACCAATGGCACTGGTAGCCCCTGTGACATAGTAGGTCAAAGTCTATCGGCGCCATTTTGAAACGGCACCCGAGGGTGTGAGTGCAGGGGATGGCTCCCAGACCCCCCGCTGGACCACCAGGGAGTTTTGGTAAGTCTTGGGAGGGTCAGTAGGGTGGGGGGGGGGGTTTGTTTAAATTGGCTCCTTTAGGCTGCCGAATAATTCGGTGAATATTCGCTGTATTCGTGGGGAATCGCGATACATTTCGCTTCCCCACGAATACAACGAATAGGGCCCTATACGTTGTGGATTCCCAATTTGTAGGGAACGAGTGCACACCCCTACTGAACTGTACCTTGCATACAGTTCTCAATCCATTCTCCCTTCTCCGGAGCAGGAATAACTCAATTTACAGCATACTTAGCTAAACACATATTTCTACTCATCTCAAGCAAGCAAATGTATCTCTTTGAACAACCAAGCCTCATGTTGTCATAAATTCATAGTAGCTAGAGATATGAGATTTTGCTGATGAAATATAAAACCAGAGAAGAAATACCAGGACTAGAGAGAACTGCTGGCAACATGAGAAATTTGCCATTTGGCCAGTTAGCAGAATAATATAAAATGCATCTTTTAGGTAATTTGGACTTCATCGTTAAATATTGTCAGTATATTTTTTTTTTAAATCACATTCTGCAGGTGAGTAAATGTAGGACTTTATTGTGGGACTAAAGTGTTGATATATGGAAACAAAACATAAGCATTTTTATGTTATAGAAATAATTAGTTTTGTTAACTTAAAAATATTAGATTGATAATTTATTTTGCTATAGTATTCTTTTATTATTGCTCAAGTATGGTATACATCTCGGAGTGCTGAAAGAACTGAGAAATGAAATTACAGACCTGCTATTGGTAATCTGTAAACTAACATTAAAATCGTCCGTAGTACCCGAAGACTGGAGAGTTGCCAATGTAATGCCAACATTTAAAAAGGTATCCAGGGTGATCCAAGAAACTATAGACCAGTGAGTCTGACTTCCAGTTCATTGTCCTCCCTTTTGGATTACATGGCACCCCAACAACATTTCAGAACTTGATCGACCGCCTGCTCCGCCCACATCAAGAGCATGCAGCCACCTGTTTGGATGATATCGTGGTGTACAGCCCAGATTAGAAGACACTTAAGCCAACCAGGCCATGCTAATCAGTCTGAGGAAAGCAAGACTGACGACCAACCTAGGAGGGCAAGAAGTCAGTATCTTGGCTACCATCTGGAGAAGGGCAATGTCCATCTGCAGACCTGGAAGATTGAGCCAATCACCCGGGTGCCAGTCTTGCAAACAAAACAAAACTGAAAGCATTCTTAGGCCTCATGGGGTATTACAGAAGGTTTATCCCCAATTACTCAGAGAAGGTGGAGCCTCTCAGAAGACTGTTGTTGAAGAAAGCACCAGAGAAGGTCCAGTGGTCAGCTGAAGCAGAAGAGGAACTGGTCCTGAGGCATCAGTCTGCACCGAACCCTTCACGGTGCAGACTGATGCCTCAGAAGTAGGCTGGGAGCAGTCTTAGAGTCTTAGTCCAAGAGGATGGCCAAGAACATCCTGTGGCATACATTAGTTGGAAGCTGATGCCATAAGAGAGGCAATACTCAGTGGTCAAGAAGGAGGCCTTGGCAGTCAAATGGGCCTTAGAGGCCTTGCACTGCTACTTGCTGAGTTGGCAGTTCACGCTCCTAAAGGACTACCAACCAGTCCTATGGATAAACAGAAATAAGTAGTCTTAAGGTGGGTGATGAGATGGTTCCTGGCCCTACGGCCCTTCAACTATAAAATATGACATAGGGCAGGCAGGAAAAACACCAATGCAGATTTCCTGTCTAGAGAGGTGTCCCTAGAACAGGCATGCACTCATCCCGACAAGGCTGAGTTGAGGGGGAGGGTATATGAGTGAATCTATAGGAAAATCCCTTAGACTACCTTAAGCTGTCTTACACGGTCCTCCTAAAGATCCAGACCCACAAGGAATCCTGGGTGAAGGGAAGAGCCCTTCACTAGAGTTTAAGGGCCTAGAAGGGTTAGAGAGGCCTCGGGGAGCAGGAATGAACCCAGTTTATGTGATGATCTGCTATGTGTAATGTCAGTGCTACCAATTCTGCACGGTAAGCTGCATTAGTTTTCTGTTTTGTTTTCTCACTGTAAATAAATTTGCACCTAAGGAAACAGCCAGAATCTGCCTACTTATTCCTCTTGGCTGTTTCCTAAGCCACAACTAGCCACGATACCACATGGTTATTCATCCTTTTAAAAAGTACAAAGACTAGGGGACACATAGGGGCGGATTTTAAACCCCCTGCTCGCGTAAATCCGGCCGGATTTACGCGAGCAGGGCACTCCCACGCCGGCGCGCCTATTTTGCAAAGGCCGCCAGTGCGCGCAGAGCCCCGGGACTCGCGTAAGTCCCGGGGTTTCTGAAAAAGGGCGTGTTGGGGCATGTCGGGGGCGTCGCCGAGTGACGCCACGTTTGGGGGGTGTGGCGTGGCGTTTGGGGGCGGGCCTGGGGGCATGGCGCCAGCCCGGGGGCATTCCGGGGGCGTGGCCGTGCCCTCCGGAACAGCCCCCGGGTCGGGTCTCGGCGCGCCAGCAGCCCGCTGGCCCGCGGGGATTTACGTCTGCCTCTGGCAGGCGTAAATCAATGGATAAAGGTAGGGGGGGTTTAGATAGGGCCGGGGGGGGGGGTGGGTTAGGTAGGGGAAGGGAGGGGAAGGTGAGGGGAGGGCTGCCCAAAATCGGCAGCCTTGCGCGCGCCAATCCTGGATTTTATAAGATATGTGCGGCTACTCGCGTATCTTATAAAATCCAGCGTACTTTTGTTTGCGCCTGGTGTGCAAACAAAAGTACGCGAACGAGCAATTTTTTAAAATCTACCCGACAATGAAGTAACTTACATTTAAAACCAATAAGAGAAACTATTTGTTTATTCAACGCATAATTAAGCTCTGGAATGTGTTGCCAGAGGATACAGTGAAAGCTGTTACTGTAGCTGCATTTCAAAAAGATAGATAAGTTCCTGGAGAAAAAGTTCATAAACTATTATTAAGCTAGAGTTGCAGAAAGCCACTGCTTATCCCTGGGAAAAGCAGCTTGGAGACTATCTATCGTTGGGATCCTTTCAGATACTTGTGACCTGGATTGGCCATTGTTGGAAACAGGATGCTGGGCTTGATAAACCTTTTGGTCTGATCCAGTATGGCAAATCTACTGTTCTTATGAGTAGTTGCCTAGTCAATTGTGCTGAAAATGTGGGAGGTGAAATGGCCGTTTTGTATTAATGAGTAAAAGAATTATAGATTCCTGAGCATAGCTCCTGCTGCTTGAATCAGCTGTGGAGGCAGCAATCATAGGTCCCTAGAAGCAGGAAGTCCTAGGCATTGCTTTATAGTTGATCCTACTGGCAAAAGTCAGAGCACACATACACTAGGCTCTTTGAGGGGGCCACAGTCTGTGGCCCTTGGCCAGCAACCACCATTACAATAGCTGGGCTATATGAGAGGGGAGGGGCAAGGGGTTAAAAATGCGAGATAAACCCTACATAGTAGTGAATGAACATTGCTGGTGCCATAACCCAAGTAGGAACCAGTTCATAACAAAAAAAAAAAAAACCCACAAGGAAACTGCCAGGTCGAAAAAGCAAGAAATATATAGGACTTAAATCTTTTCTTTCTTTTTTCTGAAACATTTCAACTCTCACATTATACATTTTTTATTTATTTATTTGCATTTATGAATCGCTTTCCAGATAAAATCTTATCGCCCAAAGCGATGTACAAAATAAACATAAATACAATAAAAATATGCATAAAATAATAAAAAACAAACCCAATTCAAACAAACGCAAACATTAAAGATATACATAGCAACAGTTCAAGAAGAACATATGGTAAAACAAACGAACCTGGTGAAATGTATGTGACTACCAGGGCACAGCTATGTCTGGCACAAAATAAATCTAAGGGACAGGTGTAGCAGTTGCAGTAACTCATCTGTTTGATGCAAATATAAAACATCTTCCTGTATTCATAGCAGCAGCAAAAAGCAGAAAAAGTTGGCAGAAACTGTGCCTGCTCAATAAATGCACAGTAAAACACTTGGCAAATACAAGCTGTTAAGGCTGCTAGAATGTAATTTGTTATTACCTGTCAGCTGCTATTTCAAGTGTTCTGGGCTTCAATTCATAGGGCAGAATGCAGGTTTTGCTTTCATCACTGACCATAACAAAAAAATATCGGTATTATCTTTGTAACATGCAGAAGTATAACGACCATCTGAGGACTTCAATGGTTTTTTATTAACGGCTTTAGTCAAAGCAGTTTCACACGCAGGGATCCTGGTCTTCTAATGTTACTATATTAGGTTCAGCATCAGAGCCATCTGCTGGTACAAGCCTGGCATCTCGAAGGGCCAGATGCTTGGCTCCGAGGTAACATTCTCGAGCAGTGGCATCTAGATGTCGGCTCTTCTTTCTTGGCCTTTTTCCTAGCTTTGCTGGTGGACCAGCCACTTGGGCTGCAGTGCTCCTGCTGTAACAATAATTTGTCCTTTGATTTCTTTTCCCTTTGACTGTGAGGAATGCTTCAGAACCTAGTGCCCTTAATGGTTAAAAGAGGTGCTTCACTGTGCCTAAATATGTTTTCTGCATGACTGTGCATGCCTCTTCTAATGCCGCCTGCATGCCAGGGCTTATCCTTCTTGACTTTTTTTCTGTGCCAGCTGCAATTGAAACTATTATGCCAACCCTAGAACAATCTACTCGTGGTTTAAGTGACTTATTTCCCTTTACATGTGCTTCCAAAATTGCTCTATTTCAGGAAGAGAACAGTACTTCAGCCAATGACTTGTGCCTCATACAGTTCTGCCAAAATGAGAGGTACAATTCTAATAGTAGTTCATGGCAGAATGCCTCCCTTTGATTATGCAGATATGTAAAGCACATATTTTTGAGCTTACAGCTGTTCGCTGGTGTCAGCCATATTGCATGTTGGAGGAAGAATGGTGATCAGAGCTTTTCATCTGATATTCAGTGGACGCACACTGCAGCTTTGTGTTAGAAATGGGTTTTTATAACCAAGAAGTACATTGTGAAAGGCATCTGTACTCTGCTAGCCAACAGTTGCAGGGCAAGCACGGTTGGAGGCTTAAAAAATAAATTATGAGGCTGATATTCAGAAGTCATTTAGACGGATAACTGATAAAGTGGCGATATTAAAAACTGTATGCAGCTAAATTTTAGCTGCATAATGAATTATCCCTGTTAAGTTAGCCAGATAGCTATATCTGGCTAACTTAACTAGCCGCTTTATATATATAGATATATATATATATATATATATATATATCTATATATATAAAGCGGCTAGACACACACACTCACATACACAGAACATATGGAAGAAAGTTTCTCATAGAAATGCAAGTAAATGAGGTGAATAATTCCTATTTTAAGGCATTAAACTATGCTGCAACAACGTGGCTAGCTCGTAAGAAAGCAAAGGTTGCATATGTAATTGGTGCAGATTGCTAGAAATACTTGGCATTCTTTCTTTCATTATAAAGAGAAACAGATCTCTGGAGATAGCATGCAAATATTTTTTCAGGCCTCCAAAGGCAACTGTCTTAATTATAGCAGAAATTATTTAACTTTTCAGAGCACATTGATGATAAGCACTTGGAGAATCATCATTAGTTAGAACTGCAGTTGTAAAACTATTTTAGGAACAGCCAGTCTATAATTGTAAATTTGAGTTTTAAAGGGGGGGGGGGGGGGGGTTGGGGCTCATGCTTACACAGATTAATGTGATGTATATATATTCTTTAACATGTTCAATGGCAATCTACCACCATTTATAAATGTGCTATGAATTTCTTTAGTTTGCAGACTCTATGGTTTAAACAGGCATAGGAACTCATATTTAGAAACTTGTGGTTATAAGTAAAAAATAAACATGAAATGTTTAAGTAAAAAATAAACATGAAATGAAGTGTGAGATAATGCCCCTAGTGTTCCCCTATTTACTTGTGTCAGACCAAGCTAGATGCCTGGTCCACCTTCAATCCACTAAGTAGAGTGTGCTCTGTGGGCAGGATCCTGCGGGGCAGATGGAGCTCAGAGGGCATAACTAGATACTGGTGAATAAAAATTGGGATCCAGGTGGGGATAACCAGACCAGGCCCTGGTCTCCAGGAGGAAGGCAGCTCCTGAAATGTAAAACTGTCCAAACACTGAGCTGAGATGAAGCTGAACTGTGAGTACTAAGGGAAGATGTACTGAACTATAAGTAAAGAGAATACATTGTTCTGAAGGGAAGACAGTCTACTGTTGTACATGTATGAAGCTGTAATAAAGATATAGTTTTAGGAAATGCTGGAATCAGACTAGTTTTGTCTCCAGGCCTGTGGTAATCACCGCTCGTTCCCACATGTGTCATGCATGAGATTTTTTCTAAAGCTTTACACAGAAAAAAAAATAACCCAGCTTCCAAGAAAGTATCTGTTTGGAGTACAGAAAGAATTGTGAAAAGGACCAGTGGTTCTAAATGTAGTACAGAATACATGGGGCCTGTGGCTCTAAAACAAAGTACAGAGCACAGGGGGTGCACAGAACATGGTAGCTTGTGAAAGGGGGTGATTCAGAAACTGCACTGAAGAAAAAAAAAACAAAGTTTAAAAGTTTCAGGTAGAGAGGAAACAGTCAGTGGGCCTGGTTGCAGGGACAGCCAGGAAGTGGTAAGTTTCTACCGGCTAATGGGAGAAGCTGTTAGATAGCCAATTACAAGTGATTTAGTTATTGCTGGTTATGCAGGCTTTTGTTTTTTTAACTTTTTTTTGCCTTGAAAAAAGAAAGGAGGAAGGAACACTGGTGCAGCAGGGCTGTGCTGAACAGGGTGTAGCCCTGGAAAAGCTGCCAGAGTGTGCTGTGAATGGAAACAGGGCAGAACCCTCTTCTAGCAAGCAAGCCACTTGCAGGGAAGGTATGCAGCCATGAGAAAATCTGGAGTGGAGCATCTAGGGTACTGCAGCACCAGAATGCAGCAGTCTGAGAACATGACTGAAGGAAGCTGGCAAGCACTGATCCAGAATCTCCAGGAGGGAGATAGGAAGTTACGAGAACCTTGCAAACAGGGCCGGTGCAAGGGGATTGGGCGCCCTAGGCAATTTCAGCCTTGTGCCATCCCTGGTCGCAGCCCCGACTCCTCCCCCACCCTCCCAACCCCTCCTCCAAAAGAAAACTCACCTGGTGATCCAGTGGGGGCCCAGGAGTGATCTGCCACTCCAGGGGCCTCGGTTGTCACTAATCAAAATGGCGCTGGTGACCTTCAGCCCCTACCATGTGACAGGGGCTACCGGTGCCATTGGTTGGCCCCTGTCACATGGTAGGGGCTAAAGGGCACCAGTGCCATTTTGGTTAGTGGCAGCCGAGGGCTCAGGAGCAGCAGATTGCTCCCGGGCCCTCCGCTGGACCACCAGGGGGCATCAGGAGAGTGCCACAGGGGGGGGGAGGCAGAGCGCCACGGTAGGCAGCAGAATTTTGAAAGGGTACTTTTTGCCCTTTCAAAATTCTGCCGCCTACCACGGCACCCCCCACCACTCGGCAACCTAGGCATAGGCCTAGCTCACCTAGTGGTTCCTCCGGCCCTGCTTGCAGAGTCAGCGGGTCTGGGCTGAGCAAGAACAGAACCAGGAAGCACACTGGGCCGTGGTCAACTTCTGTTTGGAGTGGAGCCTTGTGGCCTTGTCAAGAAGTGGTGTGTCAGAGTGACTAGGAAGGGGCACTACAGAGTGGCCAGCAGGCTTCAACACCAATTGGCCAGAGGAAGGTCCTGAGGAAGACCCTGTCAGGTACCCAAACACTACCAGGAGTCCAGAGACTGCTCTCGTGAGAAGCCCCGAGAAGGGGGTAGTGAAGAACCCTGTGATAGGGGTCACAGAGAGCCCTGGAGGAGGCAGTATTGAGAAGTTGGAAGTTGGCACTACTACCGGGAGTCCAGAGACAACACCTGTGAGAAGCCCAAAGAGAGAGGGCATGGAAAGGCAAGCAAGAGATGCCATGGAGAGCCGAGAGGGTGGCTCTGTGGAGACCGCAGCGAGTGAGGCTGTGGAGGAGCCATCGACCAGTGTGGGCGAGTGACCAGAGGTGGAAACTGTGGAGAGCCCAGAGGAAGGCGCTATGGAAAACCTGGAGGAAGAGTCCACGGAGAGCCCAGAGAATGGCACTATGAAGACTCCAGCAACTGAAGATACAGAAGAGTCAAGGAGAAGCTTTACCTCAGAGATACCAGATGCCAGGAAGCAGATGCAACTACTTATAGAGGAATCAGCACTGGTGGTTCCCCAGTCAGTTCATAAAGCTTCATTGGGATGGAATTCAAACCTGGAGAAAGCAAAGTACTTAATTAAAGGACTGGGGATGTGCACTGCGCAAATGGCACACTGGGTGTAGGTTATTAGAGATGTGCTTTGGGTAAATATTTTGTGTCGGGCTTCATTTTGGGGCCCCCCACGGGAATTTCGTTTTTCCCGCGGTTCGGGTTTTTTTTTTCCGGGGGCCACGATTTTCGGGTTAGTGTGCACTATCAGGAGTAAGTGCATACTAACTCCCGTTAGTGTGCACTAACTCCTGATATTGCACACTAACCTGGCAGAGTTAGTGCGCACTATCAGGAGTTAGTGCACACTAACTCAAAAATGAATTTTTTCCGAAATTTCAGAAAAAATTAAATCGTTTTTCGGTTCTCCCGAACCATTCCAAATTAGGAAATTTCGTTGACATTGCCTAATTCGGGAAAACGATTGCACATCCCTATAGGTTATGAAACTGTCAAATAACCCTAAGAGATGGGCTGAGCATGTCACAAGATCCCCATTCCCAAGCGTAGCTGGTGGGAAGCCAGAAAAAGAGGAATGGGATGCCATGGACTCTCTTGGATGGGATCCAGGAAGGAGTAGGGATGCATGACCCAGCGGGTTCAAGCAGAGAGGAGGAGTATGGAGATAGTGCTCCTTGTGTTCCCCTATTTACCTGTACAGGACCAGTCTAGATGCCTGGTCCTCCTTAAATCCACTAAGGAGAGCATGCTCTGTGGGTGGGATCCTGTGGGACAGGTGGAGCTCAGAGAACATAACCAGGGACTGGGGAATAAAAGTTGGGATCCAGGTGGGGATAACCAGACCAGGACGAGGTCTCCAGGAGGAAGACAGCTCCTGTAATCTAACACTGTCCAAACACTGAGCTGAGACGAACATGAACTGTGAGTACTGAGGGAAGCAGTACTGAGCTGTAGGTAAATAGAGTACACTGTTCTGAAGGGAAGACAGTCTACTGTTTTGCATGTGTGAAGCTGTAATAAAGATATACTGTTTTAAGAAATGCTGGAATCAGACTAGTTTTGTCTCCAGGCCTGTGGGAATCACCACTTGTTCCCACATGAAGGGCTCTGATTGTTTTGCTCTTATGAAAATAAAAATAATATTCTGAAATTTAGAAGCATTTTCAGGTTAACAACCCTGTTATTCAAACAGAGACAACTGGTTCAGTATGTGGTTTTATTTTGTTAATCTTGTAATTGTGACTATTTTCTTAAAGCCACAGGAAGTCGGAGAAAAAAATCCAACGCTCAGTTGTAAGAATCAACAAGAAGGAGAGAGCGTGGAACAATTAAAGTAGTCCTTACTAGAAGTAGTAGTGCAAACGATTAATCTTCATTGTAATGGTGAGACTCCATACTCCATTAAAACAGAGTAATGTATTGTTTTAGTGTATTTGAAACATACTCCGAGGTCCCTCCCATTGCAGCCCTCTGGGCGAAACAAGGTTGCCATGTCAAGGGGGACATTACTCTGTTGTAATGGACCTTTTTTTATGCTAAGAAGTTATGGAGTCTCACCATTACAATAAAGATTAATCATTTGCACTATTATGTCTAGTAAGGACTACTTTAATTGTTCCATGCTCTCTCCTTCTAGTTGTGACTATTTTGTTCCATACAGCATGTGCCAAATCTGGTCTTCAGCAACAGTGCCTAAAAGAAATTGGGTCGTAGTCCTTACTAGAAGTAAGGAGCCTGCAAAATAAATATTGAACTGTTTGGAACCACATCTATATGGGGCATGGAAGATGTGCTTGTTTATTGAACAAATGGGGTATCCAGAACTCACCAGCAAATTTAAAATAAATCGTAGAAAATATTTTTACAGTCAGCACATTCAACAATCAATCTATGGAATGTATTGTCAGAGAACCTGGTTAAAGTGACTATCATAACAGGCTCTGAAAGAGGTTTGGACACGTTCCTGGATGAAAAGTTCATAAAACATTATTAGCCAGGTAGACTAGGGAAAGTCATTGCTATCCCTGGGAGTGAGTAACAAGAAATAAATCTACTTTATTGGATCTTTGGTGTACTTGTTACCCAGACTGGTCACTGTTGGAGACAGGATGCTGGGTTTGATGGACGTTGGTCTGACCCAGCATGGCGCTTCTTATTTTCTTATAAGGTACTGTCAGTGAGCCACAGTAGAATTCCTGCCCTAAACCTGCATATCATGAAGGGACCATATAACTGAAACGCTGGCCGAACTTCACTGGCTACCCATAGAACAAAGAATAAAATACAAAGCACTATGCACCATATATAAACTAATACATGATGAAAAAGTGGACTGGCTAAACACCGCACTACAGGTACACGTCCCACACAGGAACCTTCATTCAGCAAACAAAGCACTCTTAACCATTCCCTCAGACAAGACAGCGAGACTAACACAGTTAAGAGAGAGGGCATTGTCTTTAGCAGGACCCACACTCTGGAACACAATGCCTTTGGAGATCAGATTACAGAGAGACCCCAAAACATTCAAGAGAAGTCTAAGGACATGGCTTTTTAAACAAGCCTTTTATAAAAAGACCGGAGAATAGAAAATACACTGGAATACACAGCACTATTCTCATAAATGTGCATTACAATATTTTAACATATTGAGTACACAATGAATGTAATAAGATAACACAGTAAATGTGATTTTTTTGACCTGTAAAAGTACCTTCTAGGTACACCTGGCCAGAACCTACATCACTAAACATTTGTACGTATTTTTATGATTTAATGTAACCGAAACTTAATGGCACCAGTTAGAATATACTATAGTACGCTTACTCCAAACTTACTTATGTGCCTACATGTAAACTATTGCGATGGTATATAATTTAGCGACGGTATAGACAAGTAAATAAATAAATAAATAAATAAATAAAATTTTTTGCCTCGGTTATCATCAAATGTTTATCAAATCTCACCATACAACTTTACTTAATTTGTATCTTTTCTGCCATTGTTTGCTTTTGCCATATGAAGGAAATATGGGGCAGATTTAAGGATTTTACTCATACTGTACAGAATCCTGACTGATGGCAACAGTGCTGCTATTTGCACTTAGGTGACATTTAAAAATGAATGCCAAAAACCTTGTGTTTGCACAAATAATGCTACATAGAGTTTAAATGAATCATCTCAAGACTTCCTGTGCAATATGAACAACTGGTCTACAGAAATGCACAATTGCTGCAGGACTTATGTACTCTTGCTGTTGGGGGGTTTATATGTAAAACTTTGAGTCTTTGAAACATAAATTGGGGAGGCAGGGAGAGCTGTTTCCATCTCTCTGGGAGTCTCAAAAATGTCCATAGAGGCTCCAGCACATCCCAGGTTCCTTTAAGCATTAGTGATATGTTGGAGGGGGCTTATAGGAGCTCTCAGGAACTTCTTGTTAAGCTATTTTATGAAAATGTAGTGTTTCTTGCTGATGGGATTGCCATCTCAACCCAGATGAGCTCAGAGACTGATCCAGTTCTGGTTTTGCCTGATTGAACAGGGACAATTGTTTTTCTTAAGGAAATTAGAAATGCCATTCTGCATGCAGAAGAGGCAAAATTCAGAACTGGATTGGCCCCTATGGGTTGGAGCTTCATTGGCATCCCCACTCACTTAGGGGTAGATTTTTAAAAAATATGTGCGCGCGTCCATGTGCTCTCCAACCACAAAATAATATTGCAATAATGTGGAAGCACCTAGTTATGATTCACCAGTTTATGCGGGACCTAACAGTCAGAGTAAATCTTCCTAAAGTCTCAAATCTATCATAATGATCCACCATCGATAGCACTTAAAAAGATATGCTTGTTTAAAATTTTATATATAAATAAAAACTTATCTTTAAAAAATCCAGAATGGCTTCATGTTCATAGCATTGCAGATTAATGTGTTGGATCATGTGTCCCAATACTAGCCATGTTTCAAAGAAATATATCCAACAGGGATTAGAACTTGTAAATTCTTTTCACACACTGCATGCTAATTCAAAGATTGTCAAACATGGCGTTTGCACTATCCTAGGGGAGGAGAGCAACGTTTATAAATCTTTAGAATGTACTATTATAGTGACCACTCAGAGACTAATTACTGAGAAAACACCAATCAAAATTAAAAAAAAACAAAGATCCAATCAGAGAACATCTTGAGCATTAAGAACATACAAAATTATTGTATGTGCTCAGATTAATGATTGCCATGCGAGTTCCTTATTTAAATCATTGGAAGCAACAGACGTAAGGTGAAAAATCCAATATTATTCACTGTAATTCAAAAGAGACTCCCTGTCTCCACCATGGGGTTTTTAGTGGAACATGTTCAAGTAATTGTATGAATGTATGTTTGAAGTCAACACAATGTTGAACAATTGGTGCAATAAGTTTACCCCTTCATGCAACTTCTGTGCCTCGTCATAGTTCTTTTGGTGTATCCTACATACAATTTGTTGCAAGGACATAGTGGGTAGACCAGAAAAGTAGAAAGACAGGTGGTATGGTATCTACCCACTATCTTGGTATTAGTGCTAGAATCTGTCCAGACTGAGCCAGCAATAGTGTTAACACAAAAATCACAGCTGTTTCATGCCAATTGTGAAAAAGTGGAATAAAAGTGGATCCTGCATACTGGCATGTACAGCTCTACCACAAATTTTGGAGCCGCGTGAGTATGCTACAGTCAGAGGCTCTTGAAACACAGAGTGGCATGATAGCACATTCAAATGCCAGTGAATGGATGATGCAATATAGGTTGATTTGTTAGTGTGTTGCAAAACACAGGCAGTCTCAAGCATAGTCGGTCATGCTCTAGATTCCAAAAGATTATCATGGTTATTTGAGTAAAGTGCTCTTCTGTAAGCCCGCCGAATCGTGGAGTAAGGATAGCCACGTTCTTGAAAACGTCATGCTGGCTCTTGCGCTTGTTTGTAATATTCTCCAGCATCAAAACAGATATGTCAAATTCTGAAAAATTGACTAATTGGAAGACCCAGTTTCAGAGAACGAGGGTGATGGCTTTGAACTGTCAAAAATTATTCCTCTCGAATGATTTGCGGAAAATTGTAGTTTGGAAAAAGTATAAGAAGGTGAAGAGAGGACTGTATTTTGATTGTTGCTGTCTTGGATTGTGTTAATGTGGAGCACTAACCATTAGTGTTTCCTATTTGGACTTTAATTTTCCTGCCAGCAGTTTTGGTAAAGACTTTTTGTTTTGAACAAGAGCACAGGTGTGAAGAATGTATAACCTCCCTTTTATCGGGTCAACTTCAGCTGTCACAGGGTTGTGAGTGACTTTTCGACAGCCCTGGAACAGATTAAACCAGAGTTCACACCAGTTGGAAAGCTGGGAGGCCCGGGGTAGACTTGCCCTTACTTGGGGAAAAATTACAGGTCTACTCCAGAAATGTTGTTCCAAAACAGATAGAAAATTAATTGTAAAGTCCAAAAGAATCAAAGTCCAGATAGGGCAGAATAACAGTAGGAAAAAGAAACAACTTTAGAAATACTAGTCCAAACAAAATCTAAACTGCTTCTCACTTCCAAACCTCTAACTCCATCACAGAGGTTACTCACAGTTTCTTCTTATTTCAAGAATTATCCCAAGCTGTGGGCTTCCCAAGGCCAGATAGAGAAAATCCCCACCCCTTAGAGGAATGCTTTTCTTCCCAGAAATACTTCCTTAGCTTCCTCAACACACCCCAAATCTTCCAAAATCCTCAAAAATCACTCTAATTACTTCACCAGGCTGCAAGCCTCAGCCTGGCCCCAGACCCATGGGAGTCTCCAGCTTCCACTCCACTGCACCTCAGTAAATCCAAAACAGCAACTCCTCTGTAACTCCTCCTATGTTCTTGAGGAAGCCACTTTTATAACTTCCTTCCCAACCCTTCCCCTTTTGGGGATGGAACTCCTTATCATGCCACATCTGGAGACACCACTAGAACCTCCCAGAACCTCCTATGCCTGGAAAGTTCTATCTTTTAGGGAAAACACAACTACATTTTATAGTAAATCCTGAGATGCCTTACAAGTAGATATTTTGAATGCTTGGAGCTGGTGTGCAGAAGAGACCCAGAGAGAAAGAAACTCTAAGGACCTTGAAAAGACTGAACTTCCCTCCCTCCCTCTTTTGTGGGAACCCCAGGAGACTCTCCCCAGACTGGGTCAGGGGCTACATTTAATTCAGTATCAATGACAAACAACATCATGAAAATAGAAATCTGATGATAAATAAAAATTTTAATTGAGCAAATAAGGCTTTGCCTGTTATTCAAAAATGCATTCAACAGATGTACGTTTTTTTCTTCAGTTTTCTTGGGAAGAGCCAACATTTATTTTTAGCTTGTTGTGCAAAACTGTTTGCTTACAATTTAAGTAGTTGTCTCTCTGATTTCCCCTGTATTCATTTTTTAATATTTAACATTAATTTTTGTGCTGCAGAATTCAAGGGAGGTTCTCTTTTTAGTTATGTTGCATCTTAGATATGGATGTATGTTTGTGTTTGTAGTGTGTGGTTTGTTAAATTTGTTATTTTATAGATTTCTTATACTTTTGGGATGTGCCAAAAAATGTTTCTCAGTCAAAGAATTTGACTATTTTGGCTATTTTTCAGTTTCAAATAACCATGATTTTGTGATTTCAAAAGCAAAATCAAAGTCCAAATATGATTGTTACGTCCATCAGTCGCAGACGGCTGCGACCTCTGTTGTTCACCTCCTTCTTTGCAGCTCTGACTCCATGAGGAAGACTTGCAGCCTCCGCCAGCTATCACCGGCCTGCCTACCATTCCCGGGCCTCCCTGGACGCCGTGGTCGCTGTCGACCGCCATCTTGCCCTCGGAATCCCCAAGGCGCACACACGCGCGCACACAGGCCAGTCTTATGCACGTCATGGTGGGAACCTCGGGAGCGTCCCCTCTAGATAACATCAGCCTTCCAGGATACTTAAGCCGGATGGCCCTCTTACCTACGACTTGGCAACGAGTTCCCTCATTGCTGAATCCGCTTTGCTCACTACGGACTTCCCGTTCCTGTTCCTGCTACTTTGGTGTGAGACGCTCTGGCTATCCGCTCCTCAGAGGGCCTTCTGCCTTCTGGCTATCCGCTCCTCAGAGGGCCTTCTGCCTTCTGCTTGCCCCAATCCCCGGGGCTTCCTCTGGAACCTTGCTACTGTGAGTACCTCTGCTCTATGGACCACTACTGTACCATCTCTAGTGTGGACTTCATTGGTGTACCCTGTGCTGCAGAACACTACCGTATCATTTCTAGTGAGTAACCCTCATCGGTGTACCCTGCGCTGCGGACCACTACCGTTTTATCTCCAAGTGAGGAACCCTCTTCTGTGTACCCCGCACTGTGGACCACTACCGTGTCATCCCTCCTGAGGACCCCTCACTGGTACCCTGCTCCACGTATCATCTACAGTATCATCTCTACTAGGAGCCTCATCGGTGTACCCCGCTCTGCAGACCATTGCCGTATCTTCACTACAGAGGTATTCCCTTTGGGTATACCCCACCGCACAGACTCTGTGTCTTTCTCCTGCACTCCCCGCTCCTCAGGCAGTGCCTCTCTCTCTCTCTAATAAAAACTCTATTCCACAGCTGTGTGTGATGTCTGCTGAGACCTCACCTCCCGACGATGAGGCTCACAGGGCTCCTCCCTGTGGGCGCTATCATCTCTCACCTCGGCCCAGGACCCACATACCTACAAATCCTAACAGTGATAAATAACTTGAGTCCGTCTCTCTCCATTTCTAAAATGTTAAAATGAAAACCTATGACAAATCAGCATTCCCTTCTTGTGCCTATTTTTGTGGCAAATTGTAACATTTTTAGAATTTAATAAAAAAAGATATACAAACTCTACTTAGCTGCCTGCTTCTGGATCATCACAGCATTTATACAGTAAAATTGAAATAAACAACCCCCTTTTTTAAATTATGTATACCACTTAGGGCCACATGTACTAAAGCAAGGGTGGCCAACTACTGTCCTGAAGAGCCACAAACAGGTCTGGTTTTCATGATATCCACAATGAATATGCATGAGATAGATTTGCATGTGCTGTCTGCATTTTATGCCCATAGATCTCATGCGTGTTCATTGCGAATATCCTGAAAACCTGGCCTGTTTGTGACTCTCGAGGACCAGAGTTGGCTACCCTTGTACTAAAGCATTTTTCCCCCACATTGTGTCTATGGGAAAAATGCTTAGTACATCTGGCCCTTATTATGCATCACATAATTCACAAAAAATTCACAAACCATGCTAAAATGAACAGTACAAGAAATATTGCTAAGCATAACAAAAATAAAAGTATATTCATGACAAAAGGATGAGGGATGCAATGTGTCCCTTTGGGAAAGTGTAGAAATAAGGGTGAACAAACAAAACTGTAAGTGATACCATTTTATTGGATTAATTTAATACATCTGTGAAGAGCTTTCAAGAGAACAGTTACACTGGGTCTAAGTAGCACAGATTCAAGTGGACTAACACAGCAACCACAATACTTTGCTGGAGATGGAGCAGGAAATAAAAATTATTGGACATAAGAATGTACAAGTTTGTTACTGGGCCCTACCAGTACCTTGTAAGTGATCCTTTTATACAACAGCTTAAAAAAAAAAAAGTTTAAAGCACATCCTCTGAGGTTCAGGGGAGCCAGGTTTCACCCCTTTCAGAGGAAGGGATTCTTCAGAAGAGTGGCACATTATCAAACACTTTGCCACCACAGACAGGTCTACAGCACTAAATCATTTCAAAAGCAACTTGGACAATCTGTTGGAGAGAAAAGAGATTCGTGGATATAGGCGGGCAATTTTTACAAGAATTTCTGCCGGCAGAAAACACCCACCCTGAAAATTGCCCTCTGTGCAGAAAAGGGGCCCGGGAACGGGGCAGGCCGGCCAAACTACATGCCGGGATTTCATTTTGACACCTTGGTGCATCCTTTATCCTGCGTACTTTGTACTTGCATAATATGCCAGGGTAAAAATATCCCTGCAGCACTGGCGGCTGCAGGAGTCGCCATGCAGGGTTTCCTTTTGCAAATCAGCTTGTAGATCCACTGAAAATTGTTCTCATAATGCTTCAGTTATATTCTAAAGAATATCGCAGATCTAGAGACTCGCTGACCACATTTTTTTTTTTTTTTAATTTATTCACTAGCTGTACCCGGCCACGCGTTGCAGTGGCAGAGCCAGGTTAAGTGGAAAAGAAAGAAAAGAGAATGGGGATAAACCGCCCCCCGCCCCCCCCCCCCCCCCCCGAACATGGACGCAAGAACATCCCCAAGCCCCCCCCCTGCAGGCCCGCCGATACCTGTCAAAAATGGTAGTCGGTGGAGCGGGCGTTCGTTCCGGCATGGAAGTATTAGCGCCGGGCCCTTGGCAGCCAGCACTGAAACTGTCTCCGACGGCTGTTAGAACTTACTCTGTCAGTGGGGTGGAGCAATGGGAGCGGTCGTCTCGCTCAGATAGTAAGGGCGAAGGTGCGCCAGTTGCCAGTCCAGAAAATGGCGTCGAAGGGCCCTCGCCCTTACTATGTCACATGGGCTACTGCCGCCATTGGCGTTCCCGAGTGTCCTAGTAAGGGACAGAGCCGTCGGCGCCATTTTGATTGCTGGCAGCCGACAGCCGTAGTGTATGCAATGTGTACTGGAGCGGTGTTGCCCCCCCCCCCCCCAGGAGCAGCCCGAACTATTCTGCCGTTTTGCGTGCGTTCTGAGGGTGTGGGCAGTAAGTAGAAAAGTCATGTGCGTGGGAGGTGTGAGGAGGGTGTTTTTGTGTGAGTTCGTAGGGTGTGGGAATAGCAAACATGTGGCATGTGAGTGGCCTCCTGGTGTAGCATGCTGGAATTTTGTGGGTTTTTATGTGTTTTGGGAGGGTGTGTGAAGTAAGTACAATTGGCATGTGTGCGGGGGGGGTGTGTGTGTGAGGAGGGTGGATTTGTGTCTGGTCGGAGGGAGTGTGTGAATCCGAAACATTGGTCACGTGTGTGTGGGGTGTGAGCATTTGTGCAAGGTGTAAGACCTTGCGCTTACGTCCAGCAGATGTCGATGTTTTGTGGAACCAAATTTTAAAACTTTTTTACCAGCCCCCGGTGTGACATATATGTAACGTAAGTGTAGAAGAACCTTGCCGTATGTGAGGTGAAGCTTGTGTCCAAATTTGAAAGCAATCGGCTCACGTGTTGCCGTGGCTGAGCCTGGTTAAGTTGAAAAAACAGAACAGAGCAATAAAGGTTACAGTTTGTGTGTTTGTTTGTTTTTTGTACCCCAAATAAACAGCACCAGCAAAGAATAGTTTAAATATGCAAGAACACCTTCCTGGCCCCCCCCCCTCCAACCCGGCGAAATAGAGTAACCCACGCTACAGCCTCCCTCTCGGGAGATGTGGAGAATGAGTGCCCCCCCCCCCCCTGTGAAAAACGCGCGGCAGAAAATAAGAACGGTCCCCCACCGTGCTCCTCCCCGGCTACCTGTGTAAACTGCCAGCTGGTGGCGAGGGTGTGTGCTAGGGTTTGTTCCGCCGGCTGCCATGTCGCAAAACTTCACCGGTGAAAGATGTGCGTCAGGATTCCTGACCTAGTAAGGGCAAATGTCCGCTGAGGATATGGCGCCGACGGGCTCTTGCCCTTATATGTCACATGGTGTACCAACGTCATTGTTGTCTCCGTATAGCATAGTAAGGGCAAGGTCCGCCGGCGCCATTTTTGTTGCTGGCATCCGACGGCCCTACTGAATGCGATGTGTCCCGGACCGTTCCTGTGGTGCCAGTGGAGAAGCACGGACTTGTTTCAGGTATAGTGTGTGATCGGAGTGCAGTGCGTGGGTGTGTGAAATGCGTGGCTTCCCAATGTAGCAGCCAGGAATTCGTGTTTTGGTGTGTTTTGGGAGGGTGGGTGAAGTAAGTGACATTGGCAGGCGCGGGGGTGTGTGGTGTGATGAGTGTGGATTTCTGTGTGTTATGAGGGAGTGTGGATGAAAGACAATAGCCCTGTGTGGGGGTGGGGTGTGGTGTGTGAGTGTGTGTGAAAGGTGTAAGAGGTTGCGCTTGCGCTGACGGCCACCAGATGTCGCTGTTTTGTGTAAGCAATTTTTAAACTTGTATTACCTGTCTCAGGTGTGACCTATATGTAATGTAAGTGTATAAGATCCTTCCCGTATGGGAAGTGAATGTTGTGTGCAAATTTGAACGCATTCAGTTAAGCGGTTGGAGAGATTAGCGACAACGTACAAACTATTTAACATTTTTATTTATATAGATGTACCCCTATTAATGTTCTGACAGTTTGGGCTACATAAATGTTTTTGAGCACATTTAAGCGAGGCAGTGTGACGACTGAGATGTGGGAAAGCACTTTTTTTTTTTAATTCTTACCCTTAGTTTGAGCTGGCATCAAAGCGATAGCATGCTAAGTGTGCACGCTCTGCCAAGTTCCAGATAAAATGTCAGTTGAGAGCCTGAGGGTCTTGTGTATGATAATGAAGCAGACAATGATTTGTGTAATTCTGCTTGGAAAGTTGTATAAACAGCATCAGAGTTGAAAACTGGTTGCAACTTTAGCAGTTGGTAAAATTATACAATTGGTTTTGCTATGAATAGAAAAACAAGCAATAGAGGTCAAGTACTTTATTTTTTACTTGCTGCTTATCTTTCAAGAATAAAAACCTGCATGAAAGGGGGCTGGGTGAGGTTATTCAGTGTTCTTGGGCTATGCAGGGCCTCTGAGTAGCATTCTTTTTTTTTTTTTTAAACATAGGATATGGTTATTTTTGTTGACTGTGGTTGAACATCTTTCTGTCTAAAACTGTTCCAAGTCCCAAATCTGAGCAAATCAAGTCCTTTAAAATAATATTGTCAGGATTGTTACAAAAGCAAGTGTCCTGTTGGGCACTTCTTATCTCCCACTAGCAGAGGGCCTCAGTGGACCTTTCAAACACTCTGGTTAGTCCTCCCAGTTCTGTGGCCCACACATCCTGCTAGCGGCCATCTTATTCCTGACTTGCTATAGTTATACTCCAGGCTACTTCGCCGAGCTTGGGCCCACATTCGGTATTAGACTTGATCACGTGCTTAGTGTTCCTGTTTACTCTCCTAGATTGCCTCATGTATCCTGGGTTCCTGCGGTAGTCCTATACTGCTTCTGTGGGCACCTTCATTTTTACAGGTTTGAGTTCTTCCTTGTCTCCTTGTGTGCCTTGTGTCTCCTGTTCTCCAAATCCTTCCAGCCACCAGCACTTAAGGGCTTAACCAAAGGGAACCAAAGGGCTTAACCAATGGGGCTTAACCAAAGCCTGACCCCTGCTTCAGTTAGAAGTTAGAACCTGCGGTCTACCAGGTTTTGGTTTGGGGGTCACATCTCTGGCAGACCAATACCATCACATCGAGCTTTGGCCACATGGACAGAGGTTGGCCAGACTTTCCTTGTCTTCACCTGGTGCCTGTCCGGGTATTTGTCATATCAAAATTTTGCTACTTCTAAAGAATCATGTCTGAATAATAAGAGTTCTTCTGCTACTAAAAGCTCTGGGTTTGGATTTCAGTTTATTAAGAACCCAGGAGAGCGGACCCGCTTTAAGACTAACACTGCTATTGTTTGTGTTCAGAGCCCTTATTGAATATGAATAGTTCTATAAAAGCATTCCCAGCAGCAGAAGAAAAATTTAGTTTTGCTGTTGCAAAAAATGTCTGCATTGTTTACATTCATTACATCTGTCATATGTCCACCTGGATTTGAACCTTCTCCAGTTTTCCACACGTCAGTCCGGTTCCAGCAGTTTAAGCTGTTTTATGCCAGGCTACTGTGGCTGCAGCTGTTTCAGCAATGTTATCTCCTTTCCTAGCTATTCCAGTTCTGGCAGCTTCATCCCATGCAACTGGTGAATTCAATTCTTGCATCAAAGACTCTGGCTCCAGGTGTTTCAGTAATTTTTAACCCCATTCCTAGCTTCTCCGGTTCCAGCAGCTCCATTCTTGCAGCAGTGAATCCAGCGCGGGCTGTCTTTCCAGCTAAGGCCCCAGGGAATCTGGCACCAGCTGTCTTTACAGCTCCGGCTCCAGTGAATCCAGTGCCAGCTGACCTACAAGTCTGTCTCTAGATCCTGGACTCATGAATCCAGTACTGGCTATTGTATTGCTGTATTGCTTCTGGTCCTACACTGGTGAATCCAGCAGGAGCCATCTCTGCAAATCTAGCTCCCGTGTCAAAGAATCCTGCTCTAGCTATCTTTGTAACTCTAGTTCCTGTATCTCAGAATCTGGCTATGGCCATCTCTGCAACTCAAGTTCCTGTATCAAGGAATCCAGCTCCAGTTGTCCTACCAAATCAAATTTCTGAACTGGAGAATTCAGCTCCTGACATTGTTCAGTTTTTCATGGTTTCACCTGCTGTGCAGCTTCACTGTGCTCTGATCCAGTCTGCTGTAACACCTCCCCACCAGTAGAGGCCTCCAGTGAGCTCTGTTCCAAACTACCCGAGCCATCTTCTACTGGCCATCTGTCTCAGCCCTTGGTGCAGCCTCCTCTCCACTAGGAGTCCTCAGCGAGCTTCATCTCCAGCCTTACTAAGCTCTGCATCACTTCTCACACCATACCCAAGCTCCAGCCTCATTTAACCCTGCCTTGCCAGAACCAAGAGGCCATTTCATGGAGTCACTCTTAGCCAGGGGCGGATTGACCTATCGGGGGATCGGGCTTCACCTGGTGGGCCGGTCTAGCTGGTCACATGGTCTCGACCGTGTGGCTAATCGTCTCTTGCAGCCTGTTGCGACCGCGTGGTTAATCGTCTCTTGTACCCAGCCAGCCCCCGCCGGAGAAATTAAAATCGAGGCCGGTGGAGGCCGAAGAAAAGAAGATGGGCCAGCGCCTCCCAGACAGCCCCTGCGGGAGACCAAGCAGCGGGGGCCGAAGAAATAAAAATCGTGGCCGGCGGAGGCCGAAGAAAAGAAGATGGGCCGGCCTGGCTCCTCCCAGACAGCCCCCGCGGGAGACCAAGCCCGCGAGGGCCAAAAAAATGAAGATGGGCGCCGCCCAGGCAGCCACCGCTGGATACCAAGCGGCGGGGGCCGAAGAAATAAAAATCATGGCCGGTGGGGGCCAAAAAATGAAGATGGGCGCCGGTGGGGGCCAAAGAAGTGAACACCGGTGCTGCTAGCCGCCGCCGGAGACCAGCTATTCAGCTGGGGGCCTTAGATCTGCAGAGTGCTTCTGTGAGTGTGTGAAAGGAATGGTGCTTCTGTGTGTGTGTGTGTGTGTGTGTGTGTGTATGTGTGAAAGGAATGGTGCTTGTGTGTGTGTGTGTGTGTGTGTGAGAAAGGAATGGTGCTTCTGTGTGTGTGTTTGTGTGTGTGAGAAAGGAATGGTGCTTCTGTGTGTGTTTGTGTGTGTGACAAAGGAATGGTCCTTCTGTGTGTGTTTGTGTGTGTGAGAAAGGAATGGTGCTTCTGTGTGTGTGTGTGTGTGTGTGTGAGAAAGGAATGGTGCTTCTGTGTGTGTTTGTGTGTGTGTGTGAGAAAAGAATGGTGCTTCCGTGTGTGTGTGTGTGTGAGAAAGGAATGGAGCTTCTGTGTGGTGTGTGTGTGTGTGTGTGTGAGAAAGGAATGGTGCTTCTGTGTGTGTTTGTGTGTGTGTGTGTGTGTGTGTGAGAAAGGAATGGTGCTTCCGTGTGTGTGTAAGAAAGGAATGGTGCTTCTGTGTGTGTTTGTGTGTATGTGAGAAAGGAATGGTGCTTTTGTGTGTGTGTGTGTGAGAAAGGAATGGTGCTTCTGTGTGTGTGTGTGTGTGTGTGAGCAAGGAATGGTGCTTGTGTGTGTGTGTGTGTGTGAGCAAGGAATGGTGCTTCTGTGTGTGTGTGTTTGTGTGTGTGAGAAAGGAATGGTGCTTCTGTGTGGGTGGTGTGTGTGAGAAAGGGAGGGTGCTTCTGTGTGAGTCAATGCGTGTGTGTGAGAGAGAGATGGAGCATGTTTTTGGCTGGCTTGTGGCTGTGAGAGAGAGGGCATGTGTGTGATTGAGCTTGTATGCAAGTGAGTAGAACATGTGTGTGCGAGCTTGTGTGTAAGTGACATAGAGAGAGCATGTGTGTGATTGAGAGAGACTGGCCAGAGAGGCGACGTGTGTTTGTGTGAGACTGATCAGGGAGATGACTGGTGGTATGTGTGTGCTTATGTATGTGAGAGAGAGATACTGGTTGGGGAGATGATTGGTGTGAGAGACAGAAACTGGTCTTGAGGGTGTGACTGGTGTGTGTGTGTGAGAGAGAGAGAGAGAAGAGACTGGTTGTGGTCCCTAAGGAAGAGGACCATGAGGACAGCTTCAGCAGCTACTGCTGCTTCTGGTGTGCCCTGCAAGGGAAAGAAGTAGGAGAACTGCTGGAGAGGGTAAGTAAAAGTGGCTTTTTAAGTTCATTTTTCTTGACTGACTACCATTTTAATTATTGGGTAATATGTGATGTGTCTGCTCTTTGAAATATTTTATTGGTGTTTGGTAAAGGTTTCAAAATTTGCTTGAGTCTTTAATTATTGGATATTCTATTCATCAGCTGTTTTGATGTTTTGAAATTATTTTATTAGTATGATTTTATAATTATGATTCATGATTTATATATCTTGATTTTATTGATTGTTTCATGAAGAATGGTCATATTTTTGTTTTTCCATTGTTGCACTGTATAGAGTCTGGCGTGATACATTTTACAGTTTAGTTTTTGTCTGCACATTTCTATTTATACTTTATGTGACTTTATTCTGTATTTGGTGAGGGTTTGGGTTCTGCATGCAAAGACTGAGATGAAGCATTCTTTTAGCATGTGGTTTCTCTGTAGGGATCTGTAGTAGCTTAGCCTGTTCTGTTTTCCTGATAGGAGGTGTATTGATATTTTAGATTCTGGTGTAATATTTGTGGTATTCTTTTTCATAGGTGGGGTTGTTATTCTTTGAGTTTTGACAAATAGTACTGTGTTGATATGGGAGGACCATGCCGAGATATAGGGGTGTGTACATATATATGTAAATTATATGTAAATTATATTGTATATGTAATTGGGTCCCCATGGGCCAGTATGGAGAAAAATCCCCCGGGCCACTATTTTCCCTCAATCCGCCCCTGCTCTTGGCTCTCTAACCTGACCACTCTTACCTTGTTCTATGCCTTGTGGCCTCCAGGCCTTCCCTTATCTTGATCCTTGCCTTGCAGCCTATCTAGGCCTTACCTTGCCCTGTGACCTCTGGGGCCTTCAGTGTTGCTGCCTTTGGGCCTTGTTCTCTGTTCTGTGTTGTCCTTGTCTGTTCCTTCCCTTTCCTGCCTTGTCCAAATCCTGCCCAAGTGTGCCTTGTTTAGTCCTGTCCTTGTCTGGTCTGGTCTTGTCATGCCTTGCTCAGTCCAGTCCCCAGCATCCATTCCCTGCTTTATCTTGCCTAAGCCTGTGTCTGTATCCAATTCCAACCTTGTTCAGTATCCTGCCACCCTCCTGTCCCAGTATCCAGTCCTCTGCTCCTTGCCTTTTCCAGTATCCAGTCCTCGGTTCCTTGCCTGTTCCAGTAACCAGTCCTCAGCTTCTTCCCTGTTCCTATATCCAGACCTTGGCTTCCAGACTATCTCTGCCCATTACATCCAGCCTCTGTCTGCCCTGCCTTGTTCAGCTTGTCCTGTCATATCCATCCTGTCCAGTTAAGCCCTTCTGGTCCCCAGATCACAAGGGCTCAACCTGTTTGGGAGAGGGCTGGTAGGCAGAAGATAAACCCAGCTCCCTGCACTGTGGTCCTGCCCTACTCCTGAGAGAGTAGCTCCAGACCCCAACCCACATGACACAGTTGTTCTAGTGATTTCATTCCTGACAGCTTTAGTCCCACTCATCTCAATAATTCCAGTTCTTATACTGGGGAGTCTGGGTCCAATTCCAGTGACTCCATGTCCCACACTGGAGGGGGTCTGTATCCAGTCACCTCGCTGAGTCCAGATCCTGCAACGGATGGTCTGGTTCCAATCATCTCTCTGATTCCAGGTGTCCTACGAGCAGCTGTTCTACAGACTTTAATTGCAGCTGACCCTGACTGTGGGCCAGCTATATCTGGGTTTTGATTCTGAACCCATCTCTATATGGGACTTTGCCTCCCTGAGATGGGCTTGGGATCCTGGGGCTCCTTAGGAGAATCCAGAGTCCAACCTCTTGGGTAATGTAAGATCCTTTGGGCAATTCTTGCCTCCCATCAGCAGAGGGCCTCAATAGACCTTTTTGGACACTCTGGTTAGTCCTCGTAGCTCAAACATTACTACTATTAGTTATCATTTCTATAGCGCTACATGACATACGCAGTGCTAGTGGTCATCATTCCTATCTAAGCAAAGTTATAGTCCAAGCTCAGGAATGGTAATTTTCAAATGGGCACGTGGATAATACATGTACACATGTGCGTTGGCGCTCATCCAGAGATGCGGCCATTGTATAACGTGCACACACATAACGCACGTATGTTATAAAATAGCCTAGGTGAGCATATGTGTGCATGCAGCCGCTCAAAGTCAGGTTTGAAGTTTGCAAGTGGGGGAATTTTTTCACAGGTGCACGTCCACAACATGACCAGTTTGTCCACCATTTCACCCAGTCTAGAGCTAGGTCCTCCAAACCCCCCTGATTTTTTAGCCTGCACTCCCCCCAGTTACCCCAGACCCCTCAAACCCCTCACAGATGCTTGTTTTTTTTTGTGTGTGTGTTTTAAATTTATACCGCCTCCATAGCAGAAGTAAAGTTATGTGGCACTGGACCTGGGCATGTGCCCAGACATGAAGATTCTTGTACGTACATCTCTTGGCCCTGCCTCAGAATGCCCATACTCTGCCTCCTTTTTTGGTCAAAGTGAGATATTTGCATATTGGGAAATGTGATCGCAAGGAATCAGCTTGCAAATTAGGTAGATGCTCGCGTGTCCTACATGCGTCTACATCTTCCAAGTTTGGCATGCGCCTGACTTTAAAAATTCACCTCATAGTGAGTACTTGGTTAGAACTTGGCCCTACATTTGGTCCTTGTTTTGGTTCTATCTTTAGTGTTCCTGTTTGCTTTGCATATCCTGTGTTCCTGCAGTGGTCCTATACTGTTTCTGTGGGCACCTTCATTTCTCCGTGTTTGGGTCCTTCTTTGCGTTTCGTGCTCCTGTTGTCCAGCCACCAGCTCCTGAAGGCTCAACTCTAGGAGAAGATGGCCATAACTGGCAAAAGATACCCTGCTCCTTTTCCAATTAGAAGCTGCCTGTCTTGTCCTTTCTGTCTACCATCTGTCCTTTTTTGGGGATCACACCTCCAGCAGACTACTCCATCATATCTCACTTGAAGCTGCATGGATGGTATGCCCTGGAAAAACCAGCTTTTGGTTTTAAGAATAAGTAATAATGCAGCAGAAAAGATATAAATGGGGGAGGGGCAGTTCTAAATAACAGGATGGATGAAAGCACCATAGGCATGTTAAGACCACCCAAACTTTCTCAGTGGCATCTGATGGCTCTTGGGGCCAGTGAGAGACAAAGCTGCAATGGTATAGTGCTGCTACAGAAATCTGTGATATATATTAATAAATATCCTAGAATGTTGAGACAGGAATTAGTTGATGTATTAGGATTACCTAGCAGCATCCTATTTTTGTGGAAAAATCATACTTAAAAATGTTTGTTTTAATTGGTAGCATATAGTAGTAAACTCTTGGTTGGGCATTTCCTATTTGATAATAACCAGTTGAGTGAAAGCAAAGGGTATAATTTTGAGCTTCCCATGTATACAAAATACCTCCTGTCATCCCTGTAATTTTCTGATGCATTATTTTTCTGTTTATAGCCAAAAGCTCTGTACAATGTTTCTCAAAGTATGCTGGGGATCCTGCGATACAATCAGCACATTTGACTGTTACCAGTGTTTTTGAAAATATTTTTGTTGTCATAAGAGACTTTTGAAAAAAAGAAGGATCAGATCAGCGTCATCATTATCCTTTCTTCTCAGGTCCCTCCAGTCATTTGCCTCATCCTGCCTCTCTTATGCTTCTGGCAAAAACCAGGAGTTTGTGTGTTTTGTATTAAACAGCTAGTCAGAAGGCAGGCAAAAACCAGGAGTTTGTGTGTTTGTCTTTCCCTCCCTCCCACCCCTAACTCAGCCTTTGATTTATAGGCAAGTAACACTTTCACATTAAAAACTATAAAATAAAATACATTTAATCAGCCTTTTAAATTAAACTCAGGATTGCCCCAGGCCTTATCAAGAGTTTAATCATCCCCTTGTAGGTCACTACCAGTTAAATAGTGAATACACTAATAAATTTCATGGACCCTATGTACACATTCTACTCCCACAGCATCCTAAACTTAACTAGAAATTGCACAAAATTAAGATGAAGGCAGCAGTCCAGTAGCAAGAGGGGAGGCCTTCTAGTCTTTTGCATTGAGTGTCACTTGTATGATTTTTTACCCACTGGTGAGAGGTTGTATGTGTGCAACCGGTGCAAAGAGCTCCTGTCTCTCAGAGAACGAGTCCAATCTCTGGAGGCTAGAGTAGCAGACCTGGAGGAGCTGAGGCAGACAGAGAAGTATATAGATGAGACCTTCAGGGACATAGTAGCCAAGTCCCAACTACAGTCTGGCAGCCCTGGTGCTGCCTTGAAGGAGAAAGGTCTCTTGTTCAGATAACATCAATGTGGTGCAGCAGGAAATGATCCTGTAGCAAGGATCTGCTCTCCAGGTGATGCATTGTCCTCTCGCACTGACAATGTGTCTCCCAGGGCTACTGCCTAGAAGGGAAGGATTAGGTTGGCTGTCATAGTTGGTGATTCTTTTATTAGGAATGTAGACAGCTAGGTGGCTGATGGGCATGAGGATCGCCTGGTAACATGCCTACCTGGTGCGAAGGTGGTAGACTTTACTCATCACCTAGATAGGATTTTAGACCGTGCTGGCGAGGAGCCATCTGTCATGGTACATGTGGGTACCAACTACATAGGAAAATGTGGGAGGGAGGTTCTGGAAGCCAAATTTAGGCTCTTAGGTAGAAAGGTCAAATCCAGAACCTGCAGGGTAGCAATCTGAAATGCTCCCTGTTCCAGGCGCAGGTCCCCAGAGGCAGGCAGAGTTCCGGAGACTCAATGCGTGGATGAGACGATGGTGCAAGGAAGAGGGATTCAGTTTTGTAAGGAACTGGGGAACCTTTTGGGGAAGAGGGAGTCTCTTCCGAAGGGATGGGCTCCACCTTAACCAGGGTGAAACCAGGCTGCTGGCTAACCTTTAAAAAGAAGATAGAGCATTTTTTAAACTAAATCAAAGGGGAAAGCCAACAGTCACTCAGCATTGCATGGTTTGGAGGGAGGTATCTTCGAAGGATACTAATGAAGTATTAGAGTTAGAGCATCCCAACAGAGAGGTTCCAATAATAAGAAAAGTAGTCCATGTGCGTATAGGTAAAGAATCACCTGAACTAAAAGATTCTAATTTATCCCTGTCAACTGAAAAACAGACTATTACAAACAAAAAACACACTTTGAAATATTTGTTTGCTAATGCCAGAAGTCTAAGAAATAAGATGGGGGAGTTAGAGTATATAGCAGTGAATGATGACATAGACGTAACTGGTATCTCAGAGACGTGGAAAGAGGATAATCAATGGCATAGTGTTATACGAGGGTACAAATTATATTGCAATGATAGAGAGAAGTAACTTGGTGGCAGGGTAGTGTTTTATGGCTGGGATGGCATAGAGTCCAACAGAATAAAGATCCTGCAAGAGACTAAATGCACAGTCAAATCTTTATGGGTAGAAATTCCTTGTGTGTTGGGGAAGAGTATAGTGATAAGAGTATACTACTGTTCATCTGGCCAAAATAATGAGACAGTGAAATGCTAAGAAAAATTAGGGAAGCTAACCAAATCTGTAGTGCAGTAATAATGGGAGATTTCAATTACCCCAGTATTGACTGGGTAAGTATAACATCAGGACATGCTAGAGAAATAAAGTTCCTGGATGGAATAAATGACAGTTTTATAGAGCAATTGGTTCAGAACTGATAAAAGAGAGAGAGAAATTTTAGATCTAATTCTCAGCAGAGCACAGAATTTGGTGAAAGAGGTAACGGTGGTGGGGGCCGCTTGGCAATAATGATCATAATATGATCAAATTTGAATTAATGACTGGAAGGGGGAGAGTAAGTAGATCCATGGCTCTAGCACTAATCTTTCAAAAGGAAAACATTGATAAAATGAGAAAAATAGTTAAAAAAAAAAACCCTAAAAGGTACAGCTACAAAGTTTAAAAGTGTGCAACAGGCATGTACATTGTTAAAAAAAAATACCATCTTAGAAGCGCATTCCAGGTATATTCCATGCATTAAGAAAGATGGAAGGAAGGCCAAACGATTGCCTGCATGGTTAAAAGATGAGGTGAAAAGAGGCTATTTTAGTCAAAAGATCCATCAAAAGAAAACAGGATAAAGCATAAGCATTGGCAAGTTAAATATAAGACATTGATAAAAACAAGCTAAGAGAGAATTTGAAAAGAAGTTGGCCATAGAGGCAAAAATTCATAATAAAAACTTTTAAAAATATATTCAAAGCAGAAAGCCTTGAGGAAGTCGGTTGGACCGTTTGATGACCAAGGGGTTAAAGGTGCACTTAGGGAAGATAAGGCCATCGCAAAAAGACTAAATTAATTTTTTGCTTTGGTGTTTACTGAAGAGGATATTGGGGAGATATCTGTGCCAGAAACTATTTCCAATGGTGATGATTCAGATGACCTGAACCTAATAAAGGTGACCTGGAAGATGTAGTAGGCCAGATTGACAAACTGAAGAGTATTAAATCACTTGAACTGGATGGTATATACTCCAGGGTTCTGAAAGGACTCAAAAATGAAATTTCGGACCTATTATTATTAATTTGTAACTTATCATTAAAATCATCTGTTGTACCTGAAGACTGGAACATGGGCAATGTAACCCCGATATTTAAAAAGGGCTCCAGGGGTGATCCAGGAAAATATAGACTGGTGAGCTTGACTTCAATGCCGAGAAAAATCATGGAAACTGTTATAAAGCATAAAATCACAAAACATTTAGATAGACATGGTTTGATGGAACACAACTAGCATGGATTTACTCAAGGGAAGGTTTGCCTCACAAATCTCCTACATTTTTTTGAAGTGATGAATAAACATGGACAAAGGTGAAAACAGTAGATATGATGTATTTGGATTTTCAGAAGGTGCTCGACAAAGTCCCGCATGAGAGGTGTCTAAGAAAACTAAAATGTCATGGGATAGGAGGCAATGTCCTTTTGTTGACTGCAAACTGGTTAAAAGACAAGAAACAGAGAGTAGGATTAAATGGTCTGTTTTCACAGTGGAAAAAGGTTAACAGTGAAGTGCCTCGGGGATCTGTATTTGGACTGGTGCTTTTTAATATAATTATATATGATCTGGAAAGGGGTATGAATGAGGTGATCAAATTTGCAAATGAATCAAAATTATTCAGAGTAGTTAAATCACAAGCGGATTGTAATAAATTACAGGAGGATGTTGAAACTGGAAGATTGGGCTTCCAAATGGCAGATGAAATTTAATGTAGACAAGTTCAAGGTGATGCATATAGGGAAAAATAACCCGTGCTATAGTTGCAAGATGTTAGGTTCCATCTTAGGAGTTACCACCCAGGAAAGAGATCTAGGTGTCATAGTGGATAATACATTGAAATTGTCAGGTCAGTGTGCTGTGGTGGTCAAGAAAAGCAAATAGGAATTATTAGGAAGGGACTGGCAAATAAAATGGTGGATGTCATAATACCTCTGTATTGCTCCATGGTGATTCTGCATCTTGAATACTGTGGACAATTCTGGTCCCCACATCTCAAAAAAGATATAATTGTACTGAAGAAAATACAGAGAAGGGCAAACAAAATGGTAACAGGCATAGGGCCTCATTTTCCAATATCGCATGCAATACCAAAAAGGGGTGTTACCTTATGCTAATAAGCATTTGTATTGCAATAACAGCTATGCAACATGCTCTTAACCCAATTTGGGCTACATTGCAAGTATATATCATGGTGTTTCTGGACAGCCTGTGAGAGAGAGAGAGAGAGAGAGAGAGAGAGAGAGAGAGAGAGAGAGAGAGAGAGAGAGAGAGAGAGAGAGAGAGAGACTTGCTATAGTGTTGCTTCCCTAGACAGGTATTTGTATCCCTATGAGAGGCCCACCTAGTAACTCGAGGTGGGGATTAGGTATTAGTGTAGGGGGTTGGGGGCCACTTTCACATTCAACATGAGACGTACGAACAGAACAGTGGTCTCTTGTGAAGATTTGATGGCCTTCGGAGTGAGGAAACTCACTCCAAGATGAGATTTGGGCAATGTTCTCTCCACCTATGCTTCAAGCAGGTATAACTTGCACAACAAAAGGTAGGGGGGAGATTTAGGTAGGGCTGGGGGGTGGGGTAGATAGGGAAAGGGAGGAGAAGGTGGGGGGACGTGGAAGGAAAGTTCCCTCCGAGGCCGCTCCGATTTCTGAATGGCCTCGGAGGGAACGGAGGCAGGCTGCGCGGCTTGGCGCGTGCAGGCTGCCAATTTTGCGCAGCCTTGCGCACGCCGACCCCGGATTTTATAAGATACGCGCAGCTACGCGCGTATCTTATAAAATCCGGCGTACTTTTGTTCGCGCTGGTTGAGCGAACAAAAGTACACGTGCGCATACTTATTTAAGATCTACCTCATAGTCACCAAAATGCAGACTTGCTTTTTTATTTGCCTCTGACAGCTCTCACACAGGAATTTGAGGTTGGCATCATGCCATCAGAAGAGTGGTTTATGTGACTTTTCCAAGATATGGGGGGCCTCTTGAGTTGTGTTCAAGTAACTGGATGTGATTATTCACTGAAGTTGGAAATATTTCCAAGTCCTGAATGTGGGTAAATCAAGCCCCACATGTTTGTCCACAACCCAAATGGTTTTAGGAAATTAGCTTTAGCACTAACTGAGTTGGGGAAGGATATATCCATGCTTCCCTTTGATAAATGTAGCTCTTAGAAAACCGGTTCTCCAGATTCACGAATAACATTGCAATGATATGTGCGGCAGGTAAACTTAAGCATTTCATTGCAGAACTACAAAACAAAGGTACTGTTCTTTCAGATTCATTGTTCTTATAATATACCCTGGTTTTCACTTAAAATCCTTTAGGAAAATTATGGAACATCTATCTATATTGATCATGCTTATCAACAGATACTTTGGCTTCTGTTAGTACTTAGATTTTATTTTGGCATTATTGCTACAGCAGGCAAAACCTAGTAAATCTGTTTATCTTTTATTTATTTTTTTTCAGAACTGGCCTATGATCTGGATATGGATGATGTCCCTTTTAATAAACAACATCTGAATCAACAAAGTAAAGATGGCATGGCCATTAACAGCCTAGGATCAGGAAACACCATGAAACATCATGCAGCAGTTAATTTTACCATGTGTATATCTATTTTAATGGCAGTCTTTCTTAATTTTACCCATTGACTTATGTAGCCATTGTGGACTTTCCAATATAGCAACTTTTCTTCCTTTTTTTTTTTTCTGTGTGAGAATAAGTTATTTTGAAAGGAAAACATTGTATCCAAAGATGACAGGCAACTTATGTTTTGCAAAATACATTGGTATGCTTGAGGAAAATGTTAGTGACAACATTGATGTTAGTGAATATTGTGCATTTACAAAAAAAAAAAATTATCAATGTGGTGATAACTTATTTTCATATGTATGTTATGATTCAGATATGTATGTTTATCTTGAGAGATACATTTAATTTATTGCTGTCTTTGCATGTAGAAAAAGAGAACTGTATATAAAAAGGGTACAATATACTTGTCATAATTCTATAATTTTTTTACATCTTATTTTTATGGAGTTAAACTTTGATTAAACTTTGTTTTCTGTATAAAAATTGTTTGCATTTCCTGTGGAAAAAGTAAATGAAACATTCATGGTACTCAGAAATGATTGAATCATATCAAAGTTAACCTTAGCGTAACCTTTTCAAATTCCAGCCCATAGATAAAATGCATACCATTAGAGAATCTGTAAAATCCCTTATTCTTCATCTGTTCACTTCCTACCACCAAAATTGTAAGGTTTTCCAATGTCAGGTTTCTGCTATGGCCTGCTTTGTAGCCCTGGCATGGTCTTCCATGGTGCAAGGCTTCCCCAGGTAGTTTTGGGGGGGGATAATTTTCATAGAAAAAGTACACATGCACTTGCCCTTTAGAAATTGTTGTAAAGTCTGTGTGCAGAAAGTATGCATAGATTTAACACCAATGTAACAAGAATTACCTGCAGTGCATCAAATGTTGTTCATTCCTTTCACCAACTTAGAACTTAAATGAAAAGACTTTACACAATTTTCTTACAAAAAAAAATGTTGCCTCATAGTTGTATGTGAAATTACTATAAATTATTTTCAGGGCTAGAGAGAGTAGGCCATGCACAAGTTTTGTTTGTTTCTTTTTTTTAATTCAGCTAGCATAACTGACCGTTACTAGTGCAGAATGGAGTGCTGGGGAGACATAGCCGGAAGGGGAAGAATAACCTAAATTATATTCCATAATAAGTTCCAAAAATTCTAAATAACCAGGCAAGGATAGACCATAATGCTCTAAATATCCAATATCACGTTTATAGTGCCAGCATAAATTAGAAGGGTTCCCTTTAACATTGTGTCCACACAGCTCTAGGAGTTGCAAGATGGAAGCACAGGGGCCACAGCTAATGACCAAATAGATAATTTTCTATTGACCTTCGGTCATAGAGACCTTGGCTTCCTTCACCCACACTCTCTACTCCAGTACAACTAGCAATTATACATGAGCACAAAATTCTATGAAACAGAACACATAGATGTCAGACAATCTTCAGCTGATAAGACTACATATAAATTCAAACTTCCAGGGATTTCTGATGAGAATGACCCCAGTGGGCACTATGTGTAAATACAGTGTTTCAGCTGTAAAAATTTGGAGAAAGGTGAAGTGTTCCCATCACTCCCATCCACAAACAGGCCCTGAGGACATCTGAGCAACACTCTGAGCATTCCATTTACTCTAACAAAATATTATCTTATTAATTTTGAAATAAAGCTAGATGTTAGCTAACTTCTCCAGCACTTGAAAGGGCATGTGAATAGTCTGAATGACCATAATCGGTAAAAATCATACACACAAAAGTTTAAGTCCTGCTCTAGTAAAAGCCATCCTGGGACAGGGCGATTCTCCTACTACAAGACCTGCCAGGCCCCATTCCTCAATAGAAAGACTTGATGATAGTTACACAAGATTGGAAGCTTAACATCTAAGTTTCTTATGGACGGTATAAGGAGGTTTACATTTCCAAAGAAAATTAGACAGAGACCAATCAATGTCTTTATTAAACAACTTAGGGAAGACCAACAACAACATATTTAATTTGGGGGCAGGGGACTATCTTGATCGAATTGTCTGCCCAAAATTAAATAAGGAAGCAATAGAGAAGTATATTCCTTACCAAATTTACAACCCTGTTATCACTATATTGAAGTGTATAGTTTAGTATATTTTTTAACATAATACCCAACTATTTAATAATATTGGACATTTGCTGAAAAGGAAATGGTTCCATAATGATCCAAAGACAACAACAAACCTTTTCCGTAGGAAAAAAATCAGCAGAACCAGGGGTCACGATTTGAAGCTCCAGGGAGGAAGATTCAGAACCAATGTCAGGAAGTATTTCTTCATGGAGAGGGTGGTGGATGCCTGGAATGCCCTTCCGGAGGAAGTGGTGAAGACCAGAACTGTGAAGGACTTCAAAGGGGCGTGGGATAAACACTGTGGATCCATAAAGTCAAGAGGCCGCCAATGAAGAGTGGGTGACTCGCCATAATTGATGGCTACTGCCTGGAGACAATACCCTTATTCAATAAACATACACATGCTTACTGTGACTCCAACATCGCTCTAAGCTTCAACAGCAAGAGGAAATGTGGAAAAAAGGATTTGCACTCACAAAGAGGGGAGTAGCTGGCTTGTTACGGCTGTTACTACCCCAAACCAAATAAGCCTGATACTTCACTTTCAATGCATATACAGCATAGTTCTCTGCTTCAACGGCAGGGGAGAAGAAAAAAGGGTTCGCATTCACAAAGCGGGGAGTAGCTGGCTTGTTACGGCGGTTACTACCCCAAACAAAATGTGCCTGATACTTCACTTTCGATGCATATCCAGCATGGCTCTCTGCTTCAACGGCTTGGGAGAAAAACTGATACTTCACGCATATCCAGCATAGCTCTCTGCTTCAACGGCAGGAGAGAAGAAAAACTGATACTTCACGCATATCCAGCATAGCTCTCTGCTTCAACGGCAGGGGAGAAAAAAAACTGATACTTCACGCATATCCAGCATAGCTCTCTGCTTTAACAGCAGGGGAAAAGAAAAACTGATGCTTCACGCATATCCAGCATAGCTTCAACGGCAGGGGAGAAGAAAAAAGGATTCGCACTCACAAAGCGGGGAGTAGCTGGCTTGTTACGGCGGTTACTACCCCAAACCAAATGTGCCTGATACTTCACTTTCGATGCAGATCCAGCATGGCTCTCTGCTTCAACGGCTTGGGAGAAAAACTGATACTTCACGCATATCCAGCATAGCTCTCTGCTTCAACGGCAGGAGAGAAGAAAAACTGATACTTCACGCATATCCAGCATAGCTCCCTGCTTCAACGGCAGGGGAGAAGAAAAACAACCAATAAGGGCTGTATAACATAGTCTGGGTAAAACAAATAAGCATGGGTGTAGCTTGCTTATTGCCCGGATTTAGGCGAGCAGGGCCCTGCGCGCTGGTAAGCCTATTTTACATAGGCCTACCGGCGCACGCAGAGCCCCGGGACTCGCGTAAGTCCCGGGGTTTTCGGAGGGGGCCCGAACCGCGCGGCGTTTTCGGGGCGTGTCGGGAGCGTTCCGGGGCGGGTACGGGGGCGTGGCTACAGCCCGGGGCGGCCCGGGGGCATGGCCGCGCCCTCCGGACCCGCCCCCAGATCGCGTCCCGGCGCGCTAGCGGCCCGCTGGCGTGCAGGTATTTACTTCTCCCTCCGGGAAGCGTAAATCCCCCAACAAAGGTAAGGGGGGGGGGTTTAGACAGGGCCGGGCGGGTGGGTTAGGTAGGGGAAGGTGAGGGGAGGGCAAAAGAAAGTTCCCTCCGAGGCCGCTCCGATTTCGGAGCTGCCTCGGAGGGAACGGGGGTAGGCTGCGCGGCTCGGCGCGCGCCGGCTATACGAAATCGATAGCCTTGCGCGCGCCGATCCCGGATTTCAGCGGATACACGCGGCTACGCGCCTATCTACTGAAATCCAGCGTACTTTTGTTGGCGCCTGGAGCGCCAACAAAAGTACGCCTATTCGCGGTTTTTGAAAATCTACCCCTAAGACAACTTGATCAATAGCAGTAAATGGACTTCTCCTCCATGAACTTATCCAAACCTTTTTTAAATTCAGCTATACTAACTGCATTAATCATATCCTCTGGCAACAAATTCCAGAGCATAAATGTGCTACTTGCTAAATTCATGGAGTGCCCCTTAGTCCGATTATCCGAAAGAGTAACCGATTCACATTTACCCATTCTAGACCTCTCGTGATTTTAAACACCTCTATCATATCCCTCCTCAGCCGTCTCTTCTCCAAGCTGAAAAGTCCTAACCTCTTTAGTCTTTCCTCATAGGGGAGCTGTTCCATTCTCCTTTATCATTTTGGTCACCCTTATCTGTACCTTCTCTATTGCAACTCTATCTTTTTTGAGATGCAGTTACCAAAATTGTCACAGTACTCAAGGTGTGGTCTCACCATGGAACGAAACAGAGGCATTATGACATTTTCCGTTTTATTCACCATTCCCTTGCTAATAATTCCTAACATTCTGCTTGCTTTTTTGACTGCTGCAGCACACTGAGCTGACGACTTCACTGTATTATTCACTGTGATGCCTAGATCTTTTTCCTGGGTGGTAGCTCCTAAAATGGAACCTAACATCGTGTAACTACAGCATGAATTATTTTTTCTTATATACATCACCTTGCACTTGTCCACATTAAATTTCATCTGCCATTTGGATGCCCAATCTTCTAGTCTCGCAATGTCATCCTGCAATTTGTCACAATCTGCTTGTGATTTAACTACTCTGAATAATTTTGTATCATCTGCAAATCGGATTACCTTACTCGTCGTATTCCTTTCCAGATTATTTATAAGTATATTGAAAAACACTCCACAGTGTAATCTTTTCCACTGAGAAATTTGACCGTATAATCCTACTCCCTGTTTCCTGTCTTTCAACCAGTTTATAATCCACAAAAGGACATCGCCTCCTATCCCATGATTTTTTAGTTTTCTTAGAAGCCTCTCATGAGGGACTTTGTCAAACACCTTCTGAAAATCCAAATACACTATACACTGGCTCACCTTTATTCACGTATTTATTAACCCCTTCAAAAAAATGAAGCAGATTTGTGAGGCAAGACTTACCATGGGTAAATCCATGCTGATTGTGTTCTATTAAATCATGTCTTTCCATATGCTCTGTGATTTTGATCTTTAGAATAGTTTCCAATATTTTTCCAGGCACTGAAGTCAGGCTCACTGGTCTATAGTTTCCTGAATCGCCCCTGGAGCCCTTTTTAAATATTGGAGTTACATTGACCACCCTCCAGTCTTCAGGTACAATGGATGTTTTTAATGATAGGTTACAGATTTTAACTAATAGATCTGAAATTTCCTTTTTTAGTTGCTTCAGAACCGGGGGCGGGGGGGGGGGGGGCATACCATCCAGTCCAGGTGATTTGCTACTCTTTAGCTTGTCAATCTGGCCTACTACATCTTCCAGGTTCACAGTGATTTGGTTCAGTTCATTTGAATCATCACCCTTGAAAACCATCTCTGAAACCAGTATCTCCCCAACATCCTCATTAGTAAACACAGAAGTAAAGAATTAATTTAGTCTTTCTGTAATGGCCTTATCTTCCCTAAGAGCCCCTTTAACCTCTCAGTCATCTAACTGTCCAACTGACTTCCTCACAGGTTTCTTGCTTCGACTATATTTAAAATTGTTTTTATTATGAGTTTTTGCCTCCACAGCAGATAGCGTAACAAATGGCTCGCAGCTCTAAGAGGTAGATTTGAAACTTTTTCTCTGTGGGTGACCATTGACCTTGGGTCTTTATGTGCAGTTTGTGAGCCCCCCATCCTGTTGTAGAGGCATCCATAGTTAGAATGATCTGGTGAGGTGGGTGCCAAAAGGGCGCACAGGATTGCAAGGCTCCCGTCTGCAGCCACCAGTCCACATCCCTCTCATCAAACTTGTGAGAGTTACCCTGCGCGATATTGGGTGAAACGCTGAGACCATTGGGACTTCAAACCCCATTGGCGACGATGCATGTGCAGATGTGCATGTGGGATTACATAGTGCATGTGGGATTACATATGTTGCTGCCACCATATGCCCCAACAATGTTAGGATTTGTTGCGCTGTTGGTTGCGCTAGACATCTCAGAGTATTGGCCAGGGTTTGAAAGGTAGAGATCCTGTCTCCCGGAAAAAAGGCTTTGCAGAGGTGTGTGTTGATGAGTGCATCTATAAATTGCAGTGTCTGAGAAGGGTCGAGGTAAGACTTCTCATAGTACACTAGGAACCCTAAACTTTTCAAGCAAGACAGAACCCAAACAATGAGTGCAAATCAGTTCCCAGCTCGGGGCTACTAGCAACCAATCATTGAGGTAGGGAAAGAGTTATATGCCCTCGCTTTGGAAGTGGGCCACATCTACTGCTAGACATTTGTTGAATACCCAGGGCACAGGTGATAGGATGAAAGGTAGAACTCGATATTGATAATGTTGATTGCAAATCTGGAAGCACAGGTATCGCCAGGATGAGGGGTGCATTGGGATATGAGCATAAGCATTCTTGAGGTCTGAAGAGCACATCTAGTCATTGGGTTGCAGGGGAGAAATGCTCTTGAGAGAAGTCATCTTGAACTTCTTCCATACAAATAATTTGTTGAGTTTTCTGAGGTCCAGTATAGGCCATAGCCCTCTGCTTTTCTTGGGTAATGAGGAAGTATTGGGAGTAGAATGCTTGAGATTGGTCAGAATGGGGCACCAACTGTATCGCTCTTTGTTGCAGGAGGGATTTCACTTCTTGCAAGAGGGGAAGAACATCAAACCACCACCCCCCTGTGAGAGGGGGGACGAGGTGTGGTAAGGATGGTGGTCTTCTGAAGTTTAGGTGGTATCCATTTAGGATGATATTCAGAACCCAATGGTTGGATGTAATTTGTCCCCATATTGGCACAAATGAAGCAAAGCATCCGCCTACTGCTTCCTGTAGCTGTGGCCATGGTAGAATCAAAAAGCAGATTGGGTTTTGATGGCAGTAGCCAGAGTTGGTTTGAGGGTGTGCTGGGATTGGCCCTGGCCCCGTGGTTGCAACAGTTGATGTTGAGCCCTCTGTATAGGGTAAGAGGGAGGCCGATACAGTATGTATGATCAGTGCCAGGGATAAAGGGGTTTCCTGACGGCGGGATAGTAGTGCCTCGGAGTTGTTTGGTCTGGAGCTAACGTGAACGTTGACACCGCTACACTTTCCTCCTTGAGCTGGGAGACCGTCTCATGAAGCTTGTCACTGAACAAGTTATCGCCTTTGCAGGACAGATCTGCGAGCTTGTCATGGACATCTTCGCGGATCGCACTTACCTTCAGCCAGGCTACTTGGCAGGCTGCTATAGAGACGGGGAAGTTTGGGCCGACAGTTGAAACCCCTCATACACGGTGCACAGAAGTTGTCTTAGGCCTTCTACGATGATTGGATCCCATAGGCTGACCCTCATCTGACTTCGGTTGCTGGAGGCACTCATATAGATACTGAGTGATATAGAACTGGTGTTGCTGTACCTTAGCGTTAAGATTAGAACCTTAGAACACCTTCTTGCCGAAATCGTCCAGGTAGTGGGGCATTGGAGTAGAGTCTGCTTTTCCTGGCCTTCTTCATAGCGGATTCCACCACTACCGAAGCATGCGGTAACTGCACTGAGGTTTAATGTAGAGACTTCTGCATCCTGAATTTTAGTTCCATCTTCCTGGATGTGGTGGGTGTAGAGAAAGGTGTTTCCCAGGCTTTATCCATGATGGCGTCCAAGATCGAATGGGAGGGTAAAGCCGTAGGCTCAGCTGGTACGTCAAAAATTTTCAGGAGGCCATGTACCTCCATCCTTGAATCAGGTAATGTTTTGGTTTCCAGATTTAAAACCGAGCCCACCTTCTCAATAATTCTGGAGTAGGAAAGGTCTTCCGGGGGATTGCTGGTTCAGGCGGGTCCTCCGGTGGATCGGAGGGAATTCCCATGGAAGAGCTTGGTGATGGTGGAGAGGGGCAATGCAGCCCCTTGTCAGGTTCGGGCGCCTGCAGACTAGGCAGTATGTCCAGCTCCTCACCTTCCAAGAGACCTTATGGAGGAGAAGGCTGGCGCACGACACTGTTCTCTTTGCATCGAGCCCGATGCCCTTGCTACATGCCATTGGAGGTTTCCCTCCGGTGCAGACGATGCACTCAGCGCGCGGGTCATTTCTACGTCGGGAATTGACTCTTTTTGGGCCTGGTTATGGGGATCTTCTGCGGCCTTACCTCTGCTCTCTGAGGGTTTCAGTGTGGAGGAGGGTTACAGGGAGGAGGCCCGTTTGACCCCTTTGGGTCGTTTGGGTTCTCGGCCAGGGGAAGACTGGGCTGACCGCTGTGAGTCATGTGATCTTCGCGGCCCTCTACCGCTGGGCCCTGGGGGACATTCTTCCACAGTCCTGACAGGTTGCCATGTTGTGGTCCGGCCCCAGGCATAAGTAGAAGTAGTTATGTCTATCGGTTATGGACATGATCTTACTGCATTGGCAAAACTTGAATCCTGGAGCTTTCAGAGACATGTTAGCACTGAAAAGTGCTGTTGGAGGTTCACAATCGTGAAGAGAAAGAGAGAAAAAGGAAGAGATCTTTAGAGAGGAGAAGAACCTGTGCCTGCCGTTGCACAGGAAAGGCAAAAACTGAGAAGAGATCGTTGATCGTGCGGGAAGGCACCGCGCAGGCGTGCAGCATCAAAACTCTGCTAGTGCTAGGAGACGTTCCTGCCTTGAGCCACCAGGGGGTGCTCCCAGACAGCATGGCTAATTCAGCCTGCTTATCTGCGGGGAAAAAATTAACTCACCTAATCGCTATTTTATAAAAGTCGAAAGTACATGCATACTTTACGTTTCAAGTGCACATATATACATGTAAAAAAGTCATTCAGGGGCAAGGCCAACAGTTACATGTTTGTACGTTTGGCAACTTACATGATTTTGCATCTGATAATTATCTTGTGTAATTGCTATCAGACTTGTTTATTGTGTAATATTGGCTGGGTGAGATGCCTGATGAACTGGGGGAATTCAGGCTGAAGAACCAGGAGGGTGAACCAGCGGAGAAATCGGTAAACTGCTACCTTTCAATTGCACGTGCATGTCTTAAAATATGCCAACTTACACATATAAATCAGGTTTTACCCAAGTCCTATTTTATTTTCATATGTAAAATATACATGCATATATTTAAAAATATGTAGGAAAAGTACATGTATTCAATGCATTGAAATACTAGTTTCAATGCATTGCATATATTCACATGTAAGCATACGTATGCACGTATGTTGTGAGGTACATAAGAACATAAAAAATTGCCATGCTGGGTCAGACCAAGGGTCCATCAAGCCCAGCATCCTGTTTCCAACAGAGGCCAAACAAGGCCACAAATTACCCAAACTCTAAGAAGATCCCATGCCACTGATGCAATTAATAGCAGTGGCTATTCCCTAAGTAAATTTGATTAATAGCCGTTAATGGACTTCTCCTCCAAGAACTTATCCAAATCTTTTTTGAATCCAGCTACACTAACTGCACTAACCACATCCCCAGGCAACAAATTCCAGAGCTTTATTGTGCGTTGAGTGAAAAAGAATTTTCTCCGATTAGTCTTAAATGTGCTACTTGCTAACTTCATGGAATGCCCCGTAGTCCTTCTATTATTCGAAAGTGTAAATAACCGATTCATATCTACCCATTCAAGACCTCTCATGATCTTAAAGACCTCTATCATATCCCCCCTCAGCCATCTCTTCTCCAAGCTGAACAGCCCTAATCTCTTCAGCCTTTCCTCATAGGGGAGCTGTTCTATCTCCTTTATCATTTTGGATGCCCTTCTCTGTACCTTCTCCCTCGCAACTATATCTTTTTTGAGATGTGGCGACCAGAATTGTACACAGTATTCCAGGTGCGGTCTCACCATGGAGCGATATAGAGGCATTATGACATTTTTCGTTTTATTAACCATTCCCTTCCTAATAATTCCTAACATTCTGTTTGCTTTTCTGACTGCTGCAGCACACTGAGCCGACGATTTTAAAGTATTATCCACTATGATGCCTAGATCTTTTTCCTGGGTGGTAGCTCCTAATTTGGAACCTAACATCATGTAACTACAGCAAGGGTTATTTTTCCCTATATGCAACACCTTGCACTTGTCCACATTAAATTTCATCTGCCATTTGGATGTCCAATCTTCCAGTCTTGCAAGGTCCTCCTGTAATGTATCACAATCCGCTTGTGATTTAACTACTCTAAATAATTTTGTATCATCTGCAAATTTGATAACCTCACTCATCGTATTCCTTTCCAAATCATTTATATATATATTGAAAAGCACCGGTCCAAGTACAGATCCCTGAGGCACTCCACTGTTTACCCTTTTCCACTGAGAAAATTGACCATTTAATCCTACTCTCTGTTTCCTGTCTTTTAACCAGTTTGTAATCCACGAAAGGACATCGCCTCCTATCCCATGACTTTTTAGTTTTCGTAGAAGCCTCTCATGAGGGACTTTGTCAAACGCCTTCTGAAAATCCAAATACACTACATCTACCGGTTCACCTTTATCCACATGCTTATTAACCCCTTCAAAAAAATGTAGCAGATTTGTTAGGCAAGACTTCGCTTGGGTAAATCCATGTTGACTGTGTTTCATTAAACCATGTCTTTCTATATGCTCTACGATTTTGATCTTGAGAATAGTTTCCACCATTTTTCCCGGCACTGAAGTCAGGCTCACTGGTCTATAGCTACCCGGTTCGCCCCTGGAGCCTTTTTTAAATATTGGGGTTACATTGGCCACCCTCCAGTCTTCAGGTACAATGGATTGTTGCGGTTCTGGCCGCGAGCACTGTAGCCAGGCCCTTACCTCCAGGCTCCTGGACCTGCTCCCGCTTCCAGAGACCTGGGTTGCGGCCTGTTTGGTGGCATTCCCGCTGGGGCTGCGCCGCTGCGAGGTCTCCCTTGGATGCCCGGCTCCTAGGCGCACGCACGCGCCACTTGGGCGCTTTTCTAGGCCGTTTCCCGCTGGTGGTGACTCCACCCAACTCCTGATGTCAGACGCCGCGACCTTCATAAGCCGGCCGCGGCCATCCAGTCTTTGCCTTGCAATGGGTTAGTCTCCTGGTTTCCTGTTGTGCTGTGCCCCGGAGCGACTTGCCTTGCTTCGTCGCTCCGTTCCTGCTTCAGTACAGGCCTGGTTCCTGCCTGCCTGCTACAGTACCTGCTTGGTTCCCGCTTGCCTGCTACAGTACCTGCTTGGTTCTTGCTTGCTTGCTACAGTACCTGCTTGGTTCCCGCCTGCCTGCTACAGTACCTGGTTGGTTCCTGCTTGCCTGCTATAGTACCTGCTTGGTTCCAGCCTGCTTGCTACAGTCCCTGCCTGGTTCCAGTACCCGAGTCTTGCTACAGTTCCTGCCTGGTTCCAGAACCCGAGCCCAGTTACAGTATTGCTACTGTCCTAGTCTGGTTCCATTTACCTGTCCTGATCCACAACCTAAGTCCCAGCAGCCGGGCCCCTATGGGCTCCTCCCGGGAGGCTTCGGCTTCCAAGGGTGAAGCCACCTAAGTCCCAGCGGTTGGGCTCCTACGGGCTCCTCCCGGGGGAGTACCAGCTTCCAGGGTGAAGAGCATCTACATCCTGCCTGAACATCTGACTCCAGGCCTGCTATTCATTAGAGACATTGACCACCTTTCCCAGTCTCCAGCAGGTCGGCCCAAGGGTCCACTAAACAGAGATTCCCATAACATGGATGATAGGTTACAAATTTTAACTAATAGATCAGAAATTTCATTTTTTAGTTCCTTCAGTACCCTAGGATGCATACCATCCGGTCCAGGTGATTTGATACTCTTTAGTTTGTCAATCTGACCTACTACATCTTCCAGGTTCACAGTGATTTTGTTCAGTTCATATGACTCATCACCCCTGAAAACCATCTCCGGAACTGGTATCTCCCCAACATCCTCATTAGTAAACACAGAAGCAAAGAATTCATTTAGTCTTTCTGAAATGGCCTTATCTTCCCTAAGAGCCCCTTTAACCCCTCTGTCATCTAATGGTCCAACCGACTCCCTCACAGGTTTCTTGCTTCAGATATATTTTAAAAAGTTTTTATTATGAGTTTTTGCTTCTATGGCCAACTTCAATTCAAATTCTCTCTTCGCCTGTCTTATCAATGTTTTACACTTAACCTGACAATGCTTATGTTTTATCCTATTTTCTTCAGATGGATCCTTCTTCCAATTTTTGAAGGATGTTTTTTTGGCTAAAATAGCCTCTTTCACCTCATCTTTTAACCATGCCGTTAATCGTTTTGCCTTCCTTCCACCTTTCTTAATGCGTGGAATACATATGGACTGCGCCTGTTAAGATCACTGTTGCCAAGTGGCCCCACCACTGCTACCTCTCTCATCAAATCCTGCATTCCACTAAGAATTAAATCTAAAATAGCTCCCTCTCTTGTTGGTTCCTGAACCAATTGCTCCATGAAGCAGTCATTTATTGCATCCAGGAACTTTATGTCTCTAGCAAGTCCTGATGTTACATTTACCCAGTCAATATTTGGGTAATTGAAATCTCCCATTATTATTGCACTGCCAAATTGGTTAGCTTCCCTGATTTCTCTAAGCATTTCATCATCTGTCTGACCATTTTGTCCAGGTGGACGGTAGTATACTCCTATCATTATGCTCTTACCTAACATTGAAGTGTATTTTATAATACGAGCATATATGATATGTATGGATTATAAAATATTATCATAGATCTATATGCAGCCATATATGCACATTTAAGCTATCATACATAGTTGTTTGAAAGTTATCCTCAATGGGGACCATATTCAGCTGCTGAGCGGCTTGATAAGTTAGCTGGATACACCTATCCAGCTAACTTAACCATGATATTGAGGGGTAAGAGTACCTATCCATCTAATTGGATAGGTTCCCTCCCCCTAGCATGATGCACTCTCTATCTGTTATGAATCAGCTCCCATGGTGGGAGGAATTAGCAATCTGTTATGAATCAGCTCCCTAGGTGGGATGAGTTAGCAATCTGTTAGGAATCTGCTCCTGTAAAGGGAGGAGTTAGCAATCTTGTTATGGATCTGCTAGGGAGTTAGCAATCTGGTATGGTCTACTCCTCAAGGAGGGAGGAGTTAACAATCTTGTTATGCTCCGTAGGCGGAGTTAGTAACCAAGTTAGGATATAGACTGCAGAGTTAGCAATCTGTACCAGCGGAGTGTTAGAGAGGACACTCAGCTGTAGAGTAATGTAAATAGGTGGATCCTTGGGCCGATGGCAGATGACAGCGCCCCCAGGAGGATATCCTGAGAGGGACCACCGGCTAGGCTTGGTTATGGAGACAGACACAGATAGTTCTTTTATTAGACAGGTTAGTAGAACCACCAGAGGTGGCAGTAGTGAGCTGTTGTGTCCAGCAGGGCTGAAGTCCCTCAGATACTGGAACAGCGCTCCCAGGGTTGCTGAGCTATAGAAAGACTATAAATAGTGAATAGACAGGGTATGCTGTATTCATAGCCAGAACTAGATGACAAATCTCACATAAGGTCTTAAGGAGGCTCAGTAGCTGGAAAGAGTAGGTCCTCGAGGAGCGAGTACCTGGTTCCAGGGAAAGCTCTGAGAGAGCGATGGTAACTCACAAATATCTGTATCTGTGATAGCTTCCAGGCAGTAGAGAATCTTCAGAGTGTCCAGGAACATGGGCCCTCGAGGAGCGAGTACCGTTTCCTATCTGCAATCTGAAATAGAGAAAAGAGAGCGAGGCCCTCGAGGAGTGGGTACCCCTGGTAAGTCCAAGTCCGTATTCTTGTCCTTGCTAACTCAATCTGTTAGCAAAAGTTTGAGAACTTTTATATTGGAAGCGGATGACGTCATCTCAGGGAATGCCCCTGAGGTTCGCGCCCTTGCTGGGACATACATCGGAGCGCGCTCGCGTCCTACATCATCAGGAACATGGTGGATCCACAGCGTTCAGCCAGTCTAGGGACACTGGAGAGAGGCGGCATGGAGATGCCGTGGCAGCAAACCGTCCATCAGACCCGGAGGGAGTCGCCACAGAGGTAGAGAGGGGTGGAGTGAGGGCGAAGAGCAGCCACGAATGCAACAGAACACTCCTTCAAAGGGCAATCTCCTCTTCAGGTACCAGGCTTTGGTTTCAAAGGATGCACGAGGTGAAACTGATGAAGCATCTCTTTATCCAAGATATTGGTCTGAGGCTCCCAAGAGATCAATTCGGGGCCGAAGCCTTCCCAAATCAGAAGGTATTCAAAATTCTTGCCTCATTACGAACATCCAGAATCTCTTTGATCTTGATTTCTACTTCGTTGTCTGCAAAGATGACAGGTGGATCTTGAGATGTGGAAGAATCTTGCAGAGTGTTATTGATGGTATCAGCAGCAATGGGTGGAGCTGCTATGGATGTCACTGAGGAATTCAGTGGAAGTGGTGATGTTGAAGACTGTCCAAAATCCACTTCTAAAGATGACTCTCCAGTAAATGTAGCTGGATGAGAGTTGATAGTATTTAGCAGCAATAGCTAACTGCTATAGCCACTGAGACTTCAATGAAAGTGGTGATGTTAGGGTACGTCCAACCCCACGTCTTAAAGGTATCTCTTCAGTAATAACGGAATGAGATGTTGCATTCAGCAGCAAAAGCTCAGCTGCCATGACGTCAGTAATCCATCAGTGAAAGTGGCAATGGTGGTGAACGTCCAACCCCACTACCAAGGGTAATTTCTTCAGTCATGAACTTGAGGAGTTATTGAATTCCACAGCAATAGCTCAACTGCTATGACGTCACTGAACTTTCAGCAAAAGTGGCAATGTTGGGGTACGTCCACCCCACTTCACAAAGAATGAGTAGAGAAATTTAGCAGCAATGGCTAGCTGCTATGGACGTCAATGAAACTTCAACAGAAGTGGAAAAGTTGTGGTATGTCCAGAACCCACTTCTGGATAACTCTTCCGTAGAATGCTGGAAGAGAGATGGTGGCCCCTGAGGATCGCGCCCTTGCTGGTACATGCATTGGAGTGCGCGCACGCATCCTAAGTCATCAGGAACATGGTGGATCTGCAGCATTGAGCCGGTCCAGGGACGCCAGAGAGAGGCGGCATGGAGATGCCGTGGCAGCAAGCCATCCATCAGACCCGGAGGGAGTCACCACAGAGGTAGAGAGGGTGGAATGAGGACAAAGAACAGCCACGAACGCAACACTATCTGGGTGCTATCAAGCTAGGGTGAGAGTACATTATAGAAATCTCATCTTTGTGTTCCTTTCCTCATTACAAATCACATCAAATCTTCACTGATATGTACTGTCCTGTTCTTATGTGTGACTGTGCCTGTAAAACTGCTCCCTAACCCTAGACCACCACCAAAACCTCACCTCAAGTTACTAGTTGACTCTCCTATAGTGGTTTAAATAGTTGAGTAAAGAGCCTTATAAAGAGTCTCTCTCTCTCTCTCTCTCTCTCTTGCAAAGTGGAAATATCACAGGTGCATCGCAGTAAATATGTATGTGAAGCGCTAAAAATAGCATGTGTTGTGGTAACTCAAAAATTAGTCAAACCATGCCCCCTTTTTTTTATATATCACGGGCACTATTCATGTGAAAATCATAGCAAAATGATGCATTTAGGCCTTAGTTATTTGTCTAAATGTTTTTTTAAATATCTACCCCAATATGTTTATTTTAGTTGATCTTGTACACAAAGAATCTTGGAAAAATTTGAATTACTTCCAAGAAGGTTTGTTTTCAGTGAGATCAGATTGATTAAGAAGAATAGAACATCTTCCATATATAAACATATCTGGAAATAATTATGCTGCTGGGTGATTCTCTGCGTGCTGATATAAGATAAGTTAGCAATGGCCCAAGGGTTCCAAAGCCAAAATAAATAACTTTCAGGACATTGTTTATTAAAAAATGTAATATTCAAGTTTCTCACATAAATATATCAAAGCAACACCCTTGCCTAGTACCCATCCCCAGCTGGAGCTTGGAAGCAGTATAGTAGTTAATTGAGATTCCTGCATAAGATTTAGAATGCAAAATATGTACCATTTAAATAAATCCCTACCTGGAATAGATATTCATATTATATGCAAGGCTCATGTTCATTGAATAAAATGACAAACCACTTTAGAATTATCTAAAGAATGAACCTTTTCCGAATCTAGACCTAGATTCATCATTTTGCTATAAATTTTGCATAAATAGCACCTGCGATAACAAAAAAAGGGGCATTATTAGAGTACTTTTTTTTAGATACCACAACACATTATTTTACAGAGAGAGAGAGAAAGAAAGAGTGAGAGAGTCTTTATAAGGTTCTCAAATAAGTAAGCGATTTATACCACTGTAGGAGATTCAACCATAACTCGAGGTGAAGTTTTGGTGATGGTCTAGGGTTTGGGGGTAGTTTACATGCACAGTTAGAGGTACAAACAGCACAGTACACATCAGTGAAGATTTGATGTGATTTGGAGCAAGGAAAGGTACAGAAAGATGAGATTTGTACAATGTTCGTACATCTGACTGTGCATGTAAAACTGCCCCCCAAACCCTAGACCACCAGCAAAACCTCACCTCAAGTTACTAGTTGACCCTCGTACAGTGGTATAAAAAGTTGACTACTATGTGTGCCCCCCAGAGGTGCGCTCTCTCTCTCTCCCACCTGAGACAGGATTTGCGATATTTAGCGCAAATCCCAGTGCATTATGCTATCACACACAACATTAAACTCCCCTCATTTTCATAAAATCCCCCCAAACTCCTCCCTTGTGACTTAATTTTTAGAATTTGCATATGCATCTTATGATACGTTATTTATCACATGATGTGTTATGTCGTTATTGAAGGTGTTAGGGCCCTAAAACCCGAGATAAGGCCCTAACATGATTTGATGAATGACCCCCCCCCTAAAAGACAAAATTTTAGCAAAAATCTTACACTTAACATTTGTCAACAAAATGAGCTGATTATTCTGGCATAGTAGGGGGTCTCTTCTTGGATTGTTCAATAAATCTCCTCAGAGAAAATGTTCCCCTCTGTTTTAATAACTCTTGTTAAGTCTAAGCAGCCATTCTCCTGGAGCCTGCTGGAAATTAAGTACAATAAAAACTGCTATAATTTCTTCAATTTCAATGCAGTTATCCAACTTTACAGATACTGATTCCTTGAGTATTGGATGATCCAATTCTTTAAGGAAATTCTTTACTTTCTTCTCTGCATTAGATGCCTTACAGCAGTACAGCTCTTAATAAAATTCTACCAGTAATGGAGAATACACTCTTGTTTTCTTAACAATGCATTCTGTGGAATGTCTTCATTAGATATCATTGTCATCTCGGATTGACAGTATGAAAGTGGCTTGAGCAGTAAGAGGTCCATATTTAAAGGCATTTAGCCAGATAACTCAGACGTTATCTAGCTAAATGAAGATTTGGGAAATTATCCAGCTAAATTCTATCTGGATAACATTTTATCCAGCTAAAATTTGGCTAGATAAGTTAGGGGCATTCCAAGAGCATAACTGGGAGAAGCTAAGTGGCTAAATTGACAATTTGCCGATAACTTATCTGGCTAACTCTGGTCGGCATGTAAATCTGCTCTAAAGTTAGCCGGATATATTCAATGGCTTTGCCACGTCACTGAATATACAGGCTAAGTTAGCGGGATATGTTTATCTGGCTAACTAGCCAAGCTGCACAGTGGCTGAAAATGGACCTCTAATATATACTACTTTGTCACCCTGCACCGAAGAACAAAAATATATTGTTGATTACTGCTGAATACATATAGCTGGAAATGGATGACAAACTTGTCCACCTATGCCGTAACTGAAGCCAGCAAACAGTATCTACCCACATTGGCAAAGAGGCCAGCAATTATCATCAGCAAACATCCCCATCATTGGCACTGAGGCTAGAAGAGCATCCCCCCATCCTTGGCAGAGAAACCATTAAACAGTCCATCCAGCTTGAAACACACATGCACACGGTCTTATTGAGGGCAGGTAATGGGGGAATCAAGTCCTTATGGTTAAAGCAGACTCCATAATATAGGGTATGCTATGCTATTCCTACTCTCCTGTATTTCATGCAAAGGACAGAGCTTAAATGTGTAGTTTATGTGGGATGTTTTAAAGGGCAAATGTGAGGAAGTGATGAGCTGACCTTGCAACCTGGAAACAAAAGGCTATATTGCAATTTCTTGCAAAAGCAGGATGTGTAGATGGCCATCAGTTTATTACCATGAAATTAAACAAGTATGAATATGTAAGAACATAAGATATGCCATACTGGGTCAGACCAAGGGTCCATCAAGCCCAGTATCCTGTTTCCAACAGTGGCCAATCCAAGTCATAAGTATCTAGCAAGTACCCAAACATTAAATAAATTTCAAGCTACTATTGCTTATTAATGAATAGCAGCTTATGGATTTTTCCTCTAGGAACTTATCCAAACCTTTTTTAAACCCACTTACACTAACTGCTGTAACCATATCCTTTGGCAATGAATTCCAGAGCTTAACTATGCTACATGAAAAAAAATTTTCTTCGATTTGTTTTAAATGAGCTACTTGCTAACTTCTATTAGTCCTTCTATTATCTGAGAGTAAATAACCGATTTACATTAACTTGTTCAAGTCCTTTCATGATTTTGTAGACCTCATAAAAACATAAGAAATTGCCATGCTGGGTCAGACCAAGGGTCCATCAAGCCCAGCATCCTGTTTCCAACAGAGGCCAAACCAGGTCACAAGAACCTGGCAATTACCCAAACACCAAGAAGATCCCATGCTACTGATGCAATTAATAGCAGTGGCTATTAGCTAAGTAAACTTGATTAATAGCAGTTAATGGACTTCTTCTGCAAGAACTTATCCAAACCTTTTTTGAAACCAGCTACACTAATTGCACTAACCACGTCCTCTGGCAACAAATTCCAGAGCTTAATTGTGCATTGAGAGAAAAATAATTTTCTCTGATTAGTCTTAAATGTGCTACTTGTTAATTTCATGGAATGCCCCTTGATCCTTCTATTATCTGAAAGTGTAAATAACTGATTCACATCTACTTGTTCAAAACCTCTCATGATCTTAAAGACCTCTATCATATTCCCCCTCAACCATCTCTTCTCCAAGCTGAACAGCCCCAACCTCTTCAGCCTTTCCTCATAGGGGATCTGTTCCATTCCCCTTATCATTTTGGTTGCCCTTCTCTGTACTTTCTCCATCGCAACTATATCTTTTTTGAGATGCGGCAACCAGAACTGTACACAGTATTCAAGGTGCGGTCTCACCATGGAGTGATATAGAGGCATTATGACATTTTCCGTTTTATTAACCATTCCCTTCCTAATAATTCCTAAAATTCAGTTTTCTTTTTTGACTGCTGCAGCATACTGAGCTGACGATTTCAAAGTATTATCCACTATGATGCCTCGATCTTTTTCCTGATATGGAACCTAATATCGTGTAACTACAGCAAGGGTTATTTTTCTCTATATGCATCACCTTGCACTTGTCCACATTAAATTTCATCTGCCATTTGGATGCCCAATCTTCCAGTCTTGCAAGGTCCTCCTGTAATGTATCACAATCCTCTTGTGATTTACTACTCTGAATAATTTTGTATCATCCACAAATTTTGATAACCTTACTCGTTGTATTCCTTTCCAGATCATTTATAAATATATTGAAAAACACCAGTCCAAGTACAGATCCCTGAGGCACTCCACTGTTTAACCTTTTCCACTGAGAAAATTGACCATTTAATCCTACTCTCTGTTTCCTGTATTTTAACCAATTTGTAATCCATGAAAGGACATCGCCTCCTATCCCATGACTTTTTAGTTTCCTCTCATGAGGGACTTTGTCAAATGCCTTCTGAAAATCCAAATACACTACATCTACTGGTTCACCTTTATCCACATGTTTATTAACCCCTTCAAAAAATGAAGCAGATTTATTAGGCAAGACTTCCCATGAGTAAATCCATGTTGCCTGGGTTGCATTAAACCATGTCTTTCTATATGCTCTACGATTTTGATCTTTAGAATAGTTTCCACTATTTTTCCTGGCACTGACGTCAGGCTCACTGGTCATAGTTTCCTGGTTCGCCCCTAGAGCCCTTTTTAAATATTGGGGTTACATTGGCAACTCTCTAGTCTTCAGGTACAATAGATGATTTTAATGATAGGTACAAAATTTAACTAATAGATCAGAAATTTCATTTTTTAGTTCCTTCAGTACCTTAGGATGCATACCTCTAACATATCCCCCTTCAATCATCTTTTCTCCAAACTGAATAGCCCTAACTTCATTAGTCTTTCCTCCTAGGGCAGCTGTTCCATGCCCCTTATCATTTTGGTCATCCTTCTCTGCACTTTCTCCAGTGCAACTATATCTTTTTTGAGATGCAGCGACCAGAATTGCACACAGTATTCAAGGTGCAGTCTCGCCATGGAGCGATACAGAGGCATTTTGACATCCATTGTTTTATTTGCCATTCCCTTCCTAATAATTAATTACTAACATTCTGTTTGCTTTTTTGATCACCACAGCTCACTGAGCCGATGATTTGAATGTATTATCCACTATGATGCCTAGATCTCTTTTCTAGGTGGTAACTCCTAAGATAGAACCTAACATTGTGTAACTACAGCAAGGGTTATTTTTCCTTATATGCATCACTTTGCACTTGTCCATGTGAAATTGTATCTGCCATTTGGAAGACCAATCTTCCAGTCTTGTAAGGTCCTCCTGCAATTTATCACAGACCACATGAGATTTAACTACTCTGCATAATTTTGTATCTTATGCAAATTTGATCACCTCACTCATCATACCCTTTCCCAGATCATTTATAAATATATTAAAAAGCACTGCTCCAAGTACAGATCCCTGAGGCACTCCACTGTTTTTTCCACAGTGAAAAGAGACCATTAATCCTACTTTCTGTTTCCTGTCTTTTAACCAACTTGCAATCCACAAAGGGGCATTGCCTCCTATCCCATGACTTTTTAGTTTTCTTAGAAGTCTCTCATGCAAGACTTTGTCAAATGCCTTCTGAAAATCCAAATACACCACATCTACTAGTTCATCTTTGTCCACATGTTTATTCACCTCTTCAAAAAAATGTAGGAAATTTGTGAGGCAAGACTTCCCATGGGCAAATCCATGCTGGCTGTGTGCCATTAAACCATGTCTGTCTAAATGTTTTGTGATTTTAATTTTTATAAGAGTTTCCAAGATATTTCCCAGCACTGAAGTCAGGGTCACTGGTCTATAGTTTCCCAGATCACCCTGGAGCCCTTTTTAAATATCAAGGTTACATCTGCCATCTTCAAATCTTCAGTAACAATGCATGATTTTAATGATAGGTTACAAACTAATTGAAATATGTCTGAAATTTTATTTTTTAGTTCTTTCAGATAATAAAATAAGGAAGTAAGCTAATTGCATTGTTTCTTTATAGGCGAATTTTAAAAGCCCTATACGCGCTAAAGCCAGGAGATACGTGCACAAGTGGATCCTGCCGTGCTGCACAGATTTTAAAAGGCACCCATGTATGCCTGTATCTCCTTCTACATGCACAAGTCAAAAGTTCAGAAAAAGGGGCTTAAGCACGATCTGGGTGGGGTGTGGGCGGGTCGAGGGAAGGCCAAGAGATGAACGCGTAAATACATGCACAGGGGTCCCCTGTGCATGTATTTACGTGTTCGCGTAACTTTACTACTTTACTACTGTGTTTACGTGTTCGCGTAACTTTACTACTTTACTACTGCTATGGATAGCGTGAAAGTAAAAAAACAAAACAAATCTAGGCTAGTCAGTAGTGTTTTCTTGGGCTATGGTGCCATGATTCTTCATTTGTACCCACCAAGGCTGTTTACCCAGTTTTCATAAACCTCCCCATCTATTCTAGCTGTTACATGACAGCGCTTGGCTAGAGGCCAAAGTCCACAGTTCCCTCTGGAGCCTAGTATGCATTCACCCAAAGTATGGTCAGTAGGTATCACAACTGAGTGATGGTTGAGAAACCACACTAGGCACCAGGACCATCACCAGAGGACATTAATTCTGCCTCCACAGCATCTCCAGCCCTAGCTGACCCAGGGAATGGAAGGCCTGAGCCAGAAATCAAACCCAGGGCACTCCACATGGCAATGAAGAGTGGGCCTGTTTGCAGAACTGGTCTTTTACTGATATGGCTTAGGAATCTTAGTCCCTGGGAAATTTATGCCAATATCAACAGAATATTCCCAGACAATAAGCCAGCAGTGCAATAACAAGTGTGTGTGTGTGTGTGTGTAACTTTACTTTATATACCAAACCCAGTACTTTCAGAGCCCATAAAGGAAAGCTTTATCTTTTCCTCACCAAATCAGTTAATATGACAGCAGATACAACATAGGTGGCCAGTCTGACACACGCTCTTCTCCTAGTTTTGACTCCTGGATATTGGCAATTGTTCTCTTTCTTTCTGGCTTTCTTTCCTTTAAAAGCAATGTTTTTATTCCATTTTCACATCCCATTCACACACATTATGATTAGCTTCTAATTGTTGATCACTTATATACATCCTATTGGTGCGTATATAGAACCCCACTGGGTCTCTACTAGAAGGAACATTCCATCTGTGTAGGTAGAATGGAAGTATCCCTAGTTGTGTAACAGCTACCCCATATGGGAGTGTCCTAGCTTTATAAACACCAGGGATACCATTTTGGGGTGTGGATTTTTTTTAGTTGACCTTTGAGGAGGCAGGATTGTTTTTCCTGCTCTTGGTTTTGTTCTTTTTATTTGAAGGAGAGTACCCTTGGGCCTTAAAGAACAAGGTCTGGGTTAAATGGAAGAAAGGGTAACATCCTCTCTTTTTGGAAAACCTTGTTTATTTTTTTTAGAGTTTATGTTGAAGGAAATTTATCTACCCTTCCTTCACCTTTTGATGCTTTGTGAAGCCTGGGTTTTATTTTTGATCCATCAACTAAATTCCCCAGGGCCAAAGGAATTTAGGCACCATCAATTGGAAAGTTGTCAAGAGTTTTTGACTCAGAGATCCAAGGACCCTTCAAAAGTCAAAAGAAGGAATTAATTCATATTCAGTTTTGAGGGGAGAAGAGAAACTGGAGGAAAGGAGAACTGTGGCACCTATCCAGCATAAACCACTAAAATATCATCAGGATATACTGGAGGAGGTTGCATGAGAATTTGTCATCGGGATCAAGGTATGACAAGTGGGACTGTATTGTATGCCATCTAAATATAGTGAAGAATCCTATTCCACCAATTTGGGGAGAGAGCTCAAAAACTACTTCTGCAATTGGGAAGAAATATGTATTGAAAATTGAGAATGTAATTGGACTGTATTGAATAAGTACTTGCAAATTGTTATTCATTTCCATATAAAATCAAATATCAATAATGTTTTGTGGGAACCACATCCAATGATGTGCGTGATTATTACTATGGCCCTTAAAGACTGTTAAACAAAACTCAAGGTCTTGGAGATTATTCTTCCCCCCACCCACTCCCAACAGATATAATCCTGAATACAGAGGGGCTTAAAGGCAGTATGGGAAATTATAACAGCCTAAGCCCTTGAAATGGAAGATGGCCTTTGGAGGCCTATAAGAGGACGTCAGCCTAGGGGTTACATGGGTATGATATTGCCTAAAGTTTGCTTGCAGTTTATATTTTGTTATAAACTTTTTTTTGAAGAATGAGTGAAGTCCAATAACAGTTTGTTAATGTTGCGCACCCCGTCCGCACTCAGCCTGCACACGGGCCTGCTCACCTCTCCAACTCTCCTGCAGGTCCCGGGTCAGCCTCCCCAGCAGCAACCGCAGGCTCCTCCAGGCCTCGGCATCCCATGGTGGCGGTCGCCGGGCCTTCCTCAGCGCACCAGGCCTCACGGCTGAGCTCAGCGGACTCCATGGCATCGGCCCCCACCCCTAGGCGCGTGTGCAGACCGCCCGGTCCCTTATAGGGCCAAGGGAGGGTCCTAGCTCTGCGACATGTCCTGATTGAACACAGTACTAAAGGAAGTGTCTGCCTGCACTTCCTTGCCTTGGCAATCGGGACGACACCATGTGTGTACTAGTTTGCCTCCATGTCTCATTGTTGTTCCAGTCTTGTTGCAGCCTTGTTCCAGTCCTGTTCCGGTATCCTTCTTTTCCAGTGTCCTTCTATTCCAGTATCCCTCTGTTCTAGTGTCCAACTGTTCTACATTCCCCAGGTAGTACCTCTTAGACTGACTCTCTGGTACTGACCTCTGCCTGCTCTTGACTACATTTGATTACTGCCCAGATACTGACCTCTGCCTGCTCTTATCGCTGCCCGGATACTGACCCTGCCTGTCTACTTGACCACGTCTGACCTCTGGAACCTGACCTCTGCTTTGGCTGACTACTCTCGGACTGACTTTTGGAACTTAACCTCTGCTTTGGCTGAGTACTGCTATTACTAGCAACAGTAACATAGAATAGACTTAGTTTTTGGGTACTTGCCAGGTTCCTATGGCCTGGATTGGCCACTGTTGGAAACAGGATGCTGGACTTGATGGACCCTTGGTCTGACCCAGTATGGCATGTTCTTATGTACCCTTGGACTGACCTTTGGAATTTGACCTCTGCTACTATTGTCCTTGCTTCCTCAATTCTGGCCTTGCTCCTAGCCTTGTCATCTCAGACTCTGTTCTGGCCTTCTCTGATACCACAGAACTCCACCTGTGACGTCGACCATGCACCCTTAATCCTGGTGGGCACATTATTGAACTTCCTTTCAGGGAGACCCAGCAAGGCCCACCTAAGTCCAAGCGGCCCGGGTCCCCAAGGGCTCCACCCGGAGGGACTGCAGACTTCTAGTGGTGAAGCTCCAGCTAGCCTCTGTCTCCTCCTGTCGACATCCAGACGAGGTGAAGATGAAGGTGAAGATGACAGCAATGGACCATGGCATACTTTGAAGTTACTTAAGAAAAAGTTGAACTAATCATGGAATAATCTTCGTGACCGAATTTTCAATCGTGCAACTTCAAGGGAAGTAACAATCTTTAATATCAGCACCGTAATTTTTGCATATAGAGTGTCGGACAACACTTGCCGGTACATTCCCTGAAGAAGGATGCTGGTCGTCTGAAACATGTACATGTTGGGATTATATATATTTTGAGTTGTGATAGAACAGACAGAGAGTTTTCATCATGTAGAAAGAGTGTGTTTTCAAATATATATAAGAGATTTACATCATATTCTGCGGTGGTGAAGTGACATTTCAACAACATTTTTGGAGCACTATCAAAGATTTCGTTCGGTCCATATACTTTGCTGGATGTCTTGCGTACTTTGTATGAATTAAGAAAGTGTTTACCAAAAAAAAAAGTTTTGTTTGCATGAACACGTATACACAAAAAAAGGGAGGAGGTTGGCAGGTTTATGATTATAATATGCTCAAAAGAGGCAGGGTTGCCTACACGATTATATGAAACCCCAACCTACCACCCAAAACATTTTTTTCCTGAGTGCCGAGACACCTTAGTTCCACTTGACATGTAGGTTATCAAAATTTGTATAAACTCTTGTTAGAAAGGAGATAATAACATTGAATATAACAGAAAGAGATATTCTCACAGTGAATGAACCTGTTGGTTCTTTTTTTGATACATTATTGATTATATAGCACTGTGTAAGTGGCTAGATTTTTACCGGTTTGTCTAAACTATTTCTGAAGCATGTCTTCCGCCTTCACGGTCTTCCAAAAGAAATAATCTCTGACCGAGGACCACAGTTCGCCACAAGATACTGGCGCTCCTTATGTAAGAAGTTCGACATCACACTGAATTTCACGTCGGCCTATCACCCCCAGGCCAACGGCCAAGCAGAGAGAACAAATCGGACCCTGAAGACTTTTCTCCGTTCATATGTGAACGATCAACAGAACAACTGGTCTGAGCTACTGCCCTGGGCCAAGTTGTCACATAATACATCTCTGCTGCTACCAAAGTATAGCCATTCTCCGTGGTGTTTGGTCGACAACCACATTTACCACTGCCAGTACCTCTCTCTGTCCCATCACAGCTGCTCAATTCATGGCTCACACCATTCGTTGTGTGTGGAGCCAGGTAAAGGAACGGATCAACTAGGCTGCTGAATGCTCCAAACGATCATCAGATACCCACAGACGTCCAGCTCCACTCTTCCGACCTCGCCAGAAGGTGTGGCTAAGCTCCCAACAAATAAGGCTACGACTCCCTTCACATCATCTGGCACCCAAGTACATAGGTCCATTCCCGGTCCTCTATATAGCACATTTTATGATGATGCCATATATGAAGGTCATTACACATAAATAAATAAATTTTTCTAAGAGACATTTCTTGATTTATTTGAAAATGATCAGGGGAGATAGTTATTCCTTTTGAGCCAATATATCAGCTATCGCCTGAAGACAAACACCCACGTTGACACATTGTTTTGTTAGCTGCCATAAAATTACCCTGTACATGTTTTGCTGAACTTCTTACAGCAGGGGATTCTTTGCATAGTATTGCCAACTGGCTCCAAATTTTCAGGGCAGGCAGTTCCCGTCCTGATGTTATCCCATGGCCTGCGTGGACTTGTAATCTTCCTTTTCTTAGGGAAATCAAAAGTGACACCAGGACTACAAATCCATGCAGGCCGTGAGGCTAAAACCAAGACTGAATCAGCTGGCTCAAGAAATCTGGACTCACTGGAAGCCATCGGGAGAAAAGAAAAATGAGTATCATCGAGCATAAGGTTTACCCCTGATGCAGAATAAGTTCGAAACATAACGTTATGTTGGGTTCCTGCTGAGTGCTGCTGTTAAAGGCTTGATCCTCACATTCAAGAACACGAAGAAGAGAAATGCTGCGATTTTTCTTTTTTTTTTAATGAGCAAATCAAAAAATTAAATAGAAAAAATAGATTACAAGCTGCTGTGCTCCAAGACCTATGATTATTGATGACCCGTGTAATCTTTTTGACAAAAATTGGTCTACATGCTGTTGGGTGTTATGATGGTGTTTTTATGGTTATTCTGATACCTACGGTCTATATATAAGGTCAAGTGATTGGGTGAATGCCATTTTGTTTGTTGGATTAAAAAAATCTGGAGCCAGTTGGCAATCCTATCTTTGCAGGGGTTTCTGGGGGTTTCAGGAGTGCTCCAGACTTCAGGCAAACTCACTTGATATAATTTCTAAGTATGTTTTGTCTCTTCTACTTGTGGAATTGTGTACCTGCTGTGTAACACTTGTCTGAAGAGGCAGACACCTTTTTTTTTGTTGTTCTTTTCTGTCCAGTCCTATCTCAGATCCAACTACATCATTTGACTGTTTCCATTTCTTGTGCAGAATTTTGAGGAAGCACATATCAAATCTTCTATTCTGTGATAGTAAATCATTAATGTTATTAGAAAACACTCAAACTTTAGTGCTCCAAATTCACCATGATAATGGTCCAACCAATTTTTCCACTTGGCAGTTAAATAATGAGGTAATGTGTTTACTATTCCCAAATTTGATTATGCATATACACGTCACACAGTTTTTCAAAACCACAACTATTTGTTGGAGGAGGACTCTGACCGTATTAGTAACTCGGTAAAGATTTTAATCAGAGAAAACTTGTAATCAAATGAAAGTTACTTGAAACAGCTGGTTACTGTGACTCTTTTCTTTGGGAAATAAAACATAAGCTTTTCTGTCATTCCTTATAAATGAATGCTTTGTAACTTTTGATTATTTTCTTTTATATTGACAGAATTATAGACTGTTCTTTGGTTAATCATGTTTGAAAGTGGATAAGTTGCTGGTTTTGTAATTCTCAATACATAGATGTAAAGGTTAATGTTCAAGTTGTAAGTGACACGTTTTTATTGCACTAATTTAATATAATTATAACTAGTTTTTGACAGCTATGCTGCCTTCATCAGTGCAGAGTAAGCTTATGGATGATGTTACACAGAGATACAAGTAAATGTATGCCCAGTTTTTAGATTTAATAAGAATCTCACTTCTAAATCTTATAAGCATGAACAAGTATTGCATACTAGGGATGTGCAGACCAAAAGTTTAAGTTCATAAGTCCATAAGTCGAAAGGGGGTCCCATTTGCGGTCAATATGGACATATGGAGAATTCCATAAGTTGAGTCTATGTCCATATGTGCAAATAAAAATTTAAACCCCTCACCCGCCTTAATCCCGCCCCCCCCCCAAGACTTACCAAAACTCCCTGGTGGTCCAGCGGGGTCAGGACGCCATTCCTGAACTCCTTTGCAAGGAGCACGTGACGTCGGCGTCACGTCGGAGTGACGCGGCATCACGTGATTCCCCTCGGGTTCGCTCCCGGACCCCTCGTTGGGCCCAAAAGGCACTTTTGGCCAGCTTGGGGGGGGTCAGGAGGCCCCTCCAAGCTGGCCAAAAGTGCAGTTTGGGTCCAACGAGGGGTCCGGGAGCAGAACCGCGATGGACCACGTGACGTCGGCGTCACGTCGGAGTGACGCGGACGTCACGTGATTCCCCACGTGTCCGCTCCCGGACCCTCACGGAACTTTTGGCCAGCTTGGGGAGTTTTGGTAAGTCTTGGGGGGGGGATTAAGGAGGGTGAGGGGTTTAAATTTTTATTTAGATCAACAATCGCGATTTCCAACTTATTCAACATAGCTATGTTGAATAAGTTGGAAATCCGATCGTTTACGCCTCATCATTTTTTTAAGAAAAAAAAAAAAAAGTTGCGTTTTCCATTTAAGTTCAAAACAAATGCACACCCCTATTGCATACTACAACCACTGGTTTTCCAGCACATGCACAAAAATTGAATGACTCAGTAAAAAAGCAGCCTACTTTCTGAAAATATTAATATACACATGGACAGTGGAAGGCCTTTTTGGTTCGGGGAAGGAGGCAAGACACCTAAGCTCAGCTCCTTCCCCACGTCTCCCTCTGTCCCCTGCCCTTCAGTCTCTCTTTCTCTCAGCCTACCCCCATAACTCCCTCTTTCTCTCTCTCACTTTCCCTGCCCCAACCTCTCTTCTAGACCCCCACCTTCCTCCCTCTCTTCCCCTGCTCCACCGCCTCTCTCTCTCTCCCCCCACCCTCCTCTCTCCCACTCACTTCCCCCCACCATGATCACCTTTACCCCCCTCTCACACGGGCCGATACAGTAAAGTCTGCGGGAGAGCGGGCGAACGCCCACTCGCCGGTGCGCGCAATGCAGTATTTAAATTAGGCCCGGCGGTAGATCCGGGCAAAAGGAGGCGCTAGGGACACTAGCGTGTCCCTAGCACCTCCTTTTTGACAGGAGCGGCGGCTGTCAACGAGTTTGGCAGCCGACGCTCAATTTTGCCGGCGTCAGTTCTCAAGCCCACTGACAGCCACAGGCTCGGAAACCGGACGCCGGCAAAATTGAGCGTCCGGTTTTCAGCCCCTCAGCCGCGGGCCAAATTCAATTTTTTTTTTTTTTTTTTACTTGTTTTACTCTTCAGGACCTCCGACTTAATATCGCACTCCACTTAATATCGCACTTTCCCGGTGCTGGAAGAAATTAGCGCCAACCTTTGGGTCGGCGCTAATTTCTGAAAGTAAAATGTGCGGCTTGGCTGCACATTTTACTTTCTGTATCCTGCGCGCATACCTAATAGGGCCCTCAACATGCATTTGCATGTTGAGGGCACTTTTAGGTGCCACGGGTTGGACGCACGTTTTCCTCCCCTTACTGAATAAGGGGTAAGGGAAAACGCGCGTCCAATAGCAGGCTAACAGTGCGCTCCGGTGGTTCATTTATGCCATCTTACTAATCTTTTTTAACACAAAATATCATGTTTTCATTTTTCACATAGCTTTACACAACTCCCTCCCTTTATGGGCTACTAGAAGCATGTTCACGGTTTGGCAAGACCCAAAAGGGCTGGTTTATTCTTGGAGATACTGAGTATTTGTGACATTGGAAGATTCAAGCCTTCAGTCTAGAATGCATGGAGCTCACAGAAAAAGATGGATCAAGGTTGCATTCTTATTTATTTATTTATAGATTTTTCTATACCGGCATTCGAGATTAGGAACCCCATCATGCCGGTTTACAAATAACAAGAGGGTGTGCACAAAAACAGAACATAAACAAGTGCAAAGAAATAAAAGTTACATTACAACAGGGTCATAAAACTGGGGAGAGAATTAGAGTAAGATAGTTGAGTAGTAAAGATGAATTATTTACATTAATAATTTACATAATATTGTGTAGTGTCTTATAAGATGTTACTGTCTTTCAATATGGATCTGGGAAGGCTTGCTTAAATAGCCATGTCTTAAGCCTTTTTCTGAAAGTAGGAAGGCATGGTTCTTGTCTTAGATCGGGAGGAATAGAGTTCCATAGTGAAGGTCCGGCTGTGGAAAAGGCTCGGTCTCTGTAGGTTAGGTAACACAAAACCAATAGCACATCAAACAAACCACAAACAAATAAATTACAGTTAAGGCAACTAACATGATTTAAGCCTCATTACAATAAATGAGGATGATGTAGACTGGCTAAGGTCTTAAGAACATAAGGACAGCCAAGCTGGGTTGGAACAATGGTCCAGCTAGCCCAACAGCATCCTATGTCCGATAGTGGCCCAAGAATTATTAGACTTAAACCAGAGATTATCTGTGTGCTCCCTGTAAATATGTATTATGTAGTAACCCAACTCCCACCCAATCTAATATTTGTTCTTGGATTGGCTTTCAGGAATGCATCCAGACCCTTACTGAACCTCTTTTGCTGTGAGTATATCCCATGACAGCAAATTCCATAATTTAATGATCTGCTGACTAAAGTAAAATTTTCTTGCATTCATATTGAAGAATAGTACTAGGCCTAGTACTGACCTTTGGAGAACTCTACTATGTATCCCCCTCCAGTTTTAGAACTGGCCATTCAATCCTACTCATTGGCTCCTTCCCTTTTAACCAGTTATTGATTAATGAATGTACATAATCCCATATCTCTCATGTGATGCTTTGTTGAATGCCTTTTTAAAGTCCAAATATACTATCTTCCAACCCATCATCCGTGTGTCTAGTTACAATCTCAAGAAATTCTAATAGATTTATTTATTTATTTAAATTCTTTTAATATACCGATGCTCAAGACCAGGTCTTATCGTACCGGTTTACAGCAAACTAGGGGGAACCAGTTAACAGAGCAAACAAAAACAAAAGTTACATTATAACAGGGAATGTAGAACTCGGCAGTTAGAGAAAAATAAGTTAAACAAATTCTAATAAATTCTAAAAGTTGAGTTAAACAAATTCTAATGGGAGAGGAGAGCAAAAGGGGGAGAGAGTGCTTACAGGATAAGAATTATGTACAAATTTACCTAGTGTATATGAAATTAAGCAAATTTACATATTTACATAGTGTATATGAAATTAAGCAAATTATAAGATAGTGCAATTAGTCGGACAACAGTTCCTTTGAGTTGGCAAGAGACTGTGTGGGGGACCCTGAGGCTTTTTTAGGGGTAAGCTTGGGCAAATAGCCAAGTTTTTAATTTTTTTCTGAACGTGATATGGCAATGTTCCTGGCGGAGATCTGGCGGGAGGGAGTTCCAGTGATGCGGTCCAGCAGTTGATAGTGCCCGTTTTTCAATAGAGTTGTGAATAATGGATTTTTTTGGAGGAACTTGGAGGGAATCTCTATAAGCAGATCTGGTGGGTCTTGCAGAGGAGTGTGGTTTGAGGGGTATGGTAAGTTGGAGCGAGGATTCTTGAAATAAGGTTTTGTGGATAATAGTAAGTGTCTTGAAGAGATTTGTGAGACATGACTTGCCTTCCCAAAATCCATGATTACTACTCCTAATTTTGCGATTTTCTTTAAATGTGGGATAGGAGGCGATGTCCTTTCATGGATTACAAACTGGTTAAAAGACAGGAAACAGAGAGTAGGACTAAATGGTCAATTTTCTCAGTGGAAAAAGGTAAACAGTGGAGTGCCTCAGAGATCTGTACTTGGTCCGGTGCTTTTCAATATATATATAAATGATCCAGAAAGGAATACAATGAGTGAGATTATCAAATTTGCAGATGATACAAAATTATTCAGAGTAGTTAAATCACAAGCGGATTGGGATACATTACAGGAGGACCTTGCAAGACTGGAAGATTGGGCATTCAAATGGCAAATGAAATTTAATGTGGACAAGTGCAAGGTGTTGCATATAGGGAAAAATAACCTTTTCTGTAGTTTCACGATGTTAGGTTCCATATTAGGAGCTACCACCCAAGAAAAAGATCTAGGTATCATAGTGGATAATATGTTAAAATCTTCGGCTCAGTGTGCTGCAGCAGTCAAAAAAGCAAACAGAATGTTAGGAATTATTAGGAAGGGAATGGTTAATAAAATGGAAAATGTAATAATGCCTCTGTATCGCTCCATTGTGAGACAGCACCTTGAATTCTGTGTACAATTCTGGTCGCTGCATCTCAAAAAAGATATAGTTGCAATGGAGAACGTACAGAGAAGGGCAACCAAAATGATAAAGGGGATGGAACAGCTCCCCTATGAGGAAAGGCTGAAGAGGTTAGGGCTGTTCAGCTTGGAGAAGAGATGGCTGAGGGGAGTCATGATAGAGGTCTTTAAGATCATGAGAGGTCTTGAACGAGTAGATGTGAATCGGTTATTTACACTTTCAAATAACAGAAGGACTAGGGGGTCATTCCATGAAGTTAGCAAGTAGCACATTTAAGACTAATCATAGAAAATTCTTTTTCACTCAAAGCACGATTAAGCTTGGGAATTTGTTGCCAGAGGATGTGGTTAGTGCAGTTAGTGTAGCTGGGTTCAAAAAAGGTTTGGATAAGTTCTTGGAGGAGAAATCTATTAACTGCTATTAATCAAGTTTACTTAGGGAATGGCCACTGCTATTAATTGCATCAGTAGCATGGGATCTTCTTAGTGTTTGGGTTCTTGTGGCCTGGTTTGGCCCCTGTTGGAAACAGGATGCTGGGCTTGATGGACCCTTGGTCTGACCCAGCATGGCAATTTCTTATGTTCATATGTCTTGAAGTGAGTTCTGGCAGTGGGGACCAGATTACAATCTGTATAAAGCAAAGGTTAACCACTAAATCCCTCAATGCTAATTAGAAGTGATACGAGGATGAATATGGATGAAAGTTTTCTCTGAAACAGACTGGGCTCTTGAGTTTTGTACATTATTTTGTTTCCTGTGTTAAAGTGATACAAAAAGGACCTACAATTCTAATTTTAAATCAAGCAGAGGAGCTATTAGGATATTAACCTCCTTTTAGTTATTCTCAGCTTGATTTCTTTTTTTCATTAATGAGAATGCGTTTAGAAAGTCAGAGCAATTTTATGCTTTAATGTTTGGAAAAAGTACAGACTGCTTTGCCCAAAGTAGGCCACAAGGTAACATGTGCAGCTCATTTGGGTGCTGTAGACACAGTTCACTGAAATGCTTGCAGAAAATCAACTCTACTTACAGAGACATGTGGTGCTTCTAAAAAATTCCAGAACTTAAAAATGGAATAAATGCAGGAGAAACCCAAAGAGAGAAAATAAAAAGGGAAGTTAGAAACCAGTGTCGCATGATGACAAAACTGGAGGCAGAGGGTGGGATTCAGTGTACAATAGCCTTAGGTCAGAGTTGAATAGGAAATCAGAAAAAAAGGTGATCTACAAATGGAGTTGAAGTCTTAGGAAGTAGAATATTGTACTTCTTTCTAAAAAAAAAACCTTGCTGGCTGAATCCTGTCTCAATATGTTATAATCTATTGAAATAGAGACAAATGCAAATGTACCATGTTGATAATTAACAATGAACAAATCAGGGAGAGGGGAGGGGGAATGATGTGCACACGTCCTACAAAAAGACAAGTTAAAGATGAGTTAAATGGGTCCTTGCATTAAACAGAGACACCATTTCCACCAGGGTTAGGGGGTTGTTGAATTTTGTTATATAAAACAACCCAAGAAATGGTACAATGATACAATCACTGTTACAAGGGTGCAATCACTGATGACAAAATCTGTCACTTCGGTTGGATTTTGATGCATGTTGGCACCTGTTCAATAAGTTGCCCAGTATATTATTAATTATACATCTATATGCCATGTCAGTCTGATATATCTGGTTCTACTAATATTAGGATGAGTTCTTTGGTTTTTCCCTTCTATGCCAAACATGAACAGAATAAAGATATTTCCCGTTATCCTGTCTTATTTTAATCAAACTTGTTGGAAAGAGATATAGATTCACATGGTTTCTAGTTGCTCACGTAGTTGTTCAATTTCCAAGAAATTCTGTTTTTTGTAATTATTACATACAGTGCTGTCAAGAACGCGGCACCCTCTGCAATTTCAAGAGCGAGGAATGTACTTTATATGTAATATTGGTTGACATAACCTTTCTCACAGAGCAGAGAACAGCATTAATGCTATTATATCTTGAAGACCCTTACCATCTGGCTAAGCAGCCCACGGGTCACATCCAAACCACAGCACACAATGAAATCCTGTAAGAACCAAGATTCAGAATCAGAAATCAATCGTTTCAGAGAAACGAGAACCTTTAAAGCATCAATTATTTATGGATTGGATAAAGCTATTATACTGCGTAATAAATAAGCATAGCATGAACAGTTTGCTACCTGTAATATCGCAGTCCCGCTGGAACATATGATCTTACTTAACATCTTTCTAATGGATAGTAGAACATGAGATTTATAAACCAAAGAAGTTCTTTACAGTTTTCACTATGTGGATCATGGCCTCAGGGAATTTGCAGAATGTGGAGTTCCTGAGCTAGACCAGTAATTGTCTTGTAAGAAGGGAGTTGATTCTCACTAGGTGCCCTGCTTCATAAAGAATGTACAGGCTAAAATTCAGCAACTGGCCAATTTAGATTTAAAAGATACTGTACCACCCTGCTCACTACTTTTTTTTGTTGTAGATTTTCTGTAAGTTGGGGGAAAAAAATCCCTAAAGTATTAGGAAAAACCAAATGTACATGAGCACATTTTTTTGAAAATATAAACACAGGAAGTAAAGATGTTGATGTTTTAGAAAACAATTTATGAAAAATTGTCAGTCACAAGAGTTTATGTCATTAGACATTCTTTGGTGCGAATCTTCAATGTCAGGGTCAACAAATGTCGAGCAGAATTGGAACACTCGGCGCAGCAGTGCACTCTAAACCAGTTTCACACCAAGCAAAAGGTCAGTTCTGCAATCCATTTCTCACTGGAATGTATACAAATCTCATTCTTTCCCACAGATGTAATTAAACAGTTTCACTGCTCGATCCACTTAAGGTTTATTTTTCACTTGAATGTACAACAGATATACAAAGCAGGATGACATTGAAAGATCGCAGGTTTTTCGCTTTCAGTAACTGAATTCTGAAATTTAGAATTTTCGTCTGAATATGGATCTTGCTGTTTAAGCAAATATTATGATCATGAATTTTGCTATTAAAATTATCATATTTGTTTTTTTTTCTCCCTCTTCAGCTTGGCATAGTGATTTGTTTGCATTAATGCAATATTCATTTGATTTATATAGGGACCAGATAGTAGGGTAAAAAATATAGTGACTACACATAAGTCCCACGCAAATCGAATTTACTTTGTAATTATCTGGGCATTGACACCACTATGGAAACAATATGAAGAAAAGAAACACTAAATTGACTTTATTGTCAAAACTTAAATATCTTTCAAAGCTACAATTAGTGGTTGAGGAACTGGTTGTTGATTTTAGTCATAGTTTAAATAAAAACTACGTGAAATATTTCTCTACAAGTTCACATTTCCTTATATGAAGTCCTGTCTTATTGTGTTGCTACTTCTGCTGTGAAATACTGAGAAGGGCAGCTGAGCATGGGGAAGTAGAACCAGGATCCTGCTGTGCCTGTTGCTCTAACCTGTCTGCAGGACTAAGCTTCCTGTATGCTCATGTCCCATATGTGTCTGAAGAGTCATACAGAAGCAATGGAGTAATGATGCAGCATAACGCTAGTGGTTAATGAGATGCTGCTACGTGTGCCTCTGGACCAGTTTCCGGCTCGAGAATGATCAAAGTACCAGTGTTTTATTTTTCTTTCTTGCTGCGGTCTGCAGGCTTGTCTGCACTCTGCCACATCTGGCTCTTATTGATCCCAATCAAGGGCCGCTGCGCCTGTACCCTTCCCCCCACCTTCACCTCCCAAGACAGTCTGGTTTGGACAGTTGCATTTGCTGTCTCTCTGACATCTAGCTTGATGGGTGGAGAAGAATGCCTTCAGCCACCTTTGGGGTGGAAAATCTGGCTTCCAGTTTTGATGACTGATCTGTGTAACATTTTCCAAGTGGGAGAGAGGAGAAAGGAACACGGTGATTATTAAGTTACCCCATTCACATTGGATAAACCGAAGAACAGGGAGAAAATGTGATATGTTGGAAATTGCACAAGGAAAATAGACTTTGTACTCCTGTCTCAAGAGCTCCCTGGAGTATTGGTTCACTGCTCTGACCAATAGTTCACATTTTTTCCCAGAACATATCATATATCCATACTTTACTTCACATTCCATATTGTACTTCACTTCATCATTAGATTATATTAAGCTGCATGGAACAAGTTCCTTAACATCAGCACATTCCATTTGCTTCATTCCCCTTACACTATAGATAATTCTTTTACTCTATCACGCTCAGCTGCTCTTCATATGACCATGGTAAGATAAGATTCCCTTGACTGTTCTATACCCAGTTCATCTACTGTGACAAACACTGCCCTGGCCATTTTTATTATTAAATTTAACAACTGTTGCCAGACAGTCCTAATAAACAATCTTAATTCGATTAGATATCAAGGAGAAATGTTATAGTTTAAACATGTATTTGTTTTTATGCTTTTCAACATGTGGAATGTTAGAATTGTGTAAACGTGTTCTCTGTCTGTCTGTTCGGGACAAACAGACTCTCCAAAGAAGTGGCATAAGGTCACCAAATTTGGCTCACTGGAAGAAAATTAGAAGATCTTGGCCAAGTTAAAAAACAAACAAACTAGAAACATCAGGACAGAATTTTTGAAGAACAAACCCTCTTTAAAAAATTCTGAATGCTTTATATGGAGGCTCTGGAATGTTGGCAACTGCTCCATTCCGAAACCCCCTCATCATCACCACCATTCAGCAATATGGACCACAGCAAGGGGGACAGAGAGACCCAGACAGGTGAAAAAGAACTGAAGTAGCTAGCAAAGGATGGTGCACCCCCTCAAACACACTTACATATATACCTTACACACATACCACCCCCCATACAACCATCCCACCACCCATGCTCATATACATAACCCATAACCCTTCAAACAACCTCCCACCTCCCACACGCAGCCTCATACTCCCCCAGCACACACCCAAACCCTTCCAAAACTCCCATACGCAACCCCATGCTCTCCCGTACATACTACATATACACACATAGACACCCGCACACATACAGATACAGACACACAAATGAGACTTATCACTGTTCACGTAGATATATGTCTGGGCATATATGTGTGTGGGTCTGTGTATGCCTGTGTATCTAATCCCCTCTTCCTTGCTTGCTTTCTAAAGTTTGAATTTACTCCAGAATGTTTTGCAGTTCCTGAGCAAATTATGAACATGAGTCAGTTTTGCTCTAGGCCAAGCTTCTGTGGGGGAGGGAGAGCCTTAGGAACGGAGGGCTTGCCAACATTCCACAGCCTCTAATTGCTTCCTATAAACACCACAGTCCTACCTAAGGCCAAGCAGACAGACAAAGATGCATGCACCGGCACTTTCCACACTACTCCCCACCCTCCATCTCCTTTACAACAAAGGGAAACACCATTGCAACCCCTTTCTGCTATCTGTCCTGGATAAAGGAACACAGTGGAGTGGTTTATTTCCGAGCAGGGGGAAAGCTTCCCTTCAAGGCCCTCTGGTTGCAATTTCTAGAGCCTACAAAAGATGCTTCAATCAGAAGGATTGCGTTCCAATAAAGACTTTATTGCAAATAAACAACTTCCCACAGAAGCTTGAAAGGTTTTAATGATCCATGGTCAACAACAAACCTTTTCCGTTGGAAAAAAATCGATAGAACTAGGGGTCCTGATTTGAAGCTCCAGGGAGGAAGACTCAGAACCAATGTCAGGAAGTATTTCTTCACGGATACCTGGAATGCCCAATGTCAGGAAGTATTTCTTCACGGATACCTGGAATGCCCTTCCAGAGGAAGTGGTGAAGACTAAAACAAGGATTTCAAAGGGGCATGGGATAAACACTGTGGATCCATAAAGGCTAGAGGATGTGAATCAAAAGAAGAGGCATGGGGGTGGATTACTGGAGTGGAGGATACTACCTGGTGATTACTACCCTTACTCAATAAGCCTTCGCAAAGTTAATGCAACTCCAACATTGCTCTCTGCTTCAACAGCAAGGGGAAATGTGAAAAAGAGGATTTGCAATCAGACAACAACCAACAAGGACTGAACTTCACAATCTGGGTAAACAAATAAGCGTGGGGTAGCTTGCTTATTATGGCAGTTACTACGCTATACCAATTAAGCCTGATACATCACTTTGAATGCATATACAGTGTTGCTCTCTGCTTCAATGGCAGGGGGAAATGTGAAAAACAGGATTTACATTCAGACAACATCCAACAAGGCATTGATCTGTGTAGTCTGGGTAAACAAGCATCGGGTAAACAAGCATTGCTTGATGCGGCGGTTACTATCCTTAACCATTAAGCCTTATGCTCACCCTTGATGAAATTCCAACATTATTCTCTGCATCAGTGACAGGGGAGGGCAGGAAACTTGAGTCAAACAGTTACCAACAAGGGCCTTGAATTTGGTGGTTGGTGAAACAGATAAGTATGGGAAAATAAGTGTGGGAGCTTGCTGGGCAGACTGGATGGGCCTATTGGTCTCTTTCTGCCATCATTTCTATGTTTCTACATTTCAATGGTAACAATTTGGCATGCAGTGCATTTATGAGGTGAAGAATATGTACACTTTAGTTACACATCCATAGCACTCTGGGACCTATTTACTGAACTGCAAAATAAGGCAGTTTTGCACATTATTTGCCTTTTCATAACTACAAATCAGGCATAATGTGATTTAAAAAGTAATGAGCTGCATAATATGCAAATGTATGCAAAATAGCTCATTCCTATGGAAACAGAGTACAATAGCTGTGATAAACTTAGTGAGCCCCACTACTTCAGTGAAAGTTAATCATACCTCAAGAGGTGTAATTAACTATCCCCTGAAAGTATCACTGTTAAGCTGCCTGGCGATCAGGGTCGGATTTCCCATAAGGCCAGCCTAGGCCATGGCCTAGGGTGCAGCAGTCAGGGGGGTGTATATACAGCAGAAATAACAATCAAACATTTACAAATTTTTCAGTATTATTTTGAAAAGGCCATATAAAATGCTGTTTTTTAATTTATATCCATATACTTTAAATAAATTGAGCGGTACATTTATGTTGCCCATCTCTACAGTTTACGCTGTCTTGCTAAGCCACAGGCAAAAAGCATTTGCTATTTCTCTCTCACACACTCAGCGTAAACCACGTGTTAAAGGAAAGTTCCAGATTTGGCGTTACAATAGTGATTCCAAGTGATTCATTATGCTCATATCGCTTGTCTTCTACATATCCTATTACGGATTCACTTCATAAAACTGGACTTCTGGAACTCATGCCAACATGCCATCAACAACCTGCTGACAAGCCTCAATCTGATTCTTAATCAAAACAAGACAGAGTACCTTCTCATTTCCCAAGATGGAAACCACCCACAACCTATCACCAACCTGGCCTCACAATTAATCCTATCCCCACAAGTCAGAAACCTGGGAGTTATACTAGATAACCAAATGAATTACAGATCTTTCATCAACAACATCATAAAGGATGGATTTTTCAAACTTCAAGTCTTGAAAAGATTGAGATCCCTCCTCCATTTTCAAGATTTCCGATCAGTTTTACAAGCAATCATTCTCAGTAAAATCGACTACTGCAATTCACTACTACTTGGCCTCCCAGCTAACTCCACAAAACCACTACAGATGTTGAAGAATGCAACAGCAAGGATTCTAACCAAGAAAAACAAAAGAGACCATATAACACCTATCCTGAAAAATCTACACTGGCTTCCTATCAAATTCAGAATACTTTTCAAAGCACTCTCATCAATCCACAAGGCAATACATAACATCGCCCCACTCGAACTCAAGATCCCTCTTCAACCTCACACCTCCACAAGACCAGTGAGACAAGCATACAGAAACAATCTACAGGCCCCACTGATGAAAACAGCATTAAGTAAAAGAGCTTTCTCCACTGCCGGGCCCAAACTTTGGAACTCTCTCCCATCAGACCTCAAACTAGTGCAATGCCCTATTGGTTTTAAGAAAAGACTCAAGAACTGGTTATTCAACCAAGCATTCTCCTAACTTCAGCTTCTATTCGAATTCCATCCTATGATCCCTTTCATTGGAAACCCCCAGAGAACAATATTAAAAACCTAGCCTTATGCCCAACACCCGTTCTCAACTCCAGCCTACATTAGGCCCCATAACTTTTACTTTATGTTGTTAACCCCAGTTACTTTTATCCAAGTTCATTCTACCTGTTTATTGTAAGACATCCTCTTGTCATGGTTATTGTTTAGAATGTAAACCGACTTGATTAGTAATTCTGTTACTGGAAAATCGGTATATAAAAGTGCTAAATAATAATAAAATAAATATCTACTGATAATAGGTACGTAAAATATATCGTTATTACTTTTATATACTGTTTTGTTAACTCAGGGCTGAAAGCCGTAAGCGGAAAACGTTGACAGGGGGTGTTCGCCAAATTATAAGGGGGCTGCGATTTTTATTACAAAACATGAAACATACATCACATATGGCTTGTTTATGCAGCATCATTTAATGTGGTGTAATGTAAGTTTGACACAAAATGCAAAAAATTTCAATTAAATTCTATAATGTCAGATGAGCATCGATGTAAATCTTCTGCATTTTATGTTAATTTTATTCGCTGTTTTTTGTATTGAATACGCCATCTGGGTGAATAATTTGAAATAACCAAAGAAGTAATTGTCGTACCTCGTATGGGTTATATAGGTAGATGACTGCATTTTGCGGGCTGGCCCGACCCAAACCCGCAGGCCGGGTTGGGTTCAAAATATTTTGGGTTAGGTTCAAAATATTTCAGGTCGGGTTGGACAGAAGAACTTCCACGGGGTGATGCGGGTCCTGCGGGCTGAAAATGTGTTTACTGGTTTTGGTCTGTTTTATTTTGCTTCTGGGTCGCAAGTTTAAATACGTTTTGAATAACTGGTAGGGATTACATATTAAATTGAAAATTATAAATCAGCTTTTGAGGGGGGGGGGTGCAGAAGTGTGCTTTGGCCTAGGGTGTAGAAATGTGTAAATCCAGCCCTGCTGGCGTTGCTCCTGGATCCACGATCTTAGAGGGGCCTCAAGGCCCTGTAGAATGTCTCCCCTCTGAAAAAAAAGCCCTGCTTGTACTTGTACTAATGTTAAATCCCCCCCCCCCCCTTTTACTGATCCTTACCCCATCAATATTCTTGATAAAACCCCACTCCTCTCAGGTCACAGGACATGGTACAGGATGCTGACTGTGGGCAGCAGCAGGTTACAGTGCCCCTCCCCCCGGAACCCCCTCAAGCGACCCAATTTTTTAAGCTTATGAGGAAAAAGGTAATGAAATCTCTTGATCAGCAATGGAGTATTGAAGTATTCCAATGGTTCCCATGACTTTTCCTCGGGGCCATAACTCTTCCAATTGACCAAATAATAAAGTTTGTTTCTCACCATCTTGGAGTTGATGATTTCATTGATCTCAAACTCTGCATCAGGGGCAAACAAGACAGGAGTGGGAGAAGGTATTTTCTTGGAGTATCTGTTGTTAATCTGTGGTTTAACTAGGGAGATGTGAAAGGAATTAGGATTATGAAAGGAAGGGGGAATTTTGACTTTGTAGGTCACCGGGTTAAGTTGTCTTATGATCTAATAAGGTCTGATAAATATAGGAGTAAATCTGAAAGAGGGTACCTTGAGTTGGATCTTTCTAGTGTTGAACCAAACCTTACCTCCAGGAGCAAATTGGGGTGCTGGTCTACACCTCCTGTCAGCACACCTTTTGTAATGGTCAGCTGCTCTCATGCTGCTGGAGTCTCTGTGGATAACCGGAGAGATATAGGTATTTTAGTATATCTGTCGTACACAATATAAAATGAAGAGGACCCAGAGAATTCACTGACTTTATTATTGTAACAACACTTGGCCTTTGGGAGCAGTTGTATACAGTTATCCTGCCTGGCCAATGTAGGATCTAAGGAGGTTCTCGAGAAACTGGTTAACTCTCTCTGTTTGGCCATTTGATTGGGGATGATAGGCCAATGAGAAGTCTAACTTCATGTTCAACATTTTACAGATGGCACACCAAAATCTTGATGTGAATTGTATTCCTTGGTTACTGACAATATGTTCAGGAAGCCCATGTAACCGTAATATATGTTGGAAGAAATGATTGTGGCTTAAGTTGTAGATAGGTTGCAAGTGGAACAAAATGGGCTATCTTGGAGAATTGATTAATGACTGTCCAGATACCACTGTGCCCAGAGAAGAGAGGTAGATCAGTAATGAAATCCATAGACATATGAGTCCAAGGTTTCTGGGGTACCGATCGTTGACAAGAGGTCTTATTTTGCACACAGTTAGTGCAAAGAGATGCATAGTCACATAAATCCTTGGCTAAATTGAGCCACTAGTAGTTGCAGGAGATGAGGTCTAAGGTTTTGCAAATGCCCTGCTGACTAGCCAGTTTAGAATCATGGGCCCATTTCAAGATTTTTCATCGATGAGTTTTAGGTAGAAAAGTCTTTCCTGGAAGGATTCCAGTTGGTGCCACATGGGTGGTGTGATAATCTTGGCCAGATCGAGGAGATACTGAGGATATCAGCAGGGTCAAAAGATCTAGAAACGCTGTCAGCTTTAACAATTTTTCCAGTTGATTAGGAAGAAGTTAAATCTAGCAAAGAACAAGGACAATCTGACTTGTCATAGGTTAAGTCTTCTGGCAGTTTGGAGGTATACCAGATTCATATGGTCAATGAAGATTGTCATAATCCATGTGCTAGGCAGCCTCCCCACCAGCATAGGCACTCATAGAGCCATGCACCTGCAAGCTTTAACCACCCACTTAATGCTTTCATGATTTAACAAGGCCAGCCCTATTTAGCCTTGCCTGTCTCACCACTCAGTGCTTTATTGAGTCACCTTTGGCTCCTTTCATTGGCTCATCTTGCTTTCCTTGCTACTGTGAGGCCACTGTGGCCTTCTTGCTTCTGCCTTGCCTAGTGGCTTCTTTGGCCTTCCAGTCTTGCTGTGTTGCCTTCTTGGCCTTCCAGTCTTGCTGTGTTGCCTTCTTGGCCTTCCAGCCTTACTCTGTGACCTTCTTGGCCTTCCGGCCTTGCCCTACAACCTCGTCAGCCTTCCAACCCTGTCCTGCATCCACTTCCATCCTGCCTAACTCCAGCCCTGCCTGCCTCCAAGTCCCACTGTGTCTCCTGCTCCAGGCCTTGTCTCCAGTTCCAGCCCTTATCTCCAACCCTGCCTGTCCTCAGTATCAGCTATGTCTTCCGCTGCAGGTGATGCCTCTAGTATCAGCTGTGTTGCTAGTCCCAGGCCCACTCTCCTCATCCAGCTAAGTCCTGCTGGCCACCAGAACCTGAGGGCTCAACCCAAGGGGGAGTTGGATGGTCCAGACAGAAGATCCAATCCTGCCTTGCCTCAAAGTCTGGCCCTCCTCTGGCTAGGGAAATCCCAGATCCAGCCAGCCCGATTGTGACAAAGATGGTGAAGGCCCTCCAATAGGTGATGCCACTCTTCCAAAGCTAGTTTAATGGCAAGTAGCTAATGATCGCCAATGCCATAGTTTCAGAATAACAACTTGCCAATATGGAGAGACTGTGAGAGAATAGCACCTACACCCACAGAGGTGACTTCCAAAAAAGGTCATGTGGTGTCAGATCTTTGCAGCACTGGTGCAGAAAGGAAGGCTTGGGTTGCCTCACATGGCCAGTCCTTGGTATTAGCCCCTCTTTTAGTAAGGATAGTGATAAGATCAATACGCGTAGAGTAATGGTGGGTGAACTGTCTGTAATAATTAGCGAATCCTAGAAAGTGCTGGATTGCCTTGAGACACACTGGCTGGGGCCAATCCATAATTGCCAATATCTTGGAGGGGTCCATTTAAAGACCCTGTGCAGAGATAACATAACCGAGGAATGGAAGTTCTGACTATTCAAAAATAAACTTTGGACTGTGGCCTTAAATGAGAACAGTGTGACTGAAGGTTAGACAAGAAGATCAGAATGTCTTTTAGATATTCTATGACATAGGTATACAACAAGTCTCTGAATATGTCATTGACAAAATTCTGGAAGACTGCCGGGGCATTGCACAGGCCGAAAGGCATCACCAGATACTCTTTGTGGCCATATTGAATATTAAAGGCTGTTTTCCATTCATATGTGACTGTATGCCCCCCAAAGATCCAACTTGGTGAAGACTGAAGCTCCTGGAAGCCATTCAAACAATTCAGATATCAATGGCAAGGGGTATTTATTTCTTCTTGGTGATGGCATTCAAGACCTGGTATTGAATTGCAGGCATTTGGGCACTGGCTCTGTAAAGCTGGTGGGTTGCTATCAGCCCTTACTCAGAATAGCGGGATGCAGCAGAGGCGCAGGATGCTAAGCGCCATGCTGAGAGGCCCCAGCAGGTCACAGGACACAATACTGGGCCTGGTTCCATGAGGTACAGGACGCTGACAGCAGTGCAGCACCCAGCAGGCAGCAGCATATTGCATGCTCCATCAGAGGTACTGACAGGAGTTTTTCTTCTGTTTGCAGTGGGGGTGGAGGTGGGGGAGGCCAGCAGGAGTGGGGCCTGGAAGGCTTTACTGAGGGAGTTCCTTTGATTAGGGAAGGCCATAAGAACATTATTTTCCTCTTGTGTTAAATGTTTGCATGTCAGCAGGCTGATATTTATCACCTAATGCTCTACTGGTGCTAAATTTGCCAGAGCCTATTGGGCAATTTTAGTGGGAATTTCTAAATAGAGGGATAACAGTTAATGAGTTCATTATCACCCTATCTAAATGTTTTGCATGCGCATGCCCAATTTAACACAGGTTTTCACCTCTGCTAGATTGTTAGTGATTAGAATGCAATTAAGCTTGCAACCTAAATGCCTTTAATGTGCACACTGGTTTAGCAGCCTTAGTGATTCAGTCTCTTTTATCTTGCCAGTATATTGCTAGCCTTTTAAGCAAATCTCTTATTTTGTAACTTTTGTGGTTGGTTGGTTGGTTGGTTGGTTGGTTGGATTGGGGATATGCAGCTGCACTGCTGATATTTTCCAGATTAAACCCATGTTAAAAAATAGTCTTTCATGTTAGATTTGAACTTGTCCATGCCTGTTCCATACTAACAATGATCTGTTTTATTACCAGAGCCTTCATCCCAAGAGATCCTTCTTCAGTCTTGTGTATTATTTTAATACATTCTGTATACAGCCAGACCCGGTTAAGCTGCATTAAATTTATCCCGCTATTAGGGCATGTACATACAATACCAATCTTAGGATATGAATGCTAATTTGTATAATCGAATGCCAGATTTTAATTCAAACAAAAGGTGCATTTCCTAAAATGTGCAGCCAGATCAGGTCTGATCACATTTACTCCCGGTATGCAGAATATTTCATTCCGTTATCATTTTACCTACTGCATATATCCTGCTGATAACCTGTAACATCTATGAGCATGGTACAATGGAATGTCAAACTATGACCTAACCAAGCTTGTAATAACAATTGGTTAAGAATACTACCCTCTTCTCATCGGTTCTCCAATCCCCCATCCATCTTAAGCTGTTCCCCTCCTACTCGGCAGTATTTACAGCAGAAAGTTAAAAAAAAAAAAGCTATAAAGCAAACAAGAAAGAAGCCTAGGAAGAAGCATGCCTGAACAAAGCTACCAAGAGATGAAACAACATTAAAGTTCTGAATGTCACTTAACGCTCTCTGTTTTGAAGCAGCACCTAATTGATGGTTAAGCCTATGATTTTTCATACAGGAAGCGATGCTGCGAGCAGCTGCCCTGCATTATCTAGGAGCCCAATTCATTCATGAACTGGAACTCTCTTTTCAAGTTTGGCATTAAGTTTTTTCCATAAACAGGCCAGGAGAAACGTATTTTGTGTTGTCTCTTCAGTCTCCTACCTGCTGGAGACGTTATATTTAGTATAAGATTTTTCTTTTTCAAATTCAAAAAAGCTCTTTGTATTACAATACTACCAGTATCACTGTTGATTTTCCTCTGGCCCTTGATGCCTCTTCCTGAGATGGCCCAGGGGATGCGCTTGCGTGCAGGTGGAGGCTGAGGCGCTGTTGCTGCTGCTTCTTGGACGCCGCGCAAACTTTAAGCCAATGCTGCCTCTTCCTGCAACGGCCAGCGCTCTTCTTCTTCCCGCCCACGCGGACCCACCACTTCCTCTTCCAGGCCGTGCAGAAAGGAAGAAGGAGAAGTCATGCTATCGCTGCCCCCAGACTGGTGGCGCACCGGACCTGCACACAGGTCCTCTTCAGCAGCCCCGCAGCTGGGCTCTGCCGGGACCTTACAGTCCTTTCTCTCGGCCCCGGACTGGCTTTCTTCTGCCACGGCAAGATGGGCTCTGCCGCGGCCTTGCAGGCCATTCTCCCGGCTCCGCAAGGCCACAGAAGCCCCACTTCACTTTGGCTGGAAACTTTATTAAAAAAAAAAAAATCAAGTGACAGGAATGACCAGCCCACTGGGGGAAGCCCGATCCCCCGATAGGTCAATCCGCCCCTGCTTCCTACCCCAAAACTACACGCAACAGACAAGTTCAATTTCACTTGAGCAAGTCATTTAGCAGATGTAAAAGTATATGAAAAGTTCAGTCATGTAGGCATGTAGATCTCTTACAAAATAGCAACTATTGCATGTACTTCTGAATCCTGGCCTGGAACACATCTAGACTGCCTCTTGCTTTTTTCCCTGGTAAAATGTACACACGAACCAAAAATAGGCACACACCCTCCACGTTTATAAAATAGCATACAGGCGAGTACATGTTATTGATACATGTAAATGCTATTTATACACATGGGACCCCCTTTAAAAACTGATACTTTTGCATGCATGGGGAGAGGCATTCCAGGGAGTGGCATCTGGATGGGACTTTTGTGCTTACTTTGCTTTTTTATTTTAGAAAAGAGATGTTCTAAAAGTCAATGTTTTCAGTTTTTGAGGGGCTAATTTTCCCCGTGTGGGATTGGGTCCATCGTTTTTGTATATTCTAGCTGGCTTGTGCATGACGTGTCCGGTGTGTTCGCTTAAAAGTTAAATAGCATGTTTTTTTGCCGTAATGATTAGAAGGATTGGATTGCCTATTGGGCAGCGTTTCAGTACATTATACACTGAAGACATACTAAAGCAGTGGCTTTATGTTGAGCCTTGAACGGACTTTTTCATCCTGCTTATCTCTAAAGAAATTGCATATTAGAGGTAATGAGTCTCCAACGTTTGCAAAAACATTAAGAAGATGACAAGTGATTTAAATTGTTTATAATTTTTAGAAACATAGAAACATGATGGCAGAAAATGACCATATGGTCCATCTAAATTGCCCATCTGGTCAATTTATCTAGCCTTTACAATTCCCATCACTCCCTCAAAAATCTCTTGTATTTATCCCATGCTTTCCTGAATTCAGTTATCATTTTTGTCTCCACCCCCTCCACTGGGAGGCCGTTCCATGCAGCCACCACCCTTTCTGTAAAGAAATATTTCCTAAGATTACTCCTAAATCTACCACCTTTCACCCTCATCCCATGACCCCTCACACTACTGCCTCTTTTCTTTTGAAAGCGACTAGTGTAATGATCCTGGCTGCTAGGCAGCGCCCCCCCCCCCCCCCTCCCCAGCAGAGGTCCTCACTGAACCATGCTCTCTCTCCTGCTCTAGCCACCTCCTTAATACTCCATGAAACACAGCAAGGCCAGCCCTATTTAATCCTACAACACGGGGTCTCAGCATCAAGTCACCTCGGCCCTTCCTTTGGCCCACCTTGCCTTATTCTGCATGGCCTAGTGGCCGCCTTGTCCTGTGGCCTACTTGGCCTTCTTACCTTGTCCTGCAGCCTCTTCTAGTCTTGCCTGTAGCCTCTTCTACCTTGTCCTGCAGCCTCTTCTTACTCTTGTCCTGCAGCCTCTTCTAATCTTGCCTTACCTTGTGCCTGTTTAGTCCTCCCTGTTTGTTGCCTATCTTATATGTACCTTGTTTGGCCTTGATTCCCATTTTCCTGTGTTTGTGTTTTCTTGTTCTGTTCTTGTGTTACAGTCCTGTCCTTGTCTTGTCCTGTCTGGGCCTTGCAGTGATCCTCCTGTTCCCTGTAGGCCTCCCAGTGGCTCCCTGTTTTCATGGGTCTTCCACTGGTCTCCTGTATCTTGTGTAGGCCTCCCTCAGACCTATCTTCTCTATGTGCTCCTGCTGTCTGTCCTTGTCTGTCTGTACTCTACCTTGTTCTGGTTTGCTCTGTCCATGCAGTGTACTTATTTACCTTGTTCCTGCCTTGGCATTTTATCCTAGTCCTCTCTTGTTTCTCCTTGTTCCTGCCTTGCCCAGGCTTGCCTTGTCATGTTCCTGTTTGTCTAGTCTTCCCTAGCCTTGCTTTCACGCCATCCTGCTGTGAGCCTCTTCACCTCCTTCCTGCCTGTATGTTCTCTCCCTGTGCTTTGTCCTCTGTGCTCCTGCCTTGCTTACCTTGCCTTCCCACAGGCCGATACAGTAAAATTGATGGGAGAGCCAGCACTCCGAGGCAAGTGCCCGCTCTCCCAACGAGCGCCCAGGCCACTCTTCTGGGCGTGCAATCCAGTATTTAAATGAGGGCCCACGGTAAAAAGAGGCACTAGGGACATTAACGTGTCCCTAGCGCCTCCTTTTTGACAGCAGTGGCGGCTGTCAGCGGGTTTGACAGCCGACGCTCAATTTTGCCGGCGTCGGTTCTCAAACCCGCTGACAGCCACGGGTTCAGAAAATGGACTCTGGCATAATTGAGCGTCCGTCTTCCAACCCGCGGGCTATTCTTATCCCTTATACAGTAAGGGGTAATAGCGCGTCGAAAACACGGCCTGCCAGTTAGCCTTTCTGGGACTGATCTTTTTCGCCTGATTGGACTGCTTCTGGCCCTTAACCCTTGCTTGGCTTCTGCCTGCCTCAGTCATGTGCCTGGTCTCCAACCTTGTCTAACCACTGCCAGCTCTGACTCTGGTCTGTCATATACCATCAAAAGATACCATGGATTTGATCAACAATCACCAAAATTATTTTAAAGTTAAAACAGTTTGTTTAAACCCACCACATATGATTAACAACACACATCACACAAACACTCACACTCATTCACACATGCATTGTACAATAGTAAAGGCAAAGCAGCCCCACCCTGGTTAGCCAGTCTATATTGTGATCCCCATCAGTTCCATTTCAATAATCCTTTGAGGGTAATACATAGGTATCCATTCCTCCACATGGCACGAATAATCCAAAGTAAGCATTTCAAAAAGGCATCAACAATGTTTAAAGAACAAGAAAATTGCTTCTAATATATCCTTGTATAAAGGAAATTTAGCCACTCCACGATGTCATGCAATAAGAGTCCAATTTTTCAATCCGTTAGCACTTTAGAGATATCAGTGTTCAATAAATGATTGAGGATTGGAGCAATATCACCCAGTGCACAGAAAGATGGTCAAATGAAAGTTGATTTACGGATGGGTGCCAGCCAGTCATCACAATATATACATTCTTAGCCCAACATGTTTTGCCATAATGGCTTCTTCGGGGGCAACATCAATATCACCCTAAAATCGCCTATGGTGGGTTCATCAGGATGATAAGAAGAAATGGCACTTCAGTGCTCCTATTCTCAGAAAGACGCCATCATAGACTTTTTGATACATTTGATGATTGCTGATAAAATAAATGGTATCTTTTGATGTAAAACTTTCAAAATACTTTTTGAAATTTGGTGCGAGAAATATAATAAATAAAAGATCTTTTTATTGTTTTACCATACATTTCCCTGATTGGGACATTATATTATTGGTTTTGTCTATATGAGTACCTCTATAGATTACACTGTCATATACCATGCCAAGAAAGTCCTGCTGGCCACCAGCACCTGCGGGCTCAACCCGAGGGTGAGGTGGCTGGCTAGGCAGAAGACCCTGCCGTGCCCTGCCATGAAGCCCTGTGCTGCTCCTACAGGGGAAATCCCTAGACCCAGCCGGCCAGCCCATGACAGCTAGCCTCCTGTGCATGGAAATCTTTGAGGTATTTAAATGTCTCTATCTTATCTCCCCTATCTTGTCTTTCTTCCAGGATATACAATTGTAGATCTTTAAGTCTATCCCCATATGCTTTAGAAAGAAGACCATTTTTCATTTTAGTATCCACCCTCTGGACTGACTCCAACCGCTTTATATTTATTTATTTTATTTATTTAACTCTTTTCTATATCGACATTCATGATCATTACCATATCACATTGGTTTACAAAGAACAAGGGGTTATAACTTTAACAAACCATTTAAACAAGAAGCAAAGTTACAATCAACAAGGTGGAATAAACTTGGGGGCTAAGGTAGCCGGAAACATTGGACAGAGGAAGACAGTTAACAAAGTAAAATTAAAAATTAAAACTTTTTAAAAATACTTAGTAGATGGTTCCTAGCTGCCTGTATAGTAAAGTGTGGCTAAAGGGCCATTTGCATGTTTCGGAGAGTTTAAGGGAAGGCTTGAAGGAATAGCCAGGTCTTGAGTTTTTTCCGAAATGTTAGATGGCAGGGTTCTAGTCTGAGGTCTGTGGGCATATTATTCCAAATGGAAGGACCTGCTGTCGAGAATGCCCAGTCTTTAGTCACTGTATGGCGTGTGGCTTTGGTTGGGGGGGGGGGGGGGGGCTTGCAGAGTTCCTTTGTATGCTTCTCTGATGGGTCTAGTAGAGGTATGGAGTCTGAATGGGATTTCAAGGTCGAGTTGTAGTTGTTTGTTGATGGTTTTGTGTATTATGGTGAGGGACTTGTGTAGGATTCTATAATTTATTGGAAGCCAGTGTAAGCTCCCGGGATGGGTGTGATGTGTTCTCCGCGGTTGGTGTTAGTCAAGATTCTAGCCGCGGCGTTCTGGAGCATCTGTAGTGGTTTGGTGGTGGAGATGGGGAGTCCAAGGAGGAGAGCGTTGCAGTAGTCTATTTTGACAAAGAGCATGGTTTGACAAAGAGAAGGACTGTCCTAAAATCATGGAAATGAAGGAGGGGTTTGAGCCTTTTCAAAACTTGTAGTTTATAAAAACAGTCTTTGGTTGTGTTGTTAATAGATTTCTTTAGGTTTACTCCGAGGTCTCTTACATGTGTGATCTGAGTGTTGGGGTGGGTCTATGGGGGGAGGTTATTGTGGTTGGGGGAGATGAGGAGGAGTTCGGTCTTGGTAGCATTGAGGACCAGGTTCAAACTGGTGAGAAGGCGGGTGATGGATTGGAGGCAGTTTTCCCAGAATATGAGTGTTTTTGGGAGGGATTCTGTTATGGGGATCAGAATCTGAACGTCATCCGTGTAGAGATAGTGTATTAATTTTAGATCTGTTAGCAACTGGCAAAGGGGAGGAGGTAAATATTGAAAAGGGTAGGAGTACACCAAGCGATGATTTTATGCTGGGTGATTCTTTGTTGTTGATTTTGACTTTGAAGCTTCTGTTGCTGAGGAAGGAGTCGAACCATCTGTGGACAGATCCTGATAGGCCAATGTCTGAGAGAAGGATGGTGTGGTTCACGGTGTCGAACGCCCTTTTGAAGGTGTGGTCTCCAGAATTGTACACAGTATTCCAAGTGAGGTCTCACCAGGAACCTATACAAGAAAATATCATCTCCTTCGCTGATCATTCCTCTCCCTATGCAGCCACGTATCTTTTTTAATACTCTACAAGTGTTCTTCATATTGGAATTTGTGTATCATTTTTGAGAGAGAAATATATAATGTACTCAAGGTGTTTATGTGGGTCAGATTATCCCTGCATTTCACTGGAAAAATGTTCTTAAGTATATTCTGGGATCTTTATGTTCACACATATAAGCCCATCTTTTTATCCTTTTAAAAATGTTCTCTACTTTATTCCCATTAGCTTTGCTCCCTTTACCGCCGGATGGACTCTTGTCACCCCAAGGGCTAGGCTGGAGGTGCGCTTTCACCAAGGTGCACCCTCAGCATCACTAGTGGGCCAGCAAGGTCCACCCCAGCAGCAGCAGCAGCAGCTATCATTCTCTCAGCTTCCTTGGGCTTGTGTGTGTACCATCTGAATGACTCCGATGAAAAGGGGATGTGAACAAGGGTCTTTTGCACCACAACGCACAGTTTTTTGGCTTGAGTTACAGGTTGGGTCCACTCGGAAGCTCATCTTAAATGAACACTACTGCAGAAATTGTAAAGAATAGAACTGAAAATGAACTGAAATCACTTTCCATAAGTTAATATGATTTTAAAATAATTAGCTAGGAACTTAGGGATCTTCTTTGACTCTCACCTGTCCTTGAAACTGCAGTTAAAAGCTGTTCTGAAAGCTGTTTTTTTAAAGTTAAGATTACTTTGGCACCTAAAACATATTTTTCCTGAAGGGGAATTTCGGATGGTTGTTCGGACATTTGTCCTTACTTCTACTGATTATTGCAACTCCCTCTATATTAGGCATGGAGCGGCAGTTACCCCCATGCGTTCTGTTACTACTTAACAGAATGCATGGGGATAGCTTGCACGGAGGGAGCAGCAGTTACTACTACCATAAGCAAATTGCTGGGCAGACTGGATTGACCATTTGGTCTTTATCTGCCGTCATTACTCTGTTACTATGTTCAAAATGCTGCTGTGTGTCTTATTGTAACTTGTTCTCCCAGGGACCATATGTTTCCAATTTTAATGCATTTGTATTGTTTATCCATGCTTGAAAGGATTTTAAGATGATTACCCTGGTTTTTAAAAGGGGTGAAAGCCCTTCATATCTTGCAGGCTGCCTTACTGGGTATGTGCCCCCTCAACTTTGAATTTCCTCTGAGAAGCACTGTAAAGAAAGTGCCTCTTCAAATAACCCGTCGACGAGAAATCTCAGTTATGGGACCTGTTCTGTGAAACCCTCTCCCAGCTGAGCTTCCAAGACAGATGATTATACACCTTTTGGGAAAAAATAGAAAGCATTCTTTTTGCAGCATGCTTTTATTTATGAAATTTAAAAAGTTATTGTTAGCAGCAGTGTTTATGTGTTGGTTTGTTTTATTGTATGTTTTATGTTATGTTGTAATCCATTACTATGGCTGATCCAATATAGGTGGAATATAAGACAAAATGCCTAATATAAGAAAAAATGCTATTTTTATTATGTTTATTTAAAATAATTAAATAAAATAAAAATAACATGTATTTTTAAGTTTATTTCTTTGCTATATTTTTATGTAGCACTGTACTGGTGAATGCTTGGCTTTTAATAAAAATTCCTGCAGTGACAGCACCACATTTCCATATATGGATCTGTATTCCTGCAGTGACAAAACTGCTTTACTATATAGAGAGCTGAATTCCTTAGTCACATTAGCAGCCCAAGTCCCATCCTTTCAATTGTACTGGAAGCAGAAGCATGCGTCATTAAAAAAAAAAAAAAAATGTAATGGGGAGGATTGATTTTGAAAACAGACCCTAGTTTCAAAATCATAGGTTTACATGATAAGTGATTCTCAGGCATGTTTTATCAACGGTCCAGTATGATGATGGTTTAATATTGCTTTAACCTCAAAGGAAAGACTCTTGGATGTGTAATCTCATCAGGGGTGGGTTCAGAAGGAAATCAGGGCTGGCGATTGCTTCTGCCCTAAAGATGCCTCTGCTGTCTGCCAGAGTTTTAACTGCTAAAGCTGGTGGTGTGTTGGCCCCATCCCAAGTCTAGGATTTGACACCTAAGGTGATGACCCAATTAGCAAACCCTGTCCGCAAGCAGCTGTCTCTAGGGATCTTCTGTCTGACTACTGTAAAGTTTGCCCTTTTTCCTTACAGAAGATTTTAATTTAGCTGTGAGTGGGAGGAGGCACTGCTGCTTTAAAGTCTGATAAGGAAAGTGGAAGGCAAACTATGCCCAGCTGCTATTTTTCACTGATAGTTGTTTTTGGCGAGAAGGTACTGGATAGAGGTGGCTATTCTTTTCTCCACTGTGGTATTGTAGAAGTAATTCCTTTCATGCTATTATTTAGGATGGAGCAGAGTTTAGAAAATGGATTCCCCACCCCTTCAGTTCTCAAACGATCCTTTCTTACACTCATCAGGGTTCAAGCAGTTCTAATTACTGCAACTTGATTAACAAAGCAGATACCATTCACGCTAATCTAGCATTTATCAAAGGATTTCTTTGGTACATCGTTTTCACTCATCACATCTGGTATTTATTCTTAATTATCGTATGTGTTAAATCAAAAGTTAATCTGCTAAAGTAAGAATTTCTCAGGTTAAGCAGTAGGGGTTCTTATCCTGTCAAGCACTCATTATTTTATCTTTGCTACTGTCTGTTTTAACCTTTCATTGGAATATTGTAACTCAACAATAACCAACTATGAGATACAGACTCAATTAATTTTTATCCTAAATTTCAGCTATGAAGATTAATTTTAGGCTTTATCTAGGGCAACTGTCTGGTTTCATGTCATAAGGAGCAAGTGAATTAGTCCTAGATCTTTCAATTTTTACATAGAAACATAGAAATGACGGCAGAAAATGACCAAACCATCCATCCAGTCTGTCCAGCAAGCTTATGGTAGTATCCACTGTGCCATACAAGTCACCCATACTTATCAGTTTCCCAGACTATCCAGTCAGGGCCCTTGTTGGTTGCTGTTTGAGTCCAATTCCCCGTTACCTCTTGGTCTTGAAGAAGAGAGCAATGTTGGAGTTGCATCAAAAGTTTCAGACTTATTAGTTAAGGGTAATAACAGTCACATCAGCAAGTTACCCCTATGTTTATTTTGTTTCAGAGATTTTCATATGGAGTCTAAGAATGTTTTGGAATGGGATTTGATAAAATCAGCATCAATCTATTTGATTCCTTATTGCCTGGAGCCAGATGGTCACGCTGAGCTGCTGGTTCTCTAACCCATTCCTCAAGGCTTCCCAAGAGGTGATATTTTCACGATATTGACAATGAATATTGCTGAGATATATTTGCATAAATTTGGAATAAGAAACAGTTTAGTTTGCATAGTTTGGTTACCTTGAAAATCAGATCACTAAGGGGGAGGGAGGAGGAAGAGAGAGATTTGAGGGTTTTCCAAAATTAAATATCAGGACTATATAAATAACGATACTTAAAATTATTTAAGATTTAGGTGACTTTTGAATCTCTGAGGCCTAAAAGTTCAATGCTATCAAACCCTCACAATGGAAACACAGAACTCAAATGTGGTAAGAACCTCTTTTATGCATCTGTGGCTGTGCCAGTTTCACCAACTGTCTACTTCCTGTTGCGTTGGAGGCGGACCCTTGGGCTGAGGTGGGGTTGACGCAACCCGTAGGTAGGGACCTACGGGTCCCCACCATCGGCAGGTGGAGTGGGCTGAAGGTAGAAGCCACTGGAGCTTCACCTATACCAGCCCTCATTCCCCGCAGGTTGAGCCTTTGGGTGCCGGGGCCGGCAGGACTTAGGTGGGCCTCAAGGTTGGTTTGTGAAGAAAGGTGATTCAGCCCAGAGACATCAGTCGATAGATGATGTGGTCCTACCCTGGACTGGGTTCGGTACAGGAACTTAGGCACCAAAGGAACGGAGAGTAACTGGAGGCGCTCAAGCAAAGAAAGGCCGGAGCTTTGTAAGTCCACATCCAGGGAATAGGCTAGAGGAGACGTCACTGACAGGCTTGGATCAGGGCTGGCGGCAAGCGGAGGTCGTGGCAAGCAATGTAGAATTCTGGACTCGGAGAAGTCTGTAGTGTAGTCAAACAAGGCAATGGTCAGGGCACGGAGAAGGCAGGCATAGTCGGGCATAGCAGAGGTCTGGGACTGGAGATAGGCTGAAGAGTAGTCGGGTGTAGCAGAGATCCGGGGCTGGAGATAGGCTGAAGAGTAGTCAGGTGTAGAAGAGGTCCGGGGCTGGAGGTAGGCTGAAGAGTGGGCAAACAAGGCAGAGTTGAAATCCAGAGAGTCAGTCCAACACATAAACAGGGCAGGAACGAAGAAGACAGGAACTGGGAACCACGGGAGTCAGGAACACGAATTAGAGAGGATTCTCTATCAGCAACGAGTACTTGGAGTACAAAGAGACCTGTTGCAAAGGCAACACTATGGAGCGAGGCCTGAGCTTATATACACTGAAGTGTCTGACGTCAATATCCGGGGCTGCAGCCAGGTTCCTGCCACGGGCCCTTTAAAAGGATTAGCGATGTGCGTGCGCGCGCCTAGGGAGGGGTGCAGCGCTGATGGTGGCGTCTCTCCATGGGCCACGTGGAGAGACCCAACAAGTAATGGCATCTTGGCTGGCAGCACTGGGGACCATGGCAGAGCCGGAGGCACTGGGGGTGACCCGAGGTCGGAGCTGGCGGCCCACCGCCACCAGTGAAGAGGAACCAGGAGCTGGAGTCCATGTAAGAAGGTGAGAGGGCCGCGCCATGGGTCTGCCCTGGGTGGCACGCATAACAGTACCCCCTCTTTACGCCCCCCCCTCTTGGAGGTCGGGGATTGCCTGGATGGGCACAATGGTAATTCAAGAGGAGAGTCTTGTCCATAATGTTTTGAACTGGTTCCCACGATGATGGATGAATGGAAGATAAACACGTACAGGCCGGGTCAATTATATGAATTGGTTACTCCGGAGTGTCTTCGGGCTCGAAGGATCGTGATAGGGCATCTGCCCAGAGATTTTTGTCGGCTGGGCGATAGCGGACTTCGAAACTGAATCTGGAGAAAAACAAGACCCATCGAGCTTGACAAGCATTGAGATGTTGTGCTTGACTCAAATGTTCCAGATTCTTATGATCGGTGAACAAAGTAAATTTGTGTTCTGCGCCCTCTAGCCACCAGTGAACAGGAACCAGGAGCTGGAGTCTGTGTAAGAAGTTGAAAGGGCCGCGCTGCTGGTCTGCCGTGGGTGGCACATGTAATACTTCCTTGATAAACACAACCTTGCTACCATAATACATGCATTAATTATCAACCAAACTTTTTATTGCAATTTTCGATATAAAGGCATCTCTCAATACAATCTAAATGCTTCCAACTCTTGCAAAGCATTGCTACTAGAATTTCAGTAGGGGCCAAAGCAACTGACCATATAAGGCCAATCTTACATCAACTATATTGGCTCCCAGTCGAAAGCGGGATAAAATTGAAAACCTTTTGCTTTGTCTTTTAATGTGTCAGCTTCCTTTCTCCTACACTTCCATGAGAGAACTCTGTTCCCCTTCCCTAGCTTTCAGCTGCTATGCACCTAAATCATGGGACAAGGAACCACAACCCCTATGTCTTGAGCTGTACTGCCTCGCTTTCCAGAAAAAAATCTAAAGCATGGCTGTTTGACCAGGATTTCCACTAAATTTCTCAGCAGAGATTTCCTGATTTATGATAGGTCTACCAGAAACTTAAATTTAGACATCATTGAGCTTCTATTACCAACATGCTTGCTTGTCCACACCAGGTCAACAAGCTGTAAATATGATCAACTGTAAATACGGTTCAATTATAATTGTAAGCTGACCTTGCAACTATTGTTACTATTACTGTACTTGTGTTTGATTTTAATGTAATTGTGATCCACCTTGTGTCCACTCTTAGGAAAAGAGGGAATATCAAATGTGTACGCATAAATAAATTGTGCTGCAGCCAGTAGTGATTTTCTGCCAGGTCACCATCCCAGACCATTTTTTTTAACTTCCTTCAAGTGGAAGGTGGAGGTTGCTACTGGCCCCAACCCGGGACCTTTTTTTTCAATCAAGAAAATTACCATTGACTACAGCCCATATAAACTATAGAACGATATGGGCCTGGTTTTCAAAAGCATTTACGCACGAAAACCTGCTTTTATGCACATCAATGGGCGTGTTGTGTATGTAAAAGTGTGCACATAACTCACTTAAGTGCTCACTTTTTTCACTTGCACAAGAGGCGTTCCAGGAGGAAGAATTGGGGCAGGGAAATTATTTCTGCCGGGAACTTTTTTTTTTTTTTTAATTTTCAGAAGTATGCACACAAGTGATTGCGTGCACATGTATACCTGCTCAGAAGGAGGTGTACATCCAGCAGGCTTTCCAAGCATAACTCTAATTCTCAAAGCGGACTTATGCGTGTAAGTCGGCTTTGAAAATTCATCCTAAAGTCTGTGAGTACTTATTATTCGCAGTCTTTAGCCTTATAATCCCTGTAGGGCTCTACAATTACAGTTTAATTTGAGAAAAGCAATAATGGCCACTTCCTGGCAATTAATGCTTTAGTGAATTTTCCTGGGGTCCCTAAACTGCCAGCTATTAACACTCTGGAAATGGTTAATCCCAAGGTTTGTATTTGCTAGTGGTAACTATCGAGATCTAAAAAGAACAAAAATTAAAAGGAGGATTTTTTTTTTTGTCCCTGTTAAGTGAGAAAAGACAAGTGGCCTGGGAATAAGAACACATTAGACCCAACTCTTTCACTTTTTATTCTATTATAAAAGTTATAATTGTCCAAAGACATCAACTAGAGTTGTGAAAGAATTCCTGCATCTTTTCATAATGCACTTTTTCTGAGCATTTTGCGATTGTTAATGTACTCCACACTAATCAACCAGAATGCAAAATCTTCAGTTCACTGTGCAAAACAATGGCCCTTGGTTTCACAGAAGGTATTCTTGTCCCCTTCCCACTATAAATTCTCCAAACAAGGGGGCCGATGTAATAAGGGGCACTAATGTTAGCGCAAGCTTTTTCTCCTGTTTTAGCACTAATTTTTTTTCTAGCGTAAGTTAACCTGTGGCACATAACAGGGCTTTTTACTCTTAAACAATGTGTACTAAAACCAGCATTAAGATTGCATGCAAATCCCATGTTAAAAGAAGGCACTAGCTATTCCCCAGCAATGCAGGGAGGTGCGTTAAAGGGTAGATAGCTTAAAGCAGATTTTCTTAATGCTGGAAATGTAACTCCTGGATCAGAGCAGGAGTAAAACTCAACTCATATTTTGGTCACCATATTATATTATTGCTCTGCCTAGTGTGGGAGCACCTAGCTGCTTCTTCCATACTGGGCACAGCAATAGAATAACTTTGGCCACCAGAAATGTGAGTTTACTCCACTTCAGACCCAGGCGTTTAATTTCTGATGCTCTCTGGGAGGGCACCTACAATTGAACAGTACATTGGCACTGTGCATCCAACTTTGGCGTACTATTTAAGTATAGATGCCCACCCCAGGGAGTTTTCACTTTGTTCAGCTAACTGTAAATGCCCACTCCAAAGAGAAAATTCTTGCATCCAAGGTCCTTTTTGCAGAGAATGGCAAATAAAATCAAAGCATAAACTCTCTGAGGTGGGCAACTACAGCTAGTTTAACAAAGCATAAACTCTCTTGATGGCAGGGGGAATGCACCTAAAGCTGAACAGCAAACCAAAGTCAAGATGCCCACCACCAAGTGCATACCATTCAGCTGAATGTGCCTTCCCAAGAGAGCTTATGTCTTCTTTGGTCTGAGGTGGAGTAAACTCAGATTTCTGGTGGTCAAAGTTATTCTATTGCTGTGCCCAGTCAAATAGAAAGGCACTACCACATGGGTACAGCAATAGAATATCATGGCAACCAGAAATGTGAGTTGCTTTATCTCAGGCCAAGGAGTTAACTTAAGTGCATTAAACTAGGAGTATGGAGGTAAGCACTTGAAGTTGGAAGGAGCATGAACAAAATGGACTTGTATGCAAGACTGTGCCAATTTAAGATGCCCAGTGCCAATCTCGCATGCAAGGCTATTTTGTCAAGTGAAATCACAGGGTAAACTCTCTAGAACGGGTAACTACAGTCAGTTGAGATGCAGAGCATCATAGTACATACTGGTCAGTTGTAGGTGCCTTCTTAGACAGCTTACCCTTTGATTTTACTTGGCATAATTTGTGCAAATGGTCTTGCATGTGAGATTGTGCCCAAGTTGGCATGCCAAGTGCCAATATTGAATGCAAGGTCATTTTGGTCAAACTCCAACTTCCAGCACTTACCTCCTTACTCCTGTTTTAAAGCTCTTTGTAAAGCACTTTTCTGCATTAGTGTGCATTTTTCATTTAGAGCGCTTTTTTAACTCCTGCTTGATTTGCATCCCATTAGCTTACTGCATTCCACGGGGACCCCTGTTTTTAACACGCTTGTAAAGTAAAACGCATGCTAAACTTTAACTCCAATTTTAGCTTGGGTTTTTTTTTTTCCAATTCTTTATTTATTGTTTACATACTTAAATTACAGTAAACAATTTACACTGCAATAAAAATAATGTCAGCCTTGGAATAACATATATCAAAATATAGGTAACATATATCAAAATATAGGTTTAGCTTGGGTTTTAATACACTGGCCCCATGGTGCAGGTGATACCCCTTTATTGAACAAACTCAACTTATGTGATCAACTTTCAAATTCATTTTGCTTTGAACTTATGGAAGATGTTAACTCTTGAAAATGAGTCACAAATGTATTCACCTAGTCCAATAGAAAGATATCACCTACTTCTTATTTGTTGATCTTTACTTTTTACATGTGTGCATATGTGGTGACCCTCTAGGAATCCCCACTAGATGGCCTTAGTCTAAGTCTAGGACATGGGGTTTAGGAGTTAGGCAAGGAGCATACCATTTCTTCCAATATGCCAGTGAGGTCTCCTGGAGTGGTGATCTCTGGTCTACTCAAAGGAAGGCAGAGCAGGAGATCAGAGTGGCATTTTCAGTTAAAGTTTTAAGATGAAGCATTGATTCTTCCTTGGTCCCATGTCCCTGGTGAGCCAGATGTCCCTGGTGAGCCAGATGTCCTTCCCAGGGTTAGGAAGGATGGGTATATATGCTCAGCCCACAATCTGGCTGGAAAGGAATTTCCACTTTACTTAGGAGATTCCTAGTTTACCTGGGATTCTTGTCTTTCAAGCCTGGGTCCAATATGGCCAGCACGCACATGTTATAAAATCGTGCGTCCATGTGTGAGCACCAGGTAGTGTGCGCACATGGGCGAGTGCGTGCAATGTTTTAAAATCTACCCCTAAGCTTATGCTTCCAGCACTGCCTCTAGCCATAAGAGAAGGGCATCTAAAAGTAGAGCAGTGTTTGGAGGCACTGGGAACAGGGCAAAGGGGTCCCTTACTCTGGGCAATAAGGGTTTGGGAGGGTGGGATGGACAGGGTCGGGGGAAGGGGGTTGCCGCTATTAGTATCCTTGTGGGTATGTGGGGGGGGGGAGGAGGGGGCAGACTATCCAAGGTCCAGTTATCAAGCTGCTCCCCCTCACCTTGAACATTTTGGCCAAAACCTCAAAGTTTTTATATATATGATATAATATAATATGATATATATATGATAGATATATGATATAATATGATATATATATGATATAATATAATATAATAGAAATAGAAATAGAAATTTTGATCTGCGGCATATAGATTTTATATATATAAATAAATAAAAACATAGTAACATAGTAATGACGGTAGAAAAAGACCAAATGGTCCATCCAGTCTGCCCAGCAAGCTTCCCATGGTAGTAACTACTACTGCGCCATACAGGTTACCCCCATGATTCAGAATAAGATGGAAATTTTTGTCCCCTGAAGCAGGACCTTAAGAGCGGGGGGTCCGAAACGCGATCGCGTTGGGTTATGCAGATAAGTACTGCTGAATATATTGATCTTGGCAAATGAGAAAAGTGACTTTTTCCAACATATGACTGTGTTTGAAGGTTTAATTTACTAAAAATGTGAGGTGAAATGAGTTTGAAAAAAATGTCTGAAAAATGCTTGAAAAAAATATAAAGTAAAAAGGACCTTGTACCATAAGAGAGAGTCTGGTAAAAATACCATTGACCCCGTGAGGAGAGGTCCTACAAATATATATATAGTAGCTATATTTGAATGATTTAAAGAAAATACCAGGTGTACCAATTTTTTTGAGGTATTGTTTACAATTGGGGTACCCGGAATACATAAGGTATATAAGAGCCTTTTAAAATTGGGCCATTATTACATTCCTGATTAGGGCTTTGCATGGGAAAACGCGCGTACGCACCTGCAGCAGCTTCAGTGCACCTTATTACATTGGCCCCAGTGGGAGCAGAGGCATATTTAAAGTATTTGGCACCTGGGGCGGATACTTCCTTTGGCACCCCCATATATAATTTTAAAATTTCCTACACATCGATAAAATATTTCAAAACAACAGATACATCAAATAACACCCAATAATTAAAATAAGGATTTTAAAAATCTCCTGTTCTCCATATCTGTCATCCTAAGATTGTCATAGACTGGGGGCACACATGCACACACAAAATATGCACCCTCTCTCTCTCTCTCACACACACACACACACACACACACACGTTTGGTGAGAGATGAAGAGAGCGTGTATGTGTGTGTGTATGTGAGAGAGAGATAAAGGAAGCGTGTGTGTGTGTGTGTGAGACACACACACATCCTCTGTGTCTCTCTCAACACAAACATGCTTTCTCTCTCACCCACACACATGCTTCCTCCTTTTCTCTCACATACTAACACACACATACTTATACACACACATATGCAGACAAAAACTGAACTGGAAAGCACAAGCCAGATTCTGTATGCAGTGCAATATTGGAAGAGCAGAACGCCACTATTCCTTAAAATAATGCAATCAAGAAATATAAATCAATCAGAATAGTAAAACCATACTAAAAAATTATACATATCAAAACAGATAATGAATAGAATTACCAAACACTAATAAAATATTTCAAAATAACAGACACATCACATCTAATAATTAAAACTAACAAGGATAAAAAAATCTCTTGCTCTCCATACCTGGGAGCTTTAGATTTCTAGTCATCCTGAGACTGCTGTGGATTGGAGGAGAGTGAACAAACTTTAACCCCTCTCACACGCATAAATACAGGCACACATGGAGAGGCACGAGACACACTCTCACAAAAACCCGCACAGGCACTGACACACACAGGCTCACTTATATACACACACAGAAACCCTATCATACATACACACACCTACCCTCTCATACACAGGCACCCACTCTCACAGGGCCAGTCTCTCGCTCTCTCACACACATTTTGGATCTCTTCTTCAGCCACTGACTGCAGAGCAGGGCCTCTTCATCTGCCGCCAGCTCCGGGGAAAGGCTGGTGGTACAGCAGGAACTCGCTTTTGCTGGCGTGGAGTGGGAACCCCGCCAGCACGTTAATTCTCCGCGCCACTGCGGGACCTCAGCAATGGCACCCATCCCCCTGCTATCACCTGGGGTGGACCGCCCCCCTTGCCCCCCCCCCCCCCCACCTTAGTACTCCTCTGAGTGGGAGATCGATGGAATGGCTCACAAAGTGCAACAGGCAGATTTAATTTATGATAATTTATTCAATTCCTTTTCTGTCATAGAGATGCAATCAAATAACTTAATACAAAATCTAAAATGACATAGGTGACTGTGTGCTGAAAGTACTATAGGATGCTGCAGATTGGGAATTACCCTTTTCTACTTGCCTGATCTTCAGTAAACAATCAGAACTGACAGAGCTGCTAACTCTGCACATCTCTGGCTGCTGCTGCTGTCCGACCTCCAACTGTTTCCTTTCCCACATCTCAGGGATCCTGGCAGGGGATTTGGATTTACAGGAGCAGCAAGGGGTTTATCTCTGAAAATTTGTTCTGGCTCTCAAAGTAAAAAGGGAACAGACAGCAGAGAACAGTACAAATATCACATTTTGTTTATATTCAGGTTTTAGCTGAGTAAGGTGAACAAGAGTCCTTTGCCTTGGACCTGGTTGGACCTCTTTTCAACAATCACAAAACTATTTAAAATGCTTTCCTCTTTTCACAGAAGAAAGATTCAATGTGTATTTAACTTTCCTTGAATAATGTGGCTTGCAAATTTTAAAGCAAGCTATATTATTCAATTTGCATAGTATAGTAATGACCTGTATTGCATGCATTTGTGCCAGGTGTGCAGGCTGGTAAACAATGCATGAAAATTCACATTCTGTATGTTATTTCTGTGCTATCTCCTTTTAATGTATAGTAAATGCAGTTTACTTTGCAGTAACGCATTAGTGCAGTTTAATACATTACCCCTAAGATTGTATCTGAGGCAATGGAGGCTGAAGTGACTTACCCAAGCTGACAATGAGTGTCAGTGGAAGAAGCAAGATGGTATACTAGGGTCATACTATGATATTTAATGAACTGCAAAAATATAATTGTTGTTCTTGACAACCTGGCTTGCATTTTTTCTGATTAAATCACCTTTCTCTGCTCAGCTTTATGGATGAATGAAGAAAGAAAGTATTGCCTGATAGGTTGAGATTCACAGGATTATTGCACAGAAAAGTATGTAAACCGTGGTGGGACAGAACCCTCATGCTGTACCTAAATGCACATAGAAGTAAAATAGACCCTATCTGCAACTTGTTCTCTATGGATAACTTTTACTTCTAAGGTCAAAAGCTCCCTGTTGTGTGTGTGTGTGTGTGTGTGTGGTGGGGGGGGGGGGTCCCTTTTGCATTAATTAACATGCATAGCCCTTTCCTAGTCCCTGTAAGCAGCACTGATAATCACCACAGTCTACAGCAACAATAATCACACTGAGAGGCCATGAGGTTTCCACTCTTTTACTGATGATCAATTGACTGAAGATTCTTTACAGCACTTAGATGTTAAATAAAATTGATGAACAATAATGAAGAATAAAGATATTTGTGACCTCACTCTTCTAGTAAAGTCTCTGAATTTATGACTGAAGAAATCTTTCTTCCAACTCCCACATTTATCTCAATCTTCTCCCCTGTGCGGAATGGTTAGAATCGAGTCCCAAATTAGTAATCAGAGCACAGCAAGTCCCAATCCTCAAACCTCTCCTGCAGTTTTCTTGAATATCTTAGATCTCCTTCTGAAAGCACCAGATTAACACCTTCCTCCCAAATGGAGGACACCTGGGTCAGAAAAAAACTCTTGCTCAATGCCTTCAACTCCTTCCCTCTGGTAATGGTCAGGAATCCATTCCTCTCTGAAGAAATCTCAACTCCTCAGGCTCTTCCTTGGTGAAAGACAATGGTTTGGAAACTGGGTCCCGGTGCCAAGGGCATTCAGTCCCAAAAAAAGAACAAAAATAGACTTTTACTCAAAAAGGGAAAAAACAGACAGGAAGGATGGAATAACTTCCTTATTTCTCACAACGAGAGGATAGTCACTGAAGAAAAAACAACTCATAACTGAAACTCCTCCGCATTGGGTCACTAACAGATCTAGCCACTGGAGGTGAGATAGAGAGCAGCAGAATCTTCCCTACTCATTGATCTAACTTACACAGAGATCCCAAATCCTCAGTGAAGCGCTCATGGGGAAGGTTTTAAAAAATGGGCCAAAATAGATCAGACAAAAGACTGATCCCAAGAGGCCAATTTAGGAGTCCCAAAAGATGGACAAACTAACAACAAACCTCATGCACTCTGAAAGGTTAACTAGAAAATTGTTGTGTCCGTCGGTGCCCGACGCCCTCTCTCCGCCCTCTTTACCTCTCTGGCGCCTCCCTCTCCATCTGTGGGAAGACTGGCTACTGCGGCATTCTCCTGCCACTTGTCCTCAGGTGTTCCAGGACCGGCTCGACGCTGTAATCGCTATGTTCCTGGAGGCCTACGGGCGCGTGCGCAGCGCAGCCCAGATTGAAGTACTGGCATTGGTGTGAACCTTGGGGGCGTCCCCCGAAGATGACATCACCCGCGATGGATATTTAAGGTCTTGGAATTTGCTAACACATCGAGTTAGTTTTTCAGGTGACAGTCTGGAGCCGGTACTTGCTCCTCGAGGGCCCTGATCCCAGAATCGCTTCGTATACTCTTCTACCTGGAAGTCTTCACTATCAACTATATCAGCTACATCAGTGAGTTACCATCGTTCTCTCTGAGCTTTCCCTGGAACCAGGTACTCTCTCCTCGAGGGCCTATACTTTCCAGCTCCTGGGCTTCATTGGGACATTGTGTGAGTGTTACCATCTGCATACCCTGCCTACTCACTATATCTCAGTCTCTCTTCAACTCAGCCTCCAGGGATCGCTGTTCCAGTATCTGAGGGACTACAGCCCAGCCGGGCATTCCAGCTCACTACTGCCATCTCTGGTGGTTCATTATACTGTCTAATAAAAGAACTAGTGTGTGTTTGTCTCCTAACTCTGAGCCTGACCGGTGGTCCCTCTTGGGATCATCCCCCGGGGGCATGGTCAACTGCCACTAGTCCAAGGTTCCACCCTCAACTCTCATATATAACAACAGATTGCTAACTACTATCTGATTGCTCCTCCCATCAGGCATCAGATCAATAACAAAAATCCAACTAAGAATCCATACCCTAATCTGGTGGCAGGCGTTTTATATATTACTAGAGCACACCATCTACAGCTCCTACTTGGGGAAGTCAAACCCAAACCTCTCTTCATTAAATCTCTCTGAACCTCCCCAGCCACATTCTACATTCCTTTTGGTAAGGAAACCAAAGGTTCCTTATAGGTTAATGTGCCTATATTGGACACAGGACAATACATGCAAGGGGTCATTTTCATGCTATCCGGGGTGCTTGCAGGCCTGTGGGGAGATTTGTCCCCATGGGGCCTGCAAGCAAATTTTTAAAGAGAAACTCTCCATGGAGTTTCCCTTTCAAAATCTGAGACACTGCGGGGGACACAGTGAAGTCTCTGCATTTATTTAGTTATTTATTAACAGATACTTCTACGCTGCTAAAATCATGAACTTGTGCTAAGTGGATTACAAAATAAAACATAAATCAGTCAATAGTTCAATAACAATAAAAAAAAATGTTCTAAAAAGTATCAACAAACTAATCCAGACTAGAAATGAACAATAAATACATGAAACAATGACCCATTACACATTGCCCATGCCTAGGAACCCATTTCATTTAAATACTAATCTGTGAAAAACAGGGTAGTAACCCAAAACCTGTTACTTAAGTCCCTTTGTTAAAAGTCCACACATACAGCAGTGCCTTTACCTTCTACCTAAAAGTGAGGTATACAGGTTCTTCTCTAATCATCAGGCGGAGGGAGTTCCACAATGTGGGACCAGCTACTGAGAAGACACAGTTATGGATTTCTTGCAAATGAACTGATTGTAAAAGGGGAATCATTAATAGATTTTTTTCCCAGCTCATCAAAGTGGACAGTTTGGGGTATCCTCCAGATACTCAGGGCTTTCCTCTCCCAGAGCTCTATAAACCAGAGTAAGCGCCTTACATTTGGCTCATGGGTCCTTCAGTTCAAGGGTAATGTGTTCCCTAGGGTTGCACCTGGAAGCACACATTCTGGAAAAGTTGTAGGACACCCACCAGGAACTTGGGAAGACCAAGGTAGATTGGACGACAGTAATTTAAACTATTTAAAACCGAAATCTGTATAACAGAACAAAGGTCACTTGCATTCAGGGCGTATTTAAGGCACCTGACTAATTGAATCTAAAAAAGAATAATGATTTTAACCTGGCTTTTCAAACTGAGCCTAGAATCAAGCACAATGCCTAGGTTGGTCACAAATGGAAAGCGAAGCTCACGTATCCATAAACGATGCAATGTATCAGGGATGATTTGCGACTGGCCCAGAGTACCTTGGTCTGATGGAGGTGTAGGGCACTGGTTGTGAAACTTTACTGTACCTGCCCCTTTTCAGAGGGGATAAAAGTAAATGTGCTTTCATACAGTGTGCATACGTTTATAAATGTGCTTTCATACAGTGTGCATACTTTTATAAATGTGCTTTCATACAGTGTGCATACTTTTACCTATATTCATGATGGGCAATTTTCAAGTGGTGTTTTCAGGCAGATAAATGTGTTCAGCCGTGTATAAACGTCTGAAAATTGGCCCCATAGAACATTATGACACTTGTATCTCAAGTACTAGTCTTAATATTGTTAATGCAACTCCATCATTGCTCTCTTCTTGAACGGCAGCGGGAAAAATGGAATTGGATTCAAGCAGCAACCGAGGGCCCCAGCTTTTACGGTTTGGGGAACAAATAAACATGGGGGTAACCTGCTGACGTAGCGCTTACTACCCTTAACCACCAAGCCTGATACTTTTGATGCAACTCCAACATTGCTCTCTGCTTCCACAGCAACGGTTAAGGGAAATTAGATTCAAACAGTCTGGGAAACTGATAGCATGGGGGAAACCAGCACAGTGCAGCAGATACTGGCATACGCTTGCTGGGCAGAATGGGTGGATCATTTGGTCCTTTTCTGCCATCGTTTCTATGTTTCTTTTGGCAGAAAATATATACTGTGATTTGCTCAAAATCCCAGGTCTATATATTAGAGGTTCAAATTTAATTTAACTAATTTAAGCTCAAATATTCTGTCTTTATGGGAACAGGTTGGGACCAAGAAGAATTTTCTGATGGAGATAAAAAGCTGCTGCAGCACAGGTACAATTTTTGTATCATTCAAAAACATCTCAAAAACAACTTGTTACCGATAAACATCCTGGCACATTGTTAGTAAGAATTTTTACCAAATATATATTTACGTGCCTCATTGTAAACCGTTGTGACGGTGCAATACTAAACGACGGTATAGAAAAGGTTTTAAATAAATAAAATAAATAAAAATCTCAAGCCTGTGTTTAGGACAACAGGAAGGTCACCAGGCACGTGCACAGGAAGGGCAATGGAATGTAGTGGACTTGTAAAGGGCACACATTGCTTTCTCCTTTTCCCAGAGAGAACACACAAGATTCACTGGTTTAAAACCATTCTACAGACATAGATTGCCATGAAAGCAATAGGCTCTGTTGAGCCCGTGTTATAAAGGATGCTACTCTGGTGATTTCCTATGAGGGGCATCTTGCTACACAAGCAAAAAAAAAAACCCCAACCAGCTCTTCAAAAAACTCTTTGTCACTCCCAGAGACATCTCCTGCTAGACCGTGAGGTGCCTAGCCAGGAATATGTCTCTTCCCCTGGTACCAGGCTGTGGAGGCCTAGAATGGAGAATCACATTCAGCAACTCTTCTTTCCACCTCAAACTCTAACTCAAAAGCTATACTCTTTGTGCACAGCTGGCATTTATAGTGCACTGCTAGCCAATCCAGACAAACCTCTTTGGTGGTGTCTTTTCAGGGATGCTCTGTAAACTACCGGAGCCTAACCCACAGGTAGATTTTAAAAGCGTTGCTGGCACAAAAACAGCCCCATACACGTGCATGAGAGCCATGCGCGAGCAACGCTACTTTTAAGAAGCTGGGGAGTACGTGTGGGCGTGCGTTAAGAATAAGGAGGTAAGACATACGTGCTGCTAATGGTCCTGATGAAGTGCAAGCCGGAGAAAGAAAGAGAAAGAGAGATGGGGAGGATTGAGGAAGTAGGGGAGATAAGAAATCTGGGTTGAGGGAAGAGGAAGGAGAGGGAGAGAAGTTCTGTGATTGAGGAAGGAAAGGAGGAAGTAGGAGGGGGTTGAGGAGAAAAGAGAGGTAGGTTCCAGGGTCTGGGTGATAGAATCCGAGTGTGATGGGGTCTCTGTCCCAAACCAGAAACGTCAGTTAAAAACCCAGGAACCAAAGATTCAGGAGAAGGTGGGAATGAAAATACGGCAACACCAGGCTAGAGATGTCCCTTGGTTCCTTCCCCCTGAGGTTGTAGATCCAGAGGAGCCACAGGTGTGGGAAATTAAGGGTGGAGCTGGTGAGGCCAATCCATGGTTCCAGGGGGATGGCCAAAGTGAGGAGGGGCCGTTCTGAGCCAACCAGCTGCGAGTGGAGGAGGAGTCTCTGGAGGATAAAAATGATGCCCTGGGAGAGCAGTGGCAGTCTCCTGCTGGGGACTGAGGAGGAAGGAATGGGCTGCCTGGCTGCTCTGGGAAACTTGAACACTGGATATCTCCGACGGTGTGAAGGACTGAAACCACTATTACAAGGAAGGTGAGCGCGGGGACTTCTGTTGGTTTGGACTTACGATAAAGACACTTTACCTAGAGAACTGCCAAGCGGGTGGTTGTATCCTGGGACGAGAAAAACCATCCCAAGAGGTACGGTGGGTGGTGGCAGTTAGGCCCAGCAGGGCCAGACTTTTGAACATTGGATTTGTTGTTAAAGATGGACTTTTGAAGCTAGACTTCAGAAACTGAGTTGCTAGCTCAGTGGGGAAGGCATCAGCCTCCCATCCAAGGTGGAGGAGGTTCAAAACCCGCCTGAGGACTTGTTCAGAAAAATAACTTTAAACTATTATTTGAGTTCCTGAGTGACCAGTGCAGCTCATACAGGGTTGGCCCCTGAAACGGATACAATTAACAAGGTGTGGACCGGCGAAAGTGTCACACCGAGATAAAGGGAGAGAGGATTTGAAGTGCAGTGGAGGTGTATGGTAAGGAGGGGCAGAGGCATGCCTCCGAATCCTGCTCTCCCTTGCATCATGCATCTCCAATCTGACATTTGCATACACACACCCAGAACCAATCCCTTCTCTCTCATTCATGCAGACACGGCTCTCCTCCCCCCTTCCCCTTTCTCTCAAACACAGACATGCTCCATCCCAGCTGATCCGCTTTCATCCCCCAGCCTCTCTCTCTCTCTCTCTCATTCCCCCCCCCCCCCAATATGCCCTAGTCAGCCCCTCATAACATCACCAAAATGATAGCTTTTGCTCTGTTTGCTCCAGGTTCACTCTCATCCCCTCCCGCCCCCGTGTCAGGGAAACTCTGGGCTAAGGCCAAAACGGCTAGCATGGAAAGAGATCCCCCGAGGCTCACTGACACACACGGATTAGGAACTGAACTCTTAGTTTATTCTTCGCTGGTTATTTACCCTTTCAAATAATTCTAACAGAAAGAGACACTCCATGAAACTAACAACCGGCAGATTCAAACCAAATCATAGAAAGTGCTTTTTCACTCAGCGCACTGTCAAACTGTGGAATTTGTTGCCAGAGGAAGAGATTAAGGCAACTAGCATAATGGGGTTTAAAAGAGGTTTGGAAAAGTTCACGAGGAAAGGTTTGTAATGATGATGATGATTAGCCAACAGACTAAGGAAAGCTGTTGCTCTCCCTGGGAGGGAGTAAGAGGAATTAGATGTACTTCATGGGATCTGCCAGGTACTTGTGACCTGCACTGGCCACTGTTGGAGTCAGGATACTGGGCCTGATGGACCTTGGTCTGTCTGCCTTCTGGTTGGTCAAGACAGCATCCCCAGGCACATCCCAGGTGGCTTCTCCATCCTCATTGGCTCCTGAGGTTAGGCGGCTTCCTCCTCTCTGCTCCAGTTGCATCACAGCACAATGTTAACCCTTTCAGCTGCTGGCGCTTCAGGGGTTTGTACCCCTGAAGTAGTTTGGAGATTCCTGCTAGCCTCTAGCTCCCTCACTCCTGCTTTCCCCAGACTTCCTTTGCTGCTTCCACCCCTATCCCTCCCACCTAAGCAGGCAAACCTCTCTTGTCGGCTCCTACTCCCCCCCCCCCCCCCCCCCCCCCCCGGACTCTTGCCATTCCTCTAGGTCCCTCACTAACTAAAATGTCCCTAGCTTCCTCCCTATCTGGGACAGAAGTGACCTGACAGAGCTGTGAACTGAGAGGAGACAGAGTTGGGAGCAGAAGTGGCCTGGGGGCCAACAGAGCACCTGCACTCCAGGAGGACCCCCGAAGAGGGTCCTCACCAGCTGGATCCCTGCTGCCCCCGGAAAGATAAAGTTTTGCTTTTTTTGTCCCATCTGACTTGGCTCCACCTCTCTGGGGAACTCAGGGAGGGCAGTGCGAGGTTCTGTGGATTGATTTGCCTTAAGTATTTTTCCCTTCCCTTAGAGCAGGAAAGCCTCCTTTTTTTAGTTTCTTACATTCCCTTCTTCTTTTTCTCTAATAGTTAAGCCTCCCCCACCCCTCCCCTAGGTTGGTTTTTTTCCCCTCCCCTCCTTGCACAACAGTACCAGCAGCAAAATTTCCTTTCTAGTCATCTGCACTAAAGAGATTTTTTTCTTTTAAAACCAAAAGGATTTTTCCTTTTTTTTTCCTTTCTGTTTGGTTCCTGCGTGTGTGATTGCTAGTCTGCCTTTCCCGTTTTCTTCCTTAGCTAGGTTTTCCCCTCCCCTCCCCCTCTCCCAGGCTGCAATTAAAGCTTAAGTAGTTGTAGTTCCTTTGGCTTTCTTTAGCAAGGCATTCATTTGAGTTCTCTGCCCCCTCCCTTCTTTTCTATCTATAACCTGCCTGTGTATCCCTAGGCAAGCCCAGTTTTTTTTTCTCCAGGCTCTGGGTTTTTTTTATAATATTTTTTTCAGGGTCTCCTGACTATATTTGTCAGGATCAGCTTTTTCTTTTACCCCTCCCCCATTTCTTCCTCTCTCCCCCCCCCCCCCCGCCCCCTTTGCAGGGCTCCCACATTCCAACCACAGCACAAAAAAGGAGGTCCTAGGGCAAAATGACTAAAACATCATGTACGAGCAAGGGAGAGGGTTGACCTCTCCAAATTCCACCCCCCCCCCATACAGGAGGTGTTAAGAGATAGTGATCATATCGTAGACCCTAAAGCCACTACCATAATAGGACCAACACCTCTTATGTGATATACCTTCCAGCCCCCTATGCTCAAGAGAGCAGCCAACACTACCCCCTAGCTTTAGGAAAATCCATAGCAGCCCCCGCTGCACCTGCAGGAAAGGCCCCTGAGCCCACTACCTCTCAGAAACTAATAGGGTCTTTTTTCTTCACTGAGACCTTGGCCACTGAACTAGTGTGGGTGGTTGTTGTGACCGCTGGTCGCGGCAAACCACAACCGGGGGGCCGGTCACTCACCTCCGCAGCGTTGGGGTCGTCGTCGGCAGGCTGCCTCCGAGGCAGCATTGCTGCTCTCCAAGATGGCCGCGGCATCTTCAACGCGGCTAAGCCACGCCCCCCAGAGATCTCCTAGGGCCGCACGGGCGGCAAGTGCCTGGCCTTAAAGGAACCCCTACAGGAAGTGTAGGGGGTTCCTTCCTGCTGACTCCATCTTCCCTGCACTATTTAAGGCAAGGTCTGGGCCCTCAGACCTTGCCTCGGCTTCGTGGCTCTAGTGGTGTTTGTTCCGGTTCCTGGTTGCTTCTTTGTTTGATCCCTGGACTGGCTGTCGTTCCTGTTTGGCTCCTGACTCCTGGACTGGCTGTGGATTCTTCTGGCTCTCGACCCCTGGACTAGCTGCGGGGTATTCGGGCTCCTTGATCCTTGGACTGGCTGCGGAGTGTGTTGGTTCTTGTTCTCTGGACTGACTTCTGATACTTTTTCAGTTTTCCACGACCTGCTGGAGGCACCAACTTCTGTTTTCACGACCGACCGGAGGTACTCATCCCTATTTTCTCGACCTACTGGAGGTGCCAGCTATCTGGACTAAACGACCTGCAGGAGGCGCCTGCATCCAGATCCTCTTCTAGTACCTCCAGTGACCTTCATGATTGGCCTCGCCCACCGACAAGGGGTCTTCATTCCTCACCGGACCTAGGGTCCACCTCTCAAGTCATAACAGTGGTATCCAAGAAAGCCCCAATTACTCTCAAGACTGCTATTTCTCCACTCCAGGAGGGATCAGATATAAAATTATTCCCATCAGGAAGACCATGCTGACTCCCCAGGCTACATTACTCAGACACCAGGAGAAGCCCAAGCATTCCCCACTTCGACTGTTATTGCCTCAAATGCCATACTAGCCCAAACTGCTTACCTATCTGCAGGACAGGAGAGATGTAGCTGCAATCCACAAGAATGCATCGCCCCTGCCCTGGGAGGGACCCTAGCTTCCTCACTGTGACTGTCGCTGCCCGACATCTCCACTATGCCCACCTTACCTCTTTGGCGACTCCCTCTTTGCTTGATGAGTTTGGCCAACGTGGCATCATCTTGCCGACCTCCGGCATCCCCGGACCGGCTAGACACTGCTATCCGCCATGTTTCCCATAAGCCTAAGGGCGCGGCACGGCCCCGACTCAAGTACCAGCAGTGGTGCGAACCTCAGGGGCATCCCTCTGAGATGTCATCCTCACCGGATACTTAAGGTCTCTGAATTCGCTGACTAATCGAGTTAGAAAAGGAAAGGTTTACCTAGCTTCCTCCAGGTATCGCTGCGGATGGGATTCGCTCTCCACATACCTTGCTACTCTGCCTCATAAGAACATAAGAACATGCCATACTATTCCATGTTACCATTGCTAGTAATAGCAGTGGCTATTTTCTAAGTCTACTTAATTAATAGCAGGTAATGGGCTTCTCCTCCAAGAACTTATACAATCCTTTTTTAAACACAGCTATACTAACTGCACTAACCACATCCTCTGGCAACAAATTCCAGAGTTTAATTGTGCGTTGAGTGAAAAAGAACTTTCTCCAATTAGTTTTAAATGTGCCACATGCTAACTTCATGGAGTACCCCCTAGTCTTTCTATTATCCGAAAGATTAAATAACCGATTCACATCTACCCATTCTAGACCTCTCATGATTTTAAACACCTCTATCATATCCCCCTTCAGCCGTCTCTTCTCCAAGCTGAAAAGTTCTAACCTCTTTAGTCTTTCCTCTTAGGGGAGCTGTTCCATTCCCCTTATCATTTTGGTAGCCCTTCTCTGCACCTTCTCCATCGCAATTATATCTTTTTTGAGATGCGGTGACCAGAATTGTACATAGTATTCGTGCAGTTTCACCATGGAGCGATACAGAGGCATTATGACATTTTCCGTTTTATACACCATTCCCCTTCTAATAATTCCCAACATTCTGTTTGCTTTTTTGACTGCCACAGCACACTGAACCGATAATTTCAATGTGTTATCCACTATGACGCCTAGATCTTTTTCTTGGGTTGTAGCACCTAATATGGAACCTAACATTGTGTAACTATAGCATGGGTTATTTTTAGGGATGTGAATCGTTTTTTGACAATCTAAAAAAATTTCGATATTTTTTAAATCGTCAAAAATCATTAGAGTGTGCAATACAATACAAATTCCCCCGATTTTATCGTCAAAAATCGTTAAAACGGGCATGGGAATTATTTGGGGGGAGGGCGGGAAAACCGGCACACCAAAACACCCCCTCCCAAAATGTTAAATTACCTGGTGGTCCAGTGGGGGGGGGGGTGTCCCGGCACAATCTCCCGCTCTTGGGCCATCGGTGCCATTTTGGCTGCCACTCATAAAGATGGCGCCGATGGCCCTTTGCCCTTACCATGTGTCAGGGTATCCGTGCCATTGGCTGGCCCCTGTCACATGGTAGGAGCACTGGTTGGCCGGTGCCATCTCTTTAAAGATGAAAAGTAAGGGTCCCAATACAGATCCCTGAGGCACTCCACTGCCCACTCCCTTCCACTGAGAAAATTGTCCATTTAATCCTACTCTCTGTTTCCTGTCTTTTAGTCACTTTGTAATCCACGAAAGGACATCGCCACCTATCCCATGACTTTTTACTTTTCCTAGAAGCCTCTCATGAGGAACTGTTGAATGCCTTCTGAAAATCCAAGTATACTACATCTACCGGTTCACCTTTATCCACATGTTTATTACCGTAACTCCTTCAAAAAAGTGAAGCAGATTTGTGAGGCAAGACTTGCCTTGGGTAAAGCCATGCTGACTTTGTTCCATTAAACCATGTCTTTCTATATGTTCTGTGATTTTGATGTTTAGAACACTTTCCACTGTTTTTCCTGGCACTGAAGTCAGGCTAACCATTCTGTAGTTTCCTGGATCGCCCCAGGAACCCTTTTTAAATATTAGGGTTACATTAGCTATCCTCCAGTCTTCAGGTACAATGGATGATTTTAATGATAGGTTACAAATTTTTACTAATAGGTCTGAAATTTCATTTTTTAGTTCCTTCAGAACTCTGGGGTGTAGACCATCCGGTCCAGGTGATTTACTATTCTTCAGTTTGTCAATCAGATCTGCCACATCTTCTAAATTCACCATGATTTGATTCAGTCCCTCTGAATCATTACCCATGAAAACCTTCTCCAGTACGGGTACCTTCCCAACATCTTCTTCAGTAAACACCGAAGCAAAGAAATCATTTTAATCTTTCCACAATGGCTTATCTTCTCTAATTGCCCCTTTAACCCCTCGATCATCTAATGGTCCAACTGACTCTCTCACAGGCTTTCTGCTTCGGCTATATTTAAAAAAGTTTTTACTGTGAGTTTTTGACTCAACGGCCGTCTTCTTTTCAAATTCTCTCTTAGCCTGTCTTATCATTTGGGGTCCCAGCGGAGTTCTGCCACAAGAGTTTTGAACTGTATGGCAAATTCAGCCAATGATCTGTTGTACTTTACCAGAGGTACCCGCTCCTCAGGGGCCTCGCTCTCTCTTGTTTTTCATGTCGCAGTCTGGAACCGGTATTCACTCCTCAAGGGCCCACGTTCCCGGACTTGCTACTGAATGCCACTTCTGCCAGGAAGTCTTCACTGCCTACAACATCAGTGAGTTACCATCTCTCTCAGAGCATTCCCTGGAACCAGGTACTCGCTCCTTGAAGGCCTAATTCTCTTCCAGCTCCTGGGCTGCTTCTAAGAGACTATTGTGTGAGTGTTACCATCAAGGTTCTGTTCCTGAACTCTGCATACCCTGCCTACTCACTATATTCAGTTTCTCTACAGCTCAGTTATCCAGGATCGCTATTCCAGTATCTGAGGGACTACAGCCCAGCTGGGTGCTTCCAGCTCACTACTGCCACCTCTGGTGGTTCAATATACTATTTAATAAAAGAACTAGTGTGTGTCTGTCTGTCTCCAAGCTCTGAGCCTGACCGATGGTCCCTCTCGGGATCTTCCCCCAGGGCTAAATGGTCCATTTTCTCGATGGAGAAAGGTGAATAATGGAGCATCCCAGGATCCATACTGGGACCACTGCTTTTTAACATAAATGACCTAGAAGTCAGAACGAGTGAGGTGATCAAATTTGCTGATACAAAATTATTCAAAGTTGTAAATCACAAGAGGACCTTGTGAGACTAGGCATGCAAATGGTAGATGACATTTAATGTGGAAAAGTGCAAAGTGATGCATATAGTGAAGAACAATCCAAATTATAGCTACACAACGCAAAGTTGCATTGGGAGCCCCCATTCAGGAAAAGGATCTAGGCATCATTGTCGATAATATGTTGAAATCCTCTGCTCAGTGTGCAGTGGTGGCCAAAAAAGCAAATAGCATGCTAGGAATTATTAGTATAGAAATGGAGAATAAAACAGAGAATATCATAATGCCTCTGTATTGCTCCATGGTGCAACCGCACCTTGACTATTATGTTCAGTTTTGCTAATTGCATCTCAAAAAAGATATAGCTGAATTAGAAAAGATACAGAGAAGGGCAACCAAAATGATAAAGGAGATGGAACGAGTCCCCTATGAGGAAAAGCTAAAGGTGTTAGGGATCTTCAACTTGGAGAAGAGATGGTTACGATATGATAGAGATTTGTATTAAAAAAGTTACTAGGTAATATACTTAAGAAAAATAGGTGAAAATATTTTTTTACCCAATGCAAAACTAAACTCTGGAATTTATTACAGGAAGCTATGGTGAAACTGTTAGCACAGTTGCATTTAAAAAATGCTTTGACAAGTTCTTGGAAGAAAAGTTCATAAATCATTATTAAGTGGACTTGAGGAAATCCACTACTTATCCCTGGGATAAGCAGCATGGAATCTATTGACCTTTTGGGATCTTGCCAGGTATTTGTAACCTGGATTGGCCACTGTTGAAAACAGGATACTGGACTTGATGGACCTTTGGTCTGATCCAGTATGGCAAATCTTATGTTCTAAAGCAAAGGAATAAAATTCAAAACCTCTGCCAACAAAATTAAATCTGAAATCCCACCCAATGCAGACTCCAACAACATGGCTAGAACTGACCATGAGGTTAATTTGGAGGAGTCCATCGCAATGGAAGACTCCTCAAAAGCTCTGGAGCTCCAACCACAGATACAGCAACATCACCCAAAGGCACATCAGCGATTCCAATGGAACAGGGGGAGGGGGTCAGGGAAGAGGGGGAAAATCAACAAATGAGAGTTCAGTGCAGTAAACTCCTGTCAAGAAACATAAAAATACCCTCCTTGTGGACACTTCAATGGCAATATATGGAATCCCTCTGGAGCCTTCTACTTCTGGCTTATCCACCAGAGGAAAAGTATGTAATGTTGGAGGGAGCGCTCCCGATTCCGGGGAGATGTGTGCCCTTGGACCATGACTAGACTGAAGAGAGGAGCTCTGTGGAGGAGCCACAGCAGGCAAGACGTGTCTAAGCATGGGAGGTGCAGGCTGACCACCGCCCTAACATCTGCCAAACATGCACACACTGGTAGAGACCCAGCAACACAATGCTGGTCTCTGGGGTAGCCCTCCGGCCACTCGATAGTCCTTTCGGACCTGCCACTAGGGAGCGACAGATGCGGCAGACAGAGGTCGAGGACAGACGATGGTACTGGAACAAGACGGGACCTCAGACTTGAAGACTTGAACAAGGCGAGGTTACTTGGAACTTGGAGCTTGGGACTCAGACACAAGATGCTCAGATGTGGAAGGAAATCAGACTTAGGCTGAGGAGGATTCCGGTTACTCAGACAAGGACTCTTGGAACTTGGAAAGGCTCACAGGAGGACTTGGAACTTGGAAGGACTTCAGACAAGGACTTGGAACTTGGAAATCAGATGAAACAAAACAAGGTTTCTTGGAACTTGGATGAGACCACTTGGAAGGGATGAAGGCAAGGACTTAGGATACTCGGAGACTTAGACAGACATTGCCCCTCAGGGTGAGCTACACAGCCAACGTGGGCTGGTCATGGACCACCCTGTCCCACTGCACCCTACACAACCTAAAGAGGCTGGTTGCAGACCATGCAGAGACAAAACATGTGCAGGACTGAGCTCAGGATGAAGGAGGAGTCTGGGCAGTGCTCGAAGACAGATCCAACCACAAGAGGACTCCAGCCACCAGAAATGGACACCGGATCAATACGGATTTACTCCCAGGAAAGGTCAGCTGGAGATGAGATCTGGGGCGAGGTGAAGCTGAACCCGGAACTAGGAACTGATGGTATTTCAGGATTGGACATCAAGATCGAGATTTGGAATTTGGAACTCTGAACATCAAAATCAGGACTTGGAACTCAGGACATCATCAGGACTTGAAACTCGGAGACGTGGAACATAGGACATCGGATATGAAAGAACACCAGTACCTCAGAACATCAGGACTTCCAAGGCATCTGGACATCAGGAACCTCTAGAGAGGAGAATCTCAGGGACATCTAGAACATGATGGACAAAGACATCAAAGGACAGAGAGGTCTGGACATCTGAACACAAGGGTTCATCTGGACATCCAGAAACAAGGAGACGTCTGGAGACACGGAGATGGGATCCGACGAGGGACCAGGACATGGAACAAAGATCAAGACAAAGGTTCAGGAACCATGGACAAAAACAAGGAACACCAACGAGGAACAGAGTGCCTTGAAGTGAAGAAGGATCACGGAGGACTCCTGGAACGAAGAACTGGAACGAAGAACTGAAGATCCAGGAGAGGACTGACTCCATGACCAACTCCTTGTGAAGGTGAAGACTGAGTGAAGGAAGGCCCTCTTTATAGGGCTGAAGAGGAAACGCCTAGGGGATGTCAGCAGGAGGAGCCTAGTAAAGACAACCCACTGCTGGCCCTTTAAATGAAGACAGGAGGCGTGGCCTCGCACCTAAGGAGGCAGGACCAGGGACAGCAGCCATGCTGTGAAGAGGAGCTGAAGCAGGAGTAGGTCGAGGCATTGGAGGGGGCTCGTGCGGCGAAGAGAAAAGACTGCAGGCAGAGACTCCCCGCGCAGGGGAGGAGATGGCGTCAGTGACCTCCGGGCCATGAAGAGGAGCTCCAAGGTGGCCTACCGGCCACTAGAAGAGGAATTTTCAGGGTGACCTCTGGGCCACAGAAGAAGATGACAGTGGCAGTCTCCTGGCTATGGAAGGAACGGTGCTAGTGGCGGCAATGGAAGGAACGGCGCTAGTGGTGGTGGTGGTTTCCAAGCCGCATGAGAGGCCTGGTCGATGGTGGCTTGAGCTGCGAAGAGTGGGAACTTTGGTGGCGGCCTCCTGGCCGTGAAGAGGAGAAACTGGCAGTGCTTGACAGCAGCCTCCGGGCTGTGAAGATGGCGGACGCTCCCAGTCTGCAGGAGAGAAGCAGCGGCAGTGGCCTCCGGGCTGCGAGGATTACCTGCCTTCTTAGCTGCCAGAGAAGGTAAGAGCCTGCTTGCGGCTAAGTCCGCGGGCAGCAACGCAATAGCACCCCCTCTTCAAAAGACCCCCCTCCCCAGGTCTGTTTCTACAACAGAGAGGGGGGCGATAGACTGAGGCTGGAACATCTTGATGGAGAACTGAGGTGAAGAATTCAAGGCTGGAAGACACAGAGCTGAAGACATAGAAGATCAGGATTCAAGAAGACCTAGACAAACACTGAAGGCACAGATCTAGCAGGATACGGGAACTGCAGGACAGCAAGGCAGCATCTCAGATTCTAGCAGTTCAGGGTGAAAAATTTTGAAAACAAGGAGTCCAGGTTAAATAAGAAACACAGATGAAACCGTGTCTTGGAATGTAGTTTGGCACTTGTTTCTTAGTTGATCAAGACGAAAGTAGAAAGCACACACGCATCATTCTTTGGTGGTAACAATGATGAAGACCAATTGAACATCAAACTGGAATTTTGAATGCAAAAGTGATACCACTGGAGGAAGGATTACCCATGCCCTTGGGTAGGCATGGGTAATCCTTTCAAAGATAGGTGGTAAATGTCGGAGATAAACAAGTGGAAGGAACTTCATGGTTATTAATTCCAGGCGTTGACAAGGCCGAATGATAAGAGAAGTCCCCTTAACTCGGGCTGCTCTCAAGAGGAACTTGGTAATCAAAAGATGTCACGGTGTTACTTTATTCGAGGTATTAATTAGTTTTAAGAGATCTCCCAGATGACAGCAAGGATGAGGATTCCTCAGATTAGAATCAGATGGGCTGTTTAAGATAATAATTAAGCTCTGAAGACAAAGCTCAAAGATGGCAGAGGGTTCTGGTGGATGATCAAGAGCGCTCTTCCACAGAGATGGATGGTTAAGGATATATAGAGAAGCTGGTGATTACTTTTAGTTGCCTTATAGAGCCATCCAGAGGGATTTCTAGGATGATGGACTGAAGATAGTTCCTAGCAGTTCGAAGGATGGAAAAACTCTGGAGAAGATGATCGTAAGTGCTCTCAGGAATTCAAGAACAGCGAAGTGGAATGTCGCTGATGGCCTTCAAGGAAAACAGGGTCCTTCTAGGGTCTATATAGGCTCACTAAATTGGATGGAGAATGGTAACTGCTGTCCTTTGCTCGGCAGCTTGGGACATTGAGTGAAGGACATTGAGGACTGATGGCGGTGAGTTCAGGATGTAGGACAACTCGCTAGGATAAAAGATCAACAAGACGACATCTTAGGAACTTGGAATGATGGTAAGGTTGAAATTCTGTATGCACAGCATGATCTGGATCGTAGCTGTAGAGTACAAGGTGACTCGCCATGTTGAAGTCACGGAACAAGAAGGACAGCTAGATGACGTCTCAGAGGACCTGGAGTGGAATCCAGGCTGGACAGGCAACGACAAGGACTTGACTGAAGATGGTCCCAGGCAGGAGCCGGAACAAGGCATGCAGGAACGGAGTTGGAAATGCCGAGATGGAGCAAGGTCTAGGGTGCAGGCGCCTCCTGCAGGTCATACGAACCCAAATACCTGGAGTTGTTGTGGAGTACACTTGGATTGGTGATATACTCCCAGAAGCTTGAAGAGACTTGACGACAAAGTCAGAAATGGCACTGGATATGGAACCTGGGTGCAGGCGCCTCCTGCAGGTCATTTGGAACCCAGGAAGTAGAGCCAACATCACAGTGGAAAGAACAGAGATGGTCCCTGGAATGGTAGCAGGTGCCTCCTGCAGGTCAGAAAGGTTCCAGGACTAGACTAAACTTGAAGATCAGAATGCAGGAACTTCCTGTAGTTCGTGAGATCGACTGGACTTGGAGAAGGTCTGGACGCAGGCGCCTTGTGTGGGTCATGGAATCCAGACAGCTGAGGGAAAAAAAAACAAATAGAAGAATGAAAAAATGTTTTGATTAGAAGTAAGATATTGAATGTCCAGGATACTTGGGAACAAACAAGCTGGTAACCAAAACAAAACATTTTTTAGGAGAATTGGAACCAAAAAATTCTTGAGAAAAAGTTCTGATGATAAACAGATGCTAGTGCCTCCTGCAGCTGGTTAAAAAAAACTTTTTTTCAAGAAAGCTGGCACCTCCAGCAGGACAAAGGATACATAAAGTTCAGGACATGAAAGTTCAGAAAAAATACTTGAATCAGAAAGTCTGGAACAAGGCATGGGCCCAACACTGGAACATGCTCACGGTACACATGGCCTTCGCAACCTGTTGGAGGGAGCGCTCCTGATTCCAGGGAGATGTTTGCCCTTGGACCACGACGCGACTGCAGAGAGGAGCTCCGTGGAGGCGCCGTGGCAGACAAGACGTTTCCAAGCATGGGAGGAGCAGGCTGACCACCGCCCTAACCTCTGCACCGGTAGAGACCCAGCAATGCAATGCTGGTCTCTGGGGTAGCCCTCAGGCCACTCATTGGCCATTTCAGACCTGCCACTAGGGAGCGGCAGATGCGGCAGGCCGGACAGAGGTCGAGGACAGACGATGGTACTGGAACAAGATGGGACCTTGGACTTGGACTAGGCTTGAAGACTTGAACAAGGCGAGGTTACTTGGAACTTGGAACTCAGATGAGACGAGGATGCTTCGAACTTGGAGCTTGGGACTCGGATGCAAGATGCTGAGACATGGAAGGAAATCAGACATAGGCTGAGAAGAGTATTCTGGTTACTCAGACGAGGAACTTGGAACTTGGAAGGACTCTGATGAGGACTTGGAACTCGAAAAGGTTCACACGAGGACTTGGAACTCGGAAAGGCTCACATGAGGACTTGGAACTTGGAAAGACTTCAGACAAGGACTTGGAACTTGGAACTCTGAGACGAGACAAGGATTTTTGGAACTTGGACCTTGGACGAGACCACTTGGAAGGGACGAAGACAAGGACTCAAGATACTCGGAGACTTAGACAGGCATTGCCCCTCAGGGCGCCCTACACAGCCAACGTGGGCTGGTTGCGGACCACCCTGTTCCACTGCGCGTCCTACACAACCTAAAGAGGCTGGTCGTGGACCACGCGGAGAGTGGAACATGTGCAGGACTGAGGCTCAGGACGAAGGAGGAATCTGGGCAGTGCTCGAAGACAGATCCAACCTGAAGAGGACTCCAGCCACCAGAAACGGACACTGGATCAATACGGATTTACTCCCAGGAAAGGTCAGCTGGAGATGAGGTCCAGGGCGAGGTGAGGCTGAACCTGGAACTAGGAATTGATGGATCAGGATTGGACGAAGGACATCAGTATCGAGACTTGGAACTCGGAACATCAAAATCAGGACTTGGAACTCAGGACATCAAGGTCAGGACTTGGACTCGGAGACGTGGAACATCAGGACTGGAATTAGGACATCGGATATGAAAGGAAATTGGTACCTCAGGACATCAGGACCTCTAGAGAGGAGGACCTCAGGGACGTCTGGAACATGACGGAAGAAGACATCAAAGGACGGAGACGTCTGGACATCCAAAGACAAGGGGACATCTGGACATCCGGAAACAAGAAGACATCTGGAAATATGGAGACAGGATCTGATGAGAGACCAGGACATGGAACGAAGATCAAGACGAAGGTTCAGGAACCATGGACGAAGACAAGGAACACCAACGAGGAACAGAGTGCCTTGAAGAAGGATCACGGAGGACTCCTGGAACGAAGAACTGGAACTGAAGATCCAGGAGAGGACCGACTCCATGATCAACTCCTTGCGAAGACTGAGTGAAGGAAGGCCCTCTTTATAGGGCTGAAGAGGAAATGCCTAGAAGACATCAGCAGGAGGAGCCTAGGAAGACAACCCACTGCTGGCTCTTTAAATTAAGACAGGAGGCGAGGCCTCGCACATAAGGAGGCAGGACCAGGGACAGCAGCTATACCGTGAAGAGGAACTGAAGCAGGATTAGGCCCGAGGCGTCGGAGGCGGCTCCTGTTGCGAAGAGAGAAGACTGCAGGCAGAGACTCCCCGCGCAGGGCAGGAGATGGCATCGGCGGCCTCCGGGCTGCAAAGAGGAGCTCCGGGGCGGCCTACTGGCCACAAGAAAAGGAAGCTTCAGGGTAACCTCTGGACCACAGAAGGAGATGACGGAAGCAGCCTCCTGGTCATGGAAGGAACGGGGTTGGTGGCGGCCTCCAGACCGCGGAAGAAGGAAGTGTCGGTGGCAGTTTCCAAGCTGCTTGAGAGGCCTGCTTGACGGTGAATTGAGCCACGAAGAGTGGAAACTTCAGCGGTGGCCTCCTGGCTGCGAAGAGGAGAGACTGGCAGCACTCGACGGTGGCCTCTGGGCTGCGAAGTTGGCGGCGGCTCCCAGGCCACAGGAGAGAAGCATCGGCCGTGGCCCGCTGCAGACGGCAGCGGCCTCCGGGCTGCGAGGATTACCTACCTTCTTAGCTGCCAGAGAAGGTAAGAGGCTGCTCGCGGCTATGTCCGTGGGCAGCATCGCAACATGTAACACTATCCCGGGATGCAGGCTGCACTCCAATGTGGCCATAAACCTATTTATTGTCTCTTCGGAGCTGGATTCCTCGCTGGCTAACTATTCTCACAGTCTCTTTCCCCAGGGTGTGAATTATTTTTTTTTGGGGGGGGGAGGGGGGGAAGATTTAACTTTCAGGGCCCCAAACATTAAGATTGACTTTCCTTGGATTGTCCCTGGGAGAGGGGTCTCCTTTCTCTGTCTCTGTGTCCCCATGGAGAGGGGAATATGTCCTCAATGTGTGCTGTACATGCCCAAAACCACTCTGGAGTCACGTGTTTAGTGTCCAAAACATAAAGTCTTTACTGTTCAAACACTTGGTGAAATATGGCACAATAAATTAATCTTCAGCACCACAAGATTTCTTTTGCCTTACAATCTTTCTTCCCTCTATCTGTGCAGAGTAGTATCTTGTACCAGGGCAGGAACACATCCACTCTCCAGGGCATGGAAAAGTGAAGCTCCCAGGTGGACAGGGGGATCCTTATGTGGGCAAGAAAACCCCTCCAGCATTGGCAAAAATGTTAAAACTGTCCTTGGCACAGAGAGGCAATTATCTCTCTCAACAGGGGTAAAGATGCCCAATGGCTGTCCTTAATGGTTTCAAGAGTGAATTTACTCATGGTTAGCAGGTCTGAATCTCTTTGATTCTCTCTCAGTCTCTAAGTTCTCAGTTTCTCTCGGATCCCTGATGGGAGGGATCCCCTGGAAGCCGGCAGCCACAAAAGGCTGTCAAAACCTTCCTCCTGGATCTCAAAAATGAAGTTCTGTTCACCTCACCTCCTCCTTACTCATTGAGGGTATGGAAGGGCAGGAAGGGAAGGTCTTTCCTAACATGAACAGCCCTAGACCCAGGGTTCCCCATGCCCTCAGCCCAGATGGTGCACAGGCTCTCGCAAAGCTCCTAACACTTAAAATGCAAAATTCCCTGAAAATATACCCAGAGGGAAAATCCTAACCAGCCAGGGAATGGACTGGATAAGGAAAACCCTCCTGATCCTGGTCAGTATTTATTTTATTTATTTATTTATTTAAACTCTTTTCTATAGTGACATTAAGCTAGAAGCCATCACAACGGTTAACAATAAGGCACTTAAAATAATGTTGCTTAACTGTTATTTTAACCTCTAGACAGGTGCCTGTAAGGTACGGTACAGAGTTTCATAATAGCTATAAGATGCTAGGTGAGGTATGTTTAGGTTTATCAGGTCGGTTCAAAATTATTAATAATCTACATGTTATCTGTTACTGCTTAGAAGTAAAAAAAATACTCATGAGTAGGTGTGCTGTGTCAAAGCACAAACTCATCGCTTTCTACAATTCTTTGGATTCTATTCTCCATTCTCTTTGTGGTATGCTTGTTTAAATAGCCATGTTTTTAGGCTCTTTTTGAATAGTTTGATGTCTTTTTGCAATCTGATTTCTGATGGCATGGTGTTCCATAATGTAGGCCCTTCTAATGATAGGGCTCTATCCCTTACTTGAGTTAGTCTTGCTGTTTTAACGGAGGGAATAGAAACATAGAAATGACGGCAGAAGAAGACCAAATGGCCCATCAAGTCTGCCCAGCAAGCTTCACACATTTTTTTTCTCATACTTATCTGTTTCTCCTAGCTCTTTGGTTCTATTTCCTTTCCACCCCCACCATTAATGTAGAGAACAGTGATGGAGCTGCATCCAAGTGAAATATCAAGCTTGATTAGTTAGGGGTAGTAGGGGAAGTAACCGCCGCAATAAGCAAGCTACACCCATGCTTATTTGTTTTACCCAGACTACGTTATTCATCCCTTATTGGTTGTTTTTCTTCTCCCCTGCAGTTGAAGCAGAGAGCTATGCTGGATATGCATTGAAAGTGAAGTATCAGGCTTATTTGGTTTGGAGTAGTAACCGCCGTAACAAGCCAGTTAGTAATGCCTTGTTTGCGGATCTCAGGTTCCTGTTGGGTACATGTACTTTCAGTGCAGTGTTTAGCCATTCTGCTTTTTCAACATAATTTATGTATGGTACATAGTGATTTGTATTGTATTATCTGTTCAATGGGTAGCCAGTGTAGTTCAATTAGGGTGTCAGTGATATGGTCCCTTCTACTTTTTCCAGTCAGAATTCTTGCCGCTGTGTTTTGCAGTATCTGGAGTGGTCTAATTGTTGTGTATGGTAAACCCATGAGTAGGGCATTACAATAGTCAGTGCTTGCAAAGATTAATGCTTGTAGCACCGATCGGAAGTTGTTTGTTGTTAGCATGGGTTTTAATCTCCTTAGAGTCATAAGTTTGTTGTAACCTTCTCTTATTTTGAAAGATATATGTTGTTTCATATTCAGTTCATTGTCAGTTGTCACTCCTAGGTTGCGTACTTTCTCAGCTAGTTCAATCTTTTGGTTGTTTTTGAGTGTTACAGGATTTTGGATGATTTCTATGTATTTATTTATTTATTTAACAGTTTTTATATACTGGCATTCATCAGAGATATCACGACGGTGTACATTGAATGGAAACATTACGCCAGAAGCGTCTGACAGGAAACTCGTTGGGTTAAAATGGGACTAAATATTAGTAAAACATTATATAAACTTTATAAGTTTGAAAAATTTACAGAGTAGAAGCAGAAATATATACAGCAAGATATATACAGGATCACGATCAATGGTGAGCAAATATAACAGCGCAGTGTAATATGTACAGGATAAAGAACAACGGTGTACATAGAAGCTGAAGATAATTTTGAAAGAGATTGCATTTGAGAGAAGAAGAACTAGTGTGAGGAGGAGTAATGAAAGATAGGAGGCCAGGGAATAATGTTAGGTGTAGGCCTGTGTGAATAGTCACGTTTTGAGTTTTTGTTTGAAGGTTTTTGCGCATATTTCTTGACGTATGTTAGTAGGCATTGCGTTCCATAATGCAGGACCTGCCAGTGAGAGTGCTCGTGCTTTGGAGGATGCGAGGTTAGTGAGTTTAGGAGAGGGAGTGTAAATAGAGGAGCGGTATTGGTTTCTCGTCGGTCTAGAGGAGGAGTGAAATTGGAGAGAGTCCTTAAACCAGTTCATATCAGGGTTGTATAGTGCTTTATGAATGATTGAAAGTGTCTTGTATTGTATGCGGAAGGCGATTGGAAGCCAGTGAAGTTCTTTTAGAACCGGTGTAATGTGTTCATTGCTGTGTGTGTTGGTGAGAATTCGGGCGGCAGTGTTTTGCAGAATTTGTAGTGGGTGAATAGTGTTTTTGGGTAGACCTAAAAGAAGAGAATTACAATAATCAATTTTGGAAAATAGCATAGCTTGTAGGACAGTGCGAAAATCAGAGAAATGAAGTAGGGGCTTAAGTTTCTTTAGAGTATGTATCTTGTAGAAGCACTCTTTAAGTGTTGAGTTGATGAATTTCTTGAAGTTGATCTGATCATCTAGTGTGACCCCTAAATCTCGAACCTGTTGAGCGAAGGAGATGTGGGGTGGCTGCATGTGATGTAGAGAGGGGGCGTGGGAGGGGGTTGTAGGGGAGATAAGCATGAGCTCAGTTTTTGCGGTATTGAGGGCAAGATGGATGCTGTTTAGGAGTTTGTTGATTGACATAAGCGTGGTTTCCCAGGTGTTGATGGCTTTGGGTAGGGAGTCAGTGATAGGAATGAGGATTTGCACATCGTCTGCGTAAAGGTAATGAGGGAGTTTAAGGTTGGATAAGAGTTGACAGAGTGGTAGGAGGTATATATTGAAGAGGGTAGATGACAGAGAGGAGCCTTGTGGGACACCTTGGTTAAGGGGGATTTCTTTAGATTCATGGTTTCCAATTTTGACTTTGAAGTTTCTATTGCTGAGGTATGAGGTGAACCAACTGTGGGCGACTCCAGTTATTCTGATCTCGTAGAGACGCTGGAGGAGGATATTATGGCTGTTAGTGTCAAATGCCGCTGAGATTAAGATGGCTAGGATATAAGATTGCCCTTTATCTAGTCCTTTGAGGTGGTCAGTTAGGGACAAGAGGAGGGTTTCTGTACTGTGAAATTTATGAAAACCGTATTGGGAAGGGGAGAGGATTTGATGATCATCTAGGTATTCAGTGAGTTGCCGATTGATGGTTTTCTCTAGAATTTTTGATATGAAAGGTAGATTAGAAATGGGGCGATAGAGAGATCGGTGAGGTCAAGTTTAGGTTTTTTTAGAATGGGTTTGACTATTGCATGTTTAAGTGGACTGGGTACTACTCCTGATTTGATAGATAGATTAATTATGTCAGCAATGGGCTGGGCTATTGCGCTGGGAATGGTAATAAGGAGCTTTGTGGGGATGGTATCTGAAGGGTGTGAGGATGGCTTGGCTTTCTTGAGAATGGATTCAATTTCAAGGGCCGTGGTGAGTTCTAAAGTTGGAAGGTTTGTTAGGGGATTATTTGAAGAAGGGGAGTGGGTTTTTAGGGGTGTAGGAGGGATGGGAGGAAAACGTGTTAGCAATTTAGTGGTTTTGTTGTGGAAGAAGGAAGCGAGGTCCTCGCATTAAGTCTTGGCTTCATCTTCTGGAATGGCAGCTGGGTTTAGCTTGGTGAGCGAAGTAACATATTCAAAGAGGGCTCATGGATTAAATTGGGATTAGTGAATTTTGGTGGCATAGAAGTTTTTTTTTGGCATTATTTAGCATGTCTCTATAGCTGTGTAGTGAAGATCTGTAATGAGCGAGGAGGGTAGGGGTAGGATCTCTGTGCCAGTTCTTTTCAGTTTTTCTGAGATTGTATTTCATTTTTTTTAATTCTTGGGAGTACCAGGGTTTTCTAGTGTTGTTACGGGATTTAAGTTGTCTTGATTGTAGGGGGCAAACCTTGTTAGCCACTGTAAGTGTGTGGTTGTTCCAAGAGGTGAGGGCAGTGTCAGCATTTGTGAGATCTAGATTGTCATGGGAGTTGGCTAGGGCTAGGACTAGGTCATCCCTTTTGCATGTCTTTCTGAAATGTATAGTCCTGTGTGTGTCAGGGAGGGTGGGGGGTTTCTTTAGGGAAAAGGAGGTTCTTATAAGGTAATGGTATGAACATGGGATAGGTGTGCAGGAAGGGGAGTCCGCTGTGTGATGGTTGATAAAGATTAGATCGAGTGAATGGCTGGCTTTGTGTGTAGGTGTGTTGAGGATTTGTTTGAATCCTATGGCTTTCAGGGCTTCAAGGATAAAGGTACATGAGGGTGTTAGGGGTAGTTTGTCAACATGTAAGTTGAGGTCACCTAGGATGATAGCTGGGGTGTCGATGGAAATGTTTTTTGGCTATGTATTCTATAAGGGGAGAGGGATTGTTGTCTAGTATTCCTGGAGGGGCAAAAATTAAGCAGATTTGCAACGAACAGGATTTTTTCTTTCTAGATGTAGGAATTCTGTTTTCTCTATGTTACTAACTAACTCCATTTGGTTGAGAAGCTGTTTGATAATATCTAAATACATATTGGCTAGGTCCAGAGTTTTTTCGATTGTATAGTCAATGGGAAGAATTCATTGAATATCATCAGCATATATGTAATGCGTTATGCCCAGTCCAGCTAATAGGTGGCATAGTGGCAGCATGTATATGTTAAATAGTGTGGCGGATAGGGCTGACCCTTGTGGGACTCCTGTTTGAAGTTCTATTTTATTTGACATTGTATCTTTGATCTGTACTTGGCAGTATCTGTTATTTAGGTATGATTTGAACCACTTAATTGTATTATTGCTTAGTCCTATTTCTTCTAGTCTATTTAGCAGTATTTCATGGTTTACTGTATCGAATGCCGCTGATAGGTCTAGCATTACCAGTATATAATGTTTACCACTATCAAACCCTCTCATGATGTTGTCTGTTAGTGCCAGCAGGAGAGTTTCAGTGCTATAGTTTTTCCGGAATCCGTGTTGTGACGGGTATAGGATGTTATTGGTTTCTAAGTGTTCTGCTAATTGGTTTTGTACAGTATCCCCAGGCAGGCTTGCCTGGCTCCTCTGACTGGACCTGAAAAATCAATTCAGGATAAAACTCCTCTCTACCTCCTAACTCTAAGCAAACCATAAGGGACTGCCTCCGCCTCTGGAGCGAGCTGCTTAAAAAACCTCTTAAGGCCATTTCAGACCCCTCAAATGGTGGGGCTGCATTTGAATAGTAACCTCGCCCCATTCACTAACCTGATCTTCACTAGCTAAACTATAGTTCACTGAGGCCTTAAGGGTAACAGAACTGGGTGTCTGTTACAAGTTGAAACAGAAAAGAGGCTGAAAAGTGAGAAAGTGGTGGAATTTGCTAAACTGCCCAAAAAGAGCAGTACCCAGAATTTAGACATTCCCTGCTCATGTTGTCACTGAAGTGGGAAGAGCATGTTCCTTTGTTCTCAACTGTGAAGCATTTTTGTCACTACTATACCCAAATCCGGGAAAATGGACCTTCCTCCAATAGAATCTCCTCCTTCGACTAATGGCTGAAACACATGCCTTTATTGCGGAGGTTGAGGAGGGGGGACCCCTTGAGGACCATGCTTGGTAAAAAATGGTGAGAAGCCAGGCTTAATCCCACAGCTTAACCCTGGGGCTGTAGGCCATAACATGAGGAAAAATGGGGGGGTTCCTGCTTTTTTGGAGGAGGAGATCAGGTATGTGGGTATCAGGACCAAGGTACCGGTCCAGAGCTAGTAACCCCAATCCTGACCAAGTGGTGGTTGGTGGCTTCCTGTCCATCTCAGGAGCTGTAGGCCAGAAAATCTACTCAGCTAGACCCGGGGAGAGCACACGAGTGAAAGTTGTGGGCCACGGGTTTCATCAAGTGCACCCGGGGATGGCTTCCCAAACAGGGTAAGGGCCAAAGATGAGGCAGGTTTCAATCCTCCCATCCCTCTAATTGAGCTGGATCTTCTTCTGCAGGAATGAGCAAGAAGGAAAAGCAAGGTGGATAGAGCTCAAAAGAAGTGGCCCAATATGGAGCAGCTCTGCTATGGCTCTGTTGGACCACTTCAAAGAGAGCAAACCAATGGGCACGGAGGATATTGTATGCAATATACAGGTATACAAAGCCGGGGGAGGCTGTCTGCTCCCTCTCCCCTTCCCTCTCTGGGGTTACTGGCTGCATTACTGAAATTTACCACTTATTACCTTATATGCGATCCAAAAAGTCTAAGAAAGGACACTTGTTTGTCTCAGAACCAGACTGCTTTATTTTCAGCCATTTCAGGTTTAGCAGTTAGAATAAGATAAACACATGCCTGTAATGTCCTTAACACAACACAGGTTTATACTGAATAAAGCTCTGCACCATTAGTAAACTTAGCATATCAGAGATCTCAACTTGCTCTGGGTATATTAATTAATACACATGACTAACTAGCCCTCATGACTGTAGAGGATTACTATCAATTCTCACTCTTATAGAGGTCCAGTTTGCAGATCCTTGGGATATGCTGTGGCTAATGGAGAACGTCTCTGGAGTGGCAGCACACGTTGAAGTCTTTGTTGTCCCAGCTGCAGTGCAGCAGGCAGGACTATCTCTTATGTGGGGAGACCTCAGGCAGGCTGAAGCGGGTCTGCTGGCTGTAGGGAGGGGCAGGCAGCAATGGCTCTGGTGTCATCTTCAGGTGTTAATGGGTCTCTCTCCACAAGCTGCCACCCTGAGTCTCTCTCTGAACCTAAACCTGAAATGGCTGAAAATAAAGCAGTCTGGTTCTGAGACAAACAAGTGTCCTTTCTTAGACTTTTTGGATCGCATATAAGGTAATAAGTGGTAAATTTCAGTAATGCAGCCAGTAACCATATGCCAGTTAGGATATGAATATGCAACCGTTCATACATAGTCAATCGAAACACTAAAAAGGGTCTCTTATTCATTAGACTGTTCACCTCCCTTCTCATTGGGCGGGGGGGGGGGGGTGTGTGGAATGGGTCTGCTTCTGCTTCATGGCAACTCTGGTCCAGATCTCGGTACTGGAACCTCTTGACCCATGAGCTGTCTTGCAATGTTGGCCCTTTTCTGTGAGCAGACCTGTCTGCTAAACAGCCCTTTGAATAATTGTTTTTCATCTCCAGACAGATTTGGGCTGTGGCAGAGTTCACACATGAGGCTCCCTGTCTGATAACCTCTTTTTCTTGGATTGGTAATTTTTTGTTTCCAGGCAGATTGTGGACCTGTCTGACACATACTTGGGCTGTTTCTCAGCTTGTTAATGAAAAAGATAGTCAGACCTTAGAGAAGCCTTGGCACACAGCTTGCTGACAGAACAAATAGCTCAGCCATGAATCGCTTCTTCAGGTCAAAGTTCATCACCTCTGTCTCACTAAACTGGAATACAGGTCTGTTTCCATATTATGATCAGAATTCACATTTTGCTGCATACAGTAGTGAAAACGTCTGGTATCTCCTACAACAGTAGGTGAGCCTGAAGGTTCTGCATGCAGCTGGTGTCCCTTCCTTAGGGGTGACAGTGTTGCAGCAGGAAGAATCTTGATAGGGGATGGCTCTGACATTCAGCACTTTGAATACCAATGGTTGCTGGAGGAAGAGGGCCTCGTGGTGGTGATCTGTGAGTTCTGGGTGGAATGGCACACTTGTAAGGTTGATTTTCTTCTCACAGAGCCAGTGGTGAGACATGGGGAATATCCTTCTCAAATGGCTCTGTCAAGATTATCCCAGAGGCATCAAGAGGGAGCGAAGCTTGTGTTTCTTTAATGGGTTAGAGAAGAGGAGGGGAGTTCAGAAGCAGATAACCTCTTTGTTGTCTGCCAATGGGGCCCCCTTCACAGATCTGAAAAGAATTCAGGAGGAGATCTGGGACCTTTACTTGACCCTCTTCTCTGAGGAGCCTGTTGATTCTAACTCCTACAGGACTTTATGGGAGGGGCTTCCCATCATCAGTCAGAGCAGCAGAAACAGGCTGAGTATGCCCCTGGGTCTGGTGGATCTTTCTGAGGTTTTGAGTGTGATGTCCTTCAATAAAATGCTTGGTATCTACTTACTGTCAGTGGAATTTGTCAGCTAGTTTTTGATCTGCAAGGACATAACCTTCTGTGACTTCTAGCAGAAGACCAAAAGGTCACTGTTGTTATGTCAGCTTGCGGTGTTAACCTGCTCCCCAAAAAAGGAAATCTACATAACTTGCAGAACATTCATTTAGTCTTGTTACTTTGCATGGACTACAAGATCCTAGCCAAAGTGCTCTTGCTGTGGCTGGCGCCCATGCTGGAGCAATGAGTCACCCATTCCAGTCCTTTACTGTTCTAGGTTGTCCATCTTTTTAGTTCAGGACCTGATTCATTTTTGTCATAGGAAGGACCTGTAAGTATTTTTGCCCCTAGATCAGGAGAAAGCCTTTGACAGAGTGGATCACTGCCAACTCATGCAGATCCCACAGGAGTTTGGGTTTGGTTCCCAGTTAGTGGGTCTTCTCTTCCTCCTGTACTCAATCATAGAGTGCCTGGTAAAGGTCAACTGGTCCTTAATAGTGCCTCTAACATTTGGGAGGGGGGGTATGTCAGGGCTATCCCTTGTCTTGGCAACTGTATGAGCTAGCCATTGAGCCATCCTCTGCCAAGATCAATTGGGCCAAATGCTCAGGGTTTGTGATTAAACTGCAGTGGGTGGATTTGTTCACAACTGAGTTTGATACATTTTTCTGGAGTTAGGAAATCCTAAAATACCCAAGTGTTCACTTCTCCACACAAGAAATCGCAACCCCTAGCAACTGGTTACAGCTGAAGGAGAAGGTGGAAGCTTGCCTTAGGTTATGGCCAAGTCTGCTACTATTAGTGTCGTACCACGGAAGAGTCTTAGTGGTGAATTAGCTGGTGTCCAGCATGCTTTGGCATCAGATGACTGCCCTGAGCCCTCCTGAAGAGTTTCTTGCTTGAACCCAGAGAAGATTGATGGACTTCTTCTGGTCTGGGAAGAAGCACTGGGTCTCTGCAGGAGCCCTGCTCCTCCTTTTGGAAGAGGGTGGACAAAATGATTGAAGATGTGGATTAGGATTCTTAAGGGCATAAGATCATAAGAAGTTTCCATTCTAGGTCAGACCAAGAGTCAATCAAGCCCAGCATCCTGTTTCCAATAGTGGCCAATCCAGGCTACAAGTACCTGGCAAGTACCCAAACACTAAGTAGATCCCATGCTACTGATGCCAGTAATAGCAGTGGCTATTCCCTAAGTCAACTTGATTAGTAGCAGTTAATGGACTAGACATTTTTCTAGTGCGGAACAGCTTATGTTGTAAGGCCCAAAGGGATTGCACACGGTCAATATACGATAGCTCTTCCCCAGAATCTGTTATTACAGAACCAAAGGTTTACTGAAAATTAATAAAGCAACAAAAAAAAAAAATACAAACCCCACAAAAATCCAGATTCTTGGATTCTCCAAAATACAGGTCACAGTTCACACACAAAATACAAAATGGTTACAGAGCAATGGAAGAGATCCCAGGGGCCCCTTCTGGTCTCCCTTATCTCCAAGATCCTCCCAGATTCACTTCCAACTCTGTTGTCCCAATTACAGATTCCTTGGCTACATGCTGCAGTCCTTCAATAAAGGCTCCCCTTTTTTCTTCTTGAGCTGGACACCCTCCAAAGGTTGCACCCACAGAGCCCTCAGCAACTTCTTTTGCATAAAATATAGAATATAGCACACAGCTGTGGATTTCTAGCACCTCATTGGAGATCCATTGTCAACACATTTTTTTCAGAGGTTTGAGCTTTTCCTCCCTTGCAGAAAAAAATACAAGGGGAAACTCACCCAGTTCAACAGATAAGTAAGAAAACTGGGGAACAGGCTGATATTGTCTCTGTGATGAAACAAGCAGCCTTCCCACTGGAAAAAAAAAAGTTGGAGAAACCTCTCCAGAGAGCAGGCCAACACCCTTGCTGCCTCTCTTCACTCCTCCAGGATATCAGCTCCCCCTGCTCCCTTTGTGCCTTGTGGAGACACCTATAAAGATTTTCACAGAGACCCATCCTGGAGCTATCACTACGTGCACCTAGACATGCTCATTGCTGGAAGGTCCCTACCATTATGGTGAAGGCCTAGTCAGCCCTACACCTATAAGGCTATATCCAAAACGTTCTCCCATGTCTGCATCTGGCCCTCCCACTGACTGGATTAAAAAGACAGTATTCACTCTCTTGTTAGAGGTCAGACGTTACTGGTAACAGGAAATATTTCCTTTACAGTATGTGGGAATTGGCAAGGAAGAGGTTTTGAGGAAGATGACTGCTATTTTACATTACCTCTTTAGTTGAGTTACGTTAAACTAATTCTTTTCTCTCTTATCGATCCTGAATTTATACTCCCTGTTTAGTGTAACTTTCTTTTTCCTTGTTAAATGGTTTCCCCTGGTTCTGCTGTAAACCGGTATGATAAGACTTCGTCTTGAGCATCGGTATATTAAAAGAAAATAAATAAATAGCTAGCTAGCAGAAAGGCAAACTCTTCTGCCAATGTGTACAGATTGTATAGAGACATTAGCACAGCTCATGTCTTCCTTGCTGCACAGAAACGAGCTTTAGGGGCTAGAATACCAACTTTCAAATGTTGGCCTCCAGTGAAGTTGGTACGATCTGCCTCACCGAAATTTTGTAAGGTTGAAAAGTCCATCTGTAGGCAGGATGAGCTTGGTTGGACTGTCACTCCTCTTATCCACAGATGTTGTGATTGCTTGGACAGTAAAAGAGTGGAGCAGTGATGTGGATAATTGCTCTTTTATCATCTTCAGTCCTATTTCTTGAAAATTATTTGGGGCCCGATATTGAAAGGGCATTCAGCGTTTGATAGACGAATAAGTAGGACTTATCCAGATATCTAGCAGGCCGCTGAATACCCGGATATATTCAGCAGCCGCTAAATAGCCAGATAAGTCCCTTATCCAGATATTTCTTAGCCGCATAAAATGTGGGCAGGCAGTGGACAGATCAGAGTGGTGCTACTTATCCAGTTAAGTTAATCGGATAAATTAGACCAGCCATAGAGATGGTTTAACCTAGCCAGATATAACTTATCCGGCTAAATAGCAATTTGTGCACGGATATTCAGCGGCATAGCCATGCCCCTGAACATCCCTTGTAACTTAGCCAGATACATTATATCCGGCTAAGTTACATACCTGGATAGTTCTGAATATCAGGCCTTTGGAGTTTAGTTTTTATGTAATTTATTAAAGAAGAAAATAGGGGGGGGGAGGGAAATCAAATTATGAAGCGTTATGATAGAAAAGAATGCCACATACCACAAAAACATGTATTCACTGGTTATTTTCACGCTGTCCCCCGATCGGCAACAGGGGTGTTCTCTAGTGGAAGCCTTCTGTGCCATTTGAGGCATGAAGAGAAGTGAATGAAGGAATTTTTGTGTTGATGATACTGAGACTATTTTGTTATCTGAGGTTCAAGGTGAAGAAAGGAAACATTATTCAAGCCTGTGCTACCTTCAAGGCCCCAGCATAGCTGCTGCCCGCCGCCCCCACAGCTTTGGGAAGAACAGACAAGCCCTTCTGCATGTACAGGAGTCCAGTGTACAGCAGGGGGACTGAATGTAATGCTGAATTTTCAACCAGGTTAGTAGGACTTCTTGGTGCATGAATAAGACCAAAACAGTACTGAGTGCAAGACAATTAAATATACTTCTGCCCAGTAGCGTACTTAGGGGGTGGTGCGATCCGCCCCGGGTTCCAGCCGGGAAGTTGGCGGCCATGAGTGGAGCCCACCCCACTCATGGCAGAAGAGGGAGGCCTCTGGGCTGCGAGTGGTGGGAGCACTGGGCGGCCGGCTAGAGCGCTACGGGTCTGGAGCTGGCAACTGCATAGCCTTCTCTTCTTCCCCCCCCCCCTCCGGCATGGTCTGGAAGAGGGAGTGGTAGGTTGGCGCGGGCGGGAAAAAGGAAAAGTCATGCAGTCGAGGCCCGAAGCAGAAGAAAGAGCGCTGCCCCACCACAGATGCAGGACGCAGAGCCGCACAAGCCCCCCTGCACCGCCTCAAGAAAAATGAAGAGACCCCATCTGTTGCGGGGACTGAAGGAGGAAGCTGCAGCTGTACTTCTGATGGGGAGCGGGGTAAGAAGTGAGAGAGAGATTGTGTGCATGGGAGTGAGGGAGGGTGCATGTTTGTGTGTGAGACAGCGAACCTGTGTGAAGGGTGTGTGAAAGTGTGCGCAAAAGGGAGAGGGAAACTGGAGATCACTGGGGGGGGGGGGGGGGGGGGGGGGGGGAAAGAGGAGTGAACTGAACCTGGGCGGGAAGTGAGATGGAGAAGTGAATCTGGGGGAGAGGAAGATGGAGAAGTGAATCTGGGGGGGGAGGTGCCAAAGAAAGTATCCACCCTGGGTGCCAAATACTTTAGGTACAACACAGATAGCTAAAAAGTGCACTCAGGGAAGGCGAATTTGCAAGGCATAGTCTGTAGCCGTAATAAAAGACACAATCCTTTTATTCCAAAAAGTGCAAATATACAAGAAATATGAGTTGGAGAGAGGGATTTGGTGATTTGAGGAATGCTGCTTTTAGTCTGCACATGCAAAAGCTTTCAGGCTTAAGAGGCGTGTGACCAAGTGTGAGCCTGAGCATTTTTTTTTTTTTTTGAGAAGGTAAGAAGAACTGGAACATGCTTTGGCCCAGGTCAGAAAATAATTATTCCTAATGTGAACCAATGGGAAAATAGTTTGATAAAAGTTCAATGAAAAGATCAAATATTTGGCAAAAAAAAATTAGTGTAGATATCTGAGCACTTAAATAAAAAAGGAATTGTAGCCCCGGTGAAATAAATGATACTGTACCAAGCCCCTGAAATATTGCTTTGTAGATTCAGCTGGTTGTCTATGGGAAATATTCCATTTTCTAATGTTTATTGTGATAACGTGGGAGTGTGCTGACCTCCTGCCGTGGATGAGGAGTTAACTCTGGCTGCTAGTCTGCCAAAACTCAGAGGTGGGGGAAAGCCTTTCAACAAATAGGGTACATCTGTGGTGCCAGAGCGCTGAAAACCCTCCCGAGCCCTCCCAAATCTCTGTCAAGCAGCATGAGCAAAAAACATTGCCCCCTGAAGAATCTCCAGAGTGGCTCTCTTGAATGTCAGGACGTTTGCACCATTCAGATCTATCTACCTACTGCCCATGCTCCGCCATGGATTCAGGGAATGTGTACGGCTCTGCATGACAGGATTATTTCATAAAGGCAAATACGCCATTAAGGAAAACGGGCAGGGCTTCCTCAAGCTAAAATTTTCAAAGATGCATTTTAAGCATTATGGTTCATTTCATTTTTCATCTTCTCAGTGGGAGTTGTGAAGGCAAAACAAGTAACATAGCCCAAGAAATCATGAGATAAACAAAGGATCCTTAGTTGTAGGGAAGTGAAGGTAATGCTACATCCAAGAGACCGAGAAGGATCTGCAGTATTGCGACAGGAAGGGAAAATAGCCAAGTGGGCACCAGGCTCTTTATCTGCCATCATCTCCAATGCTGCTCCCATGATCTCTATCTATATAAAACGTCCGATGTGTATAAGATCTACTATGCACAGAAATTATTCTCAGTTTCCCATCAAAAGGAGAACTGAAAGGTATATGCAGGTAGGGAATGTTTTACTAATCCTGTCACCTAGTACTTTGATCTTTTACGTTCAAACTTTTCGAACTAAGGGGCCGATGCAATACAGTGCGCTCACACTAGCACACTGTTTAACCCGCTGTTGGACGCAGGTTAAATAGGTGCTAATCCACCCCCTAATGCAATAGGGGGATTAGCGCCTATTTAACCCTCATTCAACGCGGAGTGAATGAGATAGAGCTCATCACATGCAAATGCATGTGAATGAGGCTATTACTCATTCACTCCACATTAAAAAAAATAAATGTGCATCTCAGACGCACATTTATTGCTCCGATATTGAAGACTGACGCCGGTAAACTCGGCGTCTATCTTTATTGCTGGCAGACGGCCAGTTATGAAAACCGATGCTGAATTTACCGGAGTCAGTCTTCATAATCGGCAGCTGCCACGGGGTCGCGTTAGCAAGGAGGTGCTAAGGTCACACAAGCGACCTTAGCACCTGGTTGATAGCACGACCCCTTAATTTGCCTATTGCATGGTGCCCCCCTTGCAGGCACCATACATGAATTAAGAAAGCAGGCGCTGAAAGGTCAGTGCCCGCTTTCCGCGAAAATTATTGCATCAGTCCCTAAGCTAAGGACAAGACCTGAAATGGCTCAAGCTTCAATGCAACAGAAGTTCTTATTTCCTGTACTCTGTACATAGAGCTATAGCTTAGAGCTGAAATGGCATTGTGCACAAGGTAATCTGTGACACTGGAGATTTTCTTAATGCACCTCAAACACAGTAGATACCAGTTTTGCAAGCAGAACTAAAGTCAATGCAATGATGCTACTTTAAAGGCCCCCTCAAATAATTTGTTATTGCAGAGACTTTCAAGATATTTGGCTGCTGCAGCAGGGATGTTTTTCTTTTTTTTTTTTGCTCTTACACATGGGGTCTGCAACTGAGAAGGCTCCAATCCTTGTTTCTGACTTGGAAGAAGCAGGACCAGAGCGAATCGCAGGAAAATATCTGCCCGGGAGAATTTTTTCAAAACTGGCCCACAGGGTATCTGACTCTCTCATGCACTTTCACTGCAGTACAAGTGTCAATAGCTCCCAAAAGCATACGAAGCCAACCCTGGAATCTGGTAGAATTGAGCCAAAATATCTCCAAAATACATTTCACATTTTTCATAAATAGCTAAGAAGTAGCGTATACTTGAGACTAGGGATGAGCAAACAGAGCTGCGGTCCTCATTCTATCCATGCAAATCGGTTGTGCCTTCCACATGTCTACTGTATCTCTTTATTTATATCAATCTATGTATCTATTTCTGCCTATCCATCTATGTACTAGATTCCTGGACTGGCCAACCAATCAGCTCTTGAACCAATTGCAAATGTCAGAGACACACACACACACACACACACACACACACACACACACACACACACACACACACACACACACACACTCTCTCTCTCTCTCAGACACTTTCTCACAGTTGCACACTCTCTCTCTGACATCAAAGAGACAGAGAGTGTGTGTTTGTGTCTAGAGAGAGACAGCCACCCTCACACTCTCTTAGACACAGGCAAAGAGTGTGTATAGTCATCTCTCTCTCTGCCTCAGACACACACTCTCTCTCTGTCTCAGACACACTGCTGTTGTGCTGCTGTTTATGTGCTCACACAATGAGTTCCCCATGGCATGGGGGTGGTGTTACATTGGTCTGCCAAAGGCACTACAAACTTTTGCACCAGCCCTGTGCATGAGGATTGCAGGGACCCGTGGTAAAGGTTTTCAAGGCCAGAGGCAGAGAAGTGCCTGCAGCCCTGCAAGCTCGGACAGCTGAGCTCCCCATGCTTTGTATACCATGTAGCCTCAGTGACAGTCAGAGAGGAGAGGTAGGGGTCATTCAGTACTCAGTAATTAATTTTAAATGACTGAATAATAATCAATACCTGCCATCCTCCCTCCCCCGCCCCACTAATCTTGTGAAATCTCAGGTTGAGCAGAACTCCAAAGTTTTCAGGTATGCTCATTGGTTATATAGCCAGCTGCTCCTCTCAGAGCTCAGTCCAGTCACATCATAGAGAAGCCTCCCCAACACTGCACAAGCACTTCCTCCTGCCTTACCCCCTTCCTTTCTGTGCCTGTAGCTTGCCTCCACTTCTCCGCAACACTCCCACCACTCCAGTGCATTTCTATTAACACTGTGCTACACAATCTGCTGCTTTTATGGCTCCCCAGGCTCTGTTCTGCCCATCTACTCTGGGGGGGGGGGGGGGGGGGGAGCAGAAGTCATCCACCCTATTTGCTGGGCTTATTAAAAGAGAAAATTTAGCCCTGCCCAAGACTGGGGAGAGCCATTGACCCAAAGCAGCACAGCTCCAGAAGAAATTTTGCTTTCCCACATGGAGCCAGTACAGCCAGGACTGGGGCAGGGGTATTAGATGCCATAGGGAAACCCTACAGCCTTGCACACACCCCAGAACCCACCCACCCCACACACAATAAAAAACTATGCAGTCGATAATTAAAAGCCAGCTGACTAGTAGCCAGATAAACTTATCCAGCTAGCAGCCAGGATATTCTGTGACATGGCCGTGCTGCTAAATATACCCAGATAAGTTTAAATTTAGCTGGATAATTATATCCAGCTAACTTTAGACCTGCTGGGTCTAACTTCTCTGGCTAATTTAGATGAATATCGGCTCATCTTTGGCTAAGTAAGCTGGATAAGACACTCTTCCCCATCACATCCCCATTCTGGCTAATGACAGCCAGTTAAGAGGTTAGCTGGCTAAGAAGCGGTCACTGAATAGGGCCTCTATGTGTTACGCCCGTCGGTCGCAGATGGCTGCGACCGCTCTTGCTCACCTCTTTCTTTAAAGCATTGACTCCGTTGGGTAGACTTGCAGCCTCCACCAGCTATCGCCGGCCTGCCTACCACTCCCAGGTCTTCCTGGATGGCACAGACGCTGACGACCGCCATTTTGCCCTAGGAATCGCTTAGGCATGCGTGCATGGGCCAGTCTTAAGCATGTCATGGCGGGAACCTCGGGGGCGTCCCCTCCGGATGACGTCATTCCACCAGGATACTTAAGCCGGCTGGCCCTGCCTACCGACGACTTGGCAATGAGTTCCCTCATTGCTGAATCCGCTGCGCTCACTACGGACTTCCTGTTCCTGTTGTTGCCTCTTCAGCGTGAGACGCTCTGGGTACCCGCTCCTCGGTGGCCCTTTCCTCGTCGCTGGCTATCCGCTCGTCGGAGGGCCTAACGCTTTGGATTGCTGCCTACTCCGTTCCCCGGGGTTTCTCTTGGAACCTTCGCTACTGCGAGTACCTTCGCTCTGCGGACCATTACCGTACCATCTTTAGTGAGCAACTGCCATCAGTGTACCCCAAGCTGCGGACCACTACCGTACCATCTCTAGTGAGGAACCCTCATCGGTGTACCCCAAGCTGCGGATCACTACCGTACCATCTCTAGTGTGGAACCCTCATCGGTGCACGCCGTGCTGCGGACCACTACCGTAGCATCGCTAAGTGAGGAACCCTCACCGGCGTTCCCTGCTCCACAGACCACTACTGTATCATCTCTACTGAGGAACCTCATCTGTGTACCCTGCTCTGTGGACCATTGCCATATCTTCACTTTAGATGTATTCCCTTTGGGTATACCCCATCGCACAGACTCTGAGACTTTCACTTGCACTCCCGGCTCCAAGGGCATGCCTCTCTATCTCTTAATAAATACTCTAATCTATAGCTGTGTCTGACGTCACTGTGACCTCGCCTCCCAACGGTGAGGCTCACAGGGCTCCTCCCTGTGGGCGGCTCCATCTCTCACCTCAGCCCAGGGGCCCACATACCTACAAATCCTAACAGTATGCACACATGAAAAAGAACACAATTCAAACCTCTGAGGTAAAAATATCGCTTACAACATGAATATTATTTAAATGCACTGCTTTGGTACCAACCAGAAAAATTTGCAAAATGGAGAAATTACTTTCCTGATAATTTCGTTTTCCTTAGTGTAGACAGATGGACTCAGGACCAATGGGTATTGTGCTCCCCTGATAGCCTATGGGAGACGGAGTCAGATTTCAAAGCTGATGTCACTTTACATATACCCGTGCAGTAAGCTTAGTTCTTCAGTATTCTCCTCGAAAAGCCATTGTGGATATATGTTTGTTTAAATAACTTGATTAAACTTGAATTGGTTCAACTGATTTCCAACTGGAGACCGCCAGTGTATTCAACCAATTAACGCCGACACAAGACCAACTATGGGTGCCTTGAACTAGGGGTAGGCCATGGCTTACCTGTATTTGCTTAATCTCGAGGTTTGTTATCCGAGGTTCTTGTTTTCTGGGGCAGCCGTGGGCGGGATACTGAGTCCATCTTTCTACACTAAGAAAATTATCAGGTAAGTAATTTCTCCATTTCCTAGCGTGTAGCCAGATGGACTCAGGATGGACAAAAGCTACTACCTATTAGGGATGTGAATCGTGTCCTCGATCGTCTTAACGATCGATTTCGGCTGGGAGGGGGGGGAATCGTATTGTTGCCATTTGGGGGGGTAAAATATCGTGAAAAATCGTGAAAAATCTAAAAATCTAAAAATCGCAAAACCGGCACATTAAAACCCCCTAAAACCCACCCCCGACCCTTTAAATTAAATCCCCCACCCTCCCGAACCCCCCCCAAATGACTTAAATAACCTGCGGGTCCAGCGGCGGTCCGGAACGGCAGCGGTCCGGAACGGGCTCCTGCTCCTGAATCTTGTTGTCTTCAGCCGGCGCCATTTTCCAAAATGGCGCCGAAAAATGGCGGCGGCCATAGACGAACACGATTGGACGGCAGGAGGTCCTTCCGGACCCCCGCTGGACTTTTGGCAAGTCTCGTGGGGGTCAGGAGGCCCCCCACAAGCTGGCCAAAAGTTCCTGGAGGTCCAGCGGGGGTCAGGGAGCGATTTCCCGCCGCGAATCGTTTTCATACGGAAAATGGCGCCGGCAGGAGATCGACTGCAGGAGGTTGTTCAGCGAGGGTTCCGGCGCCTCGCTGAACAACCTCCTGCAGTCGATCTCCTGCCGGCGCCATTTTCCGTACGAAAACGATTCGCGGCGGGAAATCGCTCCCTGACCCCCGCTGGACCTCCAGGAACTTTTGGCCAGCTTGTGGGGGGCCTCCTGACCCCCACGAGACTTGCCAAAAGTCCAGCGGGGGTCCGGAAGGACCTCCTGCCGTCCAATCGTGTTCGTCTATGGCCGCCGCCATTTTTCGGCGCCATTTTGGAAAATGGCGCCGGCTGAAGACAACAAGATTCAGGAGCAGGAGCCCGTTCCGGACTGCCGCTGGACCCGCAGGTTATTTAAGTCATTTGGGGGGGGTTCGGGAGGGTGGGGGATTTAATTTAAAGGGTCGGGGGTGGGTTTTAGGGGGTTTTAGTGTGCCGGCTCATGATTCTAACGATTTATAACGATAAATCGTTAGAATCTCTATTGTATTGTGTTCCATAACGGTTTAAGACGATATTAAAATTATCGGACGATAATTTTAATCGTCCTAAAACGATTCACATCCCTACTACCTATCAGAGTGGGAGGCAGCCTGTGGCCCACTTAGTACTGCCCTTGCAAAGACTGTGTCCTCCCAGGGCCTGAACTTCCAGGTGGTAGAACCTGGAAAAGGTGTGTATGGAGGACCACGTCACCACTCAACAGATCTCGGCAATCGACAGCAGTTTGGTTTCCGCCCATGATACTGCCTGGGCCTTCGTAGAATGAGCCTTAATTTGTAGAGGTAAAGGCTTTCCTGCCTCTGTGTAGGCTGCCTTGATTACTTCTTTGATCCAGCGGACTATGGTCGCCAGTGAGGCCACTTCCCCTTGTTTCTTCCTGCTGTGAAGAACGAAGAGGTGGTCCGTTTTGCGCACAGGTTCTGATCTTTCCAGGTATCAGACTACGAGTCTGCTGACGTTTAGCTAGCGACAAAGGCATGAGTCTTCCGAGTCCTTATGTTCATCTGTAGATGGTAACGAGATGGTTTGGTTCAAGTGAAACTGGGAAAACACTTTCGGTAAGAAGGGGGGACAGTGCGCAGTTGTATGGTTCCAGGCGTGAAGCTAAGGAACAGTTCCCGACAGGATAGTGCCTGAAGTTCAAAGGTACGACGAGCTGAACATATTGCCATCAAGAATGCCGTCTTCAATGTTAAGAGACATAGTGACAGACCATGTGTTGGTCTGAAGGAATCCCCCGATAGGAAGTCTAATACTAGATTGAGATTCCATAGAGGCACTGGCCACTTTAGGGGTGGTCGGAGTAGTTTAACCCCTTTCAGGAAGCGTGACACATCTGGATGGGTTGATAGCTTGATACCATCTGCTTCAGCTCTGAAGCAGGCCAGCTAGGCAACTTGGACCTTGAGGGAGTTGGGTGACAGCCCCTTCTTCATACCATCCTGCAGGAACTCCAGGATAATGGGAACCTTTTTTTTTTTAATAATTAAAAGTTTTTATTGAACAGACAGTGAATCCAACAGAAGTGTATAGACATTATCAGGATGACGTAACTGTGTCAATGGGTAATAATCCCCCTATTAATATAATGAATGAGTAATTTTAGATTCACATTCTGAAAATGAAATTGAACAGTGATTTTATATATTTAAACCTCTCCCCCCACCCCCCTCCCCCCTAATGCCTCTTATGTATTGCAAGTATAACTAGGTAATCAGAAGAGAACGTTTGGGAGCCATCATTAACATCCGAAAGCAAGGTACAGCCTAATTTTAGTGAGATAGGTCAGGGAAGAACCAGAAAAGGTGGTCTAAACTGCAATGGTAGATGCTACTTGTGTAGATTTCCATATCTGATATGCTTGCCATGTTTTTCAAATTTAGGCATGTTATGCTTATAAGCTGTGATATGAGATAATAAAAATATTTTATCCATTCTTTGTTGTATGGCTGCTTTTGTTGGAACTGTTGATGATTTCCATGCCCTGACTAGTTCACATCTACTAGCTGTCAGGATAACATGTGCCATACAATCCTGGTCTATTGAGATCCCTGGGAACTTGACGCCCAGTAAAATATGTGTTGGAGTAAAGACACTTAGCCCCGGAATCATTGCTTTCAACCATTGGTATATCTCCTGCCACAGCTCCTGCACTTTGGGGCACCCCCACCACATATGTAAAAAAGAACCAACCTCCCCACATGCCCGCCAACATTTATCTGACATATGGTGTGCAAATTTATGAAGTTGTATGGGGCATACATACCACCGATATACCAATTTATAGGCGTTTTCAATGAGGGAGGAAGCAATGCACTCCCTACCCAAATTCTGAAAGATAGACTTCCAAAGCGTGGATGTCCAGTCAAACAGTAGTTCTTTTTCCAAAGCTTTCTGGAAAGCAGGAATGACCTCTAATTGAAGTGCTAGAAGCCGATAGGTCATGGAGAGAACTTGTTTAGAGCTATTGGCTTTAGGACAGATTTTTTCAAAATCAGACATACCCATATTAAGAGGTACCATGAGTAGATTGGCCCTTGCAAAATGGGCTAACTGTACATAGGAATAGGCTGCAAATGGAGGTAAATCATATGTTTGTTGTAAATCTTGAAATGCCCGCATTTTCTGTGGTCCCCAAATGTGCTCCCAGGTTTTGATCCCCCTCTGCCTCCACACCTGAAATGCCGCACTTTCATATCCTGGCGGGAATGCCTTATTTGTATATAAACTAGTGCTGGCATGATATTCCCGTCCTCCTACTAACTGTGGCCTCAGTTGATGCCATAGTGTCAAAGAAAGGAGGGAAGATGGTGGAAGGAGTTCGTTAGGATTGACCAACCATGTACCTTTGGGCTGCCGTAGTAAACTGCATAGTGGGACCTGTCCTAGCCAAGCTTGTGTGTGTAGTACCCATTGTTTAGGCTGCCTCGTAATATGCCAATCCACCAGATTCTTAAGTTAAGCTGCCCAGTAGTATCTGGCGATATCTGGGACATGGAGTCCCCCTCTGGACTTAGGGAGAAATAAAACTCACCGAGATACTCTGGGTCATCGCCCAGCCCAGATAAAGGCCATACATTTCTTCTGCCATTGTTTTAAAAGATTTGAAGGGACCAGAATTGGGAGGGTTTGAAATAAATATAAAAGTTTGGGGAGTATGGTCATTTTAAAGACTGCCATGCAGCCCAACTAGGATATATGATATCTACTCCATTCTTCCAAAGCTTTGTTTAGTTTGTGCCATAACGGCGTGTAGTTTATGGAGAGCAAATCCTGGGTAGCACTCAGATAAACACCCAAATATTTGATTTGTGAATGTGCCCATTTAAATTTAAACAACCCTTGTAGATGGGAAACCTCGTTGGATGGGATATTGATATTCAGGATCTCAGATTTGTCCCAGTTGACCCGAAAGCCTGAGACACGGCTGAAAGTCTCCATTTCATTAGTCATATGCCTAAGGGAAGTCTCAGGGTGAGTAAGCGTTAGAAAAATATCGTCAGCATACATAGAGAGTTTAACGTCCCTCCCAGATAGAACCCTGTAACCTCGGCATTCTGACGGATGTTAACTGCAAAGGGCTCAAGAAAAAGGGCAAAGAGCAGGGGGGATAAAGGACATCCCTGCCTTGTCGTTCTACCAACTGTGAACATATGTGAGTACCCGCCATTAATTTTGAGACACGCCTTGGGGGTGCTATAGAGCTGCCTAAGCCATTCAAGATAAGGGGCCCCAAATCCCATTTTCTCCATAGTATGAATTAGATATGGCCAGTGCACCATATCGAATGCTTTTTCAGCATCTATAGAGAGGGCTATAGCAGTAATCTTATGTTGCTTTGTGTACCAAAGAATATCAAGAATCTTATGGACATTATCTGCTGTGGTTCTTCCAGGAATAAACCCTGCTTGATCTGAGTGAACCAGTTGTGCTATGAAAAACAGTTCAAGCGATTAGCAAGGATCTTTGCCAACAGCTTAACGTTAATATTCAGAAGAGAAATGGGGCAGTATGATCCACAAAGTGTCGGATCCCTACTGGGTTTTGCCAAAATGGTAATCCCTGCCGAATTGGCCTGGGATGAAAGGGTAGTCCCCTTCCGTAACGAATTAAAACATTTTTGGAGTACCGGCGCTAATGCTGTTGCAAAATGTTTGTAAAACTTTGGGGTGTAACCATCGATGCCCGGGGATTTACCAGGTTTTAATGATTTAATAGTGTCATGTATTTCCCCCAAGGTAATATCTTTATCCAGGAATTGCTGTTGAGAGGTAGTCAATTCTGGGAGTGGCGTATCAGATAGATATTCTATAATATCCCTATCTTGAATGTTCGGATCTCCACTATATAGCTTAGTATAAAACTGAAGAAATTGTTGTCTAATGGATGTGTTGTCAGTCAGGAGTTGACCCTCTGTATTTTTGATTTTCGGGATGGTGGCTAGCGCTTGCCGTCACTTCAGCATTTGCGCTAAATGCTTCCCAGCCTTATTCCCCCCTTCAAAAAATTGCTGCTGAGCCAATTCTAGCTGATGAGCTATGCGCGCCGAATCAAGCACCGCAATTTTATGCCGAGTCTCCTGTATTTCCCTCAGCAACAGAGAATTGGGAGGGTCCCGCATGTGAGCTAATTCAAGCTGGCGTAGAGTAGTCATTAATTGTAGCCTATCTTTTTCCCTCTGTTTATTAACATAGGTGGCTCTGACAATAAAGGAGCCTCACAGTACACTCTACAGGCATTCCCAAATAGTCCCGGGATTCATCTCCCCAGTGTCATTAAGTCGGAGGTATTCCTGAATTTCCTTATGTATCTGTTTTTGAAACGTACTGTCCCTTAATGAAGGGAAATGCGATTTCCCTTCGTTAAGTCTCCAGTATCGCTGGCCGATTTCATAGTTTTTTAATTGTAATTGAAACCAAACTGGGGCATGGTCGGACCAAACAATGGGTTCAATATCTACCTTCTGTACCATATTGATCCTAGTTTTATCTATGAAGAACATGTCTAGGCGAGAGTAAGAATTATGCAGGTGAGAATAAAAAGAATAACACTTAGAGGTGGGGAAACGTGATCTCAATATGTCTATCCCAGCTATAAGTGTAATTATTTTTTTGAGAGCTTTTCTGGTCACTGATGTATCTGAACTATTCCCAGTGGAATTGTCAATATATGGGTTGAGAGTAACATTAAAATCCCCTCCCAAAATTATGCTCCCCTCTGCCTTATCAGCTAGGATAGTATAGAGATTGGTATAGAAGGCCTCCTTGTGAGAGGTTGGTCTATATATGGCACAGAGTGTCAGAAATTCCCCCCCCTAGTTTCACATTTAGTAGGAGATAGCGGCTCTGAGAGTCGCAGTGTGAATTCAATAATTCAAACTGAAAATCTTTGTGAATTAAAATACCCACCCCAGAATATTAGTATCTTTTGTCGCAGTCGCCCAGAATTGATGTGGGTATTTATCAGATTTCATAAGACCCTCATATCTCCTCCGGAGATGTATCTCCTGTAAGTAAATCACATCTGCCTTTAAACACCCCATTTTCTGAAAGAGTAATCTTCGTTTGTGGCCTGAGTTTAAACCTTTCACATTAAGAGAAACAAAGTTAACCGTAGCCATTATGTCCATAACCAAACCCCCTCCAGAGTTCAGAACTCCAGAGATTTATGACCCTCCGATACTGTTGTACCCCAAGAGAATCCCCATCCCTGAACCAAAAAGCATGATCATCCCTTGACCCCCTTATAATAGGGCTGTACTGATAGGTAACAGAGCACCGAAAGCTCCCTAACGTGAAACCTTGCAAATATACAATAAGGCAAAATACCCATCCCACCCCCCCAACCCCTCTGCAACCCCTGGGAAAGATTCCATCATTCCCAGTTTCTACTGGAGGAAGAACCCATACCGGTATGAAGAGCCGGCCACCCCCCAGGGTATTCTGTAGCTAATCATCAATGTGAAATATGACAACATTTACCTAAAAATACTCATAGGTCCAAACCAATCAATGCAGAAACAGTAAGTATGGGGAGCGTGGTATGTCTAACCGTCACTTACTCCCCAAGAGGGGCCCCCTCATAAAGGCAGGTCAGGTTTGAGCGGGGATTTGTGTACTGTCACTGGTGTTCCGTTGCAGTCTGTGGTCGCCTTTGTTTACTCGCTGCCACCGTGGCATCTCAGATCTGGTTCCCGCCGAGATAGTAGTGCTGGGGACAGGAATCTCCACTGGAAGGCCCACCTCTTTCATAGCATGCACTGCTTCCTCAAGCATGCGGACAGTATGCGATTTCCCTTCAATCTGAAACCACAGTCCAAATGGAAACAGCCATCTGTAGTGGGTTTTCGCAGCCACTAATGCACAGTGATGGGTTTAAAAGCTAAGCGTTTGCACAAAGTAATGGCGGCAAGATCTGCATAGATGGCAACGTCGTTCTCTTCCCAGCTCCATAGCCGCTTTTGTCGTGCTGCCGTCGCAATCCACTCTTTGTAAGCATATGAGTGGAAGCAGGCAATAATGTCTCGGGGCTTGTTCCCTAGTTTGGGACCCAGGGATCTGGGTGCTCTTTCAATTTGTGGAGTATTTTGGAGGTCCACACCGTCTGAAGATGATCCATTCGATAGCATGGCACAGATCTTTTGAACCACCAATGTACAGTTAGTATACTCATCTTTTTCGGGTATACCTTTAAATCTTAGGTTGCAGCGCCTAGATCTATTTTCTAAGTCTTATCTGCAAGCTCTGCTTGTTCAGAGTGCAGGCTTGTAAGAGATTTTTACTGCTGTTTCCATTTTTCCTCGTGGTCCTCCAACCGGATATCTGCTTCATCGATCCTCCGACCCAGCTCCACATGGTCGTCATGCATTTCCTGTAGTGTGGCTGCAATTTCAGTTTTGAAATTCTTAATGTCCTGTCGTAACTCCATAAACCAGGAGCACATTTCGGAGCGGGAGGCAGGTTCTGCATCTGTGCTCCGCGGGTCACTTACTTCTGCCCTGGGCTCTGCCATGCCATCCTGCTCCACCATTTTGCCTGCCTCCGGGTCCATTTCTTCTCCCCCTTTGTAGTAGGAGAATTTTTTAAAATCCATTGGCTTTTTTTTGTTGGCCATGCTCCCCAGAAGTTCCGCTGCCGTTTGCGAGTTGGGGTGCCAAAAACCGCTCACTTTTTCCTGTTTATTCGCCAAAACTAGCCCCGGGAGGCGAGGAGCTCCAATTCAGCTGACCGGCATGGGAAGTGATGTCACCTCCTCCTCAGGATCATGGGAACTTTAGCTGTCCACGGGAGAGTCCCGCAGTCCTCACACCAGGCCTCGAATACTCTCCAGGTCCGTATGTAAGACAGGGATGTGGAGAACTTGCGTGCTCAGAGCAGGGTGTCAATCACTGCCTTTGAGTGACCGCGCTTCTTCGGGCTAGTCCTTTCAAGGGCCAGACCGTAAGAGAGAATTGAGATGGATCTTCGTGGAGGATTGGGCCCTGCTGGAGAAGGTCCCTGTGTGGAGGTAGACACAGAGTGTTCCCCGCAAGTAGTCTTTGCATGTCTGTGTACCATGTTCGTCTTGGCCCATCCCTGTGATGCTCTATCTTGCGGATGACCCTGTCCAGTAATGGCCATGGAAGGAAAATGTGCAGAAGGTCTTCCTCTGGCCAGGTCTGGACGAGAACGTCGATTCCTAGGGATGTGGTTCTCGTCTGTGGTAGAAGAACCTGGGAACTTGGGCACTGAGACGGGTGGTCAGGAGATCCATGGCTGGGAGGCCCCAGTAATTTACTATCAGTTGGAAGGCTGTGGCCGACAGCGTCCATTCCCCCGGGTCCAGGGTCTCTCTGCTGTGGTAGTCTGCTGAGATGTTGTCTTTTCCCACAATGTGGAAGGCAGAGATCCCTTGAAGGTTTATTTCTGCCCATGCCATGAGGGGTTCTATTTCCAGAAACAACTGCTGGCTCTTGGTTCCTCCCTGGCTGTTGACATAAGCAACTGTTGTGGTGTTGTCTGACCTTATCCTAATTGATTCTCCATGGAGTCTGTGGCTGAGTCACAGGCACCCTAGTCTGACTGCTCGTGCTTCAAGGCGGTTTATGTTCCAATCCGCCTCTTTCTTGTTCCACTGTCCCTGGGTCAACAGTTCCTGACAGTGGGCTCCCCACCCTCACAGGCTCGCATCCGTAGTGAGCAATATCCAGTTTGGTGGGGATAAGCTTACTCCTCTGCTTAGGTGGTCTTCCCTTGGAACTGGGTCCGAACCTCTGCTGGTAGTTGGAGGTGAATTGAGTAGTCCTGGGACAGTGGGTTCCATCATAACAGTAGGGACCGCTGGAGCAGTCGCATATGGGCCCTTGCCTATGGAACAGCCTCCAGGGTTGATGCCATGAGGCCGAGGACTTGATGCATTGGTCATCAATCATCGCAATTGTGCCATCAATTTCCTTCTTGTAGGGGGGAGGAAGACTCTGTTGTGTTAAGCGTCAAACCAGGCTCCCAGGTACTCTAGTGACTGAGAGGGCTTTAGACTGCTTTTGTTCGTGTTCATGATCCACCCGAGATCCTGCAGTAGGCTCTTAACTCTTCTGGTCACCTGTCGGCTCTCCTCCGGAGAGTTTTCCAGATCAGCCAGTCATCCAGGTAAGGATGTACCAGGATTCCTTCCTTTCTCAGTGCTGCTGCCACAACCACCATAATTTTGGTGATCCTGATGGACTGGGATGTGAAGATAGGCTTTGGAGAGGTCCAGGAGGTTAGGAACTCTCCCGGTTGTACTGCCATTATAACTGAGTGCAGAGTTTCCATGCAGAAGTGTAGTATCCACTGACAACGGTTGACATTGTTGAGATCCAGGATGGACCGGAATGACCGTTCCTTCTTGGGAACGATAAAATAGATGGAATAGCGCCCAGTATTTTGTTGGGGGTGCAGGAACCTGAGTTATTGCCTTCAGGCTGAGTCATCTTGTTGGAGTGGCTTCCACTGCCAGTGCCATTTGTCCGACGTGATCTTGACAATTCTTTGGTAAAAGAGGGAAAGTCAACCTCCTATTTCCTCTTCCCGTGGATGGGTCGGCCCTTTCTCATTGGGGGGGCAAGGCTGGAGCCTGCTCCCGGGCCTGTTCCTCTCTTGGTCTGTCAGTGCCGAAAGGATTGGGGCCTCTCGAAAGGATGGGGTGCTTAGAACTGTGAGTTCCTGTAGGTTCTAAAGCGTTGAGAACCTCTGCCCCTGGCTCTTCTGGGCGAGGGGCACTGGGATCTTTAACTCCTGTCTTCTTGGAGCCGAAGCAATGGTGGTTCGCCCCACTTGCTGGTTAACTTTTCCATTTTATTTCCGGATAGGAGATTCTTTTTAAAAGGGCATTCTCGTGAAATTCACTTTAGGAGTCGCGTCAGCTGGCCAATTTCGCAGCCATAACTGTCTTCTGGCTGTCACTACCGAGGGTACTCCTCAGGCTGAGGTACGCACTAGGTCTGAGCTTGCGTCCGTCAGGAAAGCTGCTACAGGTTCCATCATCTTGACAGTATATATTCTGGAGTTATTTGCCTCTCTCGAGAGGAGTAAGCAGGAACGTGCCACCAGTGCACAGCAGGAAGCAATCTGCAGTGTCATTGCTGTTGTGTCAAAGGCCTGCTTAAGGATGGACTTCTGTCCTGAGTGTACTTTAATACAGCCCCTCCCTCTACGGGGATGGTTGTTCGCTTTGAGACCGCGTAGACCATGGCGTCCACTTTAGAAAGCGAAGGCGTTCCTTGGCCGCTGGTTCCAGAGGGTATAAGGCTTCCAAAGCCCGACCTCCCTTAAGGCTGGCTTCCGGGGCATCACACTCCAGGTCAACCAGTTCCTGGATGGCTTCCATCATAGGGAAGTAGTATGAGGCTTTACGAAGGAACACCAGAACGGGCTTCTTTGGTTTCACCACAGGGTCTGTGCCTGGAAAACCCAGAGTCTTCAGAGTCTGGGAAACAAGGGCTGGTAATTCATCCTTGTGAAAGAAATGGAGCATGGTTCGGTATGGTTCCAGGTCTGGAGGAATTTCTCTTCTTCCAGAGAGCCATCATCAACCTAATGCAGTCCCTTCTGAGGTATTCGGGTCCCTGCCCGGGAGACTCTTAGTTAGGCGAGGCATTCGAGTAAGGCCAGGAGGGTTTTGTGCTTCCGGCAGAGGTTGAGCCTTTGTTGCAGCCGGGGCTGATTGAGCCTGTACAAAGGCTTGCAGCCATTAGAAAAGATTCTAACCAGGATCCATGTTAATCCCACGGGGAGTCGGAGTAGGGAGCCCCTGAGATGCCCTCCTGAGGAGAAGTCCTCTTGGAGTTGCATAGGTCCGGGGAGCTATCATAAGAACATAAGAAATTGCCATACTGGGTCAGACCAAGGGTCCATCAAGCCCAGCATCCTGTTTCCAACAGTGGCCAATCCAGGCTACAAGTACCTGGCAAGTACCCAAACACTAAGTAACTCCCATGTTACTGATGCCAGTAATAGCAGTGGCTATTCTCTAAGACAACGTGATTAAAAGCAATTAATGGACTTCTCCTCCATGAACTTATCCAAACCTTTTTTAAACCCAGCTACACTAACTGCACTAACCACATCCTCTGGCAACAAATTTCAGAGCTTAATTATGCATTGAGTGAAAAAGAATTTTCTCCGATTAGTTTTAAATGTGCTACTTGCTAACTTCATAAAGTGCCCCCTAGTCCTTTTATTATCCGAAAGAGTAAATAACAGATTCACATTTACCTGTTCTAAACCTCTGTCATATCCCTGCCTCAGCTGTCTCTTCTCCAAGCTGAACAGCCCTAACTTCTCTAGCCTTTCCTCATAGGGGAGCTGTTCCATCCCCTTTACTATTTTGGTCACCCTTCTCTGTACCTTCCCAACTATATCTTTTTTGAGATGCAGCGACCAGAATTGTACACAGTTCTCAAGGTGCGGTCTCACCATGGAGTGATACAGAGGCATTATGACATTTTCTGTTTTATTCACCATTCCCTTCCTAATAATTCCTAATATTATTTGCTTTTTTGACTGCTGCAGCACACTGAGCTGACTATTTCAATATATTATCCACTATGAAGCCAATATCTTTTTCCTGAGTGGTAGCTCTTAATATGGAACCTAACATTGTGTAACTACAGCATGGATTGTTTTTCCCTATATGCATCACCTTGCACTAGTCCATTTATATTTCATCTGCCATTTGGATACCCAATCTTCTAGTCTCACAAGGTCCTCCTGCAATTTATCACAATCCTCTTGTGATTTAACTAAGAACATAAAAACATGCCATACTGGGTTAGACCAAGGGTTCATCAAGCCCAGCATCCTGTTTCCAACAGTGGCCAATCCAGGCCATAAGAACCTGGTAAGTACCCAAAACTACTCTGAATAATTTTATATCATCTGCAAATTTGGGTACCTTACTCGTCATATTCCTTTCCAGATCATTTATAAATATACTGAAAAGCCCCGGTCCAAGTACAGATCCCTGAGGCACTCCACTGTTTACCCTTTTCCACTGAGAAAATTGACCATTTAATCCTACTCTGTTTCCTGTCTTTCAAACAGTTTATAATCCATGAAAGGACATCGCCTCCTATCCCATGACATTTTAGTTTCCTTAGAAGCCTCTCATGAGGGACTTTGTCAAACGCCTTCTGAAAATCCAAATACACTACATCTACTGGCTCACCTTTATCCCCATGTTTATTGACCCCCTTCAAAAACAATTTAGCAGATTTGTGAGACAAGACTTGCCTTGAGTAAATCCATGCTGTGTTCCATTAAACCATGTCTTTCTATATGCTCTGTGATTTTGATCTTTAGAATAGTTTCCACTATTTTTCCCAGCACTGAAGTCAGGCTCACTGGTCTAAAGGTTTCCAGGATTGCCCCTGGAGCCCTTTTTAAATATTGGGGTTACATTGGCCACCCTCCAGTTTTCAGGTACAATGGATGTTTTTAATGATGGTTTACAAATTTTAACTAATAGATCTGACCCTCCTCATACCGAGACGGACCAGGCTTTGGTCCCCCCTAGGCTTCTTTTCAAGGCTGACTCAGGCAGGTCTCTAGTTCAGGCTGTGCAGCTCTTATGTAGCAGGCTGTGCAAAGAGAGTGCCTTCTGGCCTTCTTAGACGCCGGTGCCATTGAATGTATGTCTAGATGCACAAGTTTCACTGCGTGCGAGGCTTTGTGCGCGGCCGTAGTTATGCGCACGGTGAATATTTGTGAGCGGCCTGTGCAGGGAGTGCGCTCCGGTGCGTGCGCGGAAAACTTGTGGTTGTGCGCACGGTCCAGTTGTGCACGCGGCTCCGTTGTGCGCGAGGCCTTGAGTTGTGCACACCGCTGCGTGCGCAGGCATGCGTGCGACTCTATGGTATGCACACAAGTTATCCGCATCGGCCGCTGGAATGTCCTGCACATACCGCTGAAGGGAAGGGAAGATGGCACCAACGACCCCCGTGTGCAAGATGGCGCCCCCCGTGAGGGTCTCCACGCGTATGGACCCTTGCACCGGATCGGGGTCTAGCCTAACCAAGGTTGCTCAACCCGATCGGTGCTCCCTTTCAACTCGCTGGAAGCAGAGTCGGTACAGCGATCCGAATTCTGGAGACCGGAGACCTGAATGTAAAGTTTCCTTCTTACCTGGTCTCGTCGCTTACCGCTTGTGCATCGGACGGTCTCCAGCTACGGGGGGAGAGGGTTTTTTTTTTAGTTCATATTTTATAGATTTTTCACAAATTATTTTCACATACTTTGACAGGAAAAGAAAATAAGATAAGTATTATAGCCATACCAAACATCCATCAAACAAAAATAACACAATACAAATACATTTCTTATATTGCGAGGAAATAATGAGGGTGCCTAGCCAGGTATTTAAGGGAGTTTTACAAAATTTCTCTACAAAAGAAAACTGGCTTAACGGAGGTGTCGGTTTACATAGTTATGAATGTCTTATTAGCCTTCTTCAATAATACTAGTCACATTCCTGGCATACAAAAAGGACTTAAGTTGCTCTACAATTGTAAATACAAAACTCTCATCTTTACATCTGATAAAACAACGACAAGGATATTTAAGTACAAAAGTGTACCCTAAAGCCAAAACATGAGGCCTCAAACCTAGAAACTCCCTTCTTCTGACCTGAGTCAGTCTAGATAGATCCGGGAATATTTTAACAACTTGGCTGTAGAATTCTACATCCATATTTGAAAAGTAATTTTGCATTACTTTATTGACGTCTTTTTCTGTGACGATAGAGACCAGCAAAGTTCCTCTATCCATAATTTCTACTGCCGAGCTTTCAATAAACTGGGTTAAATTTTCCATGGCTTCTAAACGATCCCCTCCTGTTTTTTTCATTGACCTAGTCAGGAAATGGGTTTTATTTATCATAGGTATCAAATTTTAAACATTCACAAAGAAACTTTTTCAATGTGCTTTGGGTGTTCTCACCCAAAGCCCTGGGAAAATTGAGAAGTCTCAAATTCAAATGTCTTGTAAAGTTCTCAAGATATTCTTATCTCTTTGATTGCATGCCAATATCTTTAATCAATTTTACGTTCACAACTTGGACTTGAGAAACTTTCTGTTCAACTTCTATTACTCTATTTCCCATATCTTTTATTTGTCCTCCCAGGTTCTGATTAAGGGATTGTACCTCCATTTCCACCTTAGAGTATTTACTTTCACATACGTTAGCTATTTTTACCAAACTAGCAACCAAGTCCCATAAGGTGTCCAGGGTGACTACTGCCGGTTTAGGGGGTAGTTAGAATAACTCATCCCCTGCCTGGGCAGTCGATGTTCTTGCTGGTTCCAGTGCTTGGGCTTCCCAAATCCTGCATTCCTCTTCCACTAGGTCAACTGGGGACATTGATGAATCCAATCCCTCCAGTCCTCCAGGCCGTGTTGTTTCCATTGGGCTTGAGAAGAGCTGTAGTACAGGCGCGGTTTCACTCTCTCGGCGTCCCCCTCCCATTGGGCAGGTGACCTCATCTCCCTGCGCCACTTCGAGAGATTTCACCAAAGTCGCTGAAGCCAGCGGCGGCCGGCAATTGAATGTAGTCTCTCCAGGCGATGGTGGAGCTCCCTCTCCACTCATTGCAACGGAGATTTCATCCCCCTTCGCTTCCGACATTGGGGCTGCATAGGTGGTGATCGTTTTTTGGCCACTAGGTAAGACAGGTTCAGGGGGGTATACCCGAATTTTACCTTTCTGCTTAGCAGGCATATTTGCAATGGAAATACATTTCTCTCTGAAGAGCGGCTAGCCCATGCAACCTCTCACGTCGCCATCTTGGCTGGGCTGTCCTCCTCGGGGAGAGGGTTTTACCTTCACCGCTGCGCTCGGATGTGCACCCGCTGCCTTTAAGCCACTCTGGGGGCTAAGTCCACGCCGGGACCAAGGCATACCTCTGAGGGATATCGGAGATCACCTCAGGAATTCTCGACTGGGGGAGGGACCCTTAGGTTTCACCACAGGAGAGCGGAGCTCGATCTTCTTGAAGGTAGATTTTCTTTCTTCTTTGTTCTAATTACTAACACTATTCTAGTGTGTGGGATGGTGTCCGCATCTGCTGTGGAGACGGAGAAATACTGAAGAGCTAAGCTTACTGCACGGGTATATGCAGAGTGATGTCAGCTTTGAAATCTGACTCCGTCTCCCATCTGCTATCAGGAAAGCACAATATCCATTGGTCCTGAGTCCATCTGGCTACATGCTAGGAAACAGACATTTGCAACCATATGGTATTAGGCCTATTGTAAAAGCATGTTGGGTGTGGGTTCATCCCTCAGAAAGCTGAATTACAATATAGTAAACATCCTATATGAAGACAGCACTTACTGTCATCACTCAAACAGTAACAGCCCTAACTATGAAAAGGTAACACTGCAAATATTACACCAGACTCTAAACACCAATACACCTCCTACTGGGAAAACAGAACAAACCAGGCTGCTATAGATCCCAACACAGAAACTACACACTAGAATACCCCACCTCAGTCACACTTGTAGCACACAGACAGACCCTCATCAAATACAGAATATAGAGACCATAAAGTATAAATAGAAACATGCAGACAAAAACTGAACTGGAAACCGCAACAAGCCAGACTCTATATGCAGTGCAACCATGGGAAAACAAAACATCATCATACCACATGAAACATCAAACTATAAAATCAAGAAATATGAATTTTATGAATGTAAGTTGTTAACCACCATGAACTGTAGATCATGTGGGTCTAAATATTTAAATAAATATAAAATATTCATAATGGTAAAACCATACTCATAAAAAGAATATAAGCTTTTTTAAACTAATATATATTTCAAAACAACTGATGAATAGAACACCCAATCATTAAAAACTCATAATTTATTTTTTTTTTAATTTCCCAAACACCAATAAAATATTTTAAACCAGCAGACACATCAAATAAAACCCAATAATTACAAATAAGGATACAATTTGCCCTGCTCTCTATACCTGGAACTTTAGATTCCAGTCACCCTGAAATTGTTGTGGATTAGTCATTTTAACACAAACTCCTTTATATTCTCACTCACACATTTACTCACTACCACACACACTCACTGGCTCACATGCTGTCTCACACACATGCTCATATCACTTGCTCTCTCATGCAGTCGCTCACGCCCATGCTCGCCGGGCTCACTCACACTCTCTCCACTCTCTCTTTCTGGCTCACTCACTTTCTCTTATGCTCTCGCTCATAGGCTCAAATGATCTCTCATGCTCTTGCTCACACACATGCTCTTCGGCTCGCTTACCCTCTCATACTCACATACTTGTTCATTAGTTGACATGATAACTCTCACACTCTCAGTCATACACATGTTCACTGACTCACTTGCACTCTCTTTCATGCTTGCTTTAAATCCCCTTCCACCTGTAAATAAGGTAATATATTTTTGCTTATATTGGTGGTCAGGAATCAGAAGGAATCCAGGCTGGGCTGCTTGTTGACCCTCTGGGAGGTCCTTTGGTGAGAGAAAAGGCTCCAGCTCAGACCAAGATGCTTTTTCTTCTTTTTTTTTTTTTAATTACTATTGTTTGCTGGCTGGAGCATGAGAGGAGCCAGCAGCAGAGAGCAATGGGAGGTTTGAGCTGCAGTGAGAGGCAGTGACTGGAGGTCTGCTGGCTGCCTCACCCTGCAGGATATGAGCAGAGGCAGCAGGAGAACTTCCCAGCGCCGGGGCAATGGTGGGTGGAGAAAGGGCCTAAGAGCGCAGGACCAGAGACCCATAGCCATGGTAGTAAAGGGAGGGCCTGAAAGCCGTGGGCACTATAGTATGGGAGTGGAGGCCCAAGGCCTCTCTGCCCCTTCCTAAGCCACTACTGGCCTGGCCTCCGGTGGCAGCCCGCAGCCTCTTCTCCTTCAGCTGCCAACGGCCCCTCTGGGCTCCTTCTCTCTGCACACAAAAGCACGGGACATAACACAGCAGAGGACATGCTGGTGCCTGGCATCATGTGACCAACTTCATCGGCCCACCGGGGGAAGACCTATCCCCCAATAGGCCAATCCGCCCTGAGCGGGACTCCTGGCTCTGGGGTTTAATGGATGTCGCAAGCCCCCCCTGCCCCTCCGTGGCCCATGTGCCGCCGGCTGCCCCGCTTGGCAAGTTTGCAGAGCGCAGCCCCGCACTGACAAATCAAGTGGGAGAAGAGAAGAAGCGCAGAACCGCAGGCTGCCGGAGCACCCTGGCAACTTTCTTCTGGAAAGCAAAGGTCGCCCCTGTCACTGAACCGGCGTGCCAAGGGACCCAATCAGCTCCCTCCCCACCCCTCCACCCCCCCGGGATGGTGAGAGTAGGGCAGAGATTTTTAACAGCCAAATTTCCCCCCCCCCCCCTTACCACCCCGATCTATTTCAGGGAGGCTCAGAGGTCTGCGTACTTGCATTGCTTTCTCCTGACACTTTAGTATTTTTTTTTATTTGCTTTGTTTGATGCAACCGGGACAGTTTATTTTTATTTCCTTCACCCTCGCCATGATCGAGATGAACTTCCCTTGCCTCGTTTGCACTTTCGCTGTGAGTGCATGGGGATAACTTGCTGGCGCGGCAGTTACTACTTTTTAAGGCGGATTTTAACATAGAAAATGAAGGCAGAAAAGGCCACAATTGCCCATCTCGTCTGCCCAGCAAGCTCACATCCTATCTGATTCACCGACTGTCGGGGTCTGGCCCTTGAGGGGTGTCATGGTTAATTGGTTAAGGGTAATATGTGTCACATCTGTAAGTCACCCCCCCTTGATTATTTGTAGAACTAGACTTCCTCTTGTGCTATTTGATTTACACTGGCATGACACCCCTGTGTTTCCCCGTTTTCCCAGACTTCCCTCCCCCCCTTTTTTCCCCAGACTATATAGTGCATGTCTTAATTTTCTGCTGTCAGATTTTTTTTACTGTCTGAAGGATCCTGCCTCTAATGTGCCTCTTTCCTCATTTCACTTCCCTCGCCTCTAGAGATCCGCAGTGTTTATCCCATGCTCTTTTGAATTCCTTCACTGTCCCGGTCCTCACCACCTCCTCCGGGAGGGCCTTTCAGGCATCTACCACCCTTTCCGTGAAGAAATATTTCCTGACATTCAATCTGAAACGTCCTCCTTGGAGCTTCATTCCGTGACCTCTAGTTCTCTTTATTTCTTTCCAACAGAAGAGTTTTGTTATTAAAGTTGCGTCATTTATGCCTTTTAAGTATCTGAAGGTCTATCATGTCTTCCCTGCTCCTCCTTTCCTCCAGGGTGGACATATTTAGGACCTTCAACCTCTCCTCGTAAGACTTTTAGTGGAGACCTCCCACCATTCTGGTCACCTTTCTCTGGACCACCTCCATCTTATCTTTGTCTCCTTTGAGATACAGTCTCCAGAACTGTACACAGTACTCCAGGTGAGGCCTCACCAGGGACCTGTACAAGGTACTTGCCAGGTTCTTATGGCCTGGATTGGCCACTGTTGGAAACAGGATGCTGGGCTTGATGGACCCTTGGTCTGACCCAGTATGGCATTTTCTTAGGTTCTTATGAATTATCGCCTCTTTTTTCATACTGGATACTCCTTTTTCTATGCAGCCCAGCATTTTTCTGTCCTTGGCTATCGCTTTGTCACACTGATTTTTCATCTTCAGATTGCTAGACACTAGGTCCCTCTCTTGCTCCGTGCACATCAGCCCTTCTCCCCCCAGCTTTATAGCACTTTTGGTTACTGCTCCCCAGATGTATGTCTCTGCACTTTTTTGGCATTAAACCTCAGCTGCCACGTTTCAGACCACTCCTCAAGTTTCCTTATATCTTTCATTCTGTCCACACCTTCCGGAGTGTCCACTCTGTTGCAGATCTTAATGTCATCTGCAAATAGGCAGACTTTACCCTCTATTCCCTCAGCAATGTCTCTCACAAAGATATTAAACAGGTCGGGTCCCAACACCAAATCCTGCAGCACACCATTCTGAGTAGCTTCCATTGACCATCCCACGCTGTCTTTTACCTGACAACCAGTTTGTAATGCACACCGCCATCTTCTCACTCAGTCCTAAACTTCTCATTTTGTTCACGAGTCTTCTGTGCGGCACCGTATCAAAAGCTTTACTAAAGTCCAAGTAGATCATGTCTAGCACATTTCCCTGATCCAGTTCCTTAGTCACCCAATCAAAGTCGACCAGATTCATCCGACATGAACTTCCCTTGATGAATCCATGCTGTCTCGGATCAAGCAATCCTCCGGATTGTAGATAGTTTGCTATCCTTTCTTTCAACAGCATCTCCGTTAGTTTGCCTACCACTGAGGTGAGGCTAACCGGCCTGTAATTTCCAGCCTCCTCCCTACTCCCACTCTTGCGTAGCGGTACCATCATTGCATTTCTCCAATCTCTAGGCACCACCCCTGTATCTAGTGATCTATTGAACAGGACGCATAGAGGACCTGCCAGCACATCCCTGAGTTCTTTCAGTATCCTGGGGTGAATCTCGTCTGGCCCAGTGGCTTTGTCTACTTTCTTTTACCTAGCTCTTCCCATACATCATCTTCTGTGAAAGGCATATCTTTTATTTCACCCCCTTCTACAGTCTTTTTAACCAACAGAGATCCTTGTCCTGGGTCTTCTGTGGTGAACACTAAGCTGAAGCATTTGTTTAATATTTCTGCCATCTCTTTGTCCTCACCCCCTCCAAAGCCAAGAAATATGTGCAGAAGTCGATGCGCGCCACGTGGATTTTAAAAAGCGCACAAGTACGCACGTATCTCCTGGTATGCGTATAAAAAATATTTTGCAAAAAATGGGTGGGGCATGGTCTGGGTGGGACATAAGCATTCCTAGATTTGTCTATGAAATCTGTGCATATTTACACGCATGGGCGTGCGCTGGGGTCCCGCTACTGCCTGACTTTACTTCTGCTATGGATGGCGTGGAAGTCCTGAAACAAAAAAACAAAACAAAAACCTAAAGATGTTAGTGGGGTTTTAAGGGTTGGGGCTAACAGGGTAAAAGGTAGGCTAGTTAATGAGGGGAATTAGGAAGTCCTATCCTTTACCTAGGTGAACTGGGAATGAACTGGGAAAACTGGTAATTGCATCAGCGTGTGCATGTACCAAAATACCCCCACTTACCCAGTAGAGGCGGCAGTTGAGCGTATGTGCGCGTGTCCATATAAAACGTTCTGTGAACGACGGAGTAGCACGTCAGTTCCGGTAACTAATAAATTCAATTGAAGTAAAGAATATGAACTAGTGTGATATTTGAAGTTCGTTGTTGTAAGCAGCGGTTGTGTATGAAGATATGGAGTATCGGATCGGATTTAAATGAGCCATATTGTTGAAGAGAGCCACATTGTGATATGATTAGGATATAATTTGAAGACAGGATACAGCGATAAAATTATAATTTGTCCCTGAGGAAGCCCTTAGGATAAAGGGTGAAACAAAGAGATCTTTGTTGGACTTTGCACTTTAGACGAATACGATATTAATGAGAACTATATCGATGAAGGAAATGAGCATTTATTGATATCTGTGAAGAATATATATGAGTAAGAGACCGCAGTCAACAGTAATTACATGCAACGAATTTAATGGAAATTTTGTAATAGATATTTTGTATGTAACAAATGTTGTGCAACATTGTAAGCATTTTAAATAGTATGTACGGGTGTGTGTGTGCTAGTAAGATTTTAATGGTTTAGATAGGTGTCTGTGGTAAGAGTTTTTGAATAAATTAAGAGTACTGTAAGTATATGGTTTCTGAGTGTGGGTTGCTGACATATAAAATGGGGCACACATGCATGTGTGTACAGCCTACTTTATAACCTGCGCACATATACGCATGTATGTTATAAAATAGTTGTGTCCATTAGCACGAGCCGGTATGCGTGCCCGTTTAAAAGTTACCGTCCCCACCAATAAACCTTGATGCAACTCCATCATGCTCTCTGCTTCAACAGCAGGGGGAAAAGGGGAATTGGATTCAGATAGCAACTAAGGAGGGCCCCGACTTTTACAGTTTGGGAAACTGATAAGCACGGGGGTAACTTGTGGTGCGGCTTTTATTACCCTTAACAGAAGGCAAGGGATTTACTACCCTTAACCAATAAGCCTTGATGCTTTTGATGTAACTGCAACTGCTCTCTGCTTCGATTGGGGGGGGGGGGGGGGGAAGAGGAATTGGATTCAGAGACAACCAACACAAGCCCTGACTTTTACTGTCTGGGGTACTGATGTGCAGACATAAGGGGAAAAAATACAGAACTGCTTCTACAGCCAAGTCTATAAGCAAAGCAAGTCAAGCAGCACTGTCTGAATTTTCAAGAAGCCTCATCACCCAGTAAAAATGTTACTAACAGTAAACTTTTATGGGTAAATCATAAGGCTTGGGAAAACTGCACGGAGCAGCAGTTGTTACCCTTAAGAGAAAACTGGGGGTAACCTGGAGCGGCAGATACTACCATAAGAAGCTTGCTGGGCAGACTGGATGGACTATTTGGTCCTTTTCTGCCGTTATTACTTTGTTACTATATAGATATGAAAAAAATGTAAATGTGCAATATTCAAAACTGCAAACATTTCTTGGGATGAGTGAATTACAGATCAATTTTTCATAACTTCTCGACGGAGAGATTTTTTTTTCTTTGTTATGGGTGACCAGATTTTGTTTAACCTTAGGGTTAATAGCAAATGCAATTATAGGCGTTCAAAAATAATTATTACAGGAAATCTTAATCTCTTTTGTTTGGAGATGGCCATGCAAATGAAGAGCGTTAATCCTGTGGGAAAAAATGAGCACGTTTTTGCACTTGAGGTGTTCAAAAGAATGTGCCTGCTCCCCCCGGCTGTTTACTAAATGTATTCTATTGTCAGGCGTTATTTGTAAAGAATTCTTTCTTAAAGTGAATTCTAGCAACTGATGACAAATTGTGCTGAGGAATTTGCAGATGGCAGCTGAGCAGTGCTGAGGCTATCCAAGCCATGAGCCCTTTTTAAATAATGGGGCTGGGGATCCTACATGCTAGTTATTAAAAACATGAATACTTCTTATGTGGAGAAATAACATAGTAGCACTTGGATTTCTAATCAGCGCTCCTTGCTCCCATAATAATCCAAATTGCTGTTGTATATATTGCCTGGCTATGGGACAAGGCAGGCTTCTGCGGATGAATCATCTGTATTTCTTTGGTTTGAGTTGTTTATGCCAGGCACACTGGGTGCCTGGCTTCGGCTGAACCAGTTTCAGTGACCCCGGAAGGAGTCCAGGTTTCTTTTTTCAATTCGGGGTCTAGACTCAAGACACTGAAAAGTGTCAGAACATCCAAAAGGGGTGGGGCCGCCTGTGGCGGCCCCCGCCCCCCACTGGCTTAAATAGAGCAGGAGCAGTTTGGCAACTTTCTTCTGGAAAGCAAAGGTTGCCCGTAACGCCGAGCTGGCGCGCTGAAGGACCCGATCGGCTCCCTCCCCCCTCGGACAGCGAGAGCAGGGCAGAGACTTTTAACAGCCAAATCCCGCCCCCCCACCTCATCTATTTCAGTGAGGGCCAGACTTTTGCCTGCTTTGATCGCTTTCTCCTGACACCGTGGTACCTTTTTTTTTTTTTTTTGGCTTTTCTTGAAGCAAGCGGGACAGTTTATTATTATTTTTTTTCCTCCCCCCCCCCCTCTTCGCTCTCACCATGATCCAGATGAATTTCCCTTGCCTCGTTTGCACTTTCGCTGCTTTCAGCCTCTCTGTCCTGGCGGAGCTGAAGTCCAAGAGCTGCTCGGAAGTGAGGAAATCCTACATCTCCAAGGGCTTCAACCAGAAGGATGCGCCCTACCACGAAATCAATGGTGAGTGCGGGGCGGGAGGAGGCGGAGTGGGGCGAGAGCGGCGCGCGCGCGCCGGCCCCGGGGCAGTGGAGGCGGCGCGCGGGGAGTGCCCTGCCCGCCGCCGCCGCCGCCGCTGCTCTCCGGGGCTGCGAGGGGAAGACTCGTGGCGTGCGGCTTTTCAAGCTCTTCATTTAGGGGGAGGGGAGGGGGCTTAAAACCAGGGACTCGATTTAGAGTGAAACTGCTCCCCGTTTCCCTTTCGCATTCTCCACTTTCTTGCCCGCTATCGCTTTGTTTCAACTCTAGATCTTCCAGTCTCTTGGGCTAAGTGAAACTTGAGTGCAGATGCACACTGCTGCAAGACTTGAAAGTTAAGAAACTATAACAAATGCAACTGCGAAATATTCAAAAATTGCACCTATTCCTTGTGGTGGTTGAACTACAGATCCATATTTTTTGGCAATAACTTCTCGACGGAGAGAGTTTTTTTTTTGTTTTTTTTTTGTTATGGGTGACCAGATTTTGTTTAACCTTAGGGTTAATTGCAAATGCAATTATAGGCCTTCGGAAAGAATGATTACAGGAAATCTTAATCTCTTTTGTTTGGAGATGGCCATGCAAATGAAGAGGGTTAATCCTGTGGAAAAAAAATGAGCACGTTTTTGCACTTGAGGTGTTCAAAAGAATGTGCCTGCTCCCCCCGGCTGTTTACTAAATGTATTCTATTGTCAGGCGTTATTTGTAAAGAATTCTTTCTTAAAGTGAATTCTAGCAACTGATGACAAATTGTGCTGAGGAATTTGCAGATGGCAGCTGAGCAGTGCTGAGGCTATCCAAACCATGAGCCCTTTTTAAATAATGGGGCTGGGGATCCTACATGCTAGTTATTAACAACATTAATACTTCTTATGTGGAGAAATAACATAGTAACCCTTGGATTTCTACTCCCATAATAATCCCAATTGCTGTTATATATATTGCTTTAATATGGGAGCAGCCTTTGGAAAAGGACAACGCACTTTGGACCTGGGTAGAGAGGGAGGGAAGTAAACTTTTGATCTGATCTCCACTAGTGTGTGAGAGCTTTTTTTTTTTAAGGCTTTATTGACCTGATGGACAGTGGCTTGCCTCTTCTATCTATTTTGGAGGGGGCAGGGGTGAGTTTAGTGATTTAGGCCCTCGGATATTATTGCAGGGAGAAATCTGGGAGAAAACTCCCCCCTTTCAGATGCCTGCCAATGACTTTAAAATGTTTGGAATCCTAGTGGTAATAGACTGAGATTCATGTAGTCAAAAAAGCTAAGTAGGGGTTAAACAATGCAATAAATGCTATCACGTGATTAGTCTGAGAAAATAATGCCGAATTACCAGGTGACTGAAAGGTGGCCCACTCTTTCTTTTCACACGGTTTATCTTTGGACTTTCAAAGCTGATTAGGTGTCTGGGGTCCTGGAGCCATTTTTTGTTTTTGCAGTGGGAAATATGCACTGCCAGGATTGGCAAAGTCTGCATCACTTTCTCCCGCTCCCTCCCATACCTGCAACTGGGGGGTGGGGGTGAATGGAATGGGAGGCATTCCCACATAACTGTATCTGCAACAAATAATACGTTTCCTCCTAGAGGACAGAGTTTGGGCACATGCTGCTCAGTCAGGGGCTTGAATTGTAATAGAAAATGTTCTCTGAGGGTATGCTGCCTGAGGGAAAACACATTTACCAACTCCAGTACTAAGCCCTGCAGAGTCTGTGTGGTGGAAAGGGGCCCATGGTTAACATTTTTTGTCTTTTGGATCTCTTTCTGCTGCATTCATGAAAATGGTGAACTTCAAAGCCTTGTCTGCATCCATATGCATAAAACAAATAAGGGCTTCCTGGGAAGCTATCATATGGCTTCTAAAACCATTCTAAGAACACTCTCTGGTTTATTTATATAAAAATGGCTCCAAGAACCATCTGACTTTTGCAAATATCTGAAAGCCAGCAGCAGTGTTCTTATATTGGTCTTCCAGAATAATTACTTGTTACATGCAGACAGCTAGATCTGGTTTGAAGAATAGAAAGTTATTGTGTGCTTAATATTTTAACTAGAACCCAGTGCTTGGCTTTTTCCCTTCCTTTGAGACCAGTATAAACTTAGCATATCTGCATCCAGATAGATAAATATATGCCCCGGGGCCGGTGTGTTATTAGAAGTCAGTGGTAGGAAACGGTAGCTAATGTGCTCACACCCAAAACATTTTATTCGTTTTGTTTCATCCTCCTTCCCCCCCCTCCCAGGGCTTCTGCTTTTATTTCCCCTTTTCAATGACCTACTGGACTGTATTCTCCCATGGAACAAAGGAAGTGCCATTTTAGCTGGAATCCTTTGGAGACCACCAGGGACTTTAGCTCATGCCGTGCAATTTCGCCCCACTTTCCACAATAAAAAAAAAAAATGCATGACTGAATGACTCAAAAATGCAGAGTGTTAAAGGCATTCATCTGAGTCTAGGACACTGTCACAACACAGACAGACCCAAGCAAATACCTTTTTTTTTTTTTTTTTTTTTAGACAGCTAATAAAAAAAAACCAGGGGCAAATATGGCCTCCAAATATGCATATATTATCCTCTTCAGTGGCGCAAAGTAAAATGAATTTAGCTGGCTGTACTTATCTCCATTGTTAGCTGGGTCATTTGTAACTGGCTTTCACATGCCTGAGAGAAATAACTATAGCCCTTTTCACTTCTGGGGCTAGGAGGGCCTTTAAATGGTGCCGTTTATGGAGAGAGGTCCTGTTACAAGTATCCAGTGCTTTTCAGTTTGAATACTCTCAGCAGTTAAGTATGTGTTAAAGGACGGCTCCCCCCCCCCCCCCCCATTTCACCTCATTTTTGTTCTAATGTGACTTTCTGAAAAAATAGTTCTGAAGGGTCCATAATTAAGATGGCCTGATATGCTTAGCAGGGGGCCTGGAGTAAGTCCTGCTGGTAAGGCCCTCTTGGATGTCCTGAACTGGCGATTGGTGTGACCTCATTTTAAAAGCCTAAATCAGGACTGTTTCCAGCTTACTTATCAACTAATTAGGTTTTATTCCTTGCTCATTTTTTTTTTTTTTGCAATTATTACTGTGTAGAATTAATGCAGATACACCCAGGCTAAACCTGTGGACTTGTGCATTTTCCTGTTACTTGTGAGCCTTCATAAAGGGTAAAGACTCCTCAGAAGAGAGGTCAAAGAGTTTGGTTTTAGAGTTCATTTAAGTGCCTGGTGTGTTTGGAGTGATTTTTTTAAAAAGGAGTCATTCAGATGAGGCAGGTGAGTCTGACTCATCCAGGTCCTTTCTCCTGAGCACAAGGGGTGGAAAGTGAATTGAGCTGTCTTTTTTTTTTTTTTTTTTTTCCTGAAAAGCTGGTGGGTGGGAATGGCTCCTTCGGTAGAGCTGTGCTGCTGTAAGAGGCTGTATACAAAGTGGTGGAAGAAGAATTCACTTTGGACTCGCCAGGCTAGATCAGGACATATATGTACTGTTTTAATTCTTGTTAAGCTGTGGCCAATTTAAATTTATACTTTTTAATATTTTATAGCCTGCTGATCCACCAAGCTCAGTGGACAACAGGCATATAATAAAATCCCAATGTGCATACATAACACAAATCAATACAGCAAAGAAAATGAAGCAGTTACCATGAAGTACCATGGTTTTCCTACTGGACTTGAGAAGCTGGCTTCCTACGAGCATGCAATAAAATACACACATTTTTACGTATATATTCCTGTTAATGTGATATGAAGCTATTTTGCAGTCTTTCTGGTCCCACCAATCAAAGGTCACGCTGATGGGGTTCCTGGCGCTCCTTCAGAACTGTTACTTCCTGTGATGTACACACAGTAAAGGGAACGTGTGTCCCTAGTTTGTAAGATGTAACAGTAACGACCTGTTTTCTGCACAGTCCGTATGCGAGAAATACGGACTGTAAAATGCTACTTTCCAAAGTAGATAACCGTAGGAAGAGACTGGCCCATGTAATCTGCCTCTCCACGCTGCTAAAGACGTATCCCAGTTGTAGAATATCGCGCCTTATTCAACTCTGCTTTTGCTGTCCTCTTCACTGGCTCGCCCTCTCGGTGGGTAGAGGTATACCTTGGCTCAGTTGTATATTTTTTTTTTAACTGTTGCTGGCTAGTACCGTCCTATGTTTTCATTGGGGGAAAACCTGCTGTCTGGCTGCAAAAGCATTCAGATGACACTGGACTCGTATATATTTTCAAAATCTCTTCTCTTGTGTGTCTGTGGTAAAACTGTTCTAACTTAGTACTCATCCATCAGTGTATCCAGAAGCAGCCTAGAAAAATGCCAACATTTCTGCCTCTAATGTGTATCCATAAACTTAGGCCTCTACCTATGTTTCTATATTGTATGCAGAACTGAAGTTTCACCTTGAGGAGTGGGGGGTGGGGGGGGGGGAGATTTGTTTCACATCAGCTTGGGGATTTTTTCCTTTTTTTTTATGCAAAGCAGAACTTTGTTTTACTGCCAAAAAAATCTGGGTATGAATGTGTGTTTATTTCTCGCATTCAGGTAAAACCTATGTTATCCTGACTCCGCCCCCTCCAAACTTGACACGTGTACTCTTTCACTTGAAGATCCATAAACTATCATTTAAGGATCTGAAGCTCTGGTGCTTACCCAGTTTGGACCAAAGACAGAATCTAATCGAAATATCCATAGTAAGGCAGTTGAACTGCTAACACAGTTCTTAATTATTCTTGGTATGGTAATCAGTTGTTTGTATAACCTTAAGTATTCTAAGGTGTCACGTAATTTAAACTTGTGTTAATTGATCAACCTGGTATTTAGTTCAGTCTAATAGCTGTTTATGGTGACAGCATTTCTGTAGACTCAAGCTAATCCTTGTAAGCGTGGCAGTACCTTTCGTGCAGACATCCTTCAGCTAGTATGCTTTTTGCTTTCCTCTCTGTTAAATACCCTCATTTTGAACAAGGAAAAAGCTAAAATACAAACTTGTAATAAGGAAACCTGACTCTTACACTTTGTCTCTTTAAAATTGGCTGACGTTTCAAGGTTGGCTTGCAGTAGCTTTCCTTAGAAACCAGGTCACCCTTTACGATAACAGATTATTGATGTTGACTTGTGAATTGATGTGATTATAAAAATCCTTTTCTCAGTGTGTGTTCCTTGAACAGGATAGATAATAATATCTGTTTAATTTTCCACTCTGAACTGTTTTCTGAAACTACCCTTTTGTCTATGAATCTCACAGCTATGTGCAAATACCTACTCCCAGCCCCACTGCATGCGTTATAGCTGCTCAGTACCCCCTGCCTAGCCATGTAGGGGTACTGTGCTCTAGACTAACAGTCTGGTTGTACTGGGGGGGGGGGGAGCTGTGAGTATGTGTTGGCTCACAGATCCTGTAGCATCTACACCCCTCTTCTTGAAATAGGGGGTGGAGGTTCTGCAGGAACTGTGTGTGCCAGTCTACACTTGCTGTACCCAGGCCTATAGTTCAGTTTTGGTAGTGCGAAGAAGGTGGATGGTGTAGCGGGACCAGAGGTGGATTGTGGGAAAAAATTGGCCTGGGAGATTTTTTTCATACTGGCCCATGGGTACCCAATTCTACACACCATATAATTTACACATACATCTTAAAATTAAGTATAAAGACACTTCCCAGTCCCACGCTCCATACCTGCAAACCGCACAACTCTACAATTAGGCTGGGTCTGAGGCCAGGCATGGAACAAAATTGTAAGGAGGCACCGGGGGAAAAAATGGGCCCCGTCTGGCCAGCTCCCTCAACACTCGGACATCCATGTTCCCAGAGGAGTAGCAGATTGTCAGTGATGATATTTCTAGGAATCTGGCAACCCTACCACCTGTCTCCCATGTTTCCCCAGCATCTGTGCACTGGGTGAAGAAGGAGATAGGTGAATGGTGGGGGATATATGTGTAGTGCACTAGATTATCTTTACAGCCTTGTTCCCTCTCCCCCAACCCTTCCCCCACACAATTAAAAAAATTATGGATTAACAGAGCTTACATGAAAAAGGACATCAAAGTACAGTCTTCTGAGGAAAAAGTCACGTGTGTGTGTGTGTGTATGTATATATGTATATATATATATATATATATATATATATATATGTGTGTTGTTTTTTTTTTTTTGTAATAGGTACCAGCCAAAAAATGCTTCAAAAAAGACATGGAATTCATATGGTATTATTCCTACTGTAATACATTTTGGGTGTGGGCTTCACACTTAGACAGCCATAAGTAAATTGGATTACAATATAGTAAACCTCCTATACCAAAACAGCACTAATTGTCAGCCTTCCTATGAAAAAGGCAAGATAGCAAATATTACACCAGGTCCTAAAACATCAATACACCTGCTATTAGGAAATGGAACAAGCCAAGCTGCTATAGATCCCAACACACCAGCAGAATACTTCGCCGCAGTCATTTGCAGAATGTAGACAGATCTTCACCAAATACAGAATAAAAAAACAAAAAACTATGAAGCATAAATAGAAAGCTGCAGACAAAAACTGAAAAGGAAACTGCAACTAGACACTGTATGTAGTGCAACAATGGAAAAACTGGAATATTACCATTCCTCGAAATATAAAACAATCATAATAGTAAAACATACTAAAAAAAATAATAAATATTTTTAAAACAGATGACAAACAGAACACCTAAATATTTTTTTAAAATTTCCCAAACAGCAGACGCATCATAACATCCAATAAGAATGAATAAATCCCCCGCTTTATATGCTTGGCAACTTAATTTCCAGCCATCCTGAGATTGTTGTGGATTGGTGGGGGGGATGGGTTGCACAAACTCACCTCCCTTACTTAAACTCATAACCACATTCCCATGCTCTGATACTCACATGCTCCCTACCGGTCTCTAACTCTCACACATGCGCTCATGCTCGTACGAGCTCATTGACATACTCCTACTCTCACCCACTCTTTTCTTCTTCTGCCTCCTCTGAATATATTAAATTATTTTTACTTACATTAGTGGTCAGGGGAAATCCAGACAGATAACTGCTGATGGTGCCGGTGTGGGAAAAGGAGGGCCCCCCCCCCCCCCCCGATGCAGAGTGGGGTGGAAAAGGATTATAACTTTTTCACTGTCTCAACATAAGGTGGGGGCTGTTTAGCAGCGTTGCTGCTCCTCCCCAAGCCCCACCTGCAATTCTATCAGGGCCGTGGCGTGCTGCTGCTCCTTGGGGCGCGCTCTTCGGTTAGTGGTGTCTATGGCCGAGGCCATATTGGCCATAGGCATGCTACGGCTCTGTGCTCTGCCAGGAGAGCTGCTGCAAGGCCTGGCATCGATCGCAGCAACTCCACAAGCATGGGGGCTGCTGTGATCCACGCCAGTCATGTGACTGACCTGACCGGGGCATGCCCGAAGCTCTGATGGTCCAATCTGCCCCTGAGCGGGACCCACAGTGGGCTACTGGTTGCGTTCAGGACGCTATGTTGCCAGGGTTCGTCCAGTGGCACATCTTGAGCCCTTGCCATAAACATGGGCCCTGGTCACTAACAGCTGGTCAAATCCCACTGCTCTTCTGGAGTCCGTGCAAAGGGTGGTGCTGGAGGGGGCCAAAAGGAAAAAACAAAACCTTGGTCCCCCTCGCTCCTCCTGTTATATTAAGTTCACGAAAAGAGCAAGTCCTTCTGTCCAAACAAAACCTTCATTTAACTTATAAATCAAAATCCAAGCCAGGATGGCGAGTATCAGAAATAGCATAAGGAAAATGAAGGTCAGAAGATGCCATAGCCTGTGTATCCATGCCTCGCCTTGTAGTTTTTTTGCACCACTTATACCATCCCTCCAAATCAAGTAATCCTTCACCTTGGCTTTCACCAGCTGAGTTGGTGAGAGCAAAGGCAAAAAAATCCAGTTCCTCCAGATACGGGGGGGGGATCCGGGATCCCTTCCATGCCAACCCTGAGTGTATCAGAGTCCACTCTCTAGGTAAATTCTACTTCAAGGCAGAGAAACCTCTGTCTACATGGGGGATGGTAAAGACCCAAATCACATCACATGCTTGTGGCATTTTATAGTACTCTTCCTTATCACAAAAAGGTGGTGATGACTACAAAGGGAGGATCCCCAAAATTTGCCCCCCCTTACTGTGCTAGAAAAATAGTGACAGGTAAAGTCAGGCCATTAAGGGTTAAACTGATGACAACAATCCCCTGCTGCCTTCCTGTTTTATGATTCACTTGTGTTTTCTAGCAAGGTCCTTTTTTTTTTTTTTTGCTTATTGTCAGGCTGATACAGTACAGTGCACTCCGGAGCACACTGTTAACCTGCCCATGGACACACGGTTTCCCTTACCCCTTATTCAGTAAGGGGAGGAAAACCCGAGTCCAACCCATGGCACCTAATAGCGCCCTCAACATGCAAATGCATGTTGATGGCCCTATTAGGTATGCCCGCGCTATACAGTAAGTAAAATGTGCAGCCAAGCTGCACATTTTACTTTAAGAAATTAGCGCCTACCCAAAGGTAGGTGCCAGCTTCTGCTGGCACTGGGAAAGTGCACAGAAAAGCAGTAAAAACTGCTTTTCTGTGCACCCTCCGACTTAATATTATGGTGATATTAAGTTGGAGGTACCGAAGAGTAAAAAAAAAAAAAAAATTTAAAAATGGGCCGGCGGCTGTCGGGTCAAACTGGATGCTCAATTTTGCTGGCGTCTGGTTTCCGAGCCTGCGGCTCAGTGGGCTCAAACGGACGCCGGCAAAATTGAGCGTCTGCTGTCAAACCCGCTGACAGCCGCCGCTCTGGGCTAAAAGGTGGCGCTATGGATACGCTAGTGTCCCTAGCGCCTCCTTTTGCCTGTTTCTACCGCACCACCTAATTTAAATACTGAATTGCGCGCACTGGTGAGTGGCCGGTGCGCGTGTCAGGAGAGCGGGCGTTCGTCCGCTCTCCGGACTTTACTGAATCGACCTGTTTGGTCCTGAGGAAAGGATTATTAACTCCAAAAACTAGTCAAATGTATTTAGTGCAGTAGAAAGTTATCACAGTTTATCCTGTTTTATGCTGTTACTCCTTGAGCGATGACATGCATACTGAGTTCTCAGAATCTTGAGAGTTAAGTCTATGTTAAATGTTAGTTTCTTGTAGGCTGTGGCTGTTTATATTTTAGTACAGGGAAGACTGATTTGTGAGTTTGGGCTTTCAACCAAACAATAGCCAGAGACCGTGGCCTTGGGAGATCTTAAACTAATTATGGTCAGGCCTGACCAGTAACTTAGAAGGGAGATAGATAGTCCTCTCCCAGGGAAGACCAGGCTCCTGGGGCTGCAGAAAGCAATGACAAGTTAGTTGCCTTGACCACATCCTCTGGCAACAGATTCCATAGCTTGATTGTGCACAGAGTGGAAAAAATACTTCCTAAGACTTGTTTTGAATCTACTGACTACTAGTTTTATGGAGTATCCCCTAGTTGTAGAGTTGTTTTGAAAGGGTAAATAACTGTTCTGTATTTACATGTTCATCACACATAATTTTATAAATCTCAATTATGTTCTCTTGTCTTTTCCAAGCTGAACGGATTAAGGCTCTTATCTTTTCTCCATTAGGTTTAAAGTTATCCGTGTAACCTTAACCAGAGTAACTTTAACTGAGCATGTTCATTGGAAGATTTGTCCTGCTGAATATCTGTCACAGGTTATCCAGATAATGTTAGCTGGATAACTGGTCCACTTGCCAGTAACTGAAGGCAAACCTATGAGCATCCTATTGGAAATGACCTTACCCTTATAAGATCAAGGTTACTTTCAATAGGGTAGGTCCCAGGCCCATTATTAATCCCTTATTGGTTCCTAGGAGTTGTCATGCCAATCAACAGACTGATTTAATCAATGCAGAAGCCCTTAACACTAAAAGTTGAAGAGCTATATTAAGACTCTTTGCAAACATGGTAATGCTGTAGCATGTTGGCTAAACTTTTTTTATGCCTAACATCTGTGCTGTTGTGTGATAGATGGTATCCTTGTGCAAATGCAGAGTATCTTCCTGACTAAAACTGCAATTTGAAGAGCTGGCCAAAGTGCATAGTGAAGCACAATGTTTTTCAGGGATTTTTGTCTTCCCACGCCATTTACAGGATAATGGAAGATTAAAAGGTCATTCTGGTTTTTGACAAGTTTGATATTCAAAGAAATATGTCCAAGTAAGTGTAGTTGGTCCCCTGTTTTGGTGCTTTTCATAGACTAGGGGTGCTATGGGTCTAGGTTCAAGGTCCGGATGGGGAGGACTTTCCTTCTGGGGCCCCTGGAGCTGTCTTACCACGATCTGTGACCACTTCACACTCTAGATTTGTTTAATGATTTCCAGAGGTGCCAAATAGTGAAAAGTAAAAGCAAGGACTCCAAAACCAGTACAACAGGGAGAAACCAGGAATCACAAAAGGCACCAACCATCCCAGTAAGTGAAAACCCTGGAGACTGTAATTGTTGTTCAAATAAGCTAGTCTTCACCTTAACTTAGAGGCTCCAGGTCATGATGACAAAACTAAGAGTCTGCATATATCCAATGATAGATTAAAAAAAAAAAATTCTCTGTCCATCCTTACTCTGTTCACTTTCCTTCTGGCTCTTGCACCCTCATCCTGATTGAAAATATCCTCACCAGTGAGAGTGGGATATAACCAGTGTGTAGCTCTGTTCAGGCATAAACTGGTCTGGAAAAATCCCCAAGCAAAATATCCAAAAAAGGGTTCCAACAAGTCAAGTATCAAAAACATGAATCTCTTGAGTTAGTGGCACAGAATTCTACATCCTTCTCTTCACTCACTTACATGGTTGATCTTCCAGCCCTTTGGGATAACCTTCCTTCTGGCATGGATCAGTCAAAATCCACAAGTTTTCTAACAAAAGAAATCTCTTCCTAAAATCTTCCTTGCCGAGGGCTTGAATTGCCTTCAGTGAGATGCAGGGGGAATCTCCAGCTCTCCAACCACCTTGCTTTAAGATCTTAGGGAAATATCTTGTACTCAAATGCTTTGAGGTTCTGATGGATTCTCTAGCATCCTTCCTTTTCCTTAGCTCCTGACCCACTGTTGCTGTGTGATCCTGGGGGGATCTCTTGCTGTGACTCCGCTGTCATACTGAAGCACTAGGCAGGCTTCATAAGACTTTATACCCCAACAAGCCTACCCCCAAAAGATGGGGTTATAACCATGGGAACAATTAAATATTAAAACCCATCCTACTGCCCCTAGATCACATAGGGATAATGTTAGTGATTGGTGCAGCCCCATCACATAAGTTAGCTGGATTAAGCTTGTCCAGCTAATTTTACAAGGGATATCAGCCTTTATCCAGCTAAGTTAAAGGGATAAGTAACTCCTCCCCAAAACACCCATTTCTCACCCACCCCTTAACTGAATAAGACCTTAACCAGATAAGTGGTGGTAGCTGTTAAACCTGGTCAGATATTCAGCCACCACTATGTAGATAAAGTAAGAACTTATCTGGCTAGGTGGCGATGAATATCTGCTTTACACTTGGGAGGATAAATCCATTAGAAGTCAGGCTAATCTAATTATTACATGTGAATTTCAGAAATGTAGATCAGCCTTGATTTTCAACAGTGATTTGCAAGTCTAGGTCTGCAGTTTTGTAGTAATATTTAAACATGACTGAATAAGCATTTAAGTTCAACAAGTATAGTACAAGTCATGAACCAATTAAAATGATCACAGAAACAGGATAGAGTTCACTGGTTGCTACTTTTCAGTGCCCGAATGCAATAACATACCTCAAACAACTCTTCCCCACCCCTTATACTGTTGACCCACTTAATGCCATACTCTTTCTATATGTAAGCAGTGTCAACCATTCAAAATTAAGCACCTGGTGTGATAACGATTGTAAATAAGCATCCCAAATTAGTAAAAAAAAAAAAAAAAAAAATTATATACATTTCTTGGTTAGATCAATATATATATATGAGATACTACTGTTCCCAAAAAAAGGGCATTCCACATGCAGATTGCTTTATCTGATATTTGTGAAAAAATGTAAATTGAATGCCAAGAACCCTAGGGCATCAGTTTTGGGATTGCCCTAAGATCAGTTCTTTTCGGAAGTCTGTAGTTTGTATTCCAGTGACTTTGAAGATATAGCAGTTACCATTGGATGCAGATCTGTTATTTAACATGTGGTGGGGTGCCTTAGGTAAGAAGAAGTTCTTGTGACTTTAGATCCAAAAGACCCTGCTATTGGATAAAATATCTATACTGTTTTGAGACATAATGGAAAAATCAATTTCATCTTGTGTTAAAGTTGGGGAATCATTTCCCACCCAGTCCTGCAGTATATATATATATTTTTCTTCCCTTAAATCTGCATTACAAATAGATTTTATTCTCTTAAAACTAAGAGCATATTGAAATTCAGTGAGGTCCAGTTCAATCTAACTTCCAATTGGTATTTGTCCACAATAGATATAAGGCTTCAGATCTAAAAGATTACAGTAAAAATAGTGTCTGGTCGGCTCCTCTATATCAAATGTCTAACTCTGCTTCCTCCATCCCAGTCTTGCACCTTTAAGGATTGAATATAACTTTTGGTTTGTAAGTAAGCAAAATGCTTATTATCCAACTCTAATTCATCAGCCAGAGTGGGAAAAGATTTTACAGTTCCTTCAGTTAAGAACTGTGCAATGATACTTATCTCCTTAGCCACCCATGCTGCAAAAGTCACTTTAATCGCTCCAGGCAAAAATGCTTCATTATCAATCAGTCCTTGGATTGGTTCGCTTCAGTGGATTTTGCAAGTGATGTTGTAGAATATTGTTGGGAAAGGCTTTTTTGCAGATACCAAAATCTGTGATGGGGTAGATGACAGGAAAATGAGGTAGGATCTAGCGAAGCTCAAGGAATAGTCTAGTCTGACAACTGAGATTTAATGCTAAAAAATGCAGAGTCGTGCATTTGGGCTGCAAAACCCCAAGGAAGCAGTACAGTATGGGGTGAAATCTGTGTGTGAAAAGGTGGGATTTTGGGGGTGATTGTATCACGTGATCTTAAGGTGGATAATGTGGTGGTAAAAGCCAGAAACATGCTTGGCTGCATAGGGAGAAGAATGGTCAGTAGAAAAAAGTTGATATTGCCCTTGGTGAGACATAATTTCGGTATACTGTTATGGAGATCACATCTTCAAAAAGGTATAAATCGGGTGGAACTTGTCCAGAGGGTGGCTACTAAAATGGTTAGTCTTCATTCTAAAGCATATGGGGACACTTAAACATGTATACTCTAGAGCAGTGGGTCTCATCCTTTTTTTCTGTTGGGACACACCTGATAGTTCCCACATGTGTGACACTGAGCACAAGTCACAAGGCTAACCCCAGCTCTACCCCCGATCCTCAGTAATGGGTATAAAGCAGAACTAGAACATTTACCATACAAAAGATATTCTGGTGTTATCTCAATAACAGCAACACAAACTCCCTCTACTACCAGGCATAATAGCCATAAAAAGACAGCAGTTCATTACCAATGCATGTCATATTGAGAAAACACAACAAATAAGGTGAGGTATCTTTTTACAAACCTACATGCTAATTAAATACCTCACCTCTGTCATACACACAAGATCGACCTTCAAGTACAGAAAGACCACAAACTGGAATGGAAACCCAAAAAAGCCACTCCATTTCTCCTGTTATATACTGCATGCAAACAGAAATATTGTAGATTCTGGGACTGTTAGGTGCTATAATGCGCACAAAGTTACACTTGCATTATGGCATGCACTCAAATGGCAACACTACAAATATTAAACCAGGCCCTAAATACCAATGCACCTCCAATTAGGAAAACAGAAAAAGCCAAGCTGTTAAATTCCCACACGGAAATAATTGTACAACTATATGAATGAACGTTTCAAAATAGCTGATGGAACAGAACATCTAACAGAATGGATGAATGTACTTCCAAAACCCACATAGGCATCTATGCACCACAAACACTGGTCTTCTCACAACTCCCTCCCCAAGACTAACCCACCACAATTCAACCAGAGAATGTGCTTTCTCCATAGCAGGCCCCCCCCCCCCCATGGAACACCCTCTCCACTGACCTAAGACTCGAACCAACGTCACAAACTTTCAAAGAAACTAAAAACATGGCTCTTCAAAAAAGGCATTCACAGCATCATGAGAACAATCACCATTCAACTCACTCCTCCCTCCCTTTCACTCACCCCCTACTATACTCTCCAACCCATCTCCTCCACAAAATATGCAATCTACAATCCCCCCCCCCCATCCATCTAATGCACTTCTACATCAATCCTATGTGACTAAAATAATATAGAATTTCTATCCTCCATATGCCTAAATGAATATAAAAGAAACCCCTCCCTCAAGTTTTTCTTTACTGATTTATTTGCTTTATCAGCTTTTCTTTATTTGCCTTATCTATCTTCTAATTCTTTCCTCCCCTGTTTTGCTCTCCCATTTACTACACCCTGTTGCATTGTAACCTTTTTCAACTTGTTCTATGTAAACTGATGTGATAACATACGTTGAATATCTGTATATAAAAACAAATAAAATTAACTCTTAAATTATTAAATTCTCCAAACAAAATATTTTCAAAACAGCAGGCACATCAAATAATATCGAATAATTAAAATGGCAGTCAATCAAGAAAAATGAACTTAAAGCCACCTTTACTTACCCTCTCCAGCAGTTCTCCTACTCCTTTCCCTTGGAGGCCACACCAGAAGGAGCAGTAGTTGCTGAAGCTGTCCTCTTCCTTAGGGACCACAACCAGTCTCTTCACACACAACACCCTCAGGACCAGTTTCTATCTCTTACACCAATCATCTCCTCAACCAGTGTCTTTCTCGCTCATGTCACCTCGCTGATCAGCCTTTCTCAATCACACAATACTCTCACTTGCATACAAACTCTCAATCACACACATTCTCTCCATTTGCAGACTCTCAATCACACAGTACCCCCCTCTCACAGCCAGCCAGAAACGTACTCCAGCTCTCATGTGCACACACAAGCAGCCTCCCTGTCTCACATACGCACCATGCATAATTGCATGCATGTACAATCACCTCCCTGACTTGGGCACACTAGCCCCCAGCTGAAGAACTCATTTTTGGCCCCACTGGCCTGGTCTCCAGCAGTGCCAGTCTTTGGGTCTTCAGCCCTGCCGGCTGCAGGTAGCATACGACACACCTGCTGGCGCATGGTGACACACTGAGAATCGCTGCTCTAGAGGAAAGTCAGGATAGGGGAGGAGATAGATTTTAAATACCTCTAAGGCAGAGCTTTCTAAACTTTTCATGTTGGTGACACTTTTTAGACAAACATAATTTCGTGACACAGTAATTTAGTCTACTAGCAAACCAGAGGTTAAAAGGTTAAACGAACGAAATGTATTTCAACAATTTATGTATGTTTCCTTAAATATATACATAATAAAATGTTTCATGACACAACCTATCTTGTGAAAACCTTTCATTTATATTAAATATATATAATAATCCAAGATTAATGTTATAATTTGAGTAACACTAATAAAACAGTTATTGTGTTATTCAATTTACCTCTTTAATGAGATGTATGAGCTTCATGGGATGAACACAGCTTTTGAATATTTGGTGTTAATTAAAAAAAAAAAAAAAAGTCCAAAGGGTATTCTGGGTAATTTTAAAAAGCTGGCCAGTTTCACACTATAAAATTTATTTGATAGCCTCATTCATTTAATTCTGTGTCTGGAATTTATAGGAAGGGACAGAATGTCAATATAAATCCTGCACCTCCAGTTCTGTAACTCTGTGCATCCACTGAAATTCTCCCAAACAATGGAGTTTGGATGTTTCCCTTACAGCTCATCATACTAAAAGATATTTTCATATTCTGGTGTCACTTCACAGTAACAGCAGCACAAACACCTTCCTGTGCCAGGCACATTGTGAACTAACACAAAACCCTGCAAAAAAAAGACACTCAAAATCTATACTGCAATCCTATTGTAACATAACAGTAATAACACAAAGGACTCAAACAACACTACCTGTGAAAAAGCAAGGGTAAATATTACACTGGGTCCTTGAATACCAGTACACCACCTACTGAGGAAACAAACCAGATTGCTATAGATCCCTGTGCTAGCAGAATCTCTCATCATGGTTACACACACAGAGCAGAGACAGACCCTCACAAAATACAGAATAAAGGAGCACAAATTAGACAAAAACTGACATGGAATCCCCAAGAAGCCAGACTGTGTATTAACAATGGAAAAACAGAACCACCATTCTTCATAAAGCAAATAAAATCAAGAAACAAAGCATCAGTTATAATATTAAAACCATACTAATAAGAGTATTTTAAAACTACTGATAAATAGAATTTCTAATACTTTATTGGTGTTAGTAAAAAAAATGTATGATTTTAATTATTTCAAAACAGCACATATATCAAATAACACCCAATAATTAAAACTAATAAGGATTTTAAAAAGCCCCTGCTGTCCATACGTGGGAGCTCTTGATTTCCAGTCACTCTAATATTGTCAAGGATTAGGAGGTTATCCTCTCACACACATACTCACATGTCCATTCTCTCTCACACATACACTGTCACATACATACACATTCATGCTCTTATACCTACCATAACCTCTCGCTCTCTCAGGCTCTAAGACACACTCTCCCCCTCCACACAAACTTACTCCCCTGGATTTTCTCATACACTCATGCTCTCGCTCTCTGGCTCCCTCACATACACCCAGGCAAGCTCCCATTCATTTTCATACCACTCCCTCACCATCCCCCAGGCATGCACACATTCATTCTCACACACAGACCCCCAGGCAGGCACCAATTCATTCTCATACACACACCACACACAGGCAGGCACCTGTTCTCACACATACAAACCCCAGGAAGACACCCATTCATTCTCATACACAGACACACCCTCAGGCAGGCACCCATTCATACACATGCACACACTAAAGGTAGACCCCCTCTTTTACCAGCAACCTCTGAGCCTCTCTCATTCCTCTGCTGCCACTATCACTACCACATGGCTATTGGGGAGGCGCTGATTGCTGCTACTGGCACTGAAGCCCATTCTGCTGCCTCCTCTGTGCAGGCCCTGTGGGTTTCCACTTCCTCCATGTTGATCTCGTACATTGAGATCTGCATAGAGAAAGTGCTACTCTTGCACCATTACCAAAGATTACATGTGCCAATCAGTAAAAAGTAATTTATTTTTTTTACCTTTGCTGTCTGATCTTAGTTTTCTAATGGATTGGTCACAGGCTTTTTTGTTCCACCTCCCCTTTCTTATTTTTTTACCAATTCCTTTCATATTGTGTCTTTTTCTATTTCTTTTCTCTCCATCTATCTTCTTCCCTCAAACACACAGGTTCTCATTCTCACATGCTTTCTTTCATACAATCATTCATATACAGTCTGTCTTGCACATGCTGTCTGACTCTCACACACCAGGCTCTCTCACTCCCACATGCTGTCTTGCTCAAGCACAGGCTCTCACTCTCACATGCTGTCTCTGCAAACATTCAGGTCCTCACTCCCACACACGCACACAATCTCTCAGCTCATCTCATACACGCACTCTATGGGCCCTCAGCCTCTCTTACCTCTGGACCTCCTCTTCACGGGTCGCTGCAGGATGGGCTCTGCAGCGGCCCTGATCTTCTCGGGCTGATCCGCAGTGGCGGCCCTGCTACCGGGCCGCTGCCTCTTCTCAGCCCGCTGCAACAATACTGCTCCTCTTCTGCATGTGGCTGATGCTCCTCCTCCTTCCTGCCCGCGCAGCCCCGGAAGAAAAATGTTGCTGGAGCCGCGTGGGCAGGAAGGAGGAGCACCTGCACGTTTAGACGTGACCTTTTTCTTCGGGCCGTAGTGATGTGCTCTCCAGCAGCCCTGCTATTGGGTTTCCTCCTCTTCTCGGGCCGCCGCGACGTGGGATCCGCAGCAGATGCTCTTCCTCCTTCCTGCCCTCGCGGCTCCAGCAACGTTTTTCTTCCGGGGCTGCGCAGGAAGGAGGAGGAGTGAACATGAATCTTTTTTTTTTTTTTTTTTTCTTCAGGCTGTGGTGAGGTAAGCTCCACCACGGCCCCGCCGATCTTCCTGTTGTAGTTCCCTGCTACCACAGGCCCTGCAGACCGGGCGACACACCTGCACACTGCAGGTGACACACTAATGTCGCGACACACACTTTGGAAAGCTCTGCTCTAAGGTTTCCATGCACAGGAAGTGAGCCACTATCAATGGAAAGGAAGCGCTAAAATAAGGTCATGTGATGAGGGTGAAAAGGGATAGATTCAGGAGTAATTGAAGTAAATATTTTTTGAGGACAGTGGATCTATTAAACCACCTCCCCATTTATTTATACACTTTATATACCGAGGTTTAGCTAGAGGCCTTCACTCTGGTTTACAGGTGAAACAACTAGTTACAATTGTGAAAGCTGGTATAATAGATTTGGCAAAATACAGTATTATATATATAATATAATGCATAGTAACTGGTATGGTATAATATATTCTAACAGAAATGGTATAACAGTATTGGTATAATAGCAGAAGTGGAGAGGTTATTGCAACGAATACTGAATGGTTAAGGTTAGGAGCTTATATAGCAACAGAAAGGGATTATAGTCTGTTGTGGAGGGCTGTCAGTTGAAAAGGTTAACTAAACGTAGTGGCGTTTAACTGTCAGTGATAGAATACGGTGTCCTTTGTGGAGTGGGTGATTAGCAGATCCAGTCTTTGAAGGCTTGTCTGAAGAGCCAGGTCTTTGAGATCTTTTTTAAATATTTTAGTATTTTGTAGTTTTAGGTGATCGGGTAGTGAGTTCCAGAGGAGGGGCCCTGCTATAGGAAAGGCTCTGTTTCTTACAGTGGTAAGTTTGGCGGCTGAGACTGATGGTATATTTAGTTGTGATTTGTTTGATGCTCTCGTGTTGTGTTGAGGGATGTTTCTGGATAATGTTTAGGCTTGTGTTTTCACTGTTGTGTAATGTATTATGGTTAGTTTTATATTAGATTCTCTTCTCTACAGGTAACCAGTGTAGACTTTTTAGCCCTGGAGTGTTGTGGTTGGTTCTTTTGTGACCGGTGAGAATTCTGACTGCTGCGTTCTGTAGTAATTGGAGAGGCCGTAAGGTGGTTTTGGGTAGGCCTATCAGGAGTGAGTTATAGTAGTCGAAGCTAGTGAATATAAGCGATTGTAGGATGGTTCTGAATTTGGGGAGATAAAGTAGTGGTTTTAGGTTTTTGAGGGTTATTAGTTTGTGGAAGCCTTCTTTGATTTTCATTGATGTTGTTTGTAGTTAAGCTCAAATCTTTCATGTTGTCTTTTAATTTGATGTTTGTCGATTTGTATGTTGTAGCTCATGTTGATTCCAGCGTTTTGTCTTAAGTAGAATGCACTCAGTTTTGTCCATGCTAAGACAGTTTCATGTGGTTTAGCATGTTTCTTATGGTGTCAAGGTAGGTGGCTGCAAGTTTCAATGCTTGTTCATGGGTGTCTGTTACGGGAATGATTAATTGTATATAATCGGTGTACATGTAGTATGTGACAGAGGCTTGTGAAGAGCTGGCACAGAGGGAGGAGGTATATGTTAAACTGTGGCTGAGAGTGCGGATCCTTGGGGTACTCCTGTTTCAAGAGGTATGGAATCTGTTTTTTAGGAAAGATGTAAACCAGTCGAGGGTTTTGCCGGATAGACAGATGTCAGCTAGTCTGGAGATTAGGCTTCTATGTTCGACTGTGTCGAATGCTGCAGAGAGGTCGAGTAGGATGAGGATGTATCTTAGCCCTGTGTCGAAGCCTCTTATTATTGTGTTTGATAGGTTGAGTAGTAGGGTTTCTGTGCTATGGTTTTTTCTGAAACTATGTTGGTTAGGGTGTAAGATGTTTGCTTTGAGATGCTCATTGAGTTGTTTAAGTGCAGCTTTCTCTGTCAGTTTGGCGAGGGGTAGGTTTGAGATTGGGTGGTAGCTGTTCAGATCCTCTGGGTTGAGGTTCTTTTTTTTTTTTAATTATTGGTTTAATTGTTGCAATTTTTAATTTGTCAGGAAGTTTGCCGCCTTTGAGAGATTTATTTGATTGCCGTGATGGCTGGAGCAATGGTTTGGGCTATTTCCTTTAGTGCATGAATTGGGATTGTATCAAGCTCATGACAGGCTGGGTTTAGCTTTCTTAATAGCTTTTTGGTTTCGGTGGTTGATATGGGATCGAAGATGGACCCCAGGGTGTTATATTTTTGATGGCTTGTTGCTTATTTAGGTTAGTTGAGCTGTTGATGTTGCCTGTTTTGCTGATTTTTGTTTTTGAAGAACAGAGCAAGTTCTTGGCTTAAATTGAAGTGGTGAAGAAAACAGTATCTGAATTTGAGAAATATGAAACTTTTTGTGCATTGTGCTCCAAGGGAACAAGACAACTAAAACTTCCCCCAAGCTGGGAGTTTAGATCAGAATTTATCCATAGAACGATGACGTATGCAGCTCCTGCATTGTGGAATTCCTTCCCAAAAGAATTGAAGCTAAAAATAGATGTTAAAAACTTTAGAACGAAGAAGCTTTTTAGATCCTATTTCAAAAAGCTTTTGTATAGGGTCCTGTATGGAAATTCAGTTCTGTTGGTTTAAGATTTGTTTTATTGTGATGTCTAGGGTATGTAAAAATTATTTTTGTGAATATTTAAAGTGTTACCCGCACCAAACTATTGTTTCAGAGGAAGTGGGCTATAAGTATTTAAAATAAAGCATGGGGAAAAGCTGGATCTCTGAGGGAGCGTTAAGGATTGCAAAGCTGAATAGTTGGTGTACATGGGCAGACTAGATGAACTATACTTTTTTTTTTTTTTTTTTCCCTCCCTCCAATGTTGGAATCATTCCTTCACCTTGTCATAGAGATCCCTAAGCAAATGGGATCCATGTTCTTCTCCTCAGACAAGTCAAGTTGTACCTCTTGCTGTCCTAGTTGGTACTGCCACGCCAGGAGTGGAATTACATTTAGAAAATTTAGGAGCCTCCGGAAAATTGTCTATCTTGTGTGGAGATTTTAAGATTTTGACTTCCTCGCTTGCATGCTCTTATTCTCTTGCTTTTTTTATTTATTTATTTTATTTATTTATTTTTAATTTTTATAGACCGAAGTTCTTGTAGGAACTACAAATCAATCCGGTTTACATACAACTTTTAAATGCCCAAAAAGAGTAGTGGGCTTTACATAGAACAGTTGAACAATAAAACAGGTAACAATAGAACTAACAATAATGCTGGAACAAATAGAATAGATAACCAATTAAACATAGTAATATAGTAATAAATATTATATAGAAAATAAATATAAAAGAGAGAGTAAATGGAGTGTGAGTACAGTATAAATACAAAAGATGAAAGCTCAAAAATTAAGGTACAGTTGAAAAAAAAGGTACATTTTTTAGCTTTTCCTGACTTTTTTTATATTTTTGCCTTGGTGAATTTTAGGCACCTGGCTTGGGTGATTGGGCTGAAAATCCTAGGAGCCCAATTTGTGCTGTTCAGCATCTCTGTAGGCTTTCATTAAAGACCATCCAACTGTGCAGGAGTACTGGCCCACTAATCCCTCTTCCAGGTACCACTTAAGGCAGTGGTTTCCTTCTGGGGTATATTGCTCAGGCTTCTACCTATGTTATGGGAACTTCATGGTTTTGAATATAATCTGTTTTGAAGTGTCTGAAATATGGAATATAAATGAAATCTAGCACTTACATTTTGAGCTTAAACAAGGAATGATCTTCATGAAAACTGCAGTGTTAAACATATTAAACAGTAACTGCTTTCAGTTGTCCGGCTTGAGTGGGTCTATTTTATTTGGCAGTAACTTCAGAGAAAGTATGCTTTTAGTGCCAGAATAAGCAATTATTACATTCCAGACAATTTATAATCAAATTAGCTATTGTCAAAACTGCTTTAATAATCCAATGTTTCCTCCTGCTCACGTGAAGCCTTCCTTTTGAGTGTTGAACGTAACTGTGTATGTGTCCCGCAAGAGAGCTTCCTTGAGCAGAAGTAATTTCTATGCTGATCAAGAACTGCAGAAACAGTTTACATTTGGGTTGTGAACTATGACAGGAATTAAATCTAGTACAACTTCTAATCATACTATCCTAATATAATAGGGCTTTGGTATCTGTTGTAAAGCTTTTAGTAGGATTTAATGTAGTTGGTACATTTCTGTAACTTGTATTCTAGATTTATTCTGGTTTAGTCCTGTTACTATGCCAGTAAATATCAGAGTGAGGAGTCCGAGCCATGGCCCAGCTACATTGGGGAGAGTTAGTCACATGTGGAGATCCTGTAACATATCATGAAGCCTTCTGAATGTCATAATTCAGTGCATGATGAGTTAGTAATGCTGGCTCATTAGGAATGACCAAAAGCATTGTGTTGAAATTGGGGATATCTTCCCCTTGATATTTCTCTGAGCTATCCCAGGTCTTCTCATTTGGTCTTGCAATAATTATAAAAGGAATCTGTTAAGTTTGATCCATTAGCTAAAAGTTGGCTGTGGGGAGAAGTATAGAAGATTGTGGTGGTGGTTCCCCCTCTAGTATCATGCTGCCTAAACTGTAATGGCACTATTTTTGACTTTCCTTGGTCTTTTTTTTTTATCGGACAAAGCTTTGTGTACCCTAGGATATTATAGTTTACTGTTCCTATCAACACCACCTTTTCAGCATATCTTCCTAAAGAAGCCTGCTCTTGAAGGCGCTGAAGTTGTTTTGCACCCAAGTGCTGTATAATAGCAAATTTCTTAAAAAAAAAAAAAAAAAAAAAGGTTCTGAATTGATTTTAAACATGCTGGTATGTAGGCTGGTTAAACGCACTGGAACTTGGGCAGACTGATCACAGTGCCTCCTCCAAAATTGTACACAGGTTGAAGGGGACACTTTAGCATGATTTGCTCCTTTTTAATTCTCTGTGATCCCAACAAACTGTGTGGTTTAAAAAAACAAACAAAACAAAACAGGAGCAGACTAATGCCTAGGGCCTTGGTCAGCATAGGCTTGTTTCAAGGCTTTTGAGGCCTCAGTTGCATACCTGGGAACTCTCTATAAGAACATAAGAAATTGCCATGCTGGGTCAGACCAAGGGTTCATCAAGCCCAGCATCCTGTTTCCAACAGAGGCCAAACCAGGCCTCAAGAACCTGGCAATTACCCAAACACTAAGAAAATCCCATGCTACTGATGCAATTAATAGCAGTGGCTATTCCCTAAGTAAACTTGATAGCCATTAATGGACTTCTCCTCCAAGAACTTATCCAAACCTTTTTTTGAACCCAGCTACACTAACTGCACTAACCACATCCTCTGGCAACAAATTCCAGAGCTTTATTGTGCGTTGTGTGAATTTTTCTCTGATTAGTCTTAAATGTGCTATTTGCTAACTTCATGGAATGCCCCCTAGTCCTTCTATTATTCGAAAGTGTAAATAACAGATTCACATATACTCGTTCAAGACCTCTCATATCCCCCCCTCCAGCTTCTCTTCTCCAAGCTGAACAACCCTAACCTCTTCAGCCTTTCCTGCTAGCAGAGCTGTTCCATCCCCTTTATCATTTTGGTTGCCCTTCTCTGTACCTTCTCCATTGCAACTATCTCTTGAGATGCCGTGACCAGAATTGTGCACAGTATTCAAGGTGTGGTCTGACCTTGGAGCGATACAGAGGCATTGACACTTTGTTTTATTAACCATTCCCTTCCTAATAATCCATAACACTGTTTGCTTTTTTGATTGCTGCAGCACACTGAGCTGATGATTTTAAAGTATTATCCACTATGATGCCTAGATCTTTTTCCTGGGTGGTAGTTCCTAATATGGAACCTAACATTGAGTAACTACAGCAAGGGTTATTTTTCCATAAATGCAACACCTTGCACTTGTCCATGTTAAATCTCATCTGCCATTTGGGTGCCCAATCTTCCAGTCTTGCAAGGTCCTCCTGTAACGTATCACAATCCACTTGTGATTTAACTACTCTGAATAATTTTGTATCCCCTGCAAATTTGATAACCTCGCTTGTCATTCCTTTCCAGATCATTTATATATACTGTGGGCCCTTGGGTTAGAACGGCTTGGGTTATGACCAAAATTCAAGGTTTCAGGTTACAAACAAATTGTAACTCAAAACCAGAATTTTGGTCATAACTCAAACAGATCTCTAGTTACTACCATATTATGAGAGACTAACCATAATACCCTCACGCTAGATAGGTCTTTATGTATACGGGAGGCATTCAATGTGGCGTACAAACAGAACAGTACTCTCTTGTGAAGATTTGATGACCTTTGGAGTGAAGAAACTCAACCAAAGATGAGATTTGTGCAATGTTCTTAGGTAGAGTCCATGTGCAGATATTGTAAAGGAACTGGTGGAGGAGGTGAAATTGTTTATGGTAGGCTAGGCACATTTTATAACATCTTGGTGAGTATGCTAGATAAGTATTGGTGTTTCTGGTAATTAATGACCTTATACAACAATTTTTTATTATAGAAATTGTTAGGTAAGGGGTGCTTTTGGGAGGTTTGGAACACATTGGTTTTCCCATTATTTCCTATGGAAGAAAAGTCTTGACTTACAACCAACTTTGGTTACAACCAGCCCTCTGGAACCAATTGAGCTTGTAAGTCAAGGGATCCCACTGTATATTGAAAAGCACCAGTCCAAGTACAGATCCCTGAGGCACTCCACTATATACCCTTTTCCATTGAGAAAATTGACCATTTAATCCTACTCTCTGTTTCCTGTCTTTTAACCAGCTTGTAATCCACGAAATGACATCGCCTCCTATACCATGACTTTTTAGTTTTCTTCGAAGCCTCTCATGAGGGACTTTGTCAATCGCCTTCTGAAAATCCAAATACAATACATTTACTGGTTCACCTTTATCCACATGTTTAACTCCTTCAAAAAAATGAAGCTGATTTGTGAGGCAAGACTTCCCTTGAGCAAATCCTTGTTGACTGTGTTCATTAAACAGTGTCTTTTTTATATGCTCTAAGATTTTGATCTTGACAATAGTTTCCACTATCTTTCCCAGCACTGAAAGTCAGGCTCACTGGTCTATAGTTACCCGGATCACCCCTGGAGCCTTTTTTAAATATTGGGGTTACATTGGCCACCCTCCAGTCTTCAGGTACAATGGATGACTTTAATGATAGGTTTGCCATCAACCTCAATCATAGATTAGCGCAAGGGGGCAGGTCAGGTGTATGCACACGTTTTCTCCTCTTTCATACACATACAACACACTCACATGTTCACACATACCTGCTCACATTCCTTTCTCTCACACACACGTCCCCTCCTCCACATATACCTTCTTACACTCCCTACCCTGATCCCACCAGTGGTAGCAGCCGCCTCGTTAAGGCCCCCACATCCAATGGAACTCCTCTCTTCCAGCCAAGCCATATCCTGCTTCTGCTATGGGTTGATAGGCATCCTCCCTTCTTTCTGCTCCTGCAGGCCAATTGGAGGCTGCCTCCCTTGTCCGCTCAGGCAGGAAAAAGGGAGAAGGTAGGTGATTGGTCTGTGCAAGCCAAGCTGACTCCTTCCAGACTGCGCTGGCTGCTTCGCTAGCAGCAGCAAAGGAGCCAGTCTCTTCAGATGTTGGCCTGGCAGTTGTGTTAGAATTCTGGAGTCTCTCAAATCTGGAGAAGTTCCCGGGCATTATCAGGTGTCTGCAAAGAGGCAGGCAGGAAAGAGTCCAAAGATGCTTCCTGATCAGTCTTTTCTCAATGTGTAATCTCTTTGAATGATAGCGGCGTCCACCAGAAAGATTTGGGCTGACTGAGCATGTGGGACTCTTCCATGGTTTGTACCCATTGAAAAATAAGCTGCTGTCTGAAAGTTGGTCCTGTCACGATGTAATAAATACTGGACTCTTAATATAACATTTTTAGTGTGGGAATCCAGAAATAAGATGTGAAACTTATGCTTTTGACCAGCTATTTCTTTAAAGTATGTTCTTGCTTTTTCCTTTTAATGCATTTCTAATTACTTCATGTAATAAAATCACTGATTTAATGACTAGTGGTAAACCAAAACTCCCTGATCACACACAAACTGGTATTCCCAAGTAGATTGTTTAGAAGTATGAAAATAGTTTTGGTATCTGTAGCCACCCCCCCCCCCCCCCCCCCCCCCCCCGATGCAGATTTTAGGCTGAAAAGGCCTTCAGAACTGCTACAGCTTAAGAAAACAGTCCACCTCTGGCATTGTGGTGGTTCAGTTTTTTCAGAAATCTCCCCCTCCCCCCTCCATCTGCTCTTCACTGATATTTTTCATGGTGGTAACTGCTTTCATTCTAGGGAGATATCAACATAAGATACATATTCCTTACTGTAGCCTTATTATGGTGTACAGTTTTCTTATTTTATGTCTTAATTATGCAAAAGTTCTTTGTTTTGAACGGGTACAGCTTTCGGGTGACCTGAAGATTTCTTTTTTTAGACTTAACTGAAGCTTTTGGTTATAAGACTTGACATCTGGACTTCCTTTCCTTGCTGCAAATCTTACCTGCATGCTTCGTTTGCAGACTGGACAGAACCCATTGTATTTGGAAGTGCAGCAGTAACTTTTTTTAGGGGTTTTTTCCCCCCCACTCTTACAGAGGAATATTATGTTTACACGGGTTGATGTGCTTGTGTATAAACCACATCTGGCACACAGGGGGTTTCCAGCAATTTCTCATCTTCCATCAGTAATCCAAAAAACCACAAAATGGTCAAATGGTTCTGACAAAAAAACACACACCAAAGTGGTGGGGGGAAAAATGACTCCATTTTACTGCTTTTTCTAAAGCATCTACAAAATGGTGCCACTGGATCCTCTCTCCGGAGTATATGAACCACTGCGTGTTCTTTCTACTATGAAACACTTGTGCTAGGAAATGTAGCACTTGCCCAGCACTCCATGGAGCAGGGACTCCTCTGTGTTGTGTAACTAGTAAGAGGGCAAACTTGGAGCCATTTAAGGATAAAGCGAAGATTAAGACAAAGGGCGTAAAGCAATGCAAGCCTAATCTGTGTTTAGTGCATGTTTGATAGTGTGCAAAGCTCTTTGCAAAGAAGCAGAACTTTGCAAACTTTAAACTTGCATGTGTCATTTTTCCATGCAGGAAACTTGGTGTAAATCAATAGTTAATGAGCAGCTGCGATGCAAAATTAAGCAGAGCAGCTCCTTAATTATTAGTGTGTACATAATCTAGGCCAAAAATTTGCTTCATGGACAAAATTTACAAAAAACAGGGGGGGAAAAAAAAACCCTACTCTTCAATGAGCTATAGTTGGATATTTTTGGCAAAATTTCCCATTGTAAAACTTCACCTATTTTTCTACCCAGCCCAATTGTGTAAAAAAATAGCACACAGAATTTACAATCCTGCACACAACAGTGCAGATCAATACATTTGGTCTCAAGGTCACCAAAATGGGGAGGGAGAATCCTTATGTGAAAAATGTTCATCTTCTATTTCTGGTAGATGTCAAGACTAGCCATCACCAATATTTAGTAACCCCCGTCATTGACTGGTGCAGAGCTTTGCATATGTTCATTAATTGGATACACTGTTCTGTAAAATAACCTAATGCTGCTTCCTTTACAATTTATCAATCTGTTTGTTACTTAAAATATTCTATAACTATAGCATGCCATCTCAAAAAGACTTTAACAGTATAAACTGTGCAGGTTCCAGCATGCCACTGGGGCATGTAAGGCAGGATGAAGCTGGGAGAGGAGAAACCAGATGGCATTCTGTCTTCATCTGGTCTGCACCTCCCCACTCTTCACTTAAATTCAGTTTGTGATACCATAACTTTTAGAATTTGGATAACTTTTTTTTTTTTTTCAGTAGACCTTTTTGGATAACTATCTAAACTAAGACTCTGAATGCCTGAAATACTCTTCCATGTAGAGTAGCCATATTGTGGCTTACATTGATCATAGATGAGAGTATTTTTATTCTTTTTGGTTTAATCTCATAAGTGGGCGTAGGGCATGTTCTGTTAAGGTGGTAAACCCAGCTGGTAGGCACCGTCTGAGCAGGGTCCCTGTTAAACTCACATCTGAAGTAATGGTTAAATCCAGTGTAAGACTGTTATAGTTTGGGTTGCCCTTCATTCAATCTCCTCCCAGCACCTTTGCATAGCAAGGGGTAGAACAGCAGACTGGGTGTTAAGAGAGGAGGCGGTTCTAACTTTTAGATGTTTGCTTCAGTCTCACTGAGCTGTTGCCGTGCAGACTGGTGTTAAGTGTTTTTTTTGTCACTTAGTAGACGAAAGGCTTAGGATACCAATTCTACACTCCACAACCCCCCCCCAAAAGGAAAACAAAATTAAAGGCATGAAACATACCCAGCCAGTTAATTTGCGCAGCTTGTGGCTTCAATAGTAATTGCTGGCTGAGGTTTCCCAGTTACTTTACCTTGATCATTAGTCTTGCCATAGTATTAACAGCTAGGATTTTATGTTGCATTAGATCTGACGTACAGTGACTCAGCTGTCAGTTGCTGCACACTGCCTTGCAGAAGACCCGAGTTCAGTGGCTGGGCTTCTACTTCCTGGGCCAGTCTGAATCCTTGTAAGGTGGCTATACTTAACAGCCAGACCTAGGGACCACGTTAGCTGGGTTCTGGAAGGAGCCATGATCTACAGCTCCTGGCTGAAGACTGTTGCTGTGATAGCCTCTAATGGACACCATTAAAGTTGGTTCCAGTAGAGGTGCAAAGCTAAAGAAGCTGCCAGGTCAAATTCTACCTTCCTCTTCTTCTTATCCCATCCCCCCCCAAAAAAACAAAAACAAAACAAACACTTGTAGAATGGATGATCTAATATTTTAGTAACTAGAGCCAGTAAAATCTGCAGTAGATTGATTCTTCTAAAATCAATATATAAATGAACGGTGCCAGTTAATCAAAGAAGACAAAATAGATGCATATTGGGAGAATCTTTTTTTTTGTTAAACTGTTAGAAGCAAATGTGAACTTTCTATACAGAACTTTTGTAGAAAGATATTCAAACTTTTTATTGTCATGCTTTTGCATTTCATGTTATGCTGTGTTTTTTTGGGAAGTGTTGCTCTACTACTAAATATCTCAGATTTTTATTATCTGTACTGAGAGCTTAAGTAATCTTCTTGCAAACTGTTGTCATAAATGTAGACTCCTTGGAGGCTCATGGAACTTGTGGCATGTGAAAGGGCCAACTTTATTGTAGATTTAGGTACTGAAACTCTTTAACCTAATTCTCTCTTTCAGATTGCCAGATTTATGGTTGGCTTTCTGAAAGACAATTCATTTGATCAGAGTTGGAATTTTTACATTATAACAGTTTGGAAATGGACCCCTCACTTGCACTTGTCATTCCTGAGCAAATGTTGACTTGCATCAGTAAAGGGGACTTAGAATCCAGAAGTATAGACAGGCATGAACATGGTACTTTTGTCTGCTGGTCTTTTAGCCGACTGGCATGCATGGAGTGGGCTTAAATATTGTGGAATAGTGTTCTGTGTATCTCAACAGTAACCTATTTGGTTGTGTGTGCAGAGATTATCTAAAATTGTGGGTCACTGATCTTGAGTGCTATGAGAATTGGTGAGCCACCCTTTGCAGGATGTTTCATCTGGGTAGAGGGGGTGTGTGTTTTATGAGCTCTAGTTATATAATCACATGGCCTGCTGACCTACAGTTTCCGTGCTGAAGCTTTTAAGTTACCCGAAGACTTCAGCATTTCTTATAGGTGTGGGCTCATGAAATGCATTTATGTGGGTCTAGAATGATGGCTTGGTCGGAGTGCTATATGCTGCCTGTGGAGGAACTTGGGTTACATTCTCAGCTGAAGGTCAACTGGGGCTGGGAGAGACTGCATTCAGAGCTCCTGGCAGGGAGTATCATGGTCTCACCATTGTGCAAGGACTTAGTGGCTGGATTTAGTGCTCCAGATTGCAAGGTCCTGGAAGGAGCCCTGGTGCATGGCCCATGGCCAGTGTTGCTGCAGTGATCAGCTAAAATAAGCTGGGAGGGATCCAAGATGGCAGGAAGTTGACATTAACTGTGCAAGTTATTTAACTCTATGCATTCTCCTTGCTTACTTATAGTTTTCCTATACTGTTAACCATTTTACCTTATGGTTAAACACAAGGGAAAAATATGGCCTTTTCCTGCTATACCTGCCTCTCTTGAGATGGTTGGTTTGAATTAATACGTATTGTGTGCAGAGAGGTGTTGGTGGCACTGATTTCTGGGGGAGGGGCTGGAATCTCTTGGGATGAATATCTTTGTTGCCAGATAAGTGCGTCATTCCAGATCATCTGCAATTTGCAGCATCTGAGTCTGGTTCCCTGACCAGGCACTATTGGATGAAGTCAACCTTTGGAGGACAGGAGGCAGTAAGGTATAGTGCTACTTCAGAGGCAGTTGCCTTGAAAGATGATCTGTCGGCTAGGGCTGGGACTGAGGGCGAGGCTCTATGGCCCAAGAGACTGGGGCAGGAAGATTGGCACACTTCAGGTTTTTCCTTACAAGGTTTGCAGTATGAAATGTTCAACAGTTTTCCTGCAGCTTCCTAAGCAATTTTAACTTTGAGTCTGAGAGGCTACAGCAGATATTGGGAGATCTTTATCTGGATGAATTCAGAGTATATCCTTGAATATGGAAGGAATGCTAAGTCCAAAATGAGATGGAGATTAATATACTGGTAGTTCAAGCTAGGCTGGGTAAATGTAAAAAGGACTATTTGGCAGTTAAAACTACAGAAGATGTTTTATTTAAAGGGAATTTTAGCTTTGTTTAAGACATAAATATTGGAGAACTATCAAATCTGCAAAGCTTAGCCAAGTAAGGGAACATATATCAATAGTGGGAACAAAAGCGTGGAATACATTGAGACTACAAGCGAACAAAAAAAATTAAGGCGGAATTGAAAACATGGTTATTTAAATGTGCCTACACAGTTGGAGCATTAGAAACTCATGGGCTTATCCTTTTCTTTTTCCTCTTTTCTTTTAATTTAATATTGATCTCATTTTAGTAAAATATGTGAAGTCTTTTTATTCTTAATATTTGTTTTTAAGGTAATTTGGTTTTTTAAATATTATAGTTCTATATCTTTAACAGCTAACTTATATTTTCTGTGCTTCATCTTTTTAGTAATGTTGGCTGTTTCTTTTATTAACGTATTTTCCCTGTTAACACAATTGTACACCATTGCGAAGGCTTTGCTGATGTGATGGTGTAGAAAAACTATAACAAACTATAGATGTAATTTTCAACTTAACTTTTGTAGCATCTCTTAATTTCTGCAATAGCTGTTCTAAAAGTATTTGTTAAGAAATTTTAAAAGATTTCAGCTAAAAATATTCTGCCAGTATCTAAAGCAGGAATAGTTGTGACTCTTGAGGCCAATTCTGGTCCTCGAGTCACAAGCCAGGTTTTCAGAATTTTCACAATGAATATGCATGAGAGAGGTGTGCATGCAAGTCTGTCGTGGATATTCTGAAAATGTGGCTCTCAAGGGCCACTTAGTCTAAGGTGTGTTTACCTCCAATTTAAGAAGGAAAAAGTGGGACGAGTAGATCCTTTGCAAGAGATGGATATCTTTGGACTTGGACTGATTTGCTGAAAAAATCTGATACTGAGCATGAGAGAACACTTTTATATGCAAGCAAAAACAAAGGTATCTTAGAAGTCCAGCAAGTAAACACACCCCTCACCTGGTTGTGTTGCAGTAATGGCATATGCCAAAAGTTGAGGTGTCGGAGGTAGAGTTGCTGTAGCATATGTTATTGTGCAACATTAATAAATGTAATGAAAAGCATTAAAGCTGGCTCTTCCATTCTTCTGCCCCCTGATGCAGTTATTGAAACACGGCTGGTGTTGTATCTTGTTGTACGTACAGATGGATTTCTAAGAGAAGCTTGCTTTTCCTAGCATATAAAAAAACATATAAAGTGTTTCAAGAAAGTCTAACTTACCATTGCCGCCTTTGCTTTCTGTATAATCTGCTTTGCCCTGCCAGCAGCGCCTATTATGACTGGCTAATAGTACATCTGAAATGCTGAGGGGGCTTTCTGATTTGTGCTATTTATCCAATTTTTTTTTTGTAAAAATGGATCAAGATGGCTTTATTATCTTGGCCACATGACTGTAGCAGAGTAGTTTAAATCTTTTCAGAAATACAAGATGTCTGAACTATTTTTGTAGTTTGCCAAGGTAGAAACCTAGCAAGAAACTGAAAACAGTACCACTGAATAAAGGTTAATTTCTGTTTAGCACCAGAGGCTAAATTAGATTTCCTTCTTGTTAGTGAATTATAGCCTTAAAATATTATTCTCAAATTCTTTCCTGAAAGATTTAGGAATAATTATATAGCACTTAAGGCTAGGTACTGCCAGATAAACTTAACAGGTCTATAATTTGTACTTGAGGCCGAGCTTCCTGTAAATGATAGCTGGGTTTAACGTAATACTCCATCTGAATGTTTGGTTATGAATTAAAAAAATAAATTGGACTTGTAAATTTCTGACATACAAGTTTAGCTTATAAAATTTATAAAATGCTATCTTGGTGGTATCTGTTTTTCTAGATATTGTAATTTATGTGAACTGGTCCAGGGAACTTTTTTTCCCACCCCCAATAGGAATAAATAGTTTCAATTTATGCACTTTACTACCATTGCTTGGAGCAGGAGTCATCCACAGCCAAAGATACTTCAGCGGCTCTGGGGATAACAAGATAGCTTGACAGTCTGGAATGCAGATTTTATCGGGAACAAAAACTGGCAGAATTCCTCTTTATTTTTTAATTGTTTATGCTTCTTTGAAGTGGGCCCATAGTACTCTAGCTCTTCACAAACATTAGAACTTTTAACCCATTTGTTAGTGGTATAAAAGTGGAGGGTTTCCAATAAATGTTTGGTTCTAGGTCAAGAATTTAGTGTGAAGTCTCCTGGTGTGAGATTTTTCCATATCTCAGTGGCTTGGCTTAAAGGTATTTTGTTCATAAACTAAAAATTCTTGCAAGGATTTTTGTGTTAATTTTTTTTTTTTTCACCAGACATCAGTGTACATCTTGAAAATGTTAATTTATACTCTGCTGCCTTTGCACTGGTGTCAGCCTACCAAATGGTTTCAGTTAGGGGTATTGTTGCATGAAATCATCTTTGTTTTTTAAGCTTCCTTATGAACAGTTTGGCTATAATCCATTACAGCAAGCTATGGGTGGTAGAATCATCATTTTTTTTTGGGTGGGGTTGGAATTTTTTAAAGGTATAGTGGTCTGTAATATGTGGGACTGGAATATTAACCCTCTTTGTGTTTTTATAACACTCGAACAAGAGTCTTTTCTCTATTTAATTTTCTTGAAAGTGCTATGGTTCTCTATGTAACTGAAAATGTAATTAGAAACATTGGAACTATGAAACTTTAATGGAAAAAGATTTACCTAGTAATCGGTTTGGCACATGCAAGGAGAAATCATTGAAATACCTCGAGCAGAAATGCACATGAGAATTCAGGCAATGTTATCTTTAACAATTATGGAATTCAGCTCCCTTTGAAAGTTTTTTGTAATGGACTTGAATTTTTAGTTTCTGGGCATAGCTTTACTTTCCTCATGAGCTCTTTTGAGGTTGAAACTTGAAATCATTCTTAAAATGTCTTACATAATTTATAATGAAGAGTATCTACTAAAAAAAACCCCAAAAAATAAAAATTCAGGCATTGAACTGGTTCATAAAACTTCAGCCCATGTATGTGGGAATGGAAAAATATAGCACAGACAGGTTTGGCTAGCATGAACAGTTTAGTATATAAATAAACCTTTCTGGTGAAATGTCAAACTATTTTAAATGTCTTAAAAGTAGGTGCTTGCTAGTATCCATCACTGCTTTCTTGTTCTATGCAAAAATGGAGTAAAAGGTACCTTCATACTATTTTTTTTTTTTTTTTTTGCAGCAAGTGCCTATTTGACTCCTAAGATCTGGAGGTGTTCAGAGATTAAACATGATCATTTATCGATGTACCTCTGTAATCCAGATCCCGTGCACGGAGAGCAATAGAAGAATATCATTTCTTGTATAGATTCCCTTATGCGCGCGCATGTTATAAAATCGGGCATAGATTTGTGCGCACCGGGTTACGTGCACAAATCTACGCCCGCGTGTAGGTTAGAAAATCTGGCCCTCTGTTAAGGCAGCACTTTTTTTTTGTCCAAGCAACAATGTCAGATGAGTGAGATAAATTTAGCAATCAAAAGCTACATAATATTTCCTCTTATGAGGTTTATGAAAGATGGATTTTTTTTCATTTGTGCAGAATACCATCTCCTTTCACCGACTTAAAAAAAACAAAACAAAAAACTGGGGGAGGGGGAGAGAATAAGGTGGCAAAGTGTAAACTGATGTTGCAAACTCCCTGCTACAACTGACAGATGTGCACACCTGTGTTCCCCAGGATTAATAAAATCTCTGCACATGCCTTCTTCCATAGGAGCAAGGGAAGGCAGAGCATGCTGTTTTGATCAAGGGGCTGTGCTGAAATGCTCTATTCACCAGGGCTTCCCAAACTGTAGGTTGGGACCCCCAAATGGGGTCGCAAAGCCTTCAGCTGTGGTCGCAGGTGCCTTTTAAAGGGCTTCGTTCTTCAGGCAGCTGCAGCTTTACCTAGTGAAAGTCGGTGTGGAGCCTGTAAACCAGTGCACACTCACAGGCCCTACCTTGGCCACGCCCTCACATGAGTTTCTGTGGTAACAAGAAGCCCTACACAAAAAGGAATCTGGTCCACAGCAGGGCCTGTGAGCTTGCACTACTTCATAGGCCCCGTGCTGTCTCTCATTGCTAATGCTGTTGCTTCTTGTAGACCATGGTCAGGCTTCAGACCAGCCATGAGCAAGGGGGGTGGTTAGGTGTGTATGGAGATGGCCACTGATCCCCCTCTCCTCATAAGCCACAGATTGTCATCCCACTCCTGGCCTGGAGCCCAAAGAAAAATGTTGCACTAGCCCTGGCCGAAGGGCTGTTTGAAGGGAGGAATCGGTTGCAGGAGGGCTTTGAAGAGGGTTGGATCAGGTGGAAAGGGAATAGCTGTGGAGGATGAGAGGGGAAAATGACAGAAGGCTGATTGGGAGATGCGAGAGAGCAGCTTGGGGCGTGAGACTGGTTGGTTGAAGGGGAGGAAATGAAGAGGAGGGATGGAAATTAGAGAGGATAGTGATAAAGGATCAGTTTGGTATAAGAAGGTGAGAGGATCAGCTAGTGGGATGCGAGAGGGGCTGAAGAGGGTGAGACAGGATGAGCTGGTATGTAAGAGGGGGGATCAGCTGGAAGGGTGGAGTTTGAGAGGGTCCAATGGAGGGTAGGGGATGGAGGTTGAGAGGGAATCAGCTGGAATGTGGGGAGGATGAGTGGGAGGGACTGCCTTTATTGGTTTTGGTCATCTGGGGTCATTGTGAATTTTTTAGTGCTCAAATGGGGTCTCACTCAGCCATAGCCAGGCAATGTGGCACCAATGGCCAAGTGAAAAAAACCCATTACACAACACATGACACCGAGTTGGGAGACAAATGTTTGTACAGCAATGTCCACAGCTGGTGCAAGGGTATAGGGTGCCCTAGGAAAACCTTTATAGCCTTGCACCCTCCTCGTACACAATTAAAAATGCATTTATAATTGATTTTATTTGAAAAATGGCATTCAAAGCAGTCTTCTGAGATAAAAACTTGCTTACAATATGGATATTATATTTATATGCACTGTTGTGGTGCCAACCAGAAAATCCTGCAAAAAAAGCAAGACACTTGGAACTCGTATGGTATTAGGGATACTGTAATGCATCTTGGGCATGGGCATAACCCTCAGCCACAAGAAAACAGAATTACAGTGAAACAAACTTTCTATATCAAAACACGAACTGCCAGCACTCAAACAGCAACAACTCTACTTATGAAAGTTAACACTGCAAATATTACAACGGCCCTAAATCACCAATACACCCCCTATTAGGAAAACACAGCAAGCCAAGCTGCTATAGATCCTTATATAAAAACAACATACTATTGGAACACCTCACTTCAGTGACACATGCGAAAACCCGGACACGCAAAGTATAAACAGAAATGTACAGACAAAAACTGAACTGCAAACTGCAACAAGCCAAATTCTATATGCACTGCAACAATGGAAAAACAAGCATTACCATTCCTCACAAAACAATGAAATTAGTAAAACCAGATCAATAAATAGAATAATTCAAAACTAATAAATAGAAGAACATTCAATTTAAAATTCCCATAAATTTTCCAGATACCAATAAAATTTCAAATAACATCAAATACCCCATAATTAAAACTAATAATTTTTAAATCCTCATTATCCATACCTGGGAACTTTTGATTTCCAGATGCCCCCAAATTCATAGATTAGCAGACAGAGGAAGTATGGATCAGTCTCCCCCCACACACTTTTTCTTTCACACATACATGCTCTGAGAGAGCATGTGTATGTGTATCTTTCTCCTTCTCCACTGAAACAGCAGGCAGCAGTAGTCTTTCAGCTCCATGGCAAAGGGAACAATTTCTGGCCATGGGGGCCGACCTAGCTTAGACTCTGGGCTCCTTCTGGCAGGGCACGCACCTCCTCCTAGGAAGCAGCATAGCCCCTCCATAATCGACTGTGGTCGGTGGGGCCTTAAGAGCTGTGGCATTTCCACTTGCTCTTTCACACACCATACCCTCTCTTCCTCACTCACAAGCTTCTGGCTCTCATATGCATACACGCAAGCCCAGGCTCTCTGACTTTCATGTCCCAGCAGACTTGTTCCCTAGACCCCACTCCTCCTTGCAGTGCTCTTGCTCGCAGGCTCCCTCAGATCCCTTAACTTTGTAGTACTCTTGCTCTTAAGCCCTGTCTCCTCTCTGACACTCAACTTCCCAGCCACCTCTTCTCTTCCAGATCCCACACTCCCCAGAAGTCTTGCTTGCCACAGCCCCTACTCCCCTCCCAGTCCCCAGCAGTCTTGTTCCACCTCCCATCCCTTCACTCACCACAGGTAGCCAATGCATTTCAGTATATACCGCTCACCCCTGCAGTGCTGCTGTGATCCCTTGACTCACCCGCCTTGCTCCTGAATAATGGAAGGTTTGCAGCCTTGCAGTGTGGGTTGCTTCTTCCCTCCCGCCTGTCTGTGCCAACAGCCAAGGATGGAAAAAGCAGCCTGTGCTTCAAGGCCACAATCCTTCCATTTTTTGGGCACAGGGAGGGTGAGTGAGGGGGATCACAGCAGGACTGCAGGGGGGGGGCGGTGGTCAGTGTTAAAGCCATGTGCCGTCCCACTACCATCAACGAAGCTTTCCTCATTGTTGGTGGCCCTCTCCCGTTCCTCCACCCATGAGTGGAAAAAGAAGCAGGACCCCACCAGAATCTGCATGGCCAGCGAGCTGTACTGCTTTTATACATGCTGAGGCTCCAGATGGCGCCTCTCAGTAGCAGTGCCTATGGCTGTGGCCATAGATGTGCTATGGCTCTGGTCACATTGGCTAAAAGTTTGAGGAGCCTGCCATTCATGGTTTTGTTTGTTTGTTTTTTTTTTTTTAATAAGACCCCCCCCCCCCCAATAAGACATAGTTTGAGTGGAATATCATTATTGTAGGATGGAGATATAGAGCTTATGATCTTAAATTGAAAAGTCCTGAATAAGCACTTGGGCAAGTGCTGGGCACAGAAAACAGGTTTGTGAGGAAAGCGCCTGTGATCCCTGACTTTCAAGGAACTAATTAACCTGCTTTTGGCGTACTTAAGTCTTGCAACTCTCCAGTTTCTGATGGATCAAGGTGGATTAATAATTTGTAGCAACGTTTCTTGGCCTCCACACACTGTTAGATAAGTATTCTTACATTCTGTCTTGCCTGCCCGGCTTCTCCTCACAGCCAGGACTACTGCAAGGGGTTAAAAGGGGCCTCTCGAGGGGGGGGGGATTCTCTTCACTCTTTTGACTCTGAGCATGTTGAGTCTATGCAGGAAACCACTTTTGCAAGGGACATTCTTTTATTTTGTCTAGTGCCTGTCATGTTAATGGGCCCCTCTGCCCTGCTTGAAAGTCATTACCAGCTGGGTAAAAATTGCATCTTTGAGGCCTACGGGGTAGGTATAGTAATTAGATGCTTCATTAAAGTTCATTTCACAAGAGTTGTGACTGCATTTCAAGTGAACAGGGTTAAAATCTTCATTAGCAGATGTGCGAGGTAGACGACAGTGCATACAGTAACTAAGTAAACCTTGGCTTGATTTAAATGGGCCCTGGCAGATGCAGCGCTTGGGTGCATAGTTCTCTGGCCTCGCTTGTTCTGCCAGGAGAGATGGGGCCCATTTATAATAGTCTATAGGGTGAGAGACAACAGAATTGGTTGCCTTCCTGATAAGAGCCTGTTGATCTCCGACCAGAATGGACCCTCTTCCTCTGGGATCTTGACTGCAGAGTGGCGAGATGGCTAAATATGGTGGAATATAAATCCCCCGCATCCATTCCTGTTCTGCAACTTCCGTGCAAGGGTAGTGGACTGCTGCTGGGGAGGCAGTGACATTGCCAGGGAAGGAGAAAGGAAGGAGGAATTTTAAAAGGCTAAAGGGTTGCTGGACTCAAGCCAGCAGTAGCACTGTCCTTGTGGTCCAGTCTGCTGTGAGACCAGTCAAAAGGAGCCATCGAGTAGGTAGATCTGCACTGCGACGTACGTCTACAATATGCTGTTTGTGCTTTAGTATAGAGGTTTCTTGATAGATAATCCTTAATGCCCAGATATTGGCTGTGACTTAAAAGGTAAATTTGTTCTCTTCCCCCCACCCCCACCCCCCCAAAATACACTTTTTATTTTATATTTGCTTACAAAATGAATTGGGAAGGCATATCTGAGTACAGCCTACGAAACTGAGCTGCATTTATTTTTGCTTCGGAAGGTATTTCAACAGAGTGGGGCAAGGACATTTGGTTGGGACGCAGAAAATGAAACCTGGGCTGTGACCGTGTGGAGGATGTCTGCTGACGTTGCTAAACTTCTACTGACACTGACAAGAATCCTCGGTTCTGTTACTGCCTTGTTATACATTCCAGACCATCTGCCGGCCCTTACAATGTATTGAGAATCAGATAATTGCTGTAAATGGTGTTAGAAAAAAAAAAAATGTTCCACAGCTGCATGGGCACTGAAACTGACAAGGCGAGTAGTGCTGTGCCTGTCGCAAAAATTAATTTGTCCATGTAAGGTAAAGCTAGGTTTGAAGTCTTAAGTGATTTGCAGTACATGCTAAGGAGACCCTATATCCTGGCATTTCACATTCATTTTTCTTTACCTTTCTTTTATAACTAAATTTTGTGTTAATCTATCTTTTTTTTTTTTTTTTTTTTAATAAATTTGCACTCTTAAGAATTCTCCCTTTTTGACCTCTTTCAAATTCTAGCATCCAATTTCCATTCTACCCCCCTCTATTGCAGCTTGCTGCTCCCAGCAGGGTCGACCATTGTTAACTGATAAACCAGATTCTTAGGTCTGGGTCTCAGCCAGGGGTCTCCAAATGATACAGGCTGAAAGGGTGAGTTTTCTTTTTTTTTTTTTTTTTTTGAGGGGGGAACAAACCTTTCAGTTTGGATACAACTTTAATTTAAAGTATAAACCTATGAATAGTTTCTTCTGCCCTGAGCTTGGGGGGAGGGTACCTGATGAGTTTTGAGCTGGGTGCCTCTCAGATGGTCTAGACAGAGAGTGCCTTTTGTTGTGTGAATACCAGGAAATCCGAAGTGGCCTGTTCAGATTTCACATCTGCTAAACCTGTGAGATAATATACCAGGGAAGTTCGGATGCTCCATGTAACTGCATTCTATGGTTACAAGACATTTCTGAAGCTTTCTGCTGTTTATAGGTTTGGGCATAAGAAAAGGACAAGACAAGTTTGGTGTTTGTGGGTGGCTTTATTTTTTTTGCAGCATTTTTATTTTAAAAGCAAGCTGAAAAATAGTATCTACCTTAGACACAAATTTTAGAGCCTGTGAAGTGACTAATATGGCCCCAAAGTGACATGATCCTGGGCTATAAAGATTACTACTTCTGGAATCTAGTTGTAGATATTCCCAAAAGAGGAAATGGTCTGTTCCAAACTAGGCAAAATAATGCAATAGTATTGTCATGCTGACAGATGTTTACTAGGGGATGCGGTTTAAACCATATCCCTGCTTTTTTTTCTTTTTGTAACACAGGCCTTTTATAAATAAAGTATATATTTTAAAAGTACTGATTTTTGCATAATCCCACTTTTTTGCGTCTTGAATGACTTTATTCTGAGTCTTTTAGCTGCATTGGCGCCTGTTTAAAAAAATAATCTATTTGGGATTCAAACTTTTAAACTCGTAGTGGTGGTGGGGTTTGTCTTTTTTTTTTTTTTTTTGTTCGTGGTTGCTGATAGACAAGGCAAAAATGTTGACCGATGTTTAACTGGTTATGGGAAAATCCTTGTAGTTGGAAATCAAATTAGAATAGGCATATGTGGTTCTAGTTTCCCAGTCTTAATTATGCAGGAATGCACCAGTTTGGTCAGAATAACAAAACAGCAATACACGAGTGTGTATGAGTAAAAATAATAGTTGGACAAGCTGTTTCTTGTGCTGGAATTACTTTCTCCAGGGTGTCCCTAAAATTCTTGCAGAGCATTGCTACAGTTTGCAGCCCCCTCCTGGTTGGAAACAAAGCAGAAATTCAGATGTTTGCTTGTTGTGGGATGAAATGAGGTGGCCCAAATCGCGTCTCTGCACGGGTTTTGTAGCACTTGTCCCTTTGTCCTAACACATCTTGGAAGGAAAGGTGTCAATGTGCTTTTGGTGAAGCTTGGTATGTGTTTGACAGCCATCGAGCTAGGTTCTGCTGGATTTCAATAGGGGAAATTTCTAGGGCTCAAAGTTTGAACCTGGAAAAGGCCATAAAAAAAAGATTTAAAGCAGAGATGGATTTTTCTCAAGTGCAAGAGAAGTTGGTGTCCATGGGACAGGCTGCTGTGTGAAAGCGGGGACTTTCAGTGTGACTTTGCTGCACCCAGCTCATTCAGTGCCTAATTTACATTTTGATTTAAATCAGTTTTACACCCTTGGGCCACTGCACAGCAAATATAGATTACAAAGTGTAGAATGTGACCTTCCTGCAGCTGATGTTGGTGACACTGGACAGCCATGGCCAATACTGTTTTGAGACTAGTACTGTCCACTTTCTGTGGGCTGTAACTCAGGAAAAAGTGATTTTATAGTTGGCAAACTGGGCCATAAATTTGTTTGTCATTTTTTTTTTTTTTTAAACCAGGTGATTCTTCTCCAAAGGGAAACAAATAACATGCCTGAGATTACCTGGTGGAAGTAGCAGAAATGCTGCTATTTGAACCTAGATCTCTGTACTGAAAAACCGGACTTTCTTATGCGACTGCAAAGCAGCAGATGCGCAGAAAACTGAAAGTGTGTGTAGCTGGAAAATCCTAATCTTTGCATTGGGAATGTGATTTGTTTGAATTGCTGTGCACAAAGTTTACTGCTTCTGTAGAAACTCTGCCATTAGTTCATTGTATTATGCATATTTTGTAAATCAAGTTGAGAAGGCCCCTTTTGCGTGCATTTTTGGCTACATCCGCACAAAATTCTGATTTGCCAGGAGTGTGGGGCCTGCTGGTGAGACTCCAGGAAGAGTGCTGGCTTCTGGAGGTCGTGCCCTCTGCCTGATGAGCCGGTTTGTCTGGCCTGTGGTAGAAATGGCAGCCTGCATTTTGTGTTGTGACCGTTCTTGGAAAAATAAATGCAGGAAAAGGAAGTTTATCCTCACATGGACTATTTAATGGCTTACACAAGGGCAGCGGATCTTTTTTATGTTTGTCACGTGATCTTGGTGTAAACACTGTGAAATTCTGATAAATGTGCGTGGCTAGCAGGACCCTCTTACCGCCGGCTGTTCTTCTGATCCCATAGTAAAATCCTATGCAGGCTTTCTGCTGTTGCAGTGCAAGTCTGTAAGTTTGTGTATACTCGTGCCATATAAAGTTTATGCACTTGTGAAGTGATCTCTGTGGGAATAAAAACGGTGAGGGATGTTTGTTCTTGTGCCTGCCTTTAAGTTTTCCTCTCCTCGTTTTTGTTTAAATAGCAGTAGAGGTCCTGAGACTTCGGGCTTTTTGGAGGCTGCTTTTGACCGTTTGCCCTTTTCTTTCGCTCTCCTCTATTTTAATGACTTTCTATCTGAAATGCCATCATTAAAGTATAAAGCCCTTTGCATCTTTCCTATTTGTAATCGGGGGAAGAGCTAGAAGTTGCAAAGAACATACTTTTTCAGGCACACCTTGGATCCATTAGTTGCAGACTCCGTACAGAAGATTTTTGTTGCTTTAGAAGCCCTCGCTTGAGCCGCATCTCACCATATTTAGGGTTGGAAAAACTTGATGGCTAGGCCTCCTTACTATCGCTCCCCTGCTTTCCTTCCCAGAAGCCTTGACAGTTGGTGATGCTGCTCACAAGCTTCAAACTTTTTTGTGTGCAAAATGCAACCTTCTTTTGTCTGGCACCATATGTCCAGTTATATACGTGCATCTTTGATAAATGCTCTGCCAGTGTTTAAGAAGAACCTAATGACACATTTAACAAATGCCTTTTGGTTGTGTTTTAAGGTAAGGCAAGTGTTGATCATTCTTAAGTTGTAGCTCAAACAGGAAAACACTGTGAATATACTTTAAAAAAAAAAAATCCAAGTAATAAACCCTTTCTAGCAATACACTGAGTGACTTTTTATAGTGTGCGTGGTAGACAACGAAATGGAATCAATATTATCTTTGGATTTCAATTAAATGTGTGTATTGATCAGTGCCAGTTTTACTGTAGCTGAAACAAGGTTTTGCTGGCCTTACAAATCTTGAAAAAAGGTTTGTGCACAGCAAAGAAAGTCAGGGTTTGCTTGTCATAGCTAATAAAGTTTGCTTGGATTTCACTTCATTTTTCTGCTTGACTTCACAAACTAATTAGAACTTCCTTTTAGCTGCAAGCATTGTGTGTGTGTGTGTGTGTGTGTTTGAGTACTCTGCATATCTCTTGGTCAGTGATTCTATGGAATTTCATTCTAAACCTAAAACCAGATCCTAAAATAGTTTCTAGAAAGGCTGTGGTCATTCAATACTTGAAACAAAAATTATAGGCATCTCTACTGCTTCTTGAAGCAGACCAGGATCTAGGCCAAATAAACACTAACCCGAGGAGGATTTCTGGAAGCCTAGAGTAAATATACTGCTTAAAACTACTGGATTCTGCTGCACATCCTCAAAAAGACCTTTCACAAGACAAGGTTTTAGTATTTTCAGTTGAATTACATGCAAACTTTACTAACAAACTCAGACTTGGTGCACCGTTGAAGTAGCAGTTAAGTGAGTATGTATCCTTGTCAGAAAATTGCATGGTAGGTTTTGGTAAATTTGTTAGAATTAAAGCTCAGTGGGCATTGAAAACATCTGTTCTGCAAGCATTGTGATAGTGACAAAGGGTTTACCACTAATTTGGAGCAATCATATTATAAAATCTTGGATTTTTAGAATTCACATTTAATTTCAAGTTGAAATTTGAGAGCAAATGCCTATGTATAGTTATTTCTTGTCTCCAATATAAAACTAATTTCTTAAAATAAAGCAAATCATTTTACAGCAACAAACACTACCCCTAGTCTAATCTAATATTTCATTAAATGTTACCCCCATTGAAACATTAAGATGGAGACTCCAGGATCCCACCTGGAGAAGATTTGACTGTTTACTGTATTTCTAGGGAAAGCTCTCAAACATTCAAATATTTAGCATTACATTTTAAATGAAAAATATTTTTCCCACAAAAAATGTACTGATGCATTAGGAAGCATTTCCTTTTTGGCTGAGTCACTGTGCTAAATTTGGTGAAAGATCATATTAAAATAAGACCTTTCCATTTCAAAAGTAAAGTTTTAATGTCCAGTCTCTCTGGTCAAGAGTAAGGGTTGTAGCCAGACTGTGTAGATGGGACTGTTCTGTACCTCTCCAGCAGTTCTAAATTTCACTTTTGCTATAGGCTCATATTTTCTAGTTGTTGGAGGGAAAGTTAAAAGAATATAATTTGCCATAAGATCAGACCAAAGATCCATAAAGTCCAGTATCCTGTTTCCAACAGTGGCCAATCCAGGTCCCAAATACCTGGCAGGATCCCAAATGGTAGGTAGATCCCCATGGTGCTATCACATAGTGATTAAGTAGTGGCTATTTAAGTCTACTTGGTTAATAACATGACTTCTCCTCCTGGAACTTGTCCAAATCTTTTTTTTTTTTTTTTTTTTTTTTTTTTTTTAAACCCAGCTGCACTAACTGCCTTAAATCTATCCTCAGGCCTCAAATTCTAGAGCTTAATTGTGCATAGAATAAAATGTTCTCAATTTTTTTTTTTAATGTGCTAACTAATTTTAGTGTTATCCTAGTCTTTGTGTTTGAAAAAGTAAATAACAGATTGACATTTACCTGTTCTGTTCCATTTGTGATTATATAAACCTCTATCATATCTCTTCTACATGCTGATCAGCCCTAACCTCTTCAACCTTTCCTCATAGGGGAGCCCTTTATCATTTTGGTTGCCCTTCTCCAGTGCAATTATCTTTGAGATGTGGTGACCAGAACTGTGCACCATACTCAAGGTCCACCTCACCATGGTATGATAGAGGCATTATAACATTGTATGTTCTCAGACATCAACCATATAATGCCTCCTTAAATATGATTTGGGGAAGTTGATCAAGTGCTGTGCTTTTTTCCTTTTGGTTGCATGTTCCAAACATTGTCTTAACAAGGAGAGCCAGTTTGTCTTTAAGACTGTTATGCTCCTGAATGGAGGCAACATTCCTTCAGTTTGTTAAATACACCACACATGATTCTCAGTATCAGCCTATTGAACCTGTTGCCTGGACATCACCCCAGAAATAGTATCATTTTATATCACTATTTTCTTCTAAAAGTAAGCTTTCCAGATAAGTAATAGCAGCCAAAATCTGTTGTATATTACACTTGCCTGAAGTCTCACCTTCCTGCTATTCCAGCACAGGAGACTGTCAGCCCACCCCAGCTGAATCCAGCAATTGCAGACAGGACTCCTACTTGTCCTGGAATTGAGGTTGCCTCTCCAATTCTCTGGCTGGATTCATTCAGCATCTCTGTCCCCTTCTGGATACTTGTGCCTCTCTGGCAGCACCTTCTAAGCTGCAACATGCCCAAGCATGGCAAATAGTAGCATCATTGGACCTGGCACTAGAGGTGGGTGGATCTCACTTGGGGACAAATAAGGCCAGGGCTGCTGCTGATGCCAGCATGCTGAGCAGTCCCAAGGTTAGCCCAGGCTTTGCTTCATTTGCCAACATCCCATCCCACTGTTAGAGACTAAGTCCCACTCCTTCTTTTTTTTTTACTCTTATTGAAAAGGCATAAGTACAGTAGTAAGAATAAAGTGACTTGGGCCTAGTATTGGAATGCCAGCAGCAGGCTGAGGTTAGGTATCGGCCATCTCATATTCTCTCAAAATCTAGAATTTTTTTTTTGTTTTGATTTACAATACATGGGACCTTCCAAACCAGTATAGCTGGCAGGATTTTTTGTCTGCAGGAATTATGTATATAGGAAGGTTGATAGGTTTCCAGGTATGGTCCAATAAATGGGTCACTGGGAGATAAAGCCCTCATCAGGAAGATCAAAATTGCAGCGTGATGTGCCTAACTCCTACAGCATCATAGTAACAGTCAAATTTTGAAAAACTCCACATTATAATCTGGACTTTAATATAATTTGATTTTTTGATGGCTCTTTTGAGTGGTGTGTTTTTTACAGTAGGAAAACGTCCCAAATGAACTTTTGGGAGCCTGCAGGCTAACTCAGTTTTTCAGAAGTTTTTTTTTCTTTTTTAATGACCATTTGAAATGGGTTTTTTTTCCTGTTTCCCATGTAAGATAGCCTCTTGGGTGTAGAGGTTAAAGAATATGGAGGGGTTAGACAATTGAAAGCAAATGTTATAACCACAATACAAAAAAGAATTTTGTAAATTAGATTGAGTAGCTCAGTTTGTCAGATGCTGAAGTCTAGCATGAATTGCCAGATGATTCCAGTGTTAGGTGTGTCCCAGTATTCATCATACTGATCTTGGATTTCTAGAACAATCGAGACAGTCTTTAACCATAACACATGTTGCAAAATATTTATTTTTTTGCACTTTTTGGAGCAGAAATATGCTGTATTCACTTGATGGTGATGACTTGCAGCTCTTTAAAAGCCATATGTTGCTTAATGTACTCTGCAAACTGTGTTCCCATAAGCTGCTTCAGTACCTCAATTTTTATCAAATCTAGCAGAACTGTTGAATTTTGCTATTTTTTTACACTTGAGAATACATGCAATTTTTTTTTTCCTGGGAGTATATTTCTAGGGTAGCTTCAAGACAAAAGACTGGCCCTTACCTGTCCATCCCCATCCTCTCCCTGCTGCCTCCTCTGTGCAGGCCCCATGGGTTTCCATTTCCTCCATGTTGATCTCATACATTGTGAGATCTGCATAGAGAAAGTGCTACTCTTGCACATTACCAAAGATTACATGTGCCAATCAGTAAAAAGTAATTTATTTTTTTTTACCTTTGCTGTTTGATCTTAGTTTTCTAATCGGTCGGTCACAGGCTTTTTTGTTCCACCTCCCCTTTTTTTTTAATTTTTTGCCAATTCCTTTCATATTGTGTTTTCTTTTCTATTTCTTTTCTCTCCATCTATCTTCTTCCCTCAGTCAGGTTCTCATTCTCGCATGCTTTCTCTCTCTCTCTCTCTCACACACACACACACTCACATGCTCTCTCTCATACAATCATTCATACACACACTCTCACATGCTGTCTCTGCAAACATTCAGGTCCTCACTCCCACACAAGTCTCTCAACTCATCTCATATACACACTCTACGGGCCCTCAGCCTCTTACCTCTGGGCCTCCTGTTCACGGGTCGCTGCAGGATGGGCTCTGCAGTGGCCATGATCTTCTCGGGCCAATCCGTGGTGGGGACCCTGCTACCAGGCCGCCGCCTCTTCTCAGCCCGCTGCAAAATGCTGTTCCACTTCTGCACACGGCTGATGCTCCTCCTCCTTCCTGCCCGTGCGGCTCCGGCAACATTTTTCTTCCAGGGCCATGTGGGCAGGAAGGAGGAGCACATGCACATTTAGACGTGACCTTTTTTCTTCGGGTCGTGGTGATGTCTCTGGCACAGCACAGCGATGCTTAACTATTCAGCCGCCAGTGGGATGAGGTCCACCGGTGGCCGCATTGGCAACCTCTCCTCGGTATACCACGTGACACACCGGCACAGTGCAGGCGACACTTTGGAAAGCTCTGCTCTAGGGTATACATGTGTAGATCTTTAAGTCTACCCTCATATGCTTTAGAATGAAGACCATTTTTCATTTTAGTAGCCACTCTCTGGACTGACTCCATCCTGTTTATATCCTTTTGAAGGTGCGGTCTCCAGAATTGTACACAATATTCCAAGTGAGGTCTCACCAGGGACCTATACGGGGGCAATATCACCTCCCTTTTTTTCTGCTGACCATTCTTTTCTTAATGCAGCTACACATCTTTCTGGCTTTTGCCATCACTTTTAGCCACCTGTTTGGCCATATTTAGAGTGTCAGATCCTGCTCTTTTTATGGTGCTTAGAATTTTGCCTCCAGTACTGTACTTCTTCCTTGTTTGTTTGCATGTTAAATTCATTACTCTGCATTTTTTAGTATTAAATCTTAACTGGCAAACTCTCTAGACCATTCCTCATCACTAGATGCCGCCTTGTGTTCTCCATACCTTCAAAACCTGCAGCAAGGAAGGTATCGGCAAAAAGACAAACCTTTCTTTACAGTCCTGCTCATGAAAATGTTAGACTGATTCCTGAGACACCACTAATAACAGCCCTCTCCTCAGAGAACTCAATTTACCACTACTCTCTATCACCTTCCACTAAACCAGTTTCTAACCCACTTAGTCACTCTAGTTTTCCATACCAAGGGTGCTCAATTGATTTAAATCTCCCATGTGGAATCATGACAAAGGCCTTACTGAAATCCAAGTATGCAAAATCTAGTGCACTCTTGATCCAACTATCTCTCTGGCCACCTAATTGAAGAAATTGATCAAGAGAAACCATACTGCCTTGGATTATGCAATCCATTGGACTTCAGAAACTGCACTATCCTCTGTTTTAGCAGCAATTCCATTAAGTTGCTTACCACAGAGGTCAGACTCATCAGCCTATAGCTTCCAACCGCCTCCTTAATTCCACTTTTATGAATAAGAACCACATCTGCCCCCCTCCAATCCTCCAGAACTTCTCCAGTTTCTAAAGTAAGGGAAAGGGGTTGGGGAATGGGGCTGTTCTGGTCATTAGGGACTAATTTTTGTATTGATCATATTTTTAATGTGAACTGCATTGGATTCACCTTAAAGTCAGGCAATCCCTATAGAATGTAACACTATCACTCAGAATGGCTGCCTCTCACCACGAGTGACGGTAGGCTGGGGGGGGGGCGGGTCTTCTCCCTTGGGTCTAGGATGAAATGGTCTCAATCCCAGAATTCCTGGTTCTCCTTTCTTCCTCCTTCACCCTGCCTTGCAGTGGAGTCTCTCTCAGCCACCTTTCCTCCATACTGGCATGGAAGGCAGCAGCACAGGACCAGAAGTGCACATTACGTGTCCTAGTGACATTTGCTGCTATCTTCTTTTTGTGGCCTTAGGAGAAGGGATTTAGGTACTTTTAAAGAACCTGAAATGGAATAAGAAGGGAGGGGACATGGGAGGGAAAACTGTGATTGGGGAAGGAGGTGAATCTGAATCATGATTTTTCATGGGTTACTGCTCTTGGCATTTGATTTTTCTTTTGCAAAGAAAACAGAAAACAGCTGAAATTCCTTGCGTGCTCAGAGCATCAACATTACACGCACACTAAAAGAATATTATGAAGGGTTTTTTTTTTTTCTGATTAAATGTTTGTTTCCCTTTGCCAGAAGCTGCTGAGTGTGAGGGGATTTCAGATCTTTTACCAGGATTTTAAAATTTGCCAACAGTGCATTTAATCACAAAATTCACAATGTATTGGAGTTTGGATAAGATGCAGTCCTCTCCAAGATGTGATGAAAGTTTTTTGATTTAGAATATTGAGACATTGTAACTTAAACACACTGTTGCCAGTCTTGCTGTAGTTTGATAGTGGTGGGAAGTTCATTCTCATGAAAGTGCTTGGGACTAGGTGTAGAAAAACCTTTCCTCTAAACTTCACTGTCCGGGATGGAAGGAGCCATTGTTTGAGGCCAGGGCTAGGACATGCAAAGGAGCCACTACTAGGCCACAGAATTGTGGCTGAGTAGGGATGGAAGGGGGAGCAAAAAAAAGTCAAAACAGAAAGCAAAGTAAGCTAAAGTACAAGTTCCACACAGAACTAACAGGCTGCATGAGGATGCACATCGGTGGTCCACGTGTGAATTAAAAAAAAAACAAACCCTTTCATTCCCCCTCCCGACCTGACACATCCTGAAAATTTTGGTGGGGATAGGACAGCAAACATTAAGTTACAAGAAAGGGGGTGCAATAAAATTCCCCCTCACTTCAAACTTTTTCTTTTTTCCTGCCCCCTTGTTAGATGTAAAGTGAAGTTGCTTACGTGTAACAGGCGATCTCTTGAGGATAGCAGGCTGTGAGGCCTGGTGTGGAAGACTTAACTTCTGCTTCTAAAGCTTTGGCTGTGCTTGATGGAGCAGATGTAATATGACCTGCAACGTGCTGGCCACCCTGTTTCTTCCATAGCTTTTTACTCAAAAATGTGGTCCACTCCAAATGGAGGCAGGTGAGGGGTTTTTTTTTTGTGAGAACTTAATCCTATTGTGTTCAGAGATCACTTATTACTGGTAAGCAACTTCACTTTCTCGAAGGACAAACAGGATGCTTGGTTCTCATGTGGGAGAATCCCTATCGGAAAAGGGGGAAAGCTAGAAAATATTGCCAACAAGCAGGATTATTTTTGGTGGCAATCGCCTGCTTTTCTTTCTAGTGCAGCCTAGAACAATAAAAAAAAAAAAAAAGATCCGGAGGGGTGGAGTTGGGTTCTAAACATCAAATTCTTCGAACTTACTGTAGCATCAGGAGTCCTTATTCAAGCAGTGAGATGTGAATGTATGACTAACTCAGTACTGCAGTCTTGCGGATCTCAGGTGGGCAATAGATACCACCATGGTTCTATCACTGAGCCTTGACATGATCTACCAGATTCAGGCCTGCTTGGGAATAAAAATTCAGTCTTCTACCCAATTAGGGTGCACTTTGCAATGGCAGGTTCCATGTTTGGGGGGGTCAAAGCAAAAAGCTGGGTGGACTTAAGACATTTTTTTCTTTTAAAGGCTTCAATCTGCTCCAAATAGGCCAAGGACCTTTTTATAATCCACACTATGCAATGTTTGCCTTTTGTGGATATGTGGCCTGGGAAAAAGATTAAAATGACAATTGCTTGATTAAAATTGATGTCTGATACATTAAGCAGGAGCTTAAACTGCATGTGCAGAACCACCTAGTTACTATAAGGTAATTTTCAAAGGAAAAAGTAAATATAATATACAATCAGCAATTTTTAAAAGCTCATTGACCCGTGTTAAGTGTACTTAATATGGGTAAAACCTATTGACAATTAGCATATATTATAGCAATTTTCAAAAGCCTTAATGTGGGTTAATGGGCTTTTGAAAATTGGTACAATAGTATGTTACATTTACATTTTTTCTTTGAAACTTATCCTGAAAGTCTAATGTGGATAAGTTGCTTGGGCCTGTCCTGGAGCTCACTGGCTGTGTTGAATTGACAATCACAAACTCAATTTTCCTGGTTAGGTACTTCAGTTCACAGGACTCTAGTAGCTCAAAGAGCTTTCATCAGCTGGGTCAGTATCACATTGATGTCCCATGACAGCAGGATGCTTAAACTGAAGCAAGTCCCACATAAACAAAAAACTAAAGGTTATAGAGAAATGTTTGCTTTCTATATGGTGATGCATGCCAGTTGCATTGAGATGAACCCTAAAGTTTAGACCTCAAAATAATACTCAGATGTAGAGGATATTTAAGCATTGTTTGTGTGTATCAGAAAAAAAGGGTCTAGTGCCTTTCCTTACACAAGAATGCAAGACTCTTCCATTTTGATCTTTAGTAGTTCCTTGTAGAATCCTTCTTAGAAGCCATAAGAATACACAATACATCTTCAGATAGGTAGGTTAAGGGAATGCCATACTTCCCTCAATATAGAGGCTGTATGGACCTGAGTTTGAGACTATACAGCATCTCTGTCTAGGGATTGAGATGATGAATTCCCTTAACTTGTTCAGATTCCTATTGACATCTCCTCCTGTTGAGGAGAAACTAAATCTCTCTTGACCAGTAGGAGCTATGAGGATCATGGTCCCTGCCCCCTTTTCTGAATCGTATTTTTAGCAGGGTTCTTGGCACTAGAGGAATTGAAGGATAAGTGTACTGAAGACCTATCCTTTGTTTAGGGAGAAGGTATCAGAGGCTAGCCTGTCTTGTCCCTCTTCTGGAGCAGGAATTTGGGACTTTTCTCTTCAGAGAAGATGCAAACAGATGTACCCCACTCATGGAATATTAGATTTTGCTATCCTATTCCCTCCCCCCCCCCCCCCCCAAATCTAGGGACCACTCATGAGGTTTCTGGATCTGACTGAACCCATCTTCTAAAACAGCGACACACCAGTGTGTCTCCAAGCACTGGCTGGTGTGTCATAGCTCCCAGTGTCCCACTGACCAGTTACGCTTCCCTTTACTTTTTTCCTGCCCCCGCTGGCCAATGGGAAGCATCCTTTCTTCTTCCTGCCAGTGGGAATAGGAAGAAAGAGAGGAAGCCTCCGATTGGCCAGTGGGACAGGAAGGTGGGCATCTCATAGCCCTGGGGTGGTTTGTGGGGGGGCTGGGAGGGAGTGATAGTATCCTGACCTGTGGCGGCAAAGAAGCCCGACCCTATTGAAGCAAGGCCGCCACGGCCTGGCAGTCCAGAAATTAAACACAGGGTGTGAGCCATAAAGAGAAGAGGCCAGGAGTTCCTGCTTCCAAAGCGGCAGGGAACCACAATAGATTAAGGATTCCCCAAAGCAGCGGTGAGTCGCAAGCAGGAAGAGGCTGGCTGCTCCAGGGATCCCCCACCCCCACGACACAACAGTGGGCGTGCAGAGCTGTGATTAAAATAAAAGTATCACTCAGCCATGCTGGTGTTACAGATGGGGCAATCGGAGCTCCCGGTGGCTGTAAAAGCAGGCAGATGAGGAGGGGGTGCTGCAGGAGCCTAGGGATATCCTGGCAGGCAGAAGAAAGGCCCGAGAGCTGTGGCATAGCTTTTTAAATGTTTGCTGTTTCAGTGCGGCTCAGAAGGCAGCGGCAGCACTGGGAAATCTGCCGCTGTGAAATTAAAGGGGAACACAGCATTGGGGCTCTAAGCAAAGTGTGTGTGACAGAGACTGGGCAGGGAGGTGACTGGGGCTGTGTGAGACAGAGACTGGGCAGGGAGGTGACTGGGGCTGTGTGAGACAGACTGGGTCATAAGGTTTAATTGGGGGGGGGGGGGGGGGAGACTGGTTGTGGGCCTTAAAGAGGAGAACCGTGAGGCAGAGCTTCAGCAGCCACTGCTGCTTCTGGGGAGTGCTTTTGGCCTGCAAGGGAAAGAGTTGGAGAGGGTAAGAAAAGGTGGCTTAAGTTTTTTTCTTGATTGACTGCCATTTTAATTATTGGCTATTATGTGATGTCTGCTGATTTGAAATATTTTATTGATATTTGGACAATTTAATTTTGAGTTTTTAATTGTTGGATGTTCTATTCATCAGCTGTTTTGTAACATTTATTCATTTAGTTTTACAATTATTTCTGTGTGGGGATCTATAGCAGTTTGGGGTATACTGTTCTTCTAATAGGAGGTGTATTAGTGTTTAGGGCCTGGTTTAATATTTGTAGTGTTGCCTTTTCATAGGTAGGGTTGTTATGTGTTCCATAATGCAGGTGTAACTTTGTGCAGATTAGTTTGTGTGCATTATTGCAGATCCTGGGACTATGTTAGGTGCTATATTTCTCTTTCCATTTCTCCAGGTTTGCACTGCATGCAGAGTGGCTTTTTTGTTTTCCATTTCAATTTCTCTCCATATTTATTTGTGGTCTTTCTGTACTTGAAGGTCAGTTGTGTGTGACTGAAGTGAGGTTTTTTTTACTAGCATTTAGCATTTATATCAATCTTATGTTTTCTCAATAGAACATGCATTAGTGGTAAATTGCTGTCTCTTCATAAGGAGGGCTGTTGTGCTTGGTAGTAAAGGGAATTTGTTTTGCTTTTATTGAGATGTCGTCAGAACCAGAATATCTTTTTTTTTTTTTTTTTTATATGGGTAAGGCCCTAGTTCTGCCCTGCACCCATTGTTGTGGGTTGAGGGCATTCCTGTGGATGCAGAGTGTATGTTTAAATTTAGCCCCGTGATGGTCACATGTTTAGGGTGTCACACATGAGAACATCTCAGGTGTGTCCCAACCAAAAAAGGTTGAGAACCACTGTTCTAGAACATGCTCTTCACCTGCCAGATATGTGGCCTTCAGTACCATTTCTTAAGAAATGGCCTAGTTCTGGATGATTCCCTGACATGGGAAGTATGAGCCTGTTTCCTTGTTTTATATAGCACATTGCTACTTAATTGAGAAGGCAATTTTGTTGCACATCCAATCTCTGGAAGTCCTTGGAGCTCTGGAATCCAATCTCTGGAAGTCCCTGGAAGTTTATCCAGTAAAAATTTTCCTGAGTGGATTAGAGGCACTGGCTGTAAAGTCCTTCATGAGCTTCCTAGCCCAGGTTGAATGCATCCATGGTTAGGACAACTTTTTGCACTGGAAGAATTTTGAAAACAATCTTTGGCCAGATTTGACTTTAGTTGCTTGGGTGATATAGATAGGCCACTCAGGTCTCTAAGACGGAGTTCACTGTGATCTTGGGGTCCATTGGGCTTATCTCATAAAGAGTGCCAGTGGAGCAATGTGTACTATTTATTCCATGAAGCCAACTTCCTCATTGTGGCCCATGCTGATGTCTTCTGACATGTTATACCTTCCATTCAGGACATCAACATGATGGTCCTCTTCTGTGGCAGGAAGGTGTTCACCTAAGTCATATCTATCAGAAGTTCTATAAATTCCAATTGACAGGCTCAAATGGGACTTAGGAACTTAGCAATTCCAACACTTGGATAGTTTTGCTCATTGATTTAATGGCACTTCCTTGATGTGCTGTTGACCAGCCAATTATCCTGGTAGGAAAACATGCACAACTACAACCATAAGGTATTTCATGAACACAGGTGGTGCTGATGTCTGTGACTTTGGAGAGAGTATTTTTCTAATACAAAACTGAAATTTCCTGTGACCTGGAATGTCTCTGTAGATGTAAGCGTTCTTTAGATTCCTGAGCATAGGCTGTCCCCTCTTTTGAAGAAGAGGATTAAGGTGCCTAGGAAAACTCTTAATCTGTTTCCTTTACTAGAAATATGTTAAGGTCTAGGATGAAATGGGAGTCCTGTTCTTTGGGATCAAGTGCTTAGAATAAAACCCCACCATTTTCCTCCAGGTGAAACAGGTTTGACTGCCTTGGACTCTAAGAGTGAGGTGTTCTTTTTGTAGCAGTTCCTGATCCTCAAAAGCAGACTGAGCTACTTAGTGGGCAATTTTGGCAAGTTTTTCCAATAGATGTAATCTGTTGGGTTCTCAGCATAGTTAAGAACTAAGTGTCCACTGTTAACTCTGGTCTAACAGTTTACATAAATCCTCAGCCTTCCCCTAACAAGAAGCTTCTCAGGCACAGATCTTGGAATCCTGGCTTTGTTCTTGATACGGTCAAAACCCCATCCCAGGTTTCAAGTGGGATGCTGCTCTGATTTTGGGGGTCCTCTGCTGACTAAGAATGAGGCTCCTGATAGGAATGAAGAGGAGGAAGATATTTTTTTCAGTGGATAAAGGTCTCCATAGAGTTCAACTTGTATACATCTTAACTGAAGCGGGCAGATCTGGAGTGTAATACGGATTCCTTTACCTTATCTGCAAAGAGATTCTCCCCATTGTAAGGCATATTGTCAAGCCTGCCATGGGATACCTTGTCTGAGTCCCACAGTCATGCAAGTCTGCAGGTATCAATATCCACTTCAGAGACACTTGATGTCCTCTCAAAAAAGTGAAAGTCAGCCTATCTGTTTTCCACGTGCCATTCCCCTTGTTCCACTAATGACTCTAGGGTATCTCACTACCTGAGGGAGATGCTCTGACAACCCATTTGTCTTTCAGAATGATTCACATCCATTGGCTCATGAACTGGTAGGAAGCTATGCAGGCATTGAGCATTGCTACCTGACAAACCTTTCTCCCAATCAGGTCAAGGTTATGGGAATCCTTCCCTGCAGATATTGTGGCATAAATTGTACACCTGAGGATTCTGGCCTTCGTGGGAGTGGATTTGACCACAGCTAAGGTAGCTGCTGCTTTTTTTTATTCCAAGAGCTTTCCAATAGGTCTGTCTCTAGAATGTATTAGTTTTCATATTCTCATTTGCTTCTCCTGCAGGATAGCCACTCTTGACTGAGGTTTAGACCCTGATGAACTTCTATGCCTCACTATCTCAACCAATGCACTCCAAAATTAACATTGGTGCAGTAGCACCCAAAATAGATGTTCCTGCATGAACTGACATCAAGCCAGATGCTCTGAACGTCCAGCAGAGGTTGCACCTCAGTATGTAACGCTACTCATCTTATGGTCCAGAATATCCTAAGTTCTTTTGTCCATTCCTCCTCAAAAATTGATGCCAAAACTGCATGGGAAGCAGGAGAAGAGGCCATGTCTTTCTGGATTACTACAGTGGCTGGCATCTAGACCCTTAATCTGTTGCGATGAGAGTTAGATTTTTTTTTTTTTTGTCTTTTATATTCTGCTTTTTGGCACTTAAGTGTACATCGAATCAGGTTACATTCAGGTACTATAGGTATTTTCATTCTCTATGGAAATGCTTCAGGGAATTAGACTGTAGCCAGAATTTCTCTGTTCCTGGCATCACACACACCAACTGAGACCATTGCTGATGTTTCCTGATCTTCGCTCAGTGCATGTCATTTAGATGTCCTGATTACTGGAACTGAAAAAGTAGAACCCTTTACTTTGGTTAGTAGGAGATAGGCCATTGTCCATCTCCCCAGCTCCTATGGGTATTCAGTGTCGAGGGGGATCAGTGCCCTTCTGATGTTGATATACCAGCCAAGGGAGCTAACTCAGCCCCGTGGTTCGATGATATGCTTCAAGCTAAAAAAAACAAAAAAAAAACCCAACAAAAACAAAGATGAGTGGAAGTGGCAAGACACTACTCTGTAAACTTGCATCATATCGAGGCCATTAATTCTGCTAAGAAAACATATCTACATTAAAAAAACAAAAAAACCCCAGAGAATTATATTCCTCTGTCAGTCATTAACCCCAATTCAGTTCCTTCTACTTTACCATCCACACTCCCTGGCCTGAACATCACTGAGACACTCACATCATTCTTTAAGACTGCAACTGTAAACCGTACCTTTAATTGCCCTATTGAAGCTGATGACTTGATCAGACAGTTCAGTCTGGGAATGTTTTTCTATTACATCACATTTGATACTAAGATTATCAAGAACACGAAATCATCGTTTAACCTGTTATACTAAATTACTTAAACTAACTAAACTTGACAGTGCTCTTATTGATTTCATTAATTCATCTCTTTAACATGGTGTCATTCCTATCCTAAAACAGGCCTCACTCCAGCCCATAATCAAAAAAACCATCGGCTGATCCAACTCTTATCTCTAATTACTGCCTCATCTCTTGTCATTCATGGCCAAAAGCATAGAAACAGTTCTTTACCAATTTTGCAACTACATTGACTCTAATATAATTAATGTTAATTTGCATTTAGGAAACATCATAGCACTGAACTACTGTGGCTTTCCAGCTTTGACACTGTGAGATGGGGTTTTGATCAGGGTTCAGCTTTCCTTCTCACATTCCCTCTGCATCTGACACTGTAAATCATGCCATCCTACTTTCCAGATTGCACTCCATTGGTATAACTGGATCTGTTCTGTCCTGGTTCTCTTCGTACCTCAATAACAGGACCCAACAAGTCCATATTAATAATTTTACTTCTTCCATGACATCACTGAGCTCTGGGGTACCCCAGGGGTCTGCTTTCTCCGCTGCCTTATTTAATGTCTATTTAACAACACCACTATGCTGATATCCTATTCTCTTCTGCTGAAAGAAACATGGGCCCTCACAGAATCATTCCTTTCCCACTGTCTTATAGCCATCCAAAAATGGCTTCACGGCAATAAAATTAGCTCTCAATATCTCTAAAACAGAAATCAGTGTTCTGTCTCGCTTTCCTGTGGGGAAAATACACCCAACAATTTCTTTCGATACTCAGTCTCCCAAACTATATAATTTGGGAGTCACCATTGACCCCTCTGTGTGACCATATAAGAACCATTACCAACCCATCCTTAAGAACATAAATTGCTATGCTGGGTCAGACCAAGGGTTTATCAAGCCCAGCATCCTGTTTCCAACAGAGACCAAACCAGGCCACAAGAACCTGGCAATTACCCAAACACTAAAGATCCCATGCAATTAATAGCGGTGGCTATTCCCTAAGTAAACTTGATTAATAACCGTTAATGGACTTCTCCAAGAACTTATCCAAACCTTTTTTGAACCCAGTTACATTAACTGCACTAATCACATCCTCTGGCAACAAATTCTAGAGCTTTATTGTGCATTGAGTGAAAATTTTCTCTGATTAGTCTTAAATGTGCTACTTGCTAACTTCATGGACTGCCCCCTAGTCCTATTATTCGCAAGTGTAAATAACTGGTTCACATCCTCTCGGTCAAGACCTCTCATGATCTTAGACCTCTGTCTTATCCCCCCTCAGCCGTCTCTTCTCCAAGCTGAACAGCCCATTTACAAGCTATGTCTACTCAAGCCCCTTCTTGAACACTGATTTCCGGTCTGTCCTCCAATCTGTTATTCTCCAGTATAGATTATTGTAACTCTCAACAGGTTTCCCATTATACACTATCTGTCCATTGCAGATTATACAAGACTTAACTGGCACTCCCACTCATGAACATATCACTCCCGTCCTTGAAACATTACACTGGTTTCCAAACTCATACCATATACAATACAAGCTCTCTGATATACATTCAACTATTTACAATTTACCCCCCCCCCCCCCCCCCCCCCCCCGGATTTCCTTGATACTAAAAATCCACGGTCACTCAGGTTGGCAAACCTAATGCTTTTAGATTGTGCCATCTCTAAAGTTTACCCACCTTGACAAAACCAGAGCATGCTTTCTTTTCTGTAGGTCCTCTTTTATAGAACAGCTTACCAAAGGATGTGTCTCCGGGAAAGAATTTTCTTAAAAAAAAAGCACTAAACATTTCTCTTCAAAAATAAATATTTATTGCATAGGCTGGACATGCTGCTTATACCCAGCGTCTCTCTCTCCTCTGAGTCTTTGACCCCACTGTTAGCTACTCTAGAGGGAGTTATCTCCCATGTTTTAATGTCATCCGCTGTTCAAGGTTCCTTTATATTGAATGTTTTTGTAATGTGCTGTTTTTATCATGTTCCTTTGATTTTATGTATATTCATACTGTAACGCACCCTGAACATAGGAAGGACGGGTAATAAATGCTTTTTAAATAAGTTGGTACAGCTCCTGGGTCCCTTGATGTAGATGGAGAGATTTACCATCAATTTTTGACACATAGCCCCTAGAGGTCATCTTCCCCCCCCCCCCCCCCAAGGCAAATTACATATCTATCATAAGGATTTGTGTTGCACATGATTTGTTTGCACCAGAGGAACTTGTGGAAACTTTTGTTCTTGTTTACCTTCTGGGACACTGCAGCTCTCATTTTTTGGCCAATCAAACTGCTCAATTTTTTAATTAAAAAATCCAACCGAAGCTGCTTGGTGCACTGAAGTTGGTGCAGCTTGTGGCTAACACAAAATAAAGAACTTTGAATGATCAGTAAAAACCTATCTAGTGAAGCCAAGAGGGGAGGAATCAAGAAGTCCCATGTGAGAACTAACTTTGAACTTTTTTTTTCACTGCTGGAGAAATCCACAATTATAGTTTTTTATATGGAAGAATGAAGATGGGGATGGCCACATATGACTTGAGGTCATACAACACGTGCTCAGTTGAACATTCCAAAAGCTTCCAGAAGCTTCTGAGTAAATCTTCCAGATTAGGCAGCATTGGATGATGTTACCTGCATGTGATACTTTGCATCCTGTTCATCCTTGCAGAATATATTCAACCAGGTTGAAACCAGGGGTTTTTTGTTTTGAAAATCCATTTTACTTTTGGCTTCAGTCCTGCAGTTTATAAATCAAGCCAGGGAGGCTGATAATCTGTGAAAAGAGCTTTTTTTGCTGGATGAAGCAGCACTAACAGGAATGAGGTCAAAAGCCTTGGAGGCATGGGAGGTCATAACCTTTCTCAGATGAGGCTGGGACCTGCTTAACCTATTCTAATTTTTAAAGGGCAGTTGATTCTGTAAAGGAATGTAGGTATGGGATTTAAGGAAAATATTCAGACTTCACAAGGGTTTAGCTTAATTGTCTGTTCTGTGTTGAAAGAAGATTAAAGGATGTAATTTTGTATAGACTAATTCTCATTTCAGGGGGTGTGGGGTTTTGTCTGTTTGGCATGTTGTGATATACTTAATTTCTTTTAATCATTAATATAAACAGACTGTACTTCAGTGTCGCATCTTACAGGTCTTGTATGCTATTATTTGGGTCCATGATTAATACATATTAAACTTTTGTTTTTGTCTCTAGGAAACGTTCACCATCTCAAAGTTCATTTTAGTTTAAGATGATTCTTGGTCATTTTTCTTACAATTGAAGATTTTAATCTTTACTCAAATTTTCAGCTATCCCGTAACCTTATAACTAAAATGTTTTTTTTTTTTTTGTTTTTTTTTTTTAACCTCCAGCTATATCAGTTGTTCTAGCTCTGGGTTCTTCAGCCTTCACTGGTTAGGGGAGAGGCGAGGGGCCCTTAATTTATGCAATTATGGAAGCTCATTATTGATATCCGAGAAACAGCTTGTGGGCCTGTAAATGCCTCCTGTGGGGAAAACAGGAGGAACCCTTCCCCCATCCATACCCCCACTTCTGCCCTCCTTTACCTAAGCCACCTCAGACCCTAATCAAAATACTCCTGAATATTACTTGTTCCTTACTAAACAAGTATCTGCCAAAGCTGCTAAACACATAAATAGTTAATCTCTATAGCCATTAATGATTAAACTGACACGTTTTCAGTTGTTTGTAGAAAGTCATGTAGTTTGAAAGATTTCTCAACTGAACAGTCGGTGCATTCCATAAGTCTGTCAGATAAGAACTATGACCATCACTATCCTGGTAGTGTTGATGCTTACTTGTAAGACACTCGACAATTCCTAAAGCCTAGGATTTGAATGGTGCAAGTATTGAACCACATGTCTGTTTTTGAAATGCCTGTCTGGCTTTAATGCCTCTTTCACAGGTTTGTTGTATTGGGAAATCTCTTATTTCTGACACACAGGATTCAGCCCAGGATTTCTGCACAGGCTTACGTGCCTAGGGTGGCAAAAAATGGGGTGGGTGTGTGGGGCCATGTTCAGTGCCGCGGCAGCCGTGAGCTCCAGAAGGGGAGGGGGGGGGGAAGTCCAGGTGGTGGCAGCTCTGGAACTCTATGAAAGGGGCGGGGGGCAGCACAGTGTCTAGAAGTAGTGCAAATTCAGGCTGACAGGATTTGAAAACAATCTGGGGATGTTGACATTTTTTATTTATTTGAATACTTATAAGCACTTAATACACAAGGTCCTAAGCAGTGTATATAAAATAAAAACATACATAATTAAAACAAAAAAACTAACACTTAAAATAAAAACATCAAACAAATAGAATAAACAATCTGACATAACTATCCTGCAGATTTCAAGAGCAAAGCCAGAGGTCAAAGTCCACCCACATCAGAAATTCCAGGACTTCCTCAGCAAAAAGCCTGCTGAAAGAAAAACGTTTTCAACATGCATCTGAAGGTCCTAATTGGGTTTAAATATACAGTTTAATATAACTTATGTAGCTGATACACTGGATACATAACTTTAACTTGTTCCACTCACTCAAATTTGATGTTAGTTGTTTGGGACCATGTTCTGTACATTAATCATGTAGAGTGATTTTCCTACATATTCTGCACAATGGGTAAGTGTTCTCTGATGCATCTGCTATAATAGGAAGGGATTAGGTTTGTTGAAACATGCATTTCTTATCACATTATAATTTCCATCCCTGGCTGTTATTGGGCCAGAATATAAATATTAAGGTCTGTGTTATGCCTCAAAAGGTCTATGCCTTTCCTTCACAAGCTCTCAACATAAAATCACAGGCCTACAACTTGAGGCTATTAAAAAAAAATAAATAAATTGCATTCTGGCACAAGTGGGACGAGTGGACTGGGAGCTAAAGAAGCCAGGGCTTCCATCCCGCTTCTCCCACTAACACACCTTGTGCCCGTGTCCTTTTAGGTACTCACTTGGAATGTTAGCCCTTTGGGGCTGGGACTTATCATACATGAATATTTATTTTATAGCACTGCAGTAGTACTATAAAAATGTTGAACACTTGCCCTCTGGTACACTTAAAGATGCTGTATATAAATCTGTTGGATGCAGATATGATGGACAAAACAAAATAGATGAAAGAAGGCACCCGGGGAGGGATATAATGTTTGCTATGTATTGAATTTTGTAAAAACACTATAATTGGTTATTGGACTACAATTGAGCATTTTTGTATAAACTGCAAGGTTGCTATGCATAGTGAATATGATCTTTTGTGCCAAGGTGAAACAAGTTCTAGAAACTCATACAAGGAACCATACTCTGCATTTCCCAGTTTTGGCAAGAATCACCTAGACAACTTCTCTTTCTTTAAAAAAATAAATAAATAAAAAAATTGACTGTTTTTGTGGATGAGCTGGGAGCCTTAAAATACCAACCAGTCAGTGCTTATTTTTTGAGGTCAAAGTAGATCATTGACTTGGAACTTTTTTTTAAAAACTGTGCTAAGTTACTTCCTTTCCCTGTTGTAGATAGTGGAAGGTGAGGGCTACCACTGGCCCCAACCTGCTATCTTTATATTAAATTATCATTGGCCAAGGAAATGTGTGTGTGAAAAATTCTTGCAATATTATGGTGAATTTATCAGTTTGACTTGGAGCCTGTATCAAACCTGAACTTGTGGTTCTTATAGTAATGAAATGGTTATATATTGACATGAGGGACTATTTTAGATGGGATTAGGTGAGGCCTATTGTGTTAAATAGGAAGTAATAAATAAAACAGGAAGATCTGTATTTAGTGAACTTTCACTGCATACTTGGTATATTGTCTGACAATGGACATTCAGTATTTTATTGTAGAATATATAGGGACCTTCATTTTCAGGTTTATTTTTTTCTAAGAATTTATCAACATTTAACATAAGCAGTTGTCATTCACCTGGTGTGAAGGTGGCAGACCTCTGGAGATGACAACTTACAACTGTGAAAATGGTGAACACTTAAGACATGTAGAGTAAAAAATTCACTTATCCTTTTATGCTCTTCTGTTTTTTAAACTTTTACTTGCCTTACTACTAGAAAACGGCACAAAGTGAGATATAACCAAATGATCTCAAATATTGTCATTTTATAACGTTCCATTAGAATAGTCAAGGAAATTACAAATACTTAATTGCTACCCCCACCATTAGGAAAACATGTACTTTATTTGAAGAAGAATCTCAAATACTTATCAGGTCACACACATTTTCTAATTATTAAATCTATTTTGCCCCATTACTGTTGCTTATCCCGTCAGTCGGTGATCTATCTTATAGAAAGATACAGATAATGCCCAAACTGATTCATCCAGCTTACCCAGTTGAGATTCCTCTGCTGTGGGTAGACATGAATATAAATTTCCATATGTGGCCCAATGCAAATATTCTCCCCTCCCCAATATCTCACCCATTTACTCACCACTGCCAACCCAGTGCTGATGCAAGGATAATGGGTGCCCTAGACAAAGCTTACAGATGCTACTCCCACCCCGTACATACAATTAAAAAGTATGCAGTTATAACAGATTTTACATGGAAAGGACATTCAAAGTAGTTTTTTGAATTATATTTTTTATATTTAAATGTATTGCTGTGGTGCCAAGCAAAAAAAACCCCTGCAAAAGACACTTTGAACCTACATGGTATTTGGCCTATTGTAAGATGTTGGGGGTGTGCTTGGCTGTCAGAAAAATCATGAGTAAACAATTACAGTTCAATACAGTAAACATCACATACCAAAACAGTTCTAACTGCCAACACTCTAAAATGCAACACTGCAAATAGTTCACCATCTCCTAAAACACCACTGCATCTCCTATTAAAACATAAAAAGGTAGGCTACTATAGATCTCTAAACAGAAACTACACGCTAGCAGAATACCTCATCCTACCTTGGTCACACAGACAGAACCTCACCAAAAACAGAGAAAAGTGACCATCGAGTATAAATAAAAATATGCAGGTGGAAACTGCCACAAACCAGACTCTGTATATGGAAAAACATAAACATCACCATGGCTCACAACACAAACAATAAAACCAAGACACATATAAATCATAATAGTAAAACCATAGTAATAGAATAAATATTTCAAAATACACATCAAAGTTCAATAATTAAATCAAATCTCCTGCTCTCTATACCGGGAGAATTTTTGATTTCCATTCACCATAAGAGGAAGGTTGCACACTTTTTATCCTCTTCTCCACACACAAGTTTGTTCATTCTCTCCATTACACACACTCATTTGCATTTACTAGCTCTTTCCCTCATATACACAAACATAGTTTTCACCTTGACTGATGCTCTCTCCCTCACTCAGAGGTGCTCACACTCACTTGCACTCTCCCTAACTCACATTGACTGGTGCTTTCTCATACTCACTTGCACACTGGTGCTCTGTCCATACAGGTTCTCCTGTCCTCATACACAGGTTCTTAATACTCACTAGCTCACACACTCCAAACCTCTGTATCAGTCTGCTGATGGGAGCCCCTCCCCCCACTGGCACAAATGGATTATCATTCTGACTGCCCCACTCAGGCCTTTTCTTATGTGCTGCAAGCGAGCTTCTGACAGCCCCACTGGGCCACTGTTGTGCATAGGGTGGCCAATGTTTTCTCAGATCTGGACTGAACACTTCAGGGCATGATGTGGGGGGCAGCCTTCCCTTCCTGTACATTACTTAAATGTGCTCCCGCTGTGCCTGAACTCATGTGGAGGGCCCTCCAGTTCTTGCTAGTCACGCACATGCCTGTTTTTCTCTCATGCACACTCTCTTCTGCTCTCTGGAAGCAAGTTTAGAGGTGCAGGGACCTGTCTCTGCTACAATTACCCTCCCACTTCATGACCCTAAGTTCAGGAAAAAGATGTTCTCCTCCTCAGAATCAGACTGTTGTATATCAGATATGACAGGATTTAGCATTTAGAAGATAATTCCGGTTTCTGGCAATGAAGCACCAATTTGCCCTAAAGGTTCTGTACCATGGGTGGTTGTAAGCCTGCTTAACATGTTAATGCTTACGGCTAACTTACTTACCCCAGTCCCAACTTCAGGTGATCTCCTCCCTGTTTACCTCTGAAGCGGCGGGAGAATGTGGGTAGAGGAGGAGACTTGCTCCTGGTCTGGTACTGGTTGTCTGGGGGTTTGCTTCTGGCAGAGCTGTCGGGCTGCTCTCGGCTCTGTACCACTGTCAGACCCAGGGCAGGACCGCCTCTTCTCTCTAGTTTCCTGGCCACGCCTTACTCTTCTCCCTCCTCGTTAGCAGGGGACGCTGGGTTGCTTTGGGTCCACTCATTTTTTTTTTCTTTCAGAGTTGCTTCCCCTTATTTGCACTCCCCCTCCCCCCCCCCCCGTCTTAAACTTTCCAGCTAATAAATATGTATAAGCTCATGCATAATCATGAGGTGGTTGGAGGGTCTTTGCCACATTGTAGGTCTTTTCCATTCCCCATTTCTTTGGGGGGGGGGGGTTCCTGCCACATCTTGGACAGAGGCCATATGCCAGTGTCGGGTTTTGTTTTTTTTTGGGGGGGGGCGGGGTGTCCTGACCTCTGGACTCCCTTGGCCGATCCATGACTCCTGCTTATGAGCTTGTTATTGCATTGTCTCTCTGCCTTGGTTTTATTTACCCAGGCACTTACAAGCAGATGTTGATAAACATCCTTCAGTACTTATTTACAGTTCTCATCTGGCCAAAGTTTCTTCTTTAGCTGTGACAGTGTTTTTGTGGGCCTGTCAGCATGCTTGTCTGCCTCTTTGGCTATTATGATTAATATATTTGGTGCTTTCAGAGGTAAAACATGGGATAGATATCTCCTACTCAAATACATGCTCATTCTTTCTCCCCCTCACTCCCGTTCATACATGTTCTCTCTCATACACACATGCCCACAAATCTTTTTTTTCTCATTGGGGCACAGCCCATATACCAAAAACAAAATGGGGAGAGGGGCAGGGGAAGCAGTAGAGATCTTTCTCCCCCCAGACACTATAGCAGGGCTTCCCAAACCTGTCCTGGGAACCCAACTGGCTGTGGGGTCCCCAGGACAGGTTTGGGAAGCCTTGCCCTATATTAGGCCAACTTTCGGGCCAATACAGTAAAATCGTGGGAGAGCGCTCTCCTGTGTGCGTGCGATACAGTATTAATTTATTTAAACTAGGCCCGGCGGTAAAAAAGCGCTAGGGACACTAGCACGTCCCTAGTGCCTCTTTTTTGATGGAAGCGGTGGCTGTCAGTGGGTTTGACAGCCGACACTCAATTTTGCCGGCATCTGTTCTCAAGCCCGCTGACAGCCTCTGGTTCAGAAACCGGACGCCGGCAAAATTGAGTGTCCAGTTTTCGACCCGCCTGCTGCGGGCCCATTTAAAAATTTTATTTTTAAATTTTTTACTTTTTTAAACTTTCGGGACCTCACTTAATATCGCCATGATATTAAGTCAAGAGGGTGCACAGAAAAGCAGTTTTTACTACTTTTCTGTGCCCGGAGAAGTTAGCGCCTACCTTCTGGATAGACGCTAATTTCTGAAAGTAAAATGTGCAGCTTGGCTGCACGTTTTGCTTTCTGAATCGCGCGGGAATACCTAATAGGGCCATCAACATGCATTTGCATGTTGCGGGCACTATTGGGTTGGGGGTTGGACACGGGTTTTGGACGCATTAGCTTTACCCCTTATTCAGTAAGGGGTAATAGAGCGTCAAATGCCGGCTAACAGTGCGCTCCGGAGTGCACTGTACTGTATCGGCCTGTTTACCTGGAGAGAGGGGGGAGCTAGACTTGGGAGAGGACGACTGTGGTGGATGGACCAAGTGCAAGGCAGTACTGCAGGCTGGGCAGCACAGTGAGACAGCATGTGTAACTTAGATAACCACTACTATGGCACCAGCACCTTCAGCAAGGACTCATAGGGCCAGAAGGAATGTCATCTGTCACTCTCTGGTCCCGAGACAGCAGCACACCCTAGTCAACGCAAATAAGGCGAGCAGGGCAGCCATTGCTGGGCTTTGCAGTTCAGTCACTGGAATATCTGGAGCCTGAATGAAGCCAGGCAGGATGCAGCAGCATTGGTGAGCAAGGGAACAAAACTTCAGCAGAGATCAAGACAAATTGATAGAGAAGATGGGAAATGCATGTGCTTAGGAAAAACAAGACATGTGCCTCTTCCCTCATCCACAGCTGCGCTAGTACCAAAAAGGAAAAGGCAGCTGATTGGAGTTATGCTGGTGAGGCTGCCTGCCTTCTTTGCTGATTTGGCTACTGGCCTGTCCCAAGGTAGAAAGGCCCTGCTGATGGGTTTTACGACAGTAACTAGATACTGTACAACAAGCTGAAAAACTGAGCTGTGCTGTTCAAATCCAGTCAGCTGATCACCCTAAATGTGCTGAGGGCAGAAGGTTCCTGCAGCCCTTCTGGGTCAGTACTGGTGTCACGAGCAGGTTCTGGACGCCTGCTGGGCCTTTGCTTGGGTGCCACAGGTGGGAAGGGAGGTTACAGCAGCCCTGTTGGACTTTTTCTTCTGCACCACTGGTGGGGGCGTGAGTTTCTGGCAGTCCACTGGGCATTTTCTTATGTGCCACAGATGGAGAGGAGGATCTTTACTTGTGGGCTGTAGCTGGGAGGGGAACTGCCACATGACAGACCCACTGGGGCTCTGTTTTGCCGCAGGCAGAAGGGGAACCACTGGTGGCTAAAGCATCAGACAATTTTCCAGTTGTAGGAATAGTGCCACAATTTGCTGTAGAGTTTAAATAGCTGCTCCTGGCTAGGCTTGGAGAAGCTTGCTGCTCACGAGTGCCAATATAGCTGCTGTGCCAGACTGAAGGCTTAAAATCCAGATAATTTCTGGATACTTTAGCCCTCCATCTAGCTTTTGGATGCTGATTTAAATTATGTATGGTCTGGAGAAATCTGGACAGTGGGCAACCCTAAGGACATGACTCATCACCTAGAAAGGATTCTAGAAAGTGCTGGGGAGCTGGCTGTCGTGGTTTCTGTGGGCACAAACACAGGATGGGGTGGGAGGGAGGTTCTGGAAACCAAATGTAGGATGTTAGGTAGAAAGTTGAAATTCAGAATTGCGAGGACGGCATTCTCTGAAATGCTCCCTGTTCCATGTGCATGTCCCCAGAGGCAGGCAGAGCTCAGGAGTCTCAATGCATAGATTAAACTGGTGCAGGGAAGAGGGATTCAGTTTTGTAAGGAACTGGGCAACCTTTCGGGGATGAGAATCTCTTAAGGACAGGCTGCTGGCTCTTCTCTTTTAAAAGGAGAGAGAACAGCTTTTAAACTAGAACAAACTGGGAAAACACAGTTCAGTGCATGGTTCACAGGAAGGAATCTTCAAAGTATACTAACGAAACAGAAAAGGGGGCATCCCAACAGGTTCCTATAAATGCAAAAGTAGTCCATGTGCCTATAAGTAAAGAACCACCTGAGTTAAGATTCCGAATTTGTTGCCACATCCTCTGGAATTTGTTGCCAGAGGATGTGGTTAGTGCAGTTAGTATAGCTGTGTTTAAAAAAGGACTGGATAAGTTCTTGGAGGAGAAGTCCATTACCTGCTATTGCATTCACTTAGAGAATAGCCACTGCCATTAGCAATGGTAACATGGACTAGACTTAGTTTTTGGGTACTTGCCAGGTTCTTATGGCCCGGATTGGCCACTGTTGGAAACAGGATGCTGGGCTTGATGGACCCTTGGTCTGACCCAGCATGGCATATTATGTTCTAAATTATCCTTGTGAACTGATAATCAGGTTTGTAATACAAACACACTTTGAAATGTCTGTGTCAATGCCAGGCATTTAAGAAGTAAGATGGGAAAGTTAATGTATAGCAGTGAATGAGAGAGGTATAAGTACTTATCAGAGACCTGGTGGAAGGACGCTATACAATGGAATAGTGTGATACCAGGGTACAAGTCCATATTGCAGTGATAGGAGAATCTACTTGGGGGTGGCAGCCCTTTATGCCATCCCAAACAGTCAAACAGGATAAAGATTTTGAAGGAAACCAAATGCACAGTAGAATCTTAATGGGTAGAAAGGGGAAGAGTATAGCACTAGAAGTCTAACTGTTCACTCTGACAAAATGATCAGATGGATGATGAAATGTTCACAAAGCGAGGAGTAGCTGGCTTGTTACGGCGGTTACTACCCCAAACCAAATGTGCCTGATACTTCACTTTCAATGCATATCCAGCATGGCTCTCTGCTTCTACAGCAGGGGAGAAGTAAAAAAAAACCAACAAGAGCTGTACAACATAGTCTAGGTAAAACAAATAAGCATGGGTGTAGCTTGCTTATCGCGGCGGTTACTGCCCCTACTACCCCTAACTAATCAAGCTAGATATTTCACTTGCATGCAGCTCCATCACTGCTCTCTACATTAATGGTGGGGGTGGAAGGGGAATAGAACAAGGAGCTAAGAGTAACAGATAAGAATGAGAGAAAAAATGTGTGAGGCTTGCTGGGCAGACTGGATGGGCCATTCGGTCTTCTTCTGCCGTCATTTCTATGTTTCTATATATGTTTCTATGTTAAGAGAAATTAGGGAAGTGAACAAATTTGACAGCACAGTTATGGAGACTTCAATTACCCCAATATTGACAGGGTAACTGTAACATCAGAGCATGCTAGAGTTAAGTTCCTGATGGAATAAATGATTGCTTCATGGAGCAATTGGTTCAGGAACAGATGAGAGAAGGAAAGATTTTGCGGTTGTGGGGCCACTTGGTAATATTGATCATAACATGATTAAATTTATTTTAATGACTGGAAGGGGGACCAAGTAAAACTCAGCTCTAGCACTAAACTTTCAAAAGGGAGTTTTTGATAAAATGAGGAAAATAGAAAATCTGAAAGGTGCAGCTACAAAGGTTGAGTGTGCAACAGGCATGAACATTGTTTAAAAATACCATCTTAAAAGCGCAGTCCAAATGTATTCCATGCATTAAGGAAGGCCAAATGAATGCTAGCTTGGTTAAAAGGTGGGGCTGAGTATTTTAGCCAAAAGAACATCCTTCAAAAATGGGAAGAAGGATCCATCTGAAGAAAATATTAAAGCATAGGCATTGGAAAGTTAAATGTAAAGCCATTGATAAGACAGGTTAAGAGAATTTGATAAGCTGGCCATAGAGGCAGGAACACTGAAGGGAGTTGGTTGGACCGTTAGATGATTGAGAAGTTAAAGGGGGCACTTAGGGAAGATAAAGCCTTTTGTGGGAAAACTAAATTAATTCTTTGCTTCAGTATTTACTAATGAGGATTTTGGAGAGACTCATTCCAGTAACTCCCTCCCAACAGACTTGAGAACACAACAAAACTTAAACTTTCAAAAAAGAACTAAAAACTTGGATGTTTACCAAAACACCTAATGACTCTATACTAGAACGACTATACCAGAATGACTCTATTCTAGACTATATACCAGAATGACTAAAATAGCCAGGTAAACAGGTGAATGAATGTAGAACGATTAAGACAAACATAACAAGCGAATGAATTTGAACATTGTTAAACATCGAACCTCTGTAAACCGTTGTGATTGCGAAACCAAACGATGGTATTTAAAACTCAAATGTTTTACAAGGGTGGTGATGCAGATAAAATGAATCAAATCATGGTGAACCTAGAAGATGTAGGAGGCCAGATTGACAAACTGAAGTCACCCGGACCGGTTGGTACACACCCCAGGTCTATGAAAACTCAAATATTTCAGATAAATTACTATTAGCCATTTGTAACAGACCATTAAAATTGTCTGTTGCACATGAAGACTGGAGGGTGGCCATTGTAACCACAATATTTGAAAAGGGCTCCAGGGATAATCTGGAGAACTATAGACCAGTGAGCCTGACTTCAGTGCTGGAAAAATAGAGGAAACTATTCTAAACAAAATCACAGAGCATATAGATACCAATGGTTTATTGGGACACAGCCAACATAGATTTACCCAAGAGAAGACTTTCTTCACAAATTTGCCTTTTTTTTTTTTTTTCAGGGGGCTTAATATATGGATAAAGGTGAGCTGATGTAGTGTATTTGGGTTTTCAGAAGGCATTTGACAAAATTCCTCATGAGAGGCTTCTAGGAAAAGTAAAAAGTCATGGGATAGGTGGCGATGTCTGGGGTTTTTTTTGGTTGCAAATTGGTTAAAAGATAAACAGTAGGATTAAATGGCAGGTTTTTTTCAGTGGAGAAAAGTAAAACATTGGAGTGTCTCAGGGATCTGTACTTATTAGAAGATACCATCCACGAAAAAGATATGGGTGTTACAGTGGGCAAAACACTGACATGGTTGGCTCTGTGTACGGCAATGGTAAAAAAAAAAAAAAAATGCAAACGTTGTCATTTATTTCATGTTAGGGCCATAACACTCGCGTCAAATAGTGCAACATGCGTTAGTATGCAAATGCGACACTTGCTATGCAAGCAGGATGAATTTGGGCAGAGTTCATGGTAAGGAGCAGCTCCTAATGTCAAATGCGATAGAGTAATGCCAAGCATCACGGGTTTTATCGCCAGAAATAACTACATCCATTTTTCTGTGCATTACCAGGAAAAGGTTTTTATTGCATGTGCCATTTGCGAGAGTGTAGAGAACACCATTGCAAGAGGGAGGGGCACTTCTGAGTGTGGTTTGGGGGGCAGTTTTCATACACAGTAGGAGGGCATTGTACAGATCAACTCTTGTACCTTTCATGAATTTAAACAGCAGAAATTCTTCAGTGATGTCAACTTTGCTGTTTGTACTACTGTGTATGTAAAACTGCCCTTGCCAAACCTACCCCAAACCCCACTCTGAGTTAAGTGCCCCCCCCCCCCCTCTACAGTGGTATAAATAGTAGAGTGACATGGGGTTCTCTCCTCTCTCCTTCTGTTTCTCTCTCCCTTGCATAGCCTATAAAAAAAAAAAAAAAAAAAACCTAAAAAAAACCTCCCTGTAATGCACTCTACAGTGCATTGATCAGCACATGTATCACATCTTGTGGAAATTACCTATGCGGGAGCAGGGAAATTAGCCTCACCATGTCCCCTTATTTATTGCGGGCACTATTTCCGCTATATTTAAAATATTTTGAGAAATCTAAGGGTGTGTTGGGAATTAAAGGAATAGTGAATAAAACAATGTCAAAATGTTAAAGGATATGGAGCGGCTCTTATGAGGAAAAGCTGAAGAGATTTGGGCTGTTTAGCTTGGAGAAGAAATGGCTGAAGGGGGATATGATAGGTCATAATGCCTCTGTATCACTCCATGGTGAGACCGCACCTTGAATACTGTGTACAATTCTGGTCGCCGCATCTCAAAAGATATTGCGATGGAGAAGGTACAGAGAAGGGCGACCAAAATTAAGGGGAATGGAACAGCTCCCTTATGAGGAAAGACTGAAGAGGTTAGGACTTTTCAGCTTGGAGAAGAGAAGGCTGAGGGGGGATATGATAGAGGTGCTTAAAATCATGAGAGGTCTAGAACGGGTAGAAGTGAATCGCTTATTTACTCTTTCAGATAATAGAAAGACTAGGGGGCACTTCTTGAAGTTAGCATGTGGCACATTTAAAACTAATCGGAGAAACTTTTTTCACTCCCCACACAATTTCCTAGCGTGTAGCAGATGGACTCAGGACTAATAGGTATAGTGTACTCCCGTTAGCAGTTGGAGACTGATCAGATTTCAATCTGATATCAGCCGTAGTACATATACCCCTGCAGGAAGTGCAGCTCTTCAGTATTTTCAGTCTCCATAACAGTTAGGGACTCTAACGCTGTGTGAGCATGTATAGAGTAATTTCACCAAAGAAATCCAAGAAAATAAGAAATCTTACCTCTACAGATGAGCCCTGCTCTCCTGTGATGACATCCATTGGGTCCCTCCCCCAGTTGAGCATTCCAGAGGTGATTTCTGCAATTCCCTCCGAGGTAAGCCTCTGTTCAGCAGCCAACCCTCAACGGGAACCTAGCCCCCATAAGGTGAGGCTGAGAGGCAGCGGGTGCAACCTCGAGCACAGCGGTGAAGGTATTTTCCCTCTCCCCCACCCCTGCAGCCGGAGACCACCCGGAACGAGACCAGGAAGCACAGAGACAAGGTAAGGTAGAAATCTAAGTCTCTAAAGCTTGGAGTCTCACAGGTCACTAGCTGGGACCAGTGCCACCGGGTTGATCTGCCCTAGCAGGGCTAGACCCCAGTTAGATCCAAGGATCCTTCCACGTGGAGACCCTCTGAGGTGGTCTTCATCACCATTTTGATATGTTCACCGCCCCGATCATGCACACCTTTTGTGCACCCAACGTCACGGGCACAAGTACCGTGTGCACAGATGACGCGTGTAGCTGGGCGCACAACTCTTATCTATGCGCACTGTTGTGCGCACATCTCCCTGAGCACGCAAGAAACCTATGTGCACAACTGTATTTTGCGCGCACAAGCCATGGCACCACCGGAAAAGAAGCTCAGGGCCTTTGCCCAGCATGCCACATTAGAGCTGCACAGCTTGAGGAGGCCACGGCTCTGTGTATACAGTGCAGAGGCCCTAGGGGATCCAACTCATGGCCCTCCCTAGCCAGTACCGGGTTCCAGCCTCTCGAACAGTACGCCAGACCTAGCATTACACAGCGGGGGCTCCCCAGGGACACGGCACCCCTTAGTCTATATCCAGCATCCATCTCCTGGGTGGAATTCTTCAAAGGTCTGCATATCTTCATCCACATGCAATCGGGGCCTCCTATAATATGGCCACAAGCTCCACCAGAGGGCCTCAACATCCCAGGACCCTCTATGCTCAGGGAAGTGGCCCCACCTTCGGGGACACTGACAACTCAGATGAGGATTCAGAACCCCTGGAGGAAGGGGAACTCTCTCTGGGGACAGAGCCCCACTGAATCATGAGATCTGGTCACACACAGCTTAAAAGAGCTTGCTATCCTGGGCACAAGTACCTCAGGGGAACCTAAGACTAACCCCCTACTAGAGGGACTCAGTCAGACCTCCTGTCATTTCCCACTATTACAAGCTGTCCAGCAACTAACTGACCTGGAATGGGATGCCCTGGAAACTACGTTCAAAAGGGGGCGTGCTCTGGCAGCCATGTACCCTCTGGACCCAGCCGCCAAAGATCTCCTGGCATGTCCGAAAGTGGATGCCATGGTCTGTGTGGTCTCAAAGCACACTATCCCGGTGGAGGGAAGAGCAGCACTAAAGGATGCTCAGGACAGATGTCTGGAATCTATCCTCAGTCCTTTGACGTCTCCGCTATGTCTTTACAGATTGCAGCCTGCTTATCACAGACCAGGAACAACACTCCTGGGGAGGCCCTGGAACCAGCAGTATCATTCCTTGCGGATGCCGCTTCTGATCTGGTGCGCACTACAGCCAGAAGACAACTTTGGCTCCGAAACTGGTCGGCCGACGCATCCTCCAAAATGACTCACAAGGATGCCCTTCAAGGGAACCCAAATGGGCATCCTTGTGAGGACCTCACATCCTTGTGAGGACTGAAGCAGTGGGGACTCGCCCCATAGCCAACAAATGGGGCGAGTCCCCACTGCTGCAGCTACCGGAGGACAGGAATAAGAGAAACAGTGACCCTTCCCCCAAACTTCTAGGGGCAGAGGATCACAGCGCTTCAACCCATATAGAAGCACATATCAAGTGGCCTGCCCCGCAGGTCGAAGCCAGTCCTTTTGGAACAAGCACAACAAAAGGGGAGCCATCCTGAGCCCAGGCCCAGCTGCACCCCACAATGAAAATCAGTCGACCTGTCCAAAGGAAGAAGCCATAGTGGGCAGACTTGCCCTATTCTACCAAAGATGGGTCGAACTTAGGACAAGTGGGTCCTATACATCATTCGAGAGGGATATTACCTGGATTTCCACCACTTCCCTCCAGGCAAGTTTGTGGAATCCCCCTGCCACAACCCTTCCAAGAGGATGGCAGTGGAAGCTACACTGACCAGATTGCTAGCCTTAGAGGCTATAACACTGGTGCCTCCACAACAAATATTGGACATTATTCCATCTATTTTATCATTTCCAAGAAAGAAGGAACATTTCAGGCCCATCCTCGACCTCAAGGCAGTCAACTGTCACCTGAAGATGCCTCACATCCGCATGGAAACCCTACGCTCAGTAATAAGGGCGATACAACTGGCAGAGTTCCTGCCATCCCTGGATCTCTCATAAGCTTACCTACACATTCCGATCCATCAAGAGCATCAGCGTTTTCTACGATTCACGATCCTGGACCGGCACTACCATTCGGGTTAGCCACTGCACCCCGGATGTTCACCAAGATCATAGTGGTGATGGCAGCAACACTGAAGAAGGAAGGAATCCACGTGCACCCTTATCTAAATGATTGGCTGATCAGGGCAAAATCCCCAAAGGAAAGCAACAAGGCAACCAACAGAGTCAAAACTCTACTGGAGAGCCTCGGGTGGGTGGTCAACTCAAACAAGAGCTGCCTGCAGCCCTCCCACTCTCTAGAATACTTGGGAGTCTGGTTCAACACCAAACAAGACAAGGTCATCCTGATACTGACAAGGAGATCAAAACTGATGACCCAGTTACGAACCCGGTTGAGTGAACTTAACCCCATGGCATGGGACTACCTACAAGTCCTCTGCCTCATGGCATCCACACTGGAAGTAGTGCCATGGGCAAGAGCTCACATGAGACACCTACAGCACTCACTGCTATCATGATGGAATCCCCTGTCCCAGAACTACACCATACATCTTCAGCTCCCAGACAGAGTTCAGACCCAACTATGATGGTGGCTACAAGAAGGCCATCTGAGCCAGGGAACGAGACTATCCTCACCAACCTGGATCCTGCTCACCACGGATGCCAGCCTACAAGAATGAAGAGCACACTGCCAGGAGCTAACCACCCAAGGGCAATGGAACAGAGTTGGGATGGAACATCAATTGCCTAGAAGCCCGGGCAGTCAGAGTAGCCTGCCTACAGTTCAGTTCGGTCACAGACTCTGAGACAAAGTGGTCAGAGTAATGTCTAACAATGCCACAACAGTGGCCTACATAAACTGTCAAGGAGGAACCAGAAGCCAACAGGTGTCTCTGGAAATAGACCTCCTAATGTCATGGGCGGAAGCAACTCTTCAAGAGATCTCTGCCGTCCACATTGCGGAGAAAGACAACATTACTGTGGATTACCTCAGCAGAGAAAGTAGAGACCCAGGAGAATGGAGGCTATTGACCACAGCATTCCAATTGATTAGTAAACCATTGGAACACCAACCATGGACCTCCTGGCAAACCAGTCCAATGCCCAAGTGCCCAGCTTCTTCAGCCACAGGCGGGAACCTCACTCCCAGGGAATCTATACCCTGGTACAGACTTGGCCACAGGAGACTATTATACGCCTTCCCGCTGTGGCCTCTATTGGGTGCAATCATCCACAAGATAGAACACCACAGGGGACCAGTACTTCTAGTGGCCCAGGACTGGCCAAGAAGACTGTGGTACGCAGACATGTGAAGACTGACAGGGATCCCCCTCTCGCTACCTGCTCCAACAGGGACCGATCCTCCACGAGGATCCAGCTTGATTCTCTTACGGTCTGGTCATTGAGAGGACTCACCTGAGGAAGAGCAGATACTCAGGAGCAGTAATTGACACCCTACTCTGAGCACAAGTTCTCCACATCCCTAACATACATAAGGATTTGGAGAGTATTTGAAGCCTGGTGTGAGGACCATGACATCATGCCACGCTCAGTCAAAATTCCTGCAATTTTGGAATTCCTGCAAAACAGACTACAGAAGGGATTGTCTCAACTCCATCAAGGTACAGGTGGCTGCATTGTCATGCTTTGGAACCAAAAGCGAGAGCGGCAGCATAGCCTCTCACCTGGATGTCTCCCGCTTTCTGAAAGGAGTCAAGCAGATCTGACCACCCCTAAAGTGGCCAGTACCTCTTTGGAACCTCTACCTGGTCCTAGATTTCTTAGTAGGAACCTCCTTCAGACCTCTTCGTGGCCTGTCTCTCAGACTATTAACATTGCCTTCCTGCTGGCAGTCTGTTCGGCCTGTCATATATATCCGAGCTACAAGCACAGTCCTGCCAGGAGTCGTGACTCAGACTCATACCGGGAACCATCCAGTTACGCACAGTTCCGTCGTTCCTCCCCAAAGTGGTGTCTCACTTCCATCTCAACCAAACTCTCTCGCTACCATCGCCAGATGATCATACAAATTTGGAAGAGGCTCACAGTCTACGCCATATCAACGTTGACAGACTCCTAGTCAGATACCTAGAAAGGTCGGAATCCATATGAAAGACGGACCATCTATTCATCCTTCACAGTGGGAAGAAGCAAGGGGAAGTGACCTCGCGAGCAACCATAGCCTGCTGGATCAAGTCATCAAGGCGGCCTACGTAGAAGCAGGCAAGCCACAGCCTTTACAAGTCAAGGCCCATTCCACTAGAGCCCAGGCAGTGTCCTGGGCAGAAACCAAGATGCTGTCGGGCGGCGACATGGTCCTCCATCCATCCACACCTTCTCCAGGTTTTACTGCCTGGATGTTCAGGCTCGAGAGGACACAGCATTTGCAAGGGCAATACTATGTGGGGGTCACGGGCAGCCTCCCACCCGGTTTGGGAGTAGTGTTTTTTTTTTTTTTACATCCCATTGGTCCTGAGTCCATCTGCTACATGCTAGGAAATGGAGAAATTACTTACCTGATTTCGTTTTTCTTAGTGTAGACAGATGGAATCAGCATCCCACCCACGGCTGCCGTTATTCATGGAATCCTTGAGTGACATCAGACACAGTGAATGATTCATGAGTAAGCCATGTCTTTCTCCATCTAGCACACCCATCCTACCGGGTGTCGACATTTCTCAGTTGAGGGCACTGGCGGCCTCCAGCTATAACAATTCAACCAGTTCAAATTAAGTTAACCAAGTTATAAAGTTAAGTTATTCAGATTATTCAGTCATACATATATCCACAATTGCTTTTCGAGGAGAATACTGAAGAGCTGCACTTCCTGCAGGGGTATATGTACTAGGGCTGACATCAGATTGCAATCTGATCAGTCTCCAACTGCTATCAGGCATACACTATATACCCACTGGTCCTGAGTCCATCTGTCTACACTAAGGAAAACAAAATTATCAGGTAAATAATTTCTCCATTAAACTCTGGAATCTATTGCTAGGGGATGTGGGTAGGGCAGTTAGCATGACTGGGTTTAAAAGACTTAGACAAGTTCCTGGAGGCAAAATCCATAAACTGCTACTAATAAAGTTGACTTAAAGAAGAGTCCCTGTTTCATACTGGTTATTAGCATGGATTTATTTAATGTTTGGGTTTGCCAGGTACTTGTATCCTGATTGGCCACTGTTGGAAACAAGATACTAGGCTTGATGGACCCTCTGAATTGGTATGGCAAATTGTTCTTTTGCCCCTGTGGTTGGTTTGTCTTTTAGTGGAATAGTAATTGTGGTCTCTGGTCATCCTGCCAGCAGTGAGAGTCAGGTCTTCATCTAGACCCTGCCCTGTGTGTGCTGCTCCCTATTGGAAGGGATTTAAGATCTAACAAAACCCTATGTTCATGTGAGTGAATTGTAAAGCAGCCTTAGCTGAAGGAGCTAGTGCCTCTCCTTGTGGAGAACATTGGAGGTGCCTTATTCCTTTATAGGGAAGGGCTGGATGCAGTAAGGAGAGAATTCAAAGTTGTAGAATCCTATGGGAAAGGATGGCTGTGGTTCTCTAAAAAAGATAAATAGATAAATTAAAAAATAGATGGAGTTGAGTTGGGGAGTTCTTGGAAGTCCTGAGGCTGACGAAATGGGGGATGAGTATACTTGAAGTGTCAGAGGCTAGCCTGCCTGAGAATCTGCCAGTGAAATTGGGAGTCCTGAGAAGATTTCCCTGGAGACTATAGACCGGTATACTAGGAGATGCCCAAGGAAGGTTAATCAGAATTGGAGATTGATTCTGGCAGAATCAGTCTCAAACTCAAGAGAGGACTTTAGAGAGGATTATAGCTACCAGGTTCAGGGTGGCAGGGGTACCTGTCCCAAAGAGCTGCTTTTGAGGAAAAGGGGTAAAGATGACTTTTTTTCCTTTTTTTTTTTTTCTGGATTGATTTGCTGTACACTACCCTGGGTACCCTTTTTGGACTGTTTTCCCTGTCCTCAGTCAGTAAAGATTTTTATTTTGGACAGAACAGGCATGGACAAGTCTTTGGAGTGCTTGAAGGGGGTACAGGAAGAGCCCCTGTGAGTACAAAACCTCAAAGGGCCTTGAAAAGTGAACTGCACCCCCCCCCCCCTGTGCAGGAGCTCTGGGATGGTCATGAGGTCTTGCGTGGACTGTGGACATTCCCAAGTGCACCTGTGCCCAGGACTGGGACGGGGCCTATATTTATATACCTTACTTATGACTGTCACCTAATGCTGAAGCGCAAAGTGACAAAGTAAAACATTCACAATAAAATAGTTAAAAGCGTTAATATTAAAATTATAGCATTGTGAAAATTATATAAGGCAAAACAATATGATCACCACAAATATTAGTAAAAGTACCAAAAAACTATATGTAACCTTATAAAAGCTAGATGAAATAAATGTCTTTAAGAGGGGCTTAAGTTGCTTTGGACAAGTTTCCAACCTCATATCAAAGGGAAAGCTATTCAAAATTTCTGGAGCTGCCCTGGAAAATGCTCTTTCAAGAGTAATAGTTATTTTATGTGAAGGTACATCCCAGAGACCTCTGTTTTGAGGATCTAAAAGCATGAGTGGGAACATAGATAAGGAATTTGCCCAAGGAAAAGAACGTAGCTTTAAAAGATCATGCACCATCACAGCTATTTTGTAAAAGATACTCTGCTGAATGGGCAACTAACATAGGTCTCTTAAAATAGGGGAAATATGCTCCCCATCTTAGTACCAGAGATGCTGCAGTCTGATAGTTGTAAAGCATTTAAGCTGCATGCAGGGAAGGACAATGTTACAGTAATTGATTAGTGGAAGTATAAACGCCTACATAATACAAAAATCAGAGGGGTATAAAATTTTAAACCCCGTACAACTCGTAGTTTGTAGAAGCTGTATTTTTATGATAGCCCTGATTTGAAATTAAAAAGGAGAATCTGGAATTGAACACTTAAGTTCCTAGGAAAAATAAAATAACAAAACAAAACTGACAACAAAAATCCCTATCTCCAGGGTAGTCCTACTGGCTGATTATTAGATCAGTCCTCTCTTGGAACTGTTATCCGGAATGATGCCATTGTTCATGTTCATGGAATTCAGAATAACCTAAAACAGAACAAAATCTTTGCACCTGCACTGTCGAGCAGAATAGAAACTGCACTGGTACAACATTTAGACGGAGGACATCATTTTTTCCCCTTTCACCCTGTTGGGGTAGGAACTATGATAGCTGCCTGCTTCAAAGTGAACAGAAGTAGATTTACAACGTACAAAGTGTGACTTATGGTAAGAGCAGTTTGTAACGTTCTTCGTGCAGTGCTGTAATTTTTAGAATTTTTTTTTTTTCCTGTGGCTTTTTTTTGTTTGGATATGAGGAGCTACATTTTCATGGATTGCAACTACAGCACTATATTGATGGCTGATTACATGTTAGCAACATCTATTAGATGATTCTTGGCTAGGCATTCAGCATTTGGACTATACAGTAATCTGCAATAAATGTCAGTTCAAACCCACATTCCAGTTCGAATTGGATTTGTTTCCACCAATCATATCAGTTTGAGGAGCATCTTTAACTCAAGTCAAAGCTGTCCTGTGGAGATGTGAAGTCTGAGGGGATGCGATTTGTAGCAGTATTTTAGTGAAGAAGATACTTATTTGGGAGTTGATAAATTTAAGAATATAACCGCAAGGCAGGCATTCATGCTAACACTGGTGATGCTTGGGTTTGGACAGGGCTGGATTTAAGGTTTGGGTGCCCATAGGTGGAGAGCCATGGCTATGCCCCTTTACACTGTGCCTGCACATGGTCCTAATGTAAGCCTGCATATTTAATGCCTTCAAAATCTGGCACCCTAGACAGTTGTCTATATTGTCTATTCCTAAATCTGGACTTGGGTTTGTATATTTGGTTTTGTGTTTTTTTTTTTTTTACTAGTGCTAGATGAACTTTCACAGAATGCACTTTTAAGTTGCAAAGTTGCAAAGCTGTTTTGTCATACTTACAAATATCTGGAAACAAATGTCTTTAGCTGTTTCTTGAAGGGACTGACCATTTGCACAATAGGGCAATGCCTGAGATCCCACAACACTCTCCCCTAGCCTCGGATATGTCGCTAGGGGCCAATGGCATGGTTTAATGGACACAACCGGCATGGATTTACTCAAGGGAAGTCTTGCCTCACAAATCTGCTTCATTTTTTTTTTTTTTTAAGGGGTTATTAAATGTGGATAAAGATGAACCAGTAGATGCAGTGATCTAGTTTTTCAGAAGGTGTTTGACAAAGTCCCTTATGAGAGACTTTTTAAGAAAACTAAAAAGTTATGGGATAGGAGGCAATGTCCTTTCGTGCATTACAAACTGGTTAAAAGACAGGAAACAGAGTAGGATTAAATGGTCCTTTTTCTCAATGGAAAAAGGTAAACAGTAGAGTGCTTCAGGGATCTGTACTTGGACTGGTGTGTTTTAATACATGTATAAATGATGTGGAAAGGGGTATGATTGAGATAATCAGATTTGTAGATGTACAAATATGCAGAGTAGTTAAATCACATGCGGATCATAATTGGAACATGAAATTTGTGGATAAGTGAAAGGTGATGCATATAGGGAAAAATAACCCATACTATAGTTACATGATGTTGGGTTCCATATTAGGAGCTACTACCCAGGAAAAAGATCTAGGCATCATGGTGGATAATACATTGAAATCGACAGCTCAGTATGCTGTGGCAGTCAATTCCTTATCTTTTATTTTTTATTAGGAAAGGAATGGTGAATAAAATAGAAAATGTCATAATGCCTCTACATCGCTCCATGGTGAGACTGCAACTTGTGTACTATTTTGGTTGCCAGATCTCAAAAAAGAGAAAGTACAGAGAAGGGTGTCCAAAATGATAAAGGGGATGGAATGGCTGTTATGAGGAAAGGCTAAAGAGGGTGATAGAGGGTTAGAAAATCATGAGAGGTCTGGAACGGGTAGATGTGAATCTGTTATTTACTCTTTTGGATAATAGGCTGGGGGAACTCCATGAGGTTAGCAAGTAGCATATTTAAAACTAATCTGAGAATATTTTCACTCAACACACAATTAAGCTCTGGAATTTGTTGCCAGAGGGATGTGGTTAGTGCAGTTAGTGTAGCTGGGTTTAAAAAAGTTTGGATAAGTTCCTGGGGAAGTCCATTTACTACTATTAATCAAGTAAACTTAGGGAATCAAGTAGCCTTTCTGCTATTTTTTATTTATTTAACATGTTTTGTATACCATATATTTGGGTTTGCCATCATAATGGTTTACATTAGGAGAATGACATTAGAGTTTAACAAATACAATTTAAAGATAAAGTTGGGTCGCAATGGGGGTAAAAAGGTTTAGAATATATAGGGAAACATTTTTAGTTGTCAGAGTTCGTTTGGTTAGTCTGTCGTAGGTTGATAGGATGATGTCTTTGTTTTCTTTGGAGTTGTCTGGTTGGGAGTTTGTTGGTGTTGATAGTTGAGATCTTCTGATAAAGCTCTGGTAAGCCAGGTTTTTAATTCTTTTTTTGAAAGTTTTGGTGTCGACTTGTGTTCTTAGATTTTAGGGGTAAGGTGTTCCATAGCGATGGATATAGCTCTCTTGGGTAGATACTAGGTGCTTAATTTTAGCATGAGGAATTTTGAGGAGGCCTTTATTCATTGAGCGAAGATTCCTTTTTTCGGAGCATGTAATTCAATATGTTCAATTAGCTAATGGTTTTGTTGTCCTGTGATTAATTTATGGAGGATTGATAAGACTTTGTATTCTATTCTGTATTTAATTGGGAGCCAGTGCAAAGATATGAGTAGGTGTAATGTGATCTTGGTTCCTGATAGAATCCTGGCAGCTGCATTCTGAAGAATTTGTAGTGGATGCATGGTGGTAAAAGGGAGGCCAAGGAGTAAGGCGTTGCAGTAGTCCAGGTTTGCAAAGAGTAGTAGTTGCAGAACTGTTCTAAAATCATTTTGAGTGAGGAAGGGTTAGACATCTGAGTCAATTTGTGGTAACCTTAAGAACATAAAAAATTGCCATGCTGGGTCAGACCAAGGGTCTATAAAGCCCAGCATTCTGTTTCCAACAGAGACCGAACCAGGCCACAAGAACCTGGCAATTACCCAAACACTAAGAAGATCCCATGCTACTGATGCCAGTAATAGCAGTGGCTATTCCCTAAGTAAACTTGATTAATAGCAGTTCATGGACTTCTTCTCCAAGAACTTATCCAAACCTTTTTTAAACTGAGCTACACTAACTGCACTAATCTTTGATTTTGTTATATGGGTTTTGTAAGATAATTCATTGTCAATTGTAATTCCAAGGTTTCTGGCATGGTTAACAGGAGTGATTGGGTGAGTCGTTGACTTTTTTGTCGAATGATTAGTTCAGTTTTATCGATGTTGATTAGTTTTAGGTTGGAAAGACATTGCTTGATTTTTGAGAGATAAGAGGTTATTTTATTGTAGGTTTCTTCTAGCATAGTTTGGATTGGGACTAATATTTGGATGTCAGCATACAGGAAGTGGGTCAAATCTAGACTGGTCAGTGTGTGACAGATGTTAAAAAGTGTTGCTGACAGTGCAGATCCTTGTGGGACTCCTGTATGTAGGTTCACTTTATTTGACAGGTTGAATTTAATACTAATATTATAATAAACATTACTGGTTTCAGTATTTGCCAGGTACTTGGAACCTGGATTGGCCACAGTTGGAAACACGATGCTGGGCTTGATGGACCCTCAGTTTGACCCAGTATGGCAAATTCTTATGTTAATGTCCCTTATTGCCTAGGGGCTTAGATCAAACTACCCCTGTATTCAAACCTTGATCCAGCAAGAGGTTTGGGTTCTAAAGATAACTACTTCTATCCAGATGTCCCTGCTAGGACAAGTAAGAGAAAATATACAGATATAAAGGTTAACAAATAAAACAAAAAATAAGGTGATAAGTTAGTCCAATAACAAACTTTAATACATTTCTTGACAAACTTGAGGGCTAATAATTCCTTCCCCACACTGCCCCTACACCATTGCAGGTCAAAAGATGACACTACCATAAAATAAGTGACTCCTGAAAGGTATTCCCGAGATGTGTGGGAACGTGGGTGGTCAGAAGATGCAGGCGGTATAACTTATGGCTCACTACTTTCTCCAGGAAGGAAAATGGTGAACAGAGGCTGTGCCAAAGTCTGTTTGCATGTGTTGCAACTCAGTTTGGTCAGTGGGTTCTGTGCCCAATAAGACACGGCAAAGAACTTTGGGTAACGGGTTTCCCCTCCAAACTACATTTCAGGGATCTGTTATGAAGAGCAATCGAATGAATCCATCAACCTATATGAGGGATTCTTGCGAAACAGAATCCAGATTTGTCTGTCTGCTGCTGCTCACGGAGGCCAGTAACTCTTAAAACATACTTCCCAGGCCTACGGTTCAGGGAGAGAAGTTTTGGTGCCAGTGTGTGTGCATGCACGCCCCTCATGCGTGTTTGGATCTGTAGGTTTTCGCTTCAGCCGTTCAGCACGAGTCTTTCGACAGAGTGGTTATTGAGTAGCTCCTTGCACTACAGACCATCCTTTGTGTAGACACTTACACAGTGCTGCTCCGATGGCTAGAGCCGCCCCTCTGGGTCTGTACTGTAGCAGAAGGCAGCAGGTCGCCCATGCCAAGGTACACAGCTTTGGGGCGCTTGCTAACAATCGAGGCTTGTATTTTGTAGTAGTGGGAGGGGGGAAGTTATATACAGCTTGCTACAATTTTAAAATGAAACATTCTGTAGTGTTATGGTTTATATAGATTTCTTGTTAACGGCTTTCCCCCCCCCCCCCCCTTCTATTTGAAGCTCCCTTTCTTGCCAAATAGTATATTTAACTAGTGTGTTAGATATCTCCAAAATGACTGTAGCAGTATTTTAGCTGGCTTTTTTTCCTTCTAAATGTTGCATAATGAATTTGTACTCTGTTCCAAGCCTATATAAGAGACGTAGGGAAATGCACAGAATCTTAAGCTAATATTTTTTTTCATCCCACAATGCTGCTAAAATGATCTATGTACACTGTTCTCTACCAGCAGGAATATTCTTCAGTTACCTAAAAACATTACTGTAAGACATTTTTTAAATCCCTCAAGACATTGCTAGGGTGAAAAAATATTTTGGAAACTTGGGTGCCAGCCAAAACTTGGAAGAGTCAGGGCAAAATGCTTTTTTCCTTCTAATCTTTTTATATGCTCTTAGTTTTTGCTTTGTATTTTGGACTTTGTTGCCAAAAGAGAAAATTCAAAATATTTAAAACCCAAAATACATTATTTTCTCTCCTGTCTAGCTTTTTTTTTTTTTTCAGTGCTGACAGCATCGTTTAGTTCTGGCGCAGGAGAATCCAGACTACAGTGGTGGGGAATCTCCTCCTGGATCCCAGGCCCACTGCAGGCAATAGAAACCAACTTTTAGGCACCTGGGAATTTTTTTTTCTCTGGGTTTTGTGTGTAGAGGGGGTATTTTTTGTGTTAAATTTTAGATCAGATATTTAAAAACAATATGAAAGAATAAAGTTCTACAAAGTTGTAGACCTAACTCTTGAAAGCTAGTGAGAAATCAACTTAAACATTTCTGGCTAGTTTGAGAATTACACTTCATTACGTAAAAGCAAAATGAGCAGTTAATGCAAAGGAGGATGTTGCCCAAATGCACAAGCAGATCTCTGGTAGTATCAACAATGGAGGTGTGAAGTGGAAGGTGAAATGAGGAGGTAATGTGTTCTGCTGAGAAGAATGACAGCCAGCAGGGTCATATCATTATCTGGTAATAGGTAAAGAAATCTGTCCTTACTAAAATTCATTAGTAGCTGCTTGCTAAGACTTTTTTAGCTTTTCTTTCAAACTTTTTAAATAGTTTTTCTGTTTATTCTTCCTTTCTGTGAGGCCCTAAGCTACCATTACTAAAGCTTTCAGTTAAGAGCTTTTTTTATTGGAAAGCAATATAAATCTGTAGTGACGTGCTGTGATTTAAGTGCAGGCTAAAGCAATTTTGTGTGTATGAAATTGTGTTAATGCACTAAATGGGTCTTAGGGAATGCTAAAACGAACCTACACACAACGAAACAAATCCTCAAACGAAACAATCCAAATATTTTGGTTGCACTCTCCCTAATCAGATCTATTCCATCCTGGCAAAAATGCTCTGTCCCTCTTGCAAAGAACCTTGTTAAAATACTTTCTTTTGAAGTTCTTTGAGCAGCTGGCTGGGAACAGCCATATTGGATTGAACAGATGTTCAATCAGGAACGGCGGATTCAAATCTTTGTTGAAAAGAATAGGTGTTTAGAACAGCAGACTGGAAGTCACATCGCAGATATCTAGCAACATTTATGGTCACCAGATAAATGTGATGGACGCCTAGAGACTTTCGATGAAATATTTTAATACTTTAATACAAGATGTCCTTGTGTATTTCCACTCATGTTAGATGAGGTTTGCTGCCATTCATAACTTTTTTTTTTTCCCCGTTTCCATTTTTGTGGCCAGAAAGACTAGTGTCATATTTGCCACTTTATGCACGTGATAGTGTGTTAGGGAATCGGACATTGACACAACAGATGTGCACTGTCTGCCAAGTAGCTGCAACAGGCAGAAATGTGAAAAAATAAATTGTATAAATACTGGCTCTTCTGTATTGCCGTGTTTCAACCTTGTATGTAAGGACTAGTGGAGAGAGTTTGTATTGCATAATTAAATGTTGTGTATCTAAAAACAGCATTTCAATGCAACTCAAAGGAAAACAAATTGACACAATGGTGTTGGTTTTACATATTTAAAATCTTTTCTATATTGTCACTAAGTTATATACCATCACAACGGTTTACATGTAGGCACATAAATTATTGTAGGTGAATGCATACCATAGTATGTTCTAACAGGTGCCACAAAAGGTTCAGTTACAATAAATCGTTAGACAATCGTTTAGTGAAGTAGGTCATGATAAAGTGTACCTGTAAGGTACTGTTCATGGGTAAAATTCATATATTTAGTGTTTACAATTGTTTTGATGTAGAGATCATAGACTATTATAATGCACATTCTTAGAATAGTGCTGGTGCTCTTCTGCCTATTCCTGTATATTTTCTGTTCTCCAGTGTCTTTATAAAAAGCTTGTTTAAAAAGCCATGTGTTAAACTTTTTTCTTAAAGGTTTTGAGATCTCTTTGTAATCTGATCTCTAGAGGCATTGTGTTCCAAAGTGTGGGGTCTGCTATAGATATGGCCCTTTCTCTCACTTGGGTTAGTCTTGCTGTCTTTACTGAGGGAATGGTTAAGAGTGCTTTATTTGCTGATAGAAGGTTTCTGTGTGGGACGTGTATTCGTAATGCTGTGTTTAGCCAGTCCGATTTTTCATCATGTATTAGTTTATGTATGGTTCATAGGACTTTGTATTTAATTCTGTGTTAAATAGGTAGCCAGTGTAATTCTGCTAGGGTTTGTTACGGTCCCTCCTTTTTCCGGTTAGTATTCTAGCTGCTGTGTTCTGAAATATTTGAAGTGGCCTTAGTTGTATTCAGGAGTCCTAGTAAAAGGGCATTACAGTAGTTCGTGCTGGAGAAAACTAGTGCCTGAAGTACTGTTCTGAAATCAGCTAGTGTTAGTAGTGGTTTTCGTTTTGAGTACCATGAATTTTTGCATAGCCTTTTACTTTTAGTGATATGTGCTGTTTTTAGATTGATTTCTAGGTCCATTATTATTCCAAGGTTTTGTACTTTTTCAGCTAGTTCAATTTTCTGGTTGTCTTTGAGGATTATTGGAGTTTGGATGATTTCAATATTTTTCTGTTCTAAGTGTAGAAATTCTGTTTTTTCAATATTAATCACAAGTTCCATTCGGTTTAGCAGTTTTATAATGTCTAGGTACATGTTAGCTAGGTTTAACATTTCTCTATGTCCTCGATTGGTAGAATTAGTTGAATATCATTTATTTATTTATTTATTTATTTATTTAGAGTTTTTATATACCGGCAATCATGAAAACATATCTTGCTGGTTTACATCGAACAGGAGTGCATTATAAACAAAAACTAGAACTGTGGTGTCCGAAAGTACAGTTACATTTAACAAGGGTAGCCGAACTTGGAGAAGGAAGAAGAGAGGAGAGAAAAGAGATGGTTAAACAATATACAATTTAAATATAGTATACAGAATAAATGTTATATACAAGAGGAGTGGTGTTTTAGGAGTCATTGGAATGTGTCATTGGGTTGTGTCCGGAAATGCTTGTTTGAATAACCAAGTCTTAAGTTTTTTCCTAAAAGTTGGGAGGCAGGGCTCCTGTCTGAGGTCTGTAGGAATGGAATTCCATAGAAGAGGGCCAGCTGTGGAGGTGGCGCGATCTCTTATGGTGATGTGTCTGGTCGTTTTCACTGGGGGAACTTGGAGGGAGCCTCTGTGAGCATCTCTGGTAGGTCTGGTAGAATTATGTGTTTGGAGAGGGAATTGAAGATCGAGAGTGGTAAGTTGATGTATAGTTTTGTAGGTGATGGTTATGGCTTTGTACATGATGCGGAAGTAGACTGGTAACCAGTGAAGCTCTTTCAGGACGGGGGATATGTGGTCTCTTTTCCTTGCGCCTGTCAAGATTCGGGCTGCTGAATTTTGAACCATCTGTAGGGGTTTGGAGTATGATGATGGTAGACCTAGCAATAGGGAATTGCAATAGTCTAGTTTCGAAAAAATATCATCTGCATAAATGTAATGTATGATTCCTAGTCCTGCTAGCAGATGGCTTAAGGGCAGCACATATGTTAGAGGGTTGCAGACAGGACTGATCCCTGTGGTACTCGTGATTTGAGATTGACTTTTTCTGATAATAGGTTGTTGATCTGAACTTGAAAGAACCTATTTAGATTATTGTTTTGCTGTATAATCCGATTTCTTCTAGTCATTTTAGTAGTATTTTTATGGTTTACTGTGGGAAAGGATGCTAAGTCTAGCATTATTAGAATGTAATGTTTACCGCTATCAAAACATTAGAATGTTATCTGTTAGCGAAAGAAGTAGTGTCTCAGTACTGTAGTGCTTTTGAAATCCATCCATATACAAAAGCAAACCTACAACTATTGCACAGTATCCTTTACAAGCACCTCTGGGATTTGGGTAGACCTTGCTGGAATGGTATAGTATCCCCACATGTTAGAGGATAGTTTTAGACTTCTGTGGCACTAAAGCATTTTAATAGAATTTTTAAAAAGATAACTACAATTAACTAACTACTTCTGCAATGGAAAAAGGCAATTATTTACCAACAGGCCGATGCAATACAGTGGGTTCAGCAGAGCACACTGGTTTACCCATGGTTCGCATGTTTTGGACATGTGAACACAGACCCTTATGCTATAAGTTTATTAGTGCATCCAACATGCAGTGAAACTAATAGCGCTCATCACATGCAAATGCATGTTGATGTGGCTATTAGCTATGCTCCCAGATGCAAAAAAGTGTGCTGGACTTGCTCATTTTTATGCTCAGAAATTAATGCCCGCCCAGAGCGGGCATTAATTTCTGAGCAGACCAAAATGTTGATTAGAAAAGTAGAAAATACTGCTTTTTTGTGCATCCTCCAACTTAATATCGTGGCAATATTAAGTCTGAGAACAACTTTTTTTTTTTTTTTTTTAAATCTTTTAAATTTTAGGTGCTGGTGGTCAGGTTGGGGAAACAGATGCTCCAGTTAATGAGTGTCTGTTTCCCAAACCTATGGCTGTGCGCTGGTTAGGAAAATGGACGCTGATAAATTCAGCATCAGTTTTCTCAACCCACTGACAGCCAACCTCTCCTGGGCGCTCACTGTCAAGGAGGTGATAGGGTGCGCAGTCAACCCTAATGCCTCTTTGACTCTGCAACCCCTAATTTAAATATTGTATGGTGCCCCCAGGAGAGGTGCCTGGGCATGTCAGGAAAGCCGGTGCTGAACACGGAGTGCCCACTTTGGGGGCTGATGGAATAAGAGTGCACCAAGATTCAGAGAGGCCAAGATCCTGGGGCTACCAAAACAGCCTTTTAAATACCATTCCTTAGGTACATGGTTCTATTTCTTCATGTTTCTGCCTTGAAAGACCATCTAGAAATTTAGAATAGGGTGACAGATGAGGGTGTAAGGTCCAGCTAGTCTGCCTATTTTCCCTTCCTGCTATTGAGATTTTGAAATGAGATTTTTATAACATTTCAAATGGATGCCTGCATAAAAGCCTTCTGATAACTGTTCTTTTCCATGCCATTTCTCTCTGCATGGCTCTTGTCAGTTTTCATATTTTTGCTATTCAGGAAAGCAAAGTAGCTTCAACTCTGCACAGTTCATTTAGGGCACTGTTAAGGCTTTTCTCCTACTGTGAGGATAATTTGAAGAGAATTGAATGTGGTGGAATCTACAGGTGTATGTGGCCACATGTAGTTTTGCCATAGTATGCACATATAAAATACACACATGTTCATACCAAAAGGTCTATCCAGCCTATCCAGCAGATTTCTTATGGTGGCAACTGCCACTCTGTGCAGGTTGCCCCCAAGCCTTATGTTAAGGGTTGCAATATTTATAATCAAAACAAAGCATCTGTCAAACTCCTAACAAAACTACTGCTAGCAACTTTTTTACAGGGTGGGCAGCCTTCTTGATTTCAGACCATCCTGTTTGAACGTGCTTTGCCTTTGGACTTGGCCGTAGCAGTCCTGTGCTTTATCACTAATGCAATGTATTGAAACCACCTGTTTCATTGCATTGAATGCTCATACTTTATCCACTTACTTTTAAAATATATGTGCACATATTTTGTGTACAAAAGTACAGCATACTAAACATGTCTATTTTCATGCATAAATCAGTGTAGTTTAAAACATGTGTGAGTGAAGTTACCAGCTTAACTAATTTGTCCACCAGTTTGCCCAGTCCTTCCCCAGGTCATTGAGATCATCCTGGTTCTTCAGCCTGAATTCATCCCAGTTCACCCAGACTTCCCACCCAGTCAGCAGAGCACAAGAAACTTGTTTATCTCTTATGCCAGATAATTAGCAGGTGTAAAGACACAAGTAAGTTGGAAATGGATGTCATATAAAAAATTTGCTATTTTAAAAAATAACTGCTGGCCCCTCCCCAGACAGACCCTTTTTATTTTCATGCATCTATGTGGGCATGAAAGTGAAAAAACATATTTTGGAATATGCGAGTAATGACTAATGTGCATATGTGCTAATTTGTACATTCGAAAAATTCACTTTTTAATCTGAGGAAAAAATAGCTTAGGGAATTAGTAAAACTTATTGAAGTATGAATAAGAACCTTAAAAATGCCATGTCAGACTAGTGGTTTATCGAGCCCAGCATGCTTTCTCCAGACTGGGCCACTTGGAAGTGCCTGGCAATGGTAAGATCCCTTCCCTCTTTCACTCCCAGAAGTAAAAGGTGGTGAGCCAATTTGCACGGCTAGCAGTTGTTAGATAATCTGCTGGAAACTTGTCCAAACCTTCTATAAACACAGCTATACTACCAGTCTTTCACATTCTCTGGCAACAAATTGTGATTGAAAACATACTTTTTACAATTTGTTTTAAATCTGCTGCAAATATTTTTTGCCAAAATAAGAGGCATGTGTGTGAATCTCATGTTACTGTGATGTGAGGCCTCTTAATAGGGGACTTTAAATACCAGCATGAGAGTGGAGTTTGGGTGTATGCTAGTGACTCTGGGGATTATTAGCCCCTTCCCAGCTTAAGTTTTTATTTTTGTCTTGTGGTGTTTGGGGAAACATGTAGCTTGAAAATTAAGCTGCTAAAAGTAGTAACATAAACTTCCATTAAGGCCCATGACTGTGTCAAGGTTAGAAAATTCTTAATTTTATTTATTGCATTATATTCCACATTTCCACATTAATCAGTGCGGATTAAGATACGCTGCAGAACTAAAGTTCAATTAAAAAAAAATATGCATCTTGTGTGTGTATTGTAGATATCTAAAACAAAACCAAAACTTGACTGGTTTGCAGAACTCTCCTGGAGTTGCCTACTCTTGCACTGGACATTTGCAACCTCAGATTGGTGTTAATTCCTTTTGTCTTCACTGATCAACCTGCTGTCTGAACCTTCTTTTCCAGGAATGCCCTATCTGCTGCTGTGCCTATTAAATAACTGACTGTGAGGGCCTGTAACCAGATCAGCCCAAGACAGTTGTTCCCTTTTATGACCCAACATGGAAACTTAACAAGCAGGAGCAGAAACATATAACATGTCTTGCTTCTGCCTACATAAGAACATGCCATACTGGGTCAGACCAAGTGTCCATCAAGGCCAGCATCCAATCCAGGCCATAACCTGGCAAGTACCCAAAAACTAAGTCTATTCCATGCTACTGTTGCTAGTAATAGCAGTAGCTATTTTCTAAGTCAACTTAATAGCAGGTAATGGACTTCTCCTCCTCCAAGAACTTAGCCAATCCTTTTTTAAACACAGCTACACTAACTGCACTAACCACATCCTCTGGCAACAAATTCCAGAGGTTAATTGTGTTGAGTGAAAGAACTTTCTCTGATTAGTTTTAAATGTGCCCCATGCTAACTTCATGAAGTGCTCCCTAGCCTTTCTATTATCCGAAAGAGTAAATAACAGATTCACATCTACTCGTTCTAGACCTCTCATGATTTTAAACACCTCTCACATCCCCCCTCAGCCGTCTTTTCTCCAAGCTTAAGTCCTAACCTCTTTAGTCTTTCCTCATAGGGGAGCTGTTCCATTCCCCTTATCATTTTAGTAGCCCTTCTCTGTACCTTCTCCATCGCAATTATATCTTTTTTCCTCTGTACCTGACCCAAGTATGCTCATAGATTTTTAGTTTTCTGGCTGAACCGAATGGGTTTCTCCAGGATTCTTGGAATCCTTCTGCTGCTGTGCTATTGCTGTTCTACACCTCTTTACAACAGCATAATATAGAAACAATTGTATCGCCTACAGTATATGAAAATGCAATGTGTTAGGGGTGTTGCAACAAATGTAACTCTTCATGTAAGAAATGGAAATAAATACATGATATACTTTAATTGCTGTAGTGTTAATGAATATTTAATTGGCTTTGGTCCAAATTTGTATAGAAGTAGCAAGCTGACTTTTTTTTTTTTTTAACCTCTAGTTTAATGCTGCCTAATTTCATCTTGGGGCAAATACTTTAAAACTCCTTTGGGGAAGACTTAGTAAAAGTAAACATTGCAGACAAGTAAAAAAAAAAAAACAAACTGCTGTTGGTCATCAAAATTAATTGTAGCTGGGATAAGATGGCGGCTGACTGAAGTGTGCTTGGAGCCTGTCTCTTCCTTTTCTTTTGGATTGCTCGCACCAAAGTGGAAAGCCAAATTGAGGGAGAACATTACTAGTTCTCCCTCGTTGGACTTGCTCCAAGCCCAGATTGAGAGGTTCTTAACTGCAACACCAGCTTTGACCCTGGTACTGATGGCTGAAGCAGAAGTCTCCTCTGCAGGCTGAATGAGCTCTCACCCAACATGGAGTGCTGTTGCCACCAGACTTTTCAGCTCTTCTAGAAATGAGCAGGAGAGCTTCGATTTTGTCACGGGCAGTTGTGGAAAAGGCTGGAAGCCCCATTTTTTTTTCTTCTGCAAAGGTGTTTTTTTTTTTTTTAATTTTTGAAGTGAAGGCCCCCCTCTAGGGGCACTCAAAGTGGCTTTGCCTCCTGTCCTGACATCTGTCTCTTCTGAGGGTGGTGGGGAATGTATGTTCCAAAGTGAAGTGGTGAATGTCCTGGTTGGTAAGCATGAACTTTGCAGAAACCCCGTGATTACTCTTGAAGTGTTTATGGAAGTCCTTAATGACTTTGGATTCCTTTCTTCATTGACTAAGATTATTCTGGAGACTAATAACAAAGTTTTACTTAATTCTAATATGGCTTTGTCTCAAGAAACCAAGCTTCTGGCATTGGACACATTTCCCTCAAATTCAGCAAAATTTGGTTTAGTCTGATTATGATATACTCCAGGAAGCTTGAATATTGAAAATGCCTTGCGTTCTCTTCATCTGAGAATTCTAAATTTTCCTGTTAAATTGATTTCTCCAGCAGGTTTGTTTAGAAATCATTTCTCAAATTTTGGAAATCTCAAATGCTGCAATGCCTGTAATAACTAAGGCATACTATTTGCCTCAAGTCTAAGCTCCTGGTAGTAATTCGCCTTTGGATGCTGCTTTAGACCAAATGAATGTTCTTAAATTCCCAGTCAAGAGAAGTTTTGCAAGGTGGGACTTTGCTTGTCATTTTGCTTTTTCCTCTGATCATAATGTTCTTAGATTATTCATTTTTTTTTCTAGAATTGGTACTTAGTATACTATGGTTAAGTTATGGGTATACCCAGATCTTATTAGAGATACTGGTAGGAAAACATTTCCTTGTGTGTTCTGAGGTATTATCAGGGGGGGGGGGGGGGTAGTTTCTCTTGCAATATCCTGGTAAATGTTCCATCAGATATTTAGATGCAAACTATATATTTTTACAAACCATCCCAACTTCGGTCGTTTCTGGATTTGCATTCTTAGTCTCCCTATTCAGACTGGCCTTAAAAATGGATTCTAGTGTACAACTTCATTATGCTTTTCTTTTATTGTTACATGCTGGGTATATTTGCTCTTTTTTCCCCTCTTATCCCCTTTATTACCTATTATGAGGATGCTTGTTTTTTTTTTCTTATAATTTCTAATGTTTACTGTTGCATACCTTATGGTACTTTACAAGGTATTCTTGTATGCATTTTAAAATGCACAGTAAAAGAAACAAAACAAAAAAAACCTTGCCAGTAAAGAATCTATTTTTGACATAGTCCTAAAATGGCACCATCCATAAGACCAGATTGATGCAGAGTTTTGATCCTACAATATCTTATCTCAAGCTTGTTTTGTGTTTTTGTTTGGACTTCTGTGTTTACAATATTGGATAAATCTCTCCCCTTCCTATTATCATATCAGTGTCATCCGTGAAGAAAGCTGATTTTTCTACTTGCGCTCACACGTGTGGCAAGGTTAGGGGGACAGGTACCTGGACCAATTTCCTGGCAGGCAATTGAGATCATAACTCCTGCCGTTTTTTTTTTTTTAGTTTGTGCCGTGCTCTCCCTGTCTTGTAAGCCAGAGTTCAGCATTCATGATCTCCAGAATATCTGCTCCCCATGCTGTTTTGATTTAAAGGGCCTTTGAACTTTGTGCCCATTGTTTGTGGCTGCTAGCATGTAAGTGGACTTTTATTTCTCTAAGTAATTCAGCTTTTTTTTTTTTTTTTTTACTGTTCACAGGATGAGCAGGTGCAGGCTGCAGTACTTCTGTTTTTTTACCTTTTTCATCAGTTGTAAAATCTTTGGCCCCTTTATGTAAATAAAGTGTATAATTTTGATCTTGGTTTAGATAGTAACAGAGTGCCTCTGATCTTTTGAGTCAAGGATCTTGTTAGGCTGTGGTATCTCTGAATGTGAACTAAAAATATCTCGTACCAGTTGTAGCTGCATGTACCACGCTGCAAAGCCTCGCACCATACTTGGAGAATCTCAGACCCTGTAATATACATTCCTTCAAGTATTTCTGCGTGCCAAAAGTGATGGATTTAATGTTGAACTACGTATTTTAAAATATGCATTGGATTGGAGCTGTTGGGTTCCAGGTTTCAGTGGTTTCCAGTGGATTTTGACAGGGCATTCTATGCACTTTTTTTTGTTGGGGGACTTGAACACTTTTCAAAATAAAAATGATGCTGCACTGGTATCTTTCTTGTATATAACAGGCAGACAAGTGTGCTGTAAACTTTTTACCTGCTGGAAGTGGGCCAGTGGGAATCTTTAACTTAAAGAGAAACTAGCATTTCATGGTGAACACAGTAGTGCTAGACTTTTTTTTTTTTCCATGTGGTTGCTCTTCTTGATCAGTCCAAGATTTTCTGCAAAATCTATGAAGAGGCTAAGAACTGAATGAAGACGCACTTGTGGAATAACAAGACAGAAAACCAAACTGCAGGCTGCTTTTTTAAAGCATCTTATTTCTAAAAAAAAATAGGCTGTAAACCCAACATTGTAAAAGAGCAGCACAATCTGAGGAATCCGGATCTAAAGATCTTTAAAGGTGTGAGTCTTCTGGCATGTGGCAGGTATGCGCATGTCAGGCTTTCAGTAATAGCATGATTAATAGTCGAGTCCGCCTGTAAGGGGGTGCAGATGGGTTTGCAGTGTGATCTGCTATCTAGTTGACCACAGTTGCACTTTGTACTCTTAGAGATTCTAAAGCAACTTATGGAGCACTAGACCTTTCATGGGAGGTGGAAACCATACGGAGCTCTTGTGGGATTTTCAGTGAGGTCTTTATTGGAAACATCAGTGGCATGCCACAGTGCACACTAGTGTTACAGTGGGACCGCTTCTCGTTCTTTCGCACGCTCACAAATTGGGTTACAAGACTGAAGGCAGTATGGGGGACGATTGAACAGGTCTTGGTACATCTGTGTAGTCCTGGATTATCTTGAACTATTTTAATTACTTGGGGGGGGGGGGGGGGGGGGGGTTAAAGTTTGCACTGTACAGTGCACAGAATTCCTCTCCTACCCTGCAGAACTCAGTGCAGATAAGTATTAAATCTGTCCGTGGCTCGAAACACTGAATGTCCCCTTACTCTGGGTATTAATACAACCTGCAGCCAGATATTTTCAACAAGCACTGTACCTTACTGTAGTGCCTGGTTTGTGTAAAGTTCTTACTTTTGCTGTTTCAACCAGAGGACAAGGTCAGATGCTTAATACTGGCTTGTTAAAACGTTTCTTTCAAAAGAAAATAGATGTCCATTCTTGCTCTTAATTTAGAACTTCATCTCTATGTTCTGTATTATGGAAATATGGGTAATGGATGACAAATCCACATGTTTATAACAAGCTTGTCCTTAAGGTTATATTTTTATCTTAAAAAAAAAAAAAAGTGGAGGGAAAGCAATTATTTTCCAGACTATCCTTGCAGGCTGTTTAATTGCTTACCTTCCATTCCCCCATTTGATGCTCTAAGTTTAAAATCAAACCTGCTTGCTCTATTGTTGGCCTCCTGGTTAAAACTCTGGAATTAAATTAGGAATAACTGATTTGACTTGCTGAGATTACTACCATTTATCCCAATTTAACTATCTTGGGTGACTTCAGTATTAATTGTAATAGCCCCAAAAGATACCATTGAAGATTGTTACTATGGCTGACCTGGGTCTGATGCATCTAGTATAGCTGGGTTTAAAAGGCGCTTAGGTCTGGAAGAAAAGTCCATAAACTATAACTTATGAAAAGGGGGAGGGTCGCTATATATCCAAATGTAGTCTCCTGCTGCTGCAGGGCTGGTCTTGCACTAAGAGCCCGCTGCAGCAGGATAAACAACTCCTGCTGCCCACCCCCACAATGAGCATGTCCCGTGATGGCTGAAGAGATCTGATGCTGTGGCTGCCAGCAGACCCCATCTTGCTCACAGATGAAGAGGCTTCTGTGGGTGTAGGGATGAAAGGTTGTGTATTTGGGTGAGAGGCAGTGTGTGAATGACTTGCCTAGGTGCATGCTTGTGGATGGATCCTATGTGTGGGTGTGAGAGGATAAAGTTTGTACAAAGCTCTATCCCCAAATCCAAAACAATCTGAGTGGCTGGAAATTGAAGCATCCCAGGTATTGAAGAAAGGGAGATTTTTAAAATCCTTATTACTTTCGTTATTGGATGTTTGATATGTTTGCTGTTTAGAAATATTATATTGGTATTTTGGGAAATCTTATGAACATAAGAAATTGCCATGCTGGGTCAGACCAAGGGTCCTTCAAGCCCAGCATCCTGTTGCTAACAGAGGCCAAACTGTGCCATAATAACCTGTCAAGTAGCCAAAAACGAAAAAGATCCTTTGCTACTGATGTCAGTAATAGCAGAAGCCATTCCCTAAGTCAACTTTATCAATAGCAATTAATTGACTTCTTCTCCAGGAAACTATCCAAACCTTTTTTAAACCCAGCTCCACTAACTGCACTAACCACTTCCTCTGGCAACAAATTCCAGAGCTTAATTGTGCATTGAGTGAAAACTTCCTCAGATTAGTCTTAAATGTGCTACTTGCTAATTTCATGGAGTGCACCTAGTCCTTCTCTTATCCAACAGTGTAAATAACAGATTCACATCTACTCATTCAAGATCTCTATCATATCCACCCTCAGCCATCTCTTCTCCAAGCTGAACGGCCCTAACCTCTTCAACCTTTCCTCATAGGGAAGCTGTTCCATCCCCTTTATCATTTTGGTTGCCCTTCTCTGTATCATCTCCATTGCAACTATATTTAATTTTTAGATGTGGCAACCAGAATTGTACACAAAAAACATTTTGCTTGTTTGACTGCTGCAGCACACTGAGCCGACTATTTCAAAGAATTATCCACTATGATGCCTAGATCTTTTTTCCTGGCTGGTAACTCCTAATATGGAACCTAACATCATGCAACTATAGCAAGGGTTATTTTTCGGTATATGCAACACCTCTGCCATTTGGACGCCCAATCTTCCAGTCTCTCAAAATTTTCCTGCAATGCATCACAATCCGCTTGTGATTTAACCACTCTGAATAATTTTGTATCTGCAAATTTGATAACCTTACTTGTCATATTCCTTTCTAGATTTATAAATATATTGAAAAGCACTTGTCCAAGCACAGATCCCTGAGGCAATCCACTGTTTACCCTTTTCCACTGAGAAAATTGACCATTTAATCCTTCTGTTTCCTGTCTTAACCAGTTTGTAATCCACAAAAGGACATTGCCTCCTATCCCATGACTTTTTTTTTAGTTTTCTTAGAAGCGTCTCATGAGGGACTCTGAACGCCTTCTGAAAATCCAAATACACTACATCTACCAGTTCACCTTTAACCACATGTTAACCCCTTCAAAAAAAAAAAAAAAAGCAGATTTGAGAGGCAAGACTTCCCTTGGGTAAATCCATGTTGACTGTGTTCCAATAAACCATGTCTTTCTATATGCTCTGTGATTTTGATCTTTTAGAATAGTTTCCACTATTTTTCCCAGCAAGTCAGGCTCACTGGTCTATAGTTTCCTGGATCGCCCCGGGAGCCCTTTTTAAATATTGGTTACATTGGCCACCCTCCCAGTCTTCAGGTACAATGGATGATTTTAATGATAGGTTACAAACTTTAACTAATAGATCTGAAATTTCATTTTTTAGTTCCTTCAGAACCCTAGGATGCATACCGTCCAGTCCAGGTGATTTGCAATGCTTCAGTTTGTCAATCAGGCCTACTACATCTGCCAAGTTCACAGTGATTTGGTTCAGTTCATCTGACTCACCCTTGAAAACCATCTCCGGAACTGGTATCTCCCCAACATCCTCATTAGTAAACACAAAAGCAAAGAATTCATTTAGTCTTTCTGCAATGGCCTTATCTTCCCTAAGAGCCCCTTTAATCCCTTTGTCATCTAACTGTCCAACAGACTCCCTCACAGGTTTCTTCCTTCAGATATATTTATTTAAAAAATGCTTTTATTATGAGTTTTGCCTCTACGGCCAACTTCATTTCAAATTCTCTTTGCCTGTCTTATCAATGTTTTACACTTAACTTGAGAATGTGTATGCTTTTTCCTATTTTCTTCAGATGGAACCTTCTTGCAATTTTTGAAGGATGAATTTAGAATAAAATAGCCTCTTTCACCTCACCTTTTAACCATGCCATAATTGTTTTTGCCTTCCTTCCACCTTTCTTAATGCATGGAATACATCTAGACTGTGAGTCTAGGATCATATTTTTAAACAATGTCCTTTCCTGTTTCACACTCCTGCAGCTGCACCTTTCATTTTTTTCTAACTATTTTCCTCATTTTTATCAAAGTTTCCCTTTTGAAAATTGTGTTAAGAGTTGTAGATTTACTTATTGGTCCCCCTTCTAGTTATTAGTTTAAATTTGATCATGTTATGATCACTGTTGCCAAGTGGCCCCACCACAGTTACCTCTCTCACCAAATCCTGTGTTCCACTAAGAATTAAATCTAAAATAGCTCCCTCTTGTTGGTTCCTGAACCAATTTCTCCATGAAGCAGTTGTTTGTTACATCCAGGAACTTTGTCTCTAGCAAGCCCTGATGTTACATTTACCCAGTCAATATTGGGGTAATTGGCAGTGTAGTAATAATGGGAGATTTCAAACTGGTTAGCTTCCCTGATCTCTCTTAGCATTTCATCATCTGTGTGACCATTTTGTCCAGGTGGACGGTAGTGTACTCCTATCACTATACTCTTACCCAACACACATGGACTTTCTTCCCATCTAGATTCTACTGAGCATTTAGCCTCTTGTATGATCTTTATCCTGTTGGACTCTGTACTCTCCTGGACATAAAGTGCCAACCTCCACCAGATTGATCCTCCCTGTCATTGAAATATAATTTGTACCCAGATATAGCACTGTCCCATTGGTTATGCTTCTTCCACCAGGTCACGGTGATGCCAATTATGTCAATCTCATCATTTGCTGCTATACACTCTCTAACTCTCCCATATTACTACTTAGACTTCTGGCATTGGCATACAGACATTTCAAACTGTGTTTAGTTTGTATTAACCTGCTTTTAAGTTGATGAGCTAAAGATTTCCAAGTTATCCTTAAGTGATTTTTTTTTTTTTTTTTTTTTTACATATAGGAACATAGACTAAGTTGGCTTTTATTGGAACCTCTGTTGGGATGCCCTGACTCTCCTGTTTCATTTAGTATCCTTCAAGGATACATTCCTCCTAACATGCACTGCTGAGTGACTGTCAGCTTTCCCTCATGTTCTAGTTTAAAAGCTGCTCTATCTCCTTTCTAAAAGTTAGTGCCAGCAGCTTGGTTGCACTCTGGTTAAAATTAAGCCTATCCTTTCAGAAAAGTGTCTTCCCCCCCCCCCCCCTTCCCCAAAGGTTTTCCCAGTTCCTTACAAAACTAAATCCCTCTTCCCTGCAACATCTGGTTGAAAAGGAATTTCCACTTAGATTCCTAGCTCACCTGGGATACTGCTCTTTCCAAGCCTAGAGGATGACTTTTTTTTTTTTTTCAGGACTCCAATACCAAGGGATATATTCAAAAAGAGGTGCAGCTTGAGAATAACTCTCCTGGGGAAATTCTGTGCTACTGTGGAATGCAGTTTGTGCAGAATTCCTCTTCTGCTCAAATATTTTTTTGCACAGAATTTGAGAGCCCTGGTGGGCCGCAAGCAGAGCCTATGTGTGTGAGAAGGAAAGACAGAAGGACCTGTTTCTGTATGTATGAGAGAGTGGTCAAACTCTGGGAATGGAGGGCTGGGGTTGAGCGTGGAGGGGAGAAATAGAGTGAAAAGGTTAAAGCTAGGAGGGCAGAGTGAAAGGGGAGTAGGGAGAGAGGGTGGCAGGGACACTCCTACAGTGCACTTGTAGGAGAATTCTGGTCAAAATATTTAACTCGGCATCTTTGAGAAACTTTCTGAATTATATTTTGTTAATTACTCAGACTGATGTGTATTTTATTTTGACCAATATAAAAGTTTGCAGAATTCCCACAGGAGTAAATCATTTTGAGGCATGGATGCAACCAGAATCAAGTGTGTATGGTGCCAGTTAAATACTTTGGGAGATCTGAAGTTTGGCACATCCAGCCATAGTTTCTCATCTGTTTTGTTTATTGGCATTTACTCCCATCATTTACACATGGGAGAGATAGTGAAGAAGTTTGCCCTCTTTACCTTGGGTCCTGGAGGACTATCCTCCCCCCTGTTCAGAGAATCCACATCCTGGTGCTGTTACACTTTGAGGACTTAGCGTTGGGGCTGTGTTACTCCTGCCGTTCCTAATACCAGAAGGCGGCTACACATACACAGCAATCCATGCATTTAAACTATGAATGTAAATGTGCATATTTCAGTTTTTAATCAAAATAGGAAGATATTCATTCAAGCAAACTCTCTCGCAGGAAAGGAAATTTACAGCTTGTGATACCTGATGGACCAATATAAAGATTATTCAAATATTATATATGAGGCTTGGAGATTACGTGATTTGCAACAGCATTGTCAAGATTTCTGGACTCAAGGGTACAAAACCTCAGAAGCAGTACAGAGCTGGTCTTCTACCTAGGCAGTCTCCCACCCTCAGATTGAGCCCTTGGTTCTGGGGGCCAGTAAGTCTTTGTGGCAGTACATCATGGTGAGTCTATGCAGGCAGAAGCAAGGCTGGACAGGATGGTAATCTGGTACAAGGCTTGGATCGGCCTGGATGCAGAATCAGACTAGCTGGCACTGGGCAGGGTCTAGAAATAGATACAGGCTGGTGTAAAACAATACATAGGCCAAGTGAGGAAATTATACTGATAGGAGTGGGCAGGAAAGGACTAGATAAGGCAGACAAGGGCAGGACTAGATAAGACCATGCAGAACAAAAAACACGAAGGCCCAAAGGCAGTGATTTATAGAAGGCCGCAAGGCCTGGATAGGCCATAAGCAAGGAGCAAAACACCTGGAGGCCGCAAAGCAGGGAACAGCAGCCAGGTCAAATACCCAAGGGTGACTCCATGAAGAGGCAAGAATACAATGGCAGGGCTGGGTTACAATAGGCTAGAGTCTGGATGTGGTGCATGCAGTGAGGAGGAGCTTAGCAAGGCTGGAGGCTAAGCTTGCTGAGGAGTCCTGAAGGAGTGGATGTTGAAAGACAGACTGAGGCAGGAACCATTGAGGAGATGGCTCGGATAACTCTGAATAGAGCTCGCTGGCAGCCTCTGCAGTTGGGGAGGCTGCACAGTAGTCCGCAAGGCAGATGAAATCTTAAGCATCTTTGGATAATTTGTAGGTTGGGCCAATTAAAGATATCATAACCTGCAAAGAATTCAGCTTTCTCTGGGTCCAATATGGCTACTAGCCCAGTGCCAGCTAAGTGATTTTCTTTTAACAAGAGTCCATCAAAATGATTTGTGTTAAAGAAAATGTAGGCCTTGATCCTAAACCCTTGTAGAATTGAGTATTTTGTTTTTATAATGCTTGCTGAAAGAGGGGACCTTTCCTCCTTCCATATTTTATAGTACTTTTGCAAATTCCTTGAATGCTGAGGGTAGAAGGCAGATCCGACTGTGCTACTATCTGAGCAAAGGGGAACCAAGCACAGCAGATTGCAGAAATAAACAAACATAGATCTATAGAAGAGAGGCTCATTCCTAAGAGGTGCCCTGTCCTTTGTGTCCCAGATTTGCAAAGCCCTCCTCCACCCCAACACACATACGTGTACACACTCCTAAATTTGGCTTCCAGAACCTCCCTCCCACATTTTCCTATGTCGATGGTGCCCACATGTACCACAACAGCCGGCTCCTCCCCAGCACTGTCTAAAATCCTATCTAGGTGACGCGTGAGGTCTGCCACCTTCGCACCAGGCAGGCAAGTTACCAGGTGGTCCTTGTATCAATCAGCCACCCTGCTATCTACACTTCAAATAATTGAATTACTAACTGTGATGGCCGGCCTAACCCTTCCCTCCTGGGCAGTAGCCCTCAGTGTGAGAGGACAATACATCACCTGGAGAGCAGGTCCTTGCTACAAGATCACTTCCTGCTACACCAGGGTGATGTTCTCCTACTGGGAGACCTTTCTAATCCAAGGCAGCACTGGGGCTGCCAGACTGGATTTGGGACTTGGCTACTATGTCCCTGAAGGTCTCATCAATGTACCTCTCTGTCTGCCTCAGCTCCTCCAAGTCTGCCACTCTGGCCTCCAGAGTTCACTCATTCCCTGAGAGCCAGGAGCTCTTTGCACAGAGTGCACACATACAATCTCTCACCAGCAGGTAAAAAATCATACATGTGACACTCAATGCAAAAGACTGGAAGGCCCCCTCTTGCTGCTGGATTGCTGCCTTCATCTTCATTTTGAGTTCCTAGTTAAGTTTAGGATACTAAGGGAGCTGGAATTAGAGTACTTTAAATTTATAGGTGAATTTACTAATTAATCAGCTAGTGTCCTACAAGGGGATAATTAAACTTTCAAAAAGGGCTGGTGCAATAATGATTTAGATAAGAGCCTTATTGATTTTTGAGTGTCTCCTGCCTAAATATCAAGGGTTAAATTAATTACCTCTGGCTTGCTTATTATCTCACACACAAACTCTAAAGAATATATCCCACTATTTCACCTTTCTCCAGACTTTCCAAAGATTTCCCAAAGCTATACTTACCAGTCTTCTTTAACCACCATTAAATTGATCTTCACTCATAAAATTGAAGGGTCCTCTTTAACCACAAAGGGTGTGGGGCCTCTGGAAGCTGGGGCTATGATAGCTGATTGGAGCTATGTAAGTATTATCCAGAAATGCTGAACGTGAGTTACTGAGACAACATAGGACCCATCTTTAGATGTGAATCTCTGATCTGACATCCGAAGTATAGACTTGTGTAGTTTTAAAAGCTTTTGTACAATATTTTTAGGTACATGTAAAAAAAAAAAAAAAAAATTACAAATTTTAGGTAGCTTGGCTTTTTTTTTCTTAACTCGCAATTATATGGTATACCTAAAAATTGTTAGACAGTCAAATTTCTTATATTTGAGAACAAACTTAGACAAGTACACAGGGCTTGTCAAGTATATAGTACAGTAAGTTACAAGGTAATAAGCAATTATTGCCTATGATATTCCACATAAGGTCACCATAATTGTTCAAACTTAGGGGGTTATTTTCTAAAGCTAGCGCACACGAAAAGTCCCTTTTCACGTGCGATAGCCAGATCGGGGAGGAGTCGTGGCTGCACTGGGGCGGACGCCGCAAAGACAGCATGGACTTCGAAAAGGTAAGGAGCCTTTTCGTTTCCAATCTCGTGCCCAATAACACCAGCTTTTACAATGGCGCTATTGAGTGCGAAAGCCGGCAGCGATCGCACCCCCCCCCCCCCCCGTACTGTGCGATTCACGACGCCGCAGTAGGTTAGAAAATCTAGGCCTTAGTGTGCATTTTTTTAAGCTCGAAATAGTGGTTCAGTATCCACAACGTCCTGTATTTGAGCATGCCAGTAATCCAAACGGGTTAGTTTTCCCACATCGTAGCGATTGTAAATCGAGCAGCTAACTGTAACCGCTCGACCAATAGCCTGTGCTTAACCGGGATTGAAGAACTTAATCCATCTACCCAACAATCCCAGGCCAGGCCCTATGGAAACAGAATATCTCAAATATCCACCACAACCTGTGACCTGAGAACAGAAAAACCTGACATTCTGACAGTGCCACAGCATGTGCATGAAGGTCCCAACCTCCCCTTCAAACACCTGTTACTGGAATCAAGATATATTTTTCAGTAGAAAGGGAGTCCAGTAATTTGTGTAATAGTCTGAACATCAGGTCCATCCTCTGCACAGATGGACAGATGTCCGTATAGTTTTCCAATCTCTGCTAACTCGAACCATTTTGAGGTCTGTATTCTAAGTCTGTCGGGCTGATACAGTAAACCGTGGGAGAGCCGGCGGGCCGAGGCGAGTTCCCGCTCTCCCGACGTGCACCCAGGCCACTCTCCTGGGCACGCGATTGAGTATTTAAATGAGGGTCCACGGTAAAAGGAGGCGCCAGGGACATTAGCGCATCCCTAACACCACATTGTTGACAGAAGCGGCGGCTGTCAGCGGGTTTGACAGCTGACTCTCTCAATTTTACTGGCACGGGTTCGGAAAACAAACACCAGCTAAATTGAGCGTCCGTCTTGCAACCTGCGGGCAGGTTTAAAAATTTTTTTAAATTTTGGGGCCTCTGACTTTATATTGCTATGATATTAAGTCGGAGGGTGTACAGATAAGCAGGTGTTTTTTCTGCTTTTCTGTACACTTTCCCTGTGCCGGCCGAAATTAACTTCTGCCTTTGGGCAGGTGTTAATTTCTGAAAGTAAAATGTGCGGCTTGGCTGCACATTTTACTTTCTGTATCACGCAGGAATAACTAATAGGCCCATCAACATGCATTTGCATGTTGCGGGTGCTATTAGTTTGGAGGGGGGGGGGGAGTTGGCTGCACGTTTTCGACGCGCTATTACCCCTTACTGTATAAGGGGTAAAAATAGCACGTCAAACATGCAGCCAAACTGGGGCTCAAGGTGCGCTCAACCGAGCACACCACACTGAATCGGCTGAGAGTGGAAGGGGGTCACTAGGCCATATTTGCTCTGATACAAGGATACATAAGTGCAGTACCTTGTCACGCACCAGGGTCACTCAGAAAAGACTCCATACCATTCAGGGGCCAAAGGTCTTTCCAGATCTGTCCATCCTGATAAGGCCTGAAGCAACTGCAATTACTGAGCCTGCGATGCTAAGTCAATGTCTGTCTTCCACCAAGGTTTGGAATGACACATCCCCCTTTCTTCCCCGCCTCCTCACAAATGAAACCAAACCCTGCTCCTTCCATGCTTTAAAAGCCAGAGAGGACATGCAGCTAGACAGGAGCACATTACAATAGAAGGGGAAAGGTGGAAGAGATTTTCCTCTGCTTACACCTGAAGGAAACGAATGACCAGACGCCAGACCCGCAATGTATGCACCAAAACAGGACATCCCCCTGCAAACTTTACAACATAGCGGAGCGTCACGTGGTACAAAGATACTACTTATGAAACCGCACTTGAAAGCCATCTGGCCCCAGACACCCCCCCCCCCCTCTTCCTGGCAAAGCTTTGGCTGCGCTCCTGGATTTCCCTGAGACTCCAAGGACTCTTCCCCTCCCCCCCCCCCCCCCAAAGGATGTTAAAGGATTTAAATCCAGGAGCCTAGGAGCTCAATCAGGGCATGTGCTCTCACCTTCAGCTCATCGCATGATCCCAACCTGGCTTGTTTTGTTTTCTACATAAGAGGTATATTGGTATTTTAGAGCCTCTTGTAATATTGGTCTTTTCATAGGTAAGTTTGTACTTTGAGTGCTGGCAGCTAGTGCTGTTCTTGGTGCAGAAGAAGCTTACTATGTTACCTCAGAGCTAATACCACATGGGTTCCATGTCTCTCGAATCTAGGGGAGAAGGGAGTGAGGATGCAGTCGTCTAGGGGAGGGTAGATGGGGCAGTGCATGTGGGAAGAGAAAGGACTGAGGAGCAGGACTAAATCCCTGCTATAAATGTCACTACACACCAGTGTTTGGAAGCCTTTGCATGATTGAATCAGAGTTGTAATGGTGAACTTTATAAAAAGTATGTATTAAGATTAGCACCAGCAAAAGGAAGAGTGACATTTTTGAATGAACTTTTTTTAAATAAGATTTTTTTTTAATTTTTTTTTTTTTTTTTAACGGGTTGACTTCTGAATTTTTATTTTCCCTTGATCTCTAGTCTCATTTGAATTTTTTTTTCCTGCAAGACAGTACAGCTCAAAATCTGCTCCAAAGGCTTTTTATGATCTTAACACACAAGTAAGAGTATTTTGGCAGAAAGGGACTGCTTTGCTGGGCAAGGGATCCTTACATACTGTCTCTGCAGGCCTTACTCAGGCTTTTAGCATCTCCTTCCTTGCCCTTACCAGTCCTTCTTCGCTTTTGCACAACAGCCTGCAATTTTAGATTTTCTATCCTGTGTCCATTGAGCCTTGGAGACTAAACTTTGCCCTAACACCATCTGATAGGGACATCCTCTGCCACCCCAGCATAAGATTAGAGTAATATCTTGATATACAGACTTCCCTTTCCCTGCCTCTCCCCTCCCCGCTCCACATCCCTCCAGTCTTGTGCGTTCGGCACAAATCCTTATTGAACAAAGGCCAGAAAACAAGTGGGCCACTTAATGTTTCTATAGGGCATCTGTAACCTGATTCTGAAATCCTAGCATTCCCTTTTTTATTTTTTTGTGCCAACAAACATGGATTAAAATTAGGCATTGATACTGTTAGTGTGGCCTGTCTCTTTTTAATGAATTACTCTTAATTGCCAGCAATCATTAGAGGGCTGTAATGACAGTGTTGGTGTAAAATTGAGCATGTCTGTTCTACATCTGCTCTTCTGCAAACCCTTAATGGAAAATCGCACTGACATTTCTGTCAATGTGAATTTGGATTTGTCCTTGCTGACATAATATAATATAAACATGAGAATTTATTCACACCTGCTGACAATTAAATACTGAAAAGAACACACAAAACCTGTTGTGAATTGTACTGTCGGAGGCAGACACCTTTTGTGTGTTTGGTTTTTGACATTGTCCATTGTTAACACAATTTATTTTCTTTTAATACTCCAGAAGTAAGTGGGAACATTTTAAGTGTGTGTGTGTGTGACTTTTTGCTTTCCTTCAGAATTTTTGAAGCTCTTTTCAGAAAATGAATTTGTTCACATCTTGAAACCCAGACTTTGAAGATTTGTTCCCTAATTTCATTATTCTGGTGTTACCTAAATAACGAAATCTCTTGCACGCACACATGCCCTCCAGAAGTATCCTCAACTTCTATGTATATGCACGGTCTCTAGTAATCCATAAAAATGAATCCATGAAATCTTTCATGAGTGCCCTAAAATTAAAAGCATTTAGATTTAATGAGGTCCATATTCAAAAGCCATTCAGATGGATAATAGTTATCCATCTAAATGGCTTATCTAGCTATATTCAACCTTGATCCATCTAGAAATTAGCTGGTTAATAAGTTACACATCTAGAACTTAGCCAGATAAGTTAGGGGTGTTCTGGGGACATAATTGGGGGGGAATTGAGTTAGGCGGCTAAGTTAACTGACTAACTCCAATATTCAAAGTTAGCTGGATGACTTAGCCAGCTGTCTGGCTGAGTAAAAGAGCTGTCCTAAAGTTAACGGGCTATATTCAGTAGTGTGGCTGCCCTGTTGAATATGCTTCCAAAGTTAACCGGATAAGTTTATCTGGCTAATTTTGCTATCTGGATTATGTCTGAATATAGACCTTGTTTTAAGAAAATTAAATTCCTCTAATTCTTGTTTCTATAGACAAAAAAAGTCTTTTTGATCCCTGTCTATAACTGATATGAGCAAATTGTACCATTCTCTAAATTTATTTTGTTTTCTTTGTAACTTGAATAATAGTTAACGCTTTTTTTTTTTTTTTTTTTGACACATGGTTTTATCTTTGTACAGAGTTTACTATGTTCCCTGGTCATCTTTTCTCTAAAAATGTTTATTTGAAGTCTTCTGTATAGCAATGGTTCTCAACTCTGTCCTCCAGAACACGCTCAGCCACTTGGATTTTCAGGATGTCCCCAATAAATATGCAGATCTCTCGCTTGCATAAAATGGAAGTACATACAAATCTATCTCATGCATATTAATTGTGGATATCCTGAAAACCCGGCTGGCTTTACAACCACTGATCTGTAGGCATGGCTATGCCCAAGAGGTTTGCATGTGCTGGCTATATCATGCATATTCATTGCAGATGCTAAAAATGGTTAGAAAGGGTACTGGAGAACTGGGTTGAGAATCACTGGTCTGTAGTGTGTAGTGTGGTTTCAGTTTAGTAGAGCAGAGATGGGAGAGCCAAAGGACGCTTACTACTTTGTAGTTCAAGTGAATGCATTTTTTAAAAATAACACTTTCTATGGTGGTAGTGTCCTGAAGTTCCCCCTCTTTTTCAGTGGCACACAAAATTCAGTTTGCTATTTACAAATGAGGTATGCATCTAGTCCACTTTTTCTACAATTGCCTATGCTGAATTGAAAGCTTTCAGTAAGTTGTCTTTGAAATATGCTTCTACGTGGCAAACGAGCTGTACAGCAAAACTTAATGTTCTTATAGATTCTTTCATTGTGGCAAGCTTTAAGTTTCAACAGCTGTTTGTTGCTGATTTTCCAGGTGACCATTTGAAGGTGTGTCCCCAAGGTTTCACTTGTTGCAGTGTAGCAATGGAGGAGAAATACAGTCAGCAAAGCAAGCATGACTTCAAGAATGCCGTAACAGAGCCGTGCAGCCTTATGCAAAACACATTTGCTTCCAGATACAAAAAGTTTGATGGTAAGTAGATCAATTTAAAAGTAAATTGCATTTTTGTGTTTAATCTAGTTAATTTTACTCTGTATTGTTCATAGGGAAAGGCTGTAATTGAGAATTTTTGGGTTTTAACAGAAGTGCTGAATCTGTTTTTCCATTCTTACTGTTGGTCACTTGAGTGAGGGAGTAGGGGCAGATGGCATGATGAGCTGTATTCAGAAACTTTAGATCTGCAATAAAACATGCTCTGTCCCATGACTACATCTAGCAACTGGAGTTAATGTGTACATGTTAGGAAGAACATGCAGCATAAGTGGCAGACACATGATAGGATGAACTTCAAAAGCTCTTTTGTGATATGCAGGGGCTGTGTTCAGTGGCTGGTGTTGACTGTCTGTGATGACATTGCAGCTTTTGGCGCATGCCACTCAGTTGTAAGGTCTGATTCTGTAGTGTTTTGGTAGTGTGGTGGTGCCTCTGCTCTGTGAAGGAATCTATGCAGCAATAGTAATTGGTTTGCTCCATCATATCTTTGATCTTGACCATAGGTTTGTTGCAGCTACCTTTTGGGGTAATGCCTTTGGTGCATGGTAAATTTCATCGTGTTCAATTTCAGCATTTATTCTTAACCACCAAACACAACGTCTGGATTTAAGCTTTTCAATGCCTAGGCTGTGCAGCATACATATTATCCCAGTATGCATGGTTTTCCTTCTTCCCACCCCCACTGTAAGACTTGCTATGGCAGTTTTGTTTCAAGGTGCAATGAAATTGCCCATCATGCTTCTTTGTTGGCCATTCCCTCTATACCCAGTTGAGGCTATGTGACAAGATTTCAAACTTGTAGTGGCCTTTTGCCTGCAGGAGGAGAGAGTGGTATTACATTTGGCATATAAATTTCAAGCAGTGGCAGAATATCGAATTTTTCATTAGCAGGCTGGATTTTTCCCCACAAGTGCCTTCTCTGGGCAGCTTCTCACTACCTCTTCTGTCTTTGTTCCTTGTAACTTCCATTCATTGAATAAGCTGCTCTTTTCTGTAACTTTTCTTAAAGTCTTGCTCTATACTTTATAACTTGCTGTACCGTATGCCTGGAGCAACTTCTCTAAGTTTCTGGCCATATTAAAGTCTCCCCTAAAAACCTGCCTTTTTGAGGTTGGTTTTTAAATATTAAATGCTGTCTCTTGCTGTTTGCTTTAACATGTTTACTATGAAGAAAATTCCTGAAACCTTTTTGTCTTGTCTGCATGTATTGACTGGATTTCCAACTCCATAGATCCTTATTTGCGAAAGAAGAGTGGATTTATAAGCTAGGGCACTACAGGCAACAGCCTGGGGGGGGGGGGGTAGGGGGTAGCCTGAGCAGTGGCAGTGGTTAACATTTGACAGTAGTGATATGGCTTTATTAGGGTAACCTGCATGGGAAGGCCAGATGTTTTGGACAATAGCTTCTCTAGTCTTGGCAACTGTGCAGATTAGAGAATTTGGTAATGAGACACACAAGGTGGCCTGGATGTAGGATTTTGTTGGTCTTGTAAGAATGGTAGAGGAAGACAAGGCCTGAGATGGCCTACCAGTAAAATTGGTGGAGGCCAGTAGAGATGTGAATCGTGTCCTCGATCGTCTTAACGATCGATTTCGGCTGGGAGGGGGAGGGAATCGTGTTGTTGCCGTTTGGGTGTTTAAAATATCGTGAAAATCGTTAAAATCGTGAGCCGGCACACTAAAACCCCCTAAAACCCACCCCCGACCCTTTAAATTAAATCCCCCACCCCAAATGCCTTAATACTTCATCAACTTTGGGAGGGAAGTACTTACTTGCCCTAAACCAATGGCAGGAAAACCGGCACACTAAAACCCACCCCCGACCCTTTAAATTAAATCCCCCACCCTCCCGAACCCCCCCCCCCAAATGCCTTAAATTACCTGGGGGTCCAGCGGCGGTCCGGAACGGGCTCCTGCAATTGAATTGTGTTGTCTTCAGCCGGCGCCATTTTGCAAAATGGCGGCGGCCATAGACCAACACGATTTGACTGCAGGAGGTCGTTCCGGACCCCCGCTGGACTTTTGGCAAGTCTTGTGGGGGTCAGGAGGCCCCCCCAAGCTGGCCAAAAGTCCCTGGGGGTCCAGCGGGGGTCCGGGAGCGATCTCCTGCCGCGAATCGTTTTCCGTACGGAAAATGGCGCCGGCAGGGTCCGGAACCCCCGCTGAACGACCTCCTGCAGTCGATCTCCTGCCGGCGCCATTTTCCGTACGGAAAACGATTCGCGGCAGGAGATCGCTCCTGGACCCCCGCTGGACCCCCAGGGACTTTTGGCCAGCTTGGGGGGGCCTCCTGACCCCCACAAGACTTGCCAAAAGTCCAGCGGGGGTCCGGAACGACCTCCTGCAGTCTAATCGTGTTGGTCTATGGCCGCCGCCATTTTGCAAAATGGCGCCGGCTGAAGACAACACAATTCAATTGCAGGAGCCCGTTCCGGACCGCCGCTGGACCCCCAGGTAATTTAAGGCATTTGGGGGGGGGGGTTCGGGAGGGTGGGGGATTTAATTTAAAGGGTCGGGGGTGGGTTTTAGGGGGTTTTAGTGTGCCGGTTTTCCTGCCATTGGTTTAGGGCAAGTAAGTTCCTGCCCTCCCCCTTCCCCCGATTTACGATTTTTTAACGATAAATTGGGGGAATTGGTATTGTATCGTGGCCCTAACGATTTTTGACGATTTAAAATATATCGGACGATATTTTAAATCGTCAAAAAACGATTCACATCCCTAAAGGCCAGTACTCTGGCAGATTCTGGGCAAGCTTGGGATAGATATGTAAGCCAGCAGTAGGAAAAGGTTAAAGGTTGAGGTAGAACATATGGGAGGTTGGGAACTGGTTTTGGATTGTGCATGTACATTTGAATGGTGATTTACCCAATGTGAAAATATCTCAAATGGAGAGACTGGATGGGCCAATTTTAGTGTCTCTGTTTACGGTTAATATTTTGTGTATCTGTACTGTGTACATCTAGTAGTGCTATAGTAATAGTGGAAGCTTAGGTTAATCTTAGCCCCTGGTTTCCCCATGACTCTGCAGCAAAGGCCAAAATTCTAACCCTTGTTGCAGGATTTTACTTTAGTTCATCTATTTGCTGTTCACACACATGATGAACATAATGTGAATGAAGAGGAGCAGAAGGAAACAGATTATATTCAGGAATTTAAGATCTGCCTGTATGGCTTACATAGACAGCTTCTGTAGCATGCAGGGAAAGACCAGGGTTTTTTGTTAAAATAAACCTGACTACCACCTAGCAACTGGAGCTATGGACAATCTAGACTGAATACGTAACACACACATTATCAATTGAGGCAACAAGTGGTCCCTTATGTAGCAGCATTTGCATCACAGGAAATGTCTTTAAAATGATTACTTATATCATGAATAAAGTTGACCTTCTGCCCTGAGCTGTTCCTCCTCCTCCTCCTTCACATAAGAAAATAGCACAGTCTTGTTTCATGCCCTCGCCCTTCTTCCTTCTGCCAAGAACTGGAACTCCCCAGAGCCAGGGATCTCTCTAGCTCAGCACTTTTTTCAACCTCCATTCCCTCATGGCTGCTATTCAGCATAGCTCTGGATTACTTTCCTTTTAATCTGCCCCCTCCCTATCCGGGTTCAATGATGTCACTTCTGTCTGAGATCCCTTGCCCCAGTGAAGTCTGCTTTGTGTACTTGCTGTGTATCCCTCTTCTGTGCTGTTAGTACTTCTCCCCTTTTCCCCAGTGGCTACTGTGGTATATGACTCTTTTAGCTTGTGGTTATGAGGGTAGAATATTGCTGCTTCTGCAGAACCATAAAATACAAATTCGCTGATTGCAGTGGTGATAGCTCACCACAGTGCTTTTTTTTTTTTCCCCCTTTGCTTCGCATTAATAGTTCAGTTTAAATTTTGGTCATAGGAGCAAAGAATATAATAGGAGATGGTGATCACAAGGTCCATCTGTTCTCCCAATGGTGCTTTGCTATCCCAAGTAGTTGGGACCTGTAGCACCACTGCTCAAGAAGTGTAATTGGGACCGGCAGCTTCAAACTGGAGTTGTATCAACTTTTTGCTGGTTTTAGGCAAAGATTATAGCAGTAGCAGCTCAGAGTACCCTTTCTGGATTCCAAAAGGGAATAGAGGTGGTCACTTCTCCTCCAACACGGACCATGTGCTCCCTCCCTATTTCTCAACTGCAAGGCCTAGCACTTCTGGAAAACCAGATTGGTGGGTCTGATCTTTATCAGATGTAGGATACGGGAACTCATTCAAGAAACTTTCCAGGAAGTCTATGCTGATGCTCTTCTTCCTTTAAGCCTGATAGAAATTGGACGTAAAACGTTTGGGGTTTTTTTTCAAAATAAGGGCTTGCTGTTTATGGGTCTAAAGATCTGTTGTCCCCAGTGCTGCTTGAAGTACTCAAGCTTAAAAGCCCCAAATTGTATTTGGCAAGAAATAGTACGTGTTGATGAGTGTTGATGAGCTGCACATATACATCTTATTTATGATATTCTTTTTTTTTACTACCCTGAACATCTTATCAAGCGCTTAAAGGGTCAGATTTTCAGGAGACAGTATATGCAAACTCATCTCGTGCAGATTCCTGAAAACCCAACTAGCTGTGGGGTCCCCCAGGACAGGTTTGGGAAGCCCTGATTTAGGGGCTCAGTTCTATCTAAAGAACCCCTGTAAGTGTTTGTGACTAGATACTCTTTTAACCCTGAACATCTTTCATTCTTCTTGAGACAGTTAATACTCGCCAAGCTGTTACTGCAACTATTATCGCTAGTTCTCAGAGCCAAAGACTAATTTTGTTGCATTTTTTTGTCATTTCTATATAGCTCGAGGGTTCTCTCCTGTTTAATGGACTGGTGTGTATTTTCTGTATTATCTTTTTTTGAGATTTGTACATTTTCGATTGGCTCTCCCCTAATGTAGTGGTCTTATGACCAATGAAAATGCTTGGGCTTGGTACTTGCATGAATGAATGTTACATTTTTTAGCAGATTTTATAATTTTTCTTAATCTCACTTTTTTTTTTTTTTGATATGTGCAAATTGGGAGGGGGGGTGGGAGAAGAAAGCATCTGCTGACCTTTTCTCCCTGTTACTGACAGACCTTAAGTACCGTTAATTGCTGTTTAAGCAGATCTAATTTAGTCTGCAGCCACAGAATGAGTTCTTTTGGAAAATTGTTTGTCATAATCCTAAACCACAAAAGAGGAACCTTAAAAGGAGGCCATAAAATAATGTGGGCAGCTGTTTGGGACTTGCCCGCTAGTGTGCAGTAGCTGCTTGTTGCACTGCCAGCTATGAGATGTGGGTTTGCAACGCAAAGTTTTTTGTTTTGTTTTGCTGTTCACAAGCCTATGTTACACACATTACATCTGAATTCTGCATGGGCCAATATACGTATCAAATTGTTAGATAGCCATGGTTTTCCATTGTAATAAAAACTACTGTTCACTTATAGTGTGTTTCCCCTGTGGCTTTCAGACTGACAAGATAGTTCAGAGATTTTCAGGGTCTCTTTCATTCCCCTTTCCCATCAGTGCACCCCAATTATGACAAAAGGGAGAGAGCACAGTTTTATGAATCTTCCCAAAGATAAAATATTCTTTTGCTTTCTTGATGAGGGATTAGGGAAAGAAGCTGGACCCTCAGCTTGCAATTTTTGTTTTCATGAGTTGGCTTTGCTTCCTGTTTTCTGCTTTTGGGTTTTTTAAATAACTTTTTTTTTTTTTTTTTTTTTTTTTTTTTTACAGATTGTGAGGATGAACTGTTAAAGCATTAATAGGTCTGAAATATATCCAGAGCATTTTATAAAATCTTTTCTTGACTTCAAATGTGTTCTGCACACCTTGCTTCTGGAGTAATAATGTATGTTTAATGTAGCTTTTTTTTCTTTCTGGTTTCTCTATTGAGTCTAAAGATGTCCTACAAGCGCATGCAGTGGACCTAGACCATACCATTTCCCCCTTTTCCCCATTGTTGAGAAACTAAAAATATGCACTGCAGGGGACAGGGAGAACGGAATATGGCACTCAAGTTTGCCCAGGTTCTGTGGATCCATTTTAAATTTGGACTGCAGTAGGGCTTAGACCCAGGTGTTATCAAAGCTATTGAATGGCTTCCTTTAGAGGAAAAAGCTTTTTAAATCAACCAATAGGCCATTAATCTGTTTATTCCTCAATAATTAAAGAAATGTGAGGAAGAGCTAGTTCATTAAAATGAGGGAGATAAAGGGTTTGTCCTTACCAACTTGGAATTTCATCCTCTAGCATTTTGATAAATTGCACAAAAGCATTTGAGACTATTGATTTAAGTGACCAAAGATTCTAAAGCCAGGCTTTATTAAAAAAACAAAAAACAAAAAAAACCCCAAAACAGCATTTGTCTATTGTCCAACAGTTTGTCTGCTCCTAGCAACTTCCAGTTCAGTCAGAACCAGTCTCTTGTTGGGCTGTAGTACCTTGAACCTTCATTTGTAACTATCCAAGATTCCCTCCATTTTCTATCTTATCTTCTCCCAACTCATTGCAGCAATGGTCCTCAGAAGTCGCTCACCAGGGCTCCGTCCAGAATCCTGAAATTGTGGGCCCTGTCAGGCCACTGGGTGGTGTCGTTGCGTGGTGGCTGAAAATGGAAAATTTAACATGGCAAGAGCAAATCACACGGGCAGCTCGCTTGTCAAGTTTCTCACTTTACATAAAATTTGGGTGTCCCTTTTTTTTTTTTTTGGAAGAGAAAATGCTTCATAAAGAGATGGTGGAAAATCACTTTTTGGCTTGCCCCGTCCCCTTTCCATCTAGTCTTCAGGCTCCTGTGTTTCTTAGGCCTGTTTGTATCATTCTCTTAATCTGTCAGTATTGTTCCTCTCCCCCCTTGCTTTCTGCACAGGTCTCTTGTCTTCAACTCACTTTTTCCAGACCTTTTCCTTTGAAGACTCCTCCTGGAACTCCCTCTGCTTTGCAACCAGAACTCTTTACTTTCAAACCAGGGGTTTTCAGGATGTCTTGGATTTGTTTTTGTTGGTCACTTTTTTTTTTTTTTAAATCAAGGCATGTTCCTGAAAATATCACATCTCACATTTAAATTGCAGACCTTTTAGGAAGTTTCTATATTTTTTTTTTTGTTCTTTCTTTGTTACACTTCATAGCCCTATAATAATGGACTCTAGAGCAGATCACAATAAATCCTATGAAATCTCTCCTCTTCCCCCCCCCCCCGCCCCCAAATTTTGTTTACTCATGCAGTTCACTTAATGCCATTCCCATTCCCACAACTCCTGCATTTTCCATAAAAACATAACCAACACACATGCATTATAAAAATCTCCCTCCTATTCAGTTACCAGGCCTCAACCCCAAGCAGACCCTGTCCAAAACGCTAGCTACTCTTAGCCTGCTCCAAATGAAGAGCCATGTGTTAACCATCTTCAGGAGTGTCAAATAGTTAAGCTCAGCTACCTGTGGAATTGTATTCCACAATGTGGGCAGTGGAAAGGCTGCGCCTAACCCCCACCCACCCTTCCCAATTCATTGCAGTCTCACACAACTTCCTCCGATACGTTTATTGTAGGACAATAAATGGCCGCAGCCCATCAATACGATTAACCAGCAATAAATAACACAACAGCATTATCATAATAGTAAAACAGCATAATTTATTAATTAACTTTGTGACCAGCAAACACCCTCAGCTTCTAAGTACCAAGCATGTAAGTCCGCTGAGGCGCACGCACACCCCCAGCCGTAGAAGCCGGGCAGCTGCCACTTACACCTGGCTGTTAAAGCCATAGCATCATTGCCGGCGACCCGACCGTAGGAGTTTAGTCATTTGGTCTAAGTGCCTCAGCATTCACCTCTTTGTCCCTCTTGGCCGTCGAGGGACTGCGCTGGATCTGTTAGGCCGCTTGCCCAGTCCGAGCCACCTACTTGATCCAACTAAGTGCGCGGGGGGGGGGGGCGTGTTGCTTCCGCCAGTCACTATACAACGCCAAGGGCTGTGACAGGACCTAACGTTTCAACGCTCAACTCTAGCTACCTTATCCTGAGTGGGAGGGTGGGAGGGGACGAAGCCGTGCTGACAGTGCCTGGCCAAAAAGGGGGCTGCCCATACTGTGCTTCCCCTTTTCTCCAGGCACCGCCCCCTCCCCTAAGCTCAGCTACCTGTGGAATTGTGTTCCATAACTGCAGAGCAAATTTTGTAAGAGCAGCTAGTCTAGTGCTCAGAAGCTTGACTGATTGAAAGGGAGGAGCTGTCAGCAATAACATCTCTCAATTCCTTGCAAACATATGGGCCGATACAGTGCGCTCCAACGGAGCGCACTGTTAACCCTCTATTGGACACGTTTTCAACGTGCTAGTATTACCCCTTATTCAGTAAAGGGCCAAAAACGCGCGTCCAACCCCCCCGAACCTAATAGCGCCCGCAACATGCAAATGCATGTTGATGGCCCTATTAGGTATTTCCGCGCGATTCAGAAAACAAAATGTGCAGCCAAGTCACACATTTTGCTTTCAGAAATTAGCGCCTAGCCAAAGGTAGGCGCTAATTTCTTCAGGCACCGGGCAAGTGCCCTCCGACTTGATATCATGGCGATATTAAAGTCAGAGGTCCCAAAAGTTTCCAAAAGTTTAAAAAAAAAAAAAAAAAAAAAGGAAAAAAAAAAGTTGGCCTGCGGCTGTCGGGTCAAAACCGGACGCTCAATTTTGCCGGCGTCCAGTTTTCGAGCCCGTGGCTGCTAGCGGGCTTGAGAACCGACACTGGCAAAATTGAGCGTCGGCTGTCAAACCCACTGACAGTAGCTGCTCCGGTCCAAAAGGAGGTGCTAGGGACGTGTTCCTTTCGCCTGTTTTTACCGCCGGGCCTAATTTGAACAGTGAATCGCGCACACAGTGGCCTGTGCGCGCACCGGGAGAGCGGGCGTTCACCCACTCTCCCTTCGGACTTTACTGTATCTGCCCGAAAGTCAGTCAGTACCAACACCTTTAGGAGTCTTCAACTGATTGTTCCTCCTCCCCTACATTGTCTGAATCAATTGATGGGGCAGTTTCGTACGACACTGTGCTCTCCTTTTTACTCTTGCCTCTCCCCTTTCCTGTCCTATAAGGCACACCAAATCCCAGCTTTGGCCCACCTAAAGGACTTGCTTTCCATATTTCTGCTCTGTAGAGCCTCTCTGGCTAAAATCCCATGTCCATGTCATGCATTTCAAATTCATTCTGACTTCTTTCCAGTCTGCTTTTTGCACTTGCCAAGCAAGACTACTGTGTCCAACTGATAATTTTATATTCTGCCTTTCGTAACGCTTCAAAGCAGGTTGCATTTAGGTGCTATAGGCATTTGTCTGTCCCCAGAAGGCTTACAATCTATACATTTTGTACCAGAAGCAATGAAGGGCTTGCTCAAGGTCACAAGAAGTGTCCATGGGATTTGAACCCTGACTTCCCTGGTTCATAGCCTGCTGCTCCAAACTCCTGCATCCAATCCTCCCTGTATTTCCACACTCAATTCCCTCCTCCAAACTGCTTTCACCTCTCTGCCCAGGCAGTGGCTGACTACTTCCTGCCAAGGTTCACAAAATTAGTCTCCAGTTCTCAGCCAGGTCACCTCTACTCCCCCCCACCCCCTTTCTCCTGCCATATAGCTAATAAACAGGGGAGATAAACTGTCCCCATGTGTTACTTCCTACTTCAGGGGGTAGGGAGAGGACTGAGCGCCACACCATGCAGGGCCAGAGGAACCACTAGGCGAGCTAGGCCTGTGCCTAGGGTGCCGAGACTTAGGGGGTGCCATGACAGGCGGCAGTTTTGAAAGGGCAAAAAGTGCCCTTTCAAAATTCTGCCAGCCCCCCCCTGGTGGTCCAGCGGAGGGACTGGGAGCGATCTGCAGCTTCCTGGGCCTCGGCTGCCACTAACCAAAACGACGCTGGTGGCTTTTAGCCCCTCCCATGTGACAGGGGCCAACCAATGGCACCGGTAGTCCCTGTCACATAGGGTGATCCGTCCCTGGTGGCCTTCAGCCCCTATCAGGGGATCAGGCTTCCCCCGGTGGGGCAATCCATCCCTGGCACCGGTGGCCTTCTTGGCCAAAGAGAAGGCTCTGCTGGCGTGCGGCCCGAAGAGAAACCTGCGAGGCCGCTTGTGTGTGTGTGTGTGAGAGAGAGACTGGTTGTGGTCCCTAAGGAAGAGGACCATGAGGACATCTTCAGCAGCTACTGCTTGAGAGGGTAAGTAATGGTGGCTTTTTAAGTTCATGTTTCTTGATTGACTACCATTTTAATTATTGGGTAGTATGTAATGTCTGCTGTTCTGAAATATTTTATTGGTGTTTTATTGGTGTTTCGTAAAGGTTTCAAAATTTGCTTGAGTCTTTAATTATTGGATATTCTATTCATCAGTAGTTTTGAAATTATTTTATTAGTATGATTTTACTATTATGATTAATGATAGATATATCTTGATTTTATTGATTGTTTCATGAGGAATGGTGATTTTTGTTTTTCCATTGTGCACTGTAGAGGCTGGTGTGATGCGTTTTACAGTTCTTGTCTGCACATTTCTATTTATACTTTGTGACTTTATTCTGTATTTGGTGAGGGTTTGTGTTCTGCATGCAAAGACTGAGATGAAGCATTCTTTTAGCATGAGGTTTCTCTGTAGGGATCTGTAGTAGCTTGGCCTGTTCTGTTTTCCTGATAGGAGGTGTATTGATATTTTAGATTCTGGTGTAATATTTGTGGTATTCTTTTTCATAGGTAGGGTTGTTATTCTTTGAGTGTTGGTAGATAGTACTGTGATACGGGAGGACCATGCCAAAACATCATAATGGGTATGAGGCCATATGAATTCCAATATGCAAAGTTTTCTTGTTGGCATCACAACAGTGCATGAAATTATCCCAACATGTATATTAATTTTACCTCAGAATGTAATTTTTCATGTAAAATGTTATAAATGCATAATTTAAAATTGTGTATGGGGCGGCACCAGGCTGTAAGGTTTGCTAGGGTGCCTAATACCCTTGCACCGGCCCTGGTGCCATGCAACCCTGAATCCTCCCTAACAAGTCATCTGGTGCAAAGCTGTCCCATGCACCCCTGTTTCCTGAAGCTGATGCGATTACATGATCCGCAGTATCAAAAACAGAGCTAATAAAATCTGCAGAGAACCGATCCCTTTATAAGCCTGCATATACATGTCACTAACCAGAGACTGCAAAGTCTCTCTACTATGCCTACCTGAAAAGCTGGCTGGCATGGATGCAACACACTCTTCTCCATAGGTAGGGACTTTGTGTTCAATTTATTTTTATTTTATTTTTCCCAAGAATTTCAGTGTTTATTAATGAATTAAAATGGGAGAAGAATTTGTGAAAAAGACCCCCCCCACACAGTGGCTTTGTTAAATTATATCGAGTCTGTGGAGGAAACTTATTTTTTCCACAAACTTTTCTCCCATTTTATAGTTTTTTATTATAAACTGATAAATTCCTGGGGAAAAAAAAAGCTGAAAACTAAGATCCCTCTAACAACTCCCAAGCTTTCGATACATTACTCTTGCCCTCCATCAGCTTCCTGAGAAAAGGCAGGCGTGAAGACTGATAATTCACCAAAACTCTGGGATTAGCCACCTTTATTTTTAAATCTTCTAAGTAGGTCCTTTTAGAACTTTCAAGAATGGACCGTGCAGTAAAGAGGGTTTAAGTGTGTGGACCGGCAAGGATTACGGTCTCGGGCCAAGCAGCTCTAAATAGTTTGATCCAGGGGGACAGGTCATAGCCTTAAACCTGTTCTGTCCCCTTCCCAGTAGCTTTCATCATAAGATGTAATGCAAAATCATTTGTGCCAACAGCCAAACTCTGGCAAAGGTTTCAGCAGTTGGTTCTGACGTCTATAAGAACTGAGTAAACGGTGAATGCCCTTAAATTAATGTTAAACCAGTGGATCTTTCAAAAAAGTCTGGTTTTTTTTGTTTGTGGAGAAAAATGAATGTACTGAAATTATGGGAATGAAAACTCCCCCCCCCTCCCCCTCTGGTATGTGTTCCCCTAACTCTGCTCACCCTGTAGAGGAAATAGCATTGTGGATAATGTCCACTGGCTGCTTGATTTTGGGAGACATTTGTTAACAAAGGATTGGAGGCTTATAACTGGGGAGAGTAAATCAAAATGTGGCTTTCTTTCTTTTTTTTTTTTTTTTCCCCTCTAGCCACATCTAACCCAATTTTAATAGCTATCAGCTTGCCAAAGAGCGGTTCAGCTGTAAGCTGTAAGCTGTGTTTTTGTGTTTGTTTTTTTCCCCCTAGTGCTTACGGTTTGCAGGAAGTGAACATCCATTCAAACTTAAGGAGACACTTTTTAGGCAGGAGGCTAGAAAAGGGTATTAAAATAGGATTGTTTGCATTAGAGGTGAAATCAAAACTTTGGTGTCCTGTTTCGTTTCTCCAGGTTCCTTTTATCTGTGGGGATCAAACTCTCTCTCTTTTTTTGGGTCCCCATTGCGGAGTGCGGAGCCAGCTGCAGGGCGGGGCAGGTTTCCCACATCTACCTTTTTCTCTAGAGGAACAAAGAACAGCACAAAAACAATAGGTGGTGAAAGATTTTCACTCTTAAGGTGTATGTTCTCTTTAGCGTTCTTCCCTTAAATGAAAGAATAACGTACAGAGCTGGGTGCTCTTTGTGGAAGGTTAGTGGCAGGTGTGGGGTTTTTTTTCTGTCCCTGGATGGCAGCTGAGTGGTGCAGGAGGTTTTGTGTTATGACAGATGGATTTACGTAGGCGTGCTGTCTGCAGTAGGAGAGGGCAAAAAAAAAAAAAAAGTTCTACAGTCTCTTTGTATGGGTTCCTAGGCTGAGGATTGTGTGTGGGGAGCCCAGCAGAAGAAATGGAGCCACAGGGACTGAATTTTGCAAGGAGGCTTACTTTTTCTTCCGTTGGAAATGGATATGTTTTGTTAGATGGCCAAGACAATAGCAGCAAATTAATACTGGGTCAATTCAACCCTCCCCTCCCACCCCTATTCACTCGAGTTAGAGAATTATCTTCCAAAAGTATAATTGGTGCCTCCGCAACTAAAAATAATCTTTCCCTAGTTCTATGTATCCCTGAATATACCCTCACTTGGATTCTTAGGCCTGGCCCCTGCTCTTCGGTGTGTACTACATGGTCCACTTCACCTCTGCATACCCTAAAAGGAATGAGCCTCATGTATACTGTAATATGCGCTAGCAACATCTGCAATTGGGCAGAGGAAGCGCTCGGGGCACACTCTTAGGGCAAGAAGCCAAAATCCCCTGTCCGCACTTTAGTCACTGCTCATCCTGATTATATGATCTGAAACACGTGGCCCAGCTCTATAGGAAACAATAGGGGAAAAGCAGCAGGAAGATGAACACACAAATCATCAGTTTAAAAAAAAAAAAAAAGCCTGGAACTCAGGAAGATACAACATATAGGGTAAATACACTTGCATATACAGGCTGCAATTATCTTAAGGCAACCCAAACTGGTCTGTCTCTGTACTTATTCTTAACTGCTCTCCTGTCCCTAAAAGGTACAGTTAGCAGTGTTTCAGAAGGAAAAGCTTAGTTCAAGCCATAATATTTGTAAAGTAGTGGATAGTTTTTCAGCTAGGTTAGAAGAAAAGGAAAGCTTCCTAATCAGGAGGTTGAAATGTTTAGAAACTTGGTGTTTTTGTTTGAGGAAGCCCTTGTGTAGGTGTTGCCCAAGACTGGGGGAGCTTTTTCCTATTTTAATCTGTTGTCTTGTAGTATGTTTTATTTGTTTTATTGCTATGTTTGTTGGCTGTAAGTTGCCTAGTAGAACTGTTAATGTAGGTGAGCTATAAACCTATTTTAATGATCACTCTTGTAGACTGCAGCTTGGTATCATCCGGGGATGCTCCTACCCTGGGCAGGAGTAAATGTATTTGGGATTCAGGGCTCTGTAAGGCAAATAAAGGCAAAAGCAAATCTCTTGGGGGCTGCTCTGTGGGCAGAGCAATTGATTGCATATCTTATTAAATACTTTCTGAAACTTTTCATGTAGCTCTCTGAACCCCTGGGAGCACCTATGTCAGCAGGAAACTCACAAGCTGCCTTGCACTTCCTGAGCAGCTGATGTACTTAACCTGCGGGAATTCCTGTGGATTAACGGCCTCATTTGCATGAAAGTTTCCTCACATGAAAATTAGCTGTGTAGAAAAATTTTGAGCAAACATGAGCTCTGGAGCCAGCTGAAAAAGAGAATTAGATCTCTCACTAAGGTGTTCTTTTTTTTTAAAGAAACTGGCATGCAAAGGTCCACCTTCCTGCATTTTATTTTTGTAGCAGAATTCTGAGATGAGCTGCCTTGCATGCTATTGCATCACAGCAGCTCATTAACCTACAATTGTAGGTTGCACTTTCATGTGTAGTAGACTACGTGCGGCCTATGTTTTGCTAACAGGGCTTTCGTGTGTTAAAACGAGAAGCCTGAAACGGCGTTTGTGCATATTCCAGTGCCTAAGCCTCTGAGTTCTGATTTCCCCTGTATTGAATGATATGGCAAACGACGCCTACACTTGCAAGCCATTCTGTATCTCAAAGAAAGCTACAAGAAAGGATTTGGGAAAGTGACCAGGGGCATCTTATGAAGAACAGTAAAAAGTTAGATCCCTGTGGGTTATTTTAACACATGTAAAATACTCCTAGTTTTACTCCAGAATGTTCAGATCTGGTCCTCTCGGGTTTCACCTTTTTTCACAGATGTTTGGGGTACTCATTATTTCTCTCCAGAGAAGTGAAGTATGTTAACCACTGAGTGAGGAGGAAGTCTGCCTTCTCCCTCTAGAGAGCCATAGTTTGTGTGAGCAGGAAAGCAAGATTTGCCATCCGTAAAAAGTGTTTGCGTTTTGACGGCGTAGCACAAGAGTCCTGTTGATCGATGATTTAATGAGCTTGGGTTGTTTGCAGCATGTCCATAAAACATGTTTTAACACTGCTGCAAAATGAGATTAATCCGCTTATGTACATTTTGCCTGAGCAGAACAAGGAAACTTCTGACGAGAGCCAAAGGTGTTTAATATATAATATCAAAGAGTCGGGCTTGGAAGGGAAAAAGCTACCCTCCATGTCTTTTTCTCAAGTTCTTGAGATGAATGCTAGGCACTTCATAATTTGGGAACCCACGAACAGCTTATTAATGAAGCCAAGAAATGCAAAAAGGACAAATACAAGTGTTTAAGTACTAGTGCACAAGTTATGTAGAAGAAATGGTGTGTTTGACATATTTTTTCTCTTTGAATTTTGATGAAAGGTACCATACACTTGTTTTTTGTAAGATATCTGTTTTGGTTTTTTTTTGCAATACATATGGTATTGTAGTTTTTATCAAAGAAATGTTAATTGTCAGCACTACCTGTTGTACAAGGTAGCTGTAGTACACTCTGTATCTTGCTTTTTTTCCCCCATTGTCTGTATAACTGCATGCATGTGGTCTTCTGTTTGTGTTTCACAGACTGCTTCTCCATGCTTCTGGTAGACCCAACAGTGGGTTCAGAAGACTTTCCTGGCCATGGTTGCTAGTTATGCTGCATAGAAGTTCTGATTTCATAATTTTATTGTACAATATTCAGTTCTGGCACTAGCCGGGTGACGTTATATTGGCCGGCAGTATCTCTAAGACAGCGTGAGACCTATATTGAAAACGACACTTATCCAGCTAAGTAGCATTGTAGAATATCTGGCTACGGTCATCGGGCACCACTTAGCTGGTTAAGGCAAGAGCAGGGAATGGGCAGATCAGGGAGGAGTCAAGTTGGCTGGATAAATTAACTGGCTAACTTGATACTCTGTTAGCTGACTGTTCCAACCAGAGTTGGCCAGATAAATCAAAAGGTTTTCCTAAAGATAGTTGGCTATACATAACTTTAAGATAGCCGGGTTTATTCAGCGGGGCAGCTGTGCCACTGATTATACAGCACTAGTTAGCAGGTTAAGTATAACTGGATAACTTGCAGAGCTGCACGGTGGCTGAATATGGACCCCTTTGTGCCTAATGTGTAATGTTCAATTGGCCCTTTAAATAAATCTATAATCAAATACATCAGCAAGACTAGGATTTGTTTCTTTTTGGTAATAGTGCCTTTTGTTTTGCCACTTAATCCAAGATTAATTCATTTTAACATGGCACATGTTTTGTGCTTGTTTAAAAGCCTGCCTTTGTAGAACGAGGCTGTTAGCTTTGCATATTAAAAATTAATATGTATTGAAATTTGTCATTTTCTTGAGTGGGACACTGACTGTCTTCATTGGAATCCTTTTTGTATGATGCTGTAGTAAGCTTCCAGTAATAGAAATGTACTAGTCACATTTTTAAGAACATAAGAAATTGCCATCCTCCAAGAACTTTTCCAAACCTTATTTAAACCCAGCTACACTAACTGCACTAACGTCCTCTGGCAATAAATTCTAGAGCTTAATTGTGCATTGAGTGAAATAATTTTCTCTTGATTAGTTTTAAATGTGCTACATGCTAACTTCATGGAGTGTCCCCTAGTCCTTGTATTATCCAAAAGAGTAAATAACTGATTTACATATACCCATTCTAGACCCCTCATTATTTAAAATACCTCTATCATATCCCCCCCCCCCCCCTCAGCCATCTCGTCTCCAAACTGAACATCCCTAATCTCTTTAGCCTTTAATCATAGGGAAGCTGTTCCATCCCCCCTTTTTTTTTTTGTTGAGATGCTAGAACCAGAATTGTACACAGTACTCAAGGTGCGGTCTCACATGGAGCGATACAGAGGCATTATGACACTTTCTGTATTATTGACCATTCCCTTCCTAATAATTCCTAACATTCTGTTTGCTTTTTTGACTGCCACAGCACACTTGCCTGTTTTGTGTAGGAGAGAACTAGGAATCTCCATTACGAAGGTCACGACTAGATGATGAAATACCTGTCAAACGTCCAGGAAGAACAGTGCCATGAACTGCAGTTATCTCTCTGAAAACAAGGAATTGATAAAAGTAATTTCATTGTCATAGCAGATTAGACCTGAGGTTCAAATAATATTCTATCTTTAATGCCTAATGATTCTTTAAACAGTTTTTCTAATTTCTTTGAAAACCAAATGCACACTTTTTTTTTTTCTGGAATATGTATATACAACCATAAACGTCAATAGTAGCTATGGTCATCTGTATGTGAGATGGTCCATATTTTTATTCAGTTGGGATGCTGAGGAGTAGACTCTCCAGTGATTGTTACATTTATTTATTTATTTATTTATTTATTTAAAGAATTTATATACCGGGGTTCCTGTATAGTATACATATCACCCCGGTTTACAAGGAACCAAAACTATCGCTAAGGAACCGTAACTATCGCTTCATTTAGCAGTTTACATTGAACATTTAGCGGTTTACATTGAACATAGTTAATTTGAGAAAACCTAAATAAACATAAATAAATAAGATTTCCTTTAATTTTCTGGTGAAGTAGAAGGGCAGACAGAAGTCTCAAGCTTGCCTTTTGGTAGCTTCTGTGAGGGGCCCGATGGTCCAATATGCTCAAGTTGGCACTGATCAAGATCCCTTGTTAGATCTGTGGGTTTCCCTGAGCTCTGGTGCAATAACTCCTCCCCTACACTGCCGATGATGCAATCTTTGTTTCTCCTATGTTGGAAACAGTCCAAAAGAGGAGAATCAGCGGGGAAGGGCTGATCAGGTTCTGCTGAAGAGAAAATCATAAGCTTGGATGTTCTCCAAAACTTTGTCCTACTGCTCAGGTTGCTGGCAAATCTATTCATGATGGTCCAAAAGCTGTGCTGGTGCTGCCTCCGGTGTCTCTGCGTGGGAGGTAACAGCACCCTCCTGGCTGCTGCAAAAGCTGTCATTGGAGTATGTTTAGGGAGTAGTTAGTAGGGCAAAGACTATATTAGTTAAGTCTATTTCTCAGTGATGTTCCTTTGCAAACACAGCTTCCAAGTTAGAAGAACTTGAAGATCTGAGGAAGTGGGTCAGTAGATATCTTCCTTGCAAGGAACTGGATTAGCACATATTAAAGAATCCCTAGCTTTACGTGGTAAGATGGACTCTGGAGAATTCATTGAGGGTGAAGAACTTGCACCTTAACTTCTTCAAAACCAGGCTGTTATCTCCCCAGGAATTCTCTAAGAATATCAAAGGGATGTTCTTTAAAAAAAAACCAAAAAAAAAAAAACTCAGCTAGTTGTGTAGAACTTCCTTTTTTCTTGAAGTTCCCATATAAGTGCCTGGTCAATATTAAAAAGAATAAATACATTTTCTTTGACTCTTCCCATTTGGAAGCTTTTCTAAAAATAATCTGTTGGGGAAAATATTTGCTTAGTGTTCGGATGCAGGGGATGGTTTATAGGAGTTCACGTGGAATGTGACATGACTTGTAATAGTTATTTTTAACTTTTTTTTTTCTTTACTTCCTTTTCTTGTCTACCCTCCAGTAATATGGACTAGTTGCAGTTGTACTGTGATTTTCTTTAGCTGGTAGCATTTCCTTATTTGTGTATTAGACTATGACTCTTAATTTTCTTTTCTGGATTGCATTTGGTAAAATTAAAAAAAAAAAATGCCATAAATGAAGAGAAACTAACATTTATCCACATTAGTCCATAATGATTCCTTAACTGTGTACATTCTTTGAAGAAACATGGATAAAATCAGACCACAATCAGTAATACTATAAGCGGTCACTATAGTGCATCTGCCTCCCTGTGTGCAATTCATATATCCCAGCTGATCAAACTATTGTTTCCCCCCAGTCTGCCCCTGGAAACATTTTTAAAAAAGGACACATGGCCCCAAAAAACAAAGCGAAAAAAATCCCTCTCTGATCTTGGAAGAATTCGGCCCACCCCTTCCACCTCTAGAGGTGGTCCCGCAAGCTGAAATGTTACTTTCAAACTAAAAGCAGAAAACTAATCAGTGATGCCCCACCACCCTGTAGACAAAAATAAGCCACTGGTAATCTAGTGGCCCACTCCCCTGGACTCTCATAAATTGAAGACTTCTAGTGGCCTGGAGTGCCCCTTGGGCATCAGGGTGGCCATCGCCTGGGATCTTGGGTCACCTAAGACACCAGGGATGTCTTCTCAAGGTATGGAGGGCTGGGCTGTGGGTTATTAGACTACCAGGCCCTTGTCTTACCTAAGGGGGTCATGGGGATGGGGAGCCATGACACCAGGAACTTAAGCTATGGGAGCAGTGGGGGAGGGGAGGAACTGGGGAGCTAGAACCAGGGGAGATGAGAATTTTGGAAAGGGGGTGGGGCATCACTGTTGGATTACTCTTAAAAATTTTTAAACATTTCAGCTTTTTGGGCTACCTCTAGAGGCAACTGGGATCTTCCAAGATCCCTAGGCAGGATTTTTTTCACTTTGGGAGGAGATTGTTTTTGGGCCACGTGGCTCTTCAATATGATAGCCCTGGGAGAAGACTGCTATCTTTTTTTCTTATTCTACAGCAATATTTTTAATGTGGTTTTTTTCCACGATACAAATGCTGCAAAACTGCGATATTTTCATGGGTAGGGGCAAATATTGCAGGACTATGCCCCCCAATGATATTTCGCTTCTCTTGTAGTAAAATATCATGACTTGATAAATGACCCCCTAAGTTTGTATCTGAGGCAGTGGATGGTGAATTGATTTGCTTGAGGTCACAAAGTAAGGTTTTTTTCATTTCTAATTATATTAAAATCAGCCCAGACAGGAAATGCCAGTTATGGGAGCTTGAGCAGAGGTTCATAGTGATGTTGGACAGAGGACATATTAGGTTTTTTTATCTCGATCTGGTCTTCCCTTGATCATTTCTCTTGTTACTCTTAAGAGTCTACAACTGTATATTAACCCACAAACCTCATGATTTTATTAATAAGGAATCACACTAGTGTGGTGGTATGTTAAAGTCACTGGTTGTTCTGGGCTGCTTTGAAGGCTGGGATCTGAACTTCAGCATACTTTAAACTTAAAGGAGTTAAATTCAAACCAGGCTTGAGGACTTTTTTAAAACCCTAATAACTTCATATGGTAAACATTAAAAAAGCTATTCTTTAATAAAGACCATTAGAATTTGGATTAGCCAATGGTATGTATTGAAACATGTTTCCTAGAGATTTGCTTATAATGTGGAAGCTGATAGAATACAGCCAACATTTCAAGAATTCCTGAAGTATTTTGTTTATATATTTAATCCAGACTGTAGTTTAAGCCATAGAAATATTGGTAGTGGGCTGTAAGGTTGAAAGCCATTCCTTCTGGTTGGCTTTTTCATTATGCAACCCTTATGTTGATAAAACCCAGATACTGGTCCCAAAAGCACATAATCAAGGATTTGACCCTACTTGCAACAGATCTCCAAAATAGGCTTCCCCCCACAGAAGCATCAGCTATCTTAAAGGCCCTTTTGCATGTATCACAAATACATAGCGCCTTAGATCCCTTGGCATACAGTACTGATAATCTCTACAGGCTGACAGCAGTAAACACGCTGGAAGCTAAGAGACTTCCAACCTTTTACTGACAGTTGATCAAATGGGTGAAAATGTTGTTTACTAGTCCGGGGGGAATTCTGCTCAGAAATCCCAGTTTCTGTGCAGAATTTGGAGCAGATCCCATCCTGCTAGCGGTGAACAGGAAGGAGGCCCCGGCACAGTGAAGACGAGAGGTGCAAGTCCCAGTATGTCACGAGGGAAGCAGGCTCAGATGTGGTTTGTGTGAGACAGAGGCTGTGTAGAGGTATGTGTTAAAGACTGCAAGTGTGTGTATGTGTGTGTGTGTGATAGGGAGTCTTTGTGAGGAGATTGTGAAGGAATGTGTGTGAGAGAGAGGGAGTGTTATGTGAGGAGATTGTGAAGGAATGTGTGTGTGAGAGAGGGAGGGTTATGTGAGGGAGCCTGTGTGAAACGGGGGGTGTGTATGCGAGAGAGAACCTGTGAGAGGGACAGAGGGAGCCTGTGAGGCAGTACTGAGAGGGGTCAAACTCTGGGAGTGAAAGGGGAGATAGTGGAGGGTGAAGGAGTTTGGGGTCCTGAGAAGGCAAAGTGAAAGGAGACTGGCCAGGGGAGCAGGGAGAGAGAGGGAGGAAGGGACATTCTTACAATGTACTTCAAGGAAACTTTTGCTCAAAATATTGAACTCTATATCTTTAATTTTCTGTATTATATTTTTAATGAATTACTTAAAGATTGTCATGTATATTGTGCTATTTTAACAAATATAAAGTTTGCAGAATTTTCAATTTTTTTTTGTGCAGAATTCCCCCAGGAGTAATTTACAGCAGTTTGGTGTTAAATTCAATTGAACATTTTGGAGAGAAAAAGAAACTTGTGACCTTGCTCTGTTACTAGAAGTCTTCAGAATTTGTAATAGCCAGTTCGTTGTTAGTTCAACTCAATCTCCCATCCAATTAGATTGAAAAAAAAGTGTAAGCCCTCTTCCACAGTTCTGAATAGATTCTTCCCATATTGGGAATAGTCAGTTATCTCATAGCCTTCAGTAGTCTTCAGTTCCAGTTAGATACAGATCGCTTTCCAAATGTCTTATCTTGGGACCACGTTGGAAACACTTACAAAAACTGATCTTCACAGCTTCTCGCTAGCAATGGATGGGAATCCATTCCTCCTTGATACAGCTACTCCTCCAGGGTCTTTCTAGGTGAGAGACCCATACACTTCTGTATCTGGACCCGAAGGTTCTCAGTCATTAAAGGCACAGACAGAAATCTTACCAAAAGGAAACGGAGGGGACAGGTGGAAAAAGCTTCCCTCTCAATAAGTCTCCAAACATCTGGGATCAAAATTAAGGAGAAGGCTCCCTGTGAAGAAGACCCTCTGAGTCCTTCTAGAAAAAAATAATCAAAAGTGGGGACTGCTCAAACTGGGCAGACCCACAGCAGGGAAACTGAACCAAGAGCTCAACTAAATCCAGCTAAAATCGCTAAAAGAAATCCATAACCTAAGGTGGTGCACGGGTTTTATGTACAGCTGGAGCACATCATATGCTACTCACTCATGGGGGAGTCTAAACTCCAACCTCTGCTCACTAATCTCCAAATCCTCCCCAACAAGTTAGTATAGTCCTGGTAAGGAAAACTAGACCTAGTTAAATATTTTTCTCTATTTGACTGTTCATAATCAGTCTGGAAATATATATATTGCAACTCACTATCTGTAGGATATTCTTAGATATTGTTTTCTTTATAGTTCACACCAGCAATTTTCTTGGCTTGGTTTTACTTCCTTTCAAACCCTCTTGAATGGAAGACAAGTTATAGCCAAGTTACTGCTCAAGGAAAGAGTCTAAATTCATTCTTGGATCTCTGCTTTTACATTTTTCATAAATGTGTAAAGTTTGTTCCTTTGGCAACAACTTAAAACAAAAATCTGAAAATGGGCTACATGGGGATTTTTTTGTGTGGTGGTGCAGCTTGAAAAGCCATTTGAGGCCAGTCCGGTGGCTCCGTGGTGAGACTGTACGGGGTTGGTCAGGACTGGGGATGAGGCGGAGGTGGTACTCACAGCCTCAAGGGGTGGGAGGGAGCTGGTTATTGTGTGGTGGTGGTGACACAGAGTGGCTGGATTTAGGATGCATGATTGCAGGGTTCCAGAAAGATCCTTGGGGCAGGGCCCCTGGCTATGGACTTGTCACTGTGATGACTGGACTAAAGATAGCTGGGAGGAAGTATAACATGGGGGAAAAAAATCCTCTGGTAAGTTTGTGAATGAAGATGCACAGAGTCAGATTCCAGTCTTGGTTGCGGTTGATCTGCCATGTCAAAAAGAGAACTTGAGTAGGTTCTTAAACTTTGCATTACATGCCTTTCAGCTACAAAATGTTTTGAGTCTTCCATTAGATTAAAGAATCTGGGAAGGCAAGTTTACAATTTTGATTTTTTTTTATTGTACTTTATTTCACAATGCAAACGAAAAGAATGATTTTGATTTTTTTTCCCTCTACGGGGTTACTGATCATTTTATGTTGCACACTGCAAAGCACCTTGGTTTGCCACTGACCATTTCATCTAGGGAGACCTATTGATGAATTATTCCCAAAGAAAACATTTGTGCACAACTCAAGTCAGACTTCTTGGCTTTCAAGGGATATCAATATGGAGAATAGGCTGGACAAACATTTCTTTGCAAACTAGCTTGAAATAGATTTATTCATTTTTTTTTCTTTCTTTTTCAGAATTCTTCAAAGAACTTCTTGAAAATGCAGAGAAGTCCTTGAATGACATGTTTGTCAGGACGTATGGCCGTTTGTATATGCAGAACTCCAAGCTATTCAAGGATCTCTTCATTGAACTGAAACAGTACTACATTGGTGGGAATGTGAACCTGGAAGATATGCTAAATGATTTCTGGGCACGCCTTTTGGAACGCATGTTCCAACTAGTAAATCCACAGTACGTCTTCACAGACGAGTACTTGGAATGCGTGAGCAAATACACGGAGGACTTGAAGCCATTTGGAGATGTACCACGAAAATTAAAACTACAGGTGACTCGTGCATTTGTGGCTGCCCGCACTTTTGCACAGGGACTTGCAGTAGCAAGGGACGTGATCAGCAAAGTATCTGCGGTAAGTGCCTTGACGTGGCTGTAGGGTGTTGCTGTGCCTCCAGTGGTCTGATGTTTTGGAAACCAGATATGGAATCTTACTTCTGAGGTTTGGTGGTCATCCAAGTTGGCTGGCCTTTTGCCTGCAGGTGAAAGGAAATTGAATACCTTCTTTTAAGACTCTGGGTTTTATAAGGCACTTTGTGTATTCTTCCATCCTGGGTGACATCTTGTCATCCTTTTTTTCTGACTTTTTTTTACATTTAAAAATGATGTAGGTATTTTACCCAGGAAAAAAAAGTAATTTGTTTTGTAAAAGTTTTTGTATTTTAAGTTAGCTTTAGCCATCTTTTTTTTTTTTTCTTTTTATGTATGCAGAGAATGAAAACCTAAATTTCATAAGTATTACAGCTCGCGTATATCAGTCTTATTCTGGTAGAGGTTGCATAACTTGATATTTGAAGGAGGTGTGTGTGTGTTTTGTTATAGCTTTTACAAAATCAGTTTAATTTAAATATGTATAAATTGATAGCCAAGCAGATTTTCATCCACCCTCTAAACAAGGTTGATGGCTAAATCGATGAAGTCAATTTTCTGCAAACAAAAAACAAACTGCTATAAATACTAAGTCATTTTGTTTTGCTATTCTGAAGGCAGATTGACAAGTAACATAGAGCTCTCTAAAGCATCAGAGTTATCTTTTGGATTGTATTTGAAGTGATATGTTTCTTGGTGTGCAAGATTTTTCTTGACCATGAAAGGTGTATGTAGAGCAGTCTCCAAAAATGTACATGTAAAAGCATCATGGGTTCTTTGCGGCATCTCTTGTGTTCTGTTTGTAAGTTAGAATATATATTACCCTAAACCAGAGTGCCACGCAACAGATTCTGCATGGATTTAATGAATCCTTTTTCCAAAGAGCTTACAGCCTAAATCAGGTTTGATTTTATTGATATACTGTCTTTCATCCAGGATATCTGGGTGGATTCCAATACTGCCATAAGAAAACATTAATACATAAAACTAAAACAAATTGTAGTAAATACAATTGCACATAAAATGCATTAAGAAAAGATGCTTAATGTTATAAGCAGATCTAAATGCCTGATGTACGGTGCATATTGAGCTACTTACATCTATTCCTTTTAAACTACACTTCAAGCCCAGCATCCCCTATGGTCTACATAGGGAGAAACAAAAACAGTTACTGTATAAGATTGATTCTAAATAGGGATGTGAATCGTGTGCCCGATCATTTTAACGATCGGGTTCGGGTGGGGGGGGGGCGGAAATCAGATCGTTACGAGATGTGAATTGGAATCTGTTCCGGTTCCAATTCACATCACTAAATTTTTTTTTTTAGTGAGGCCCGCGCCGACTTAAAAAAAAAAAAAAACAAAAAAAAACCAACCCATCCCGACACTTCAAAATTACCCCCGTAGCCTCCCCCACTCTCCCGACACCCCCCCAAAACTTTTTACACATACCTGGTGGTCCAGGGGGGCCGCGGGCAGCAATCTCCCGTTCCCATGCTATCAGCTGCACTAAAAAAAAATGGCGCCGATGGCCCTTTGCCCTTACCATGTGACAGGGCAAAGGTAGCGCCGGCGCCATTTTGAATATTGGCAATACAGCCCGCGTGCAGGAGGTCGCTCCCGGACCCCCGCTGGACTTTTGGCAAGTCTTGTGGGGGTCAGGAGGCCCCCCCAAGCTGGCCAAAAGTCCCTGGGGGTCCAGCAGGGGTCTGGGAGCGATCTCCTGCACGCGGGCCGTATTGCCAATATTCAAAATGGCGCCGGCACCACCTTTGCCCTGTCACATGGTAAGGGCAAAGGGCCATCGGCGCCATTTTTTTTTAGCACAGCTGATAGCATGGGATCGGGAGATCACTGCCCGCGGCTCCCCTGGACCACCAAGTATGTGTGAAGTTTTTGGGGGGTGTTGGGAGAGTGGGGGAGGCTAAGGGGGTAATTTTAAAGGGTCGGGTGGGGGTTTTTTTTATCGGGCCATCGGCGCCATTTATTTTAGTGGCAGCCAAAATGGCGCCGATGGCCTGAGAGCGGGAGATCACACCGAGACCCCCCCCACTGGACCACCAGGTAATTTAAAACATGTTGGGGGGGTTCGGGAGGGTGGGGTTTTGTTTTAAAGGGTCGGGGTGGGTTTTAGGGTGGTTTTGGTGTGCCAGTTTTCCCGCCCTCCCCCTCCCCGATTTATGATTTTTCACGATAAATCGGGGGAATTTCTATTGTATCGCGACTCTAACGGTTTTTGACTATTTTTGATTTAAAATATATCTGATTGTTTTAAATCGTCAAACGATTCACATCCCTAATTCTAAAGGTCAAAAAAAAAAATTATTTATAAAAACTTGGCATGTATCATGTCACAAACAGCTTGACCATCATAGTTCCATAAGATTACCAGTAATAGTAAATTGCATAGAGACATACATATACTGCTTAATTATAAAATTCCAAGTAACATTTCCATAATTGGTCATGTTTGTTTCACCTTTTAGACTGTATCTAAGCAACTTAATATCTGCAATTTCCTTACACTTGACAACACCAGTGTGCTATATTTGGGATAAACTGCCAGAATGTTGCTAAGGTGAATTTCACTGCTAGAAGTTGAGCAACCAATGACTTGGGCTGACATTGAAATAAATGAACCCTCCCAACACCTCAGCAAACCTAAGTGGTCATATGTATTTCTTCCCCAATATCAGATATTTCCTAAGTTACTTCCACCAAGAAGTGTTTTACATCATGATAGTACCACCACATGTGACCTTGGTACCTATTTACATAACGCACCCAACATCCACTTTGGAAAAACTTGATTAAGCAAAGGTTTTTAAGTAACTCAACTCCTACTATATAGTCTGAGTGCCTTTTGCAATATTGTCTTCCAGAAAACTTCAATGAAATTTAAGCCAAGGTCCTCATTCTACTTCTCAATTAAGTGAGGAGGTGTACTTTTACCATATCCACCTTGTATGGTACCCCAATATATGGCTGATAGAGCAGAGGGACCCTCCAGCTCAAAACAAAACAAACTTCCAACCCATTAACTTCTCTTAAGGAATGGCACAGATCCCATAACCCATTTATTGCCTTCCTGAGTTATAGATATCACAGTGAATCATTAGACAAGTCAAAATGAAGGACTGCAAAAGTGTGAAAATGCCTTTTCTCCCACAGTTGGCCTTTGATTCTTAAGCCCCTATCTCGCCACTCCTTGAATTCAATATTGAAAGCAAATCCAGATCTAAATATTTTTAATATAAAGATGGGACCTTGGTTGGAAATATATTGTTAAAATTACATTGTTGCATATGGTGATAGATGTGTTCATTTTCTGAAAATATAGGATAATTTTAAAATTAAAGTTTGGCTTGCTCAGTTCTCCAGACATACCTTTTTTTATTGACTGCTGATTAGAAACAAGCAATGGACTGAATAATAGTCTACAACTATATTTTATCTGACTAAATGTAAATTGCTTGCTTGCATTGTGGTTTCTGTAATCATGGGAACTTCATTCTTTTGGAGCTTGATTTTCCTCCCCAGATGCTTGCCTGTTTCCTGCTGAAATCCATTGAGATACATGGAATTTAGTTATGCCATGTTTGCCTCCAGCCTGTGTTGCTGCAGGCTGAATTCAACCTGGAGCCCAGATGTTGCTCAGTAATTTGCTTGCTCTTTCCTGTCCAAACCGCTTAAAGGTCTCTGTGGCTGTTGATCGGAAGGTGGTAAATGGTGGTGCCTTACATTCCAAGACCCATCCGAGCCATCAAGTAGGTGTTTGGTATTCTGACAGGCAGAGCAGTGCAAGGTATGTAGGCGCCCTAGGCAAGCCTTCTGCCTTGTGCCTGGTCGTGCCGTGCCACCTGCCTCCTACCTGCTTCTCAGGACCACGAGCAGAGCGCTCGTGGCACGACATGGCTACTATTTACTGCGGCACATCCTACCGGTCTGTGCCATAGGTGACCATCTAGTTGCACCTAATGGACATGCCAGCCCTGCTGACAAGGCAAGGTATTCTTATCGCACAGAAAACCTGTGAAGTCTGAGCATACTTGACTGTTGGCTTGTTGGGAGGTCCCGAGATGACATCTAGATTTTCCTGACTGCAAAATTGTTCCTTATCTATGAATTTTTTATCTCGCCTGGTAAATGTGGAATGCATATTTGGGACGAGATTGTAAAACAAATGCTAGCAGTTTTTGAGCACCACTGTAGTGAGCCTAGAGTATGCATTGGATTTGTGTGGGGGGAGTAGGGAGAAGTGGATCTGGGTGTGGTACAGAAGAGGGGGAAAGCAGAGTAAGGATAGTAAATAACTGATTCACATTCACCAGTTCTAGACCTCTCATGATTTTAAACACCTCTATCATATCCCCCCCTCAGCCGTCTCTTCTCCAAGCTGATCAGCCCTAACCTCTTTACTCTTTCCTCAGAGGGGAGCTGTTCCAGCCCCCTTTATCATTTTGGTAAGGTAGGAGACTAACCTGGGCCATGGGTTTTCAGTGGTTGCCACTTGTTTATGCTAATAGGTTTGATTTCCTCAGTGTTTTTCCTACCAACAGGCCGATACAGTACAGTGCACTCCGGAGCGCATTTTTAACCTGCGTTTGGACGCACGTTTGACGCGCTAGCTTTACCCCTTATATTCAATAAGGGGTAATAGCGCATTGAAAACGCGCGTCCAACCCCCCCCCCCCCCCCCCCCCCCCCCCGAAACTAATAGCACCTGCAACATGCAAATGCATGTTCATTGCCCTATGAGTTATTCCCGCACGATTCACTAAGTAAAATGGGCAGCCAAGCCGCACACTTTACTTTCAGAAATTAGCGCCTACCCAAAGGCGCTAATATTAAGTCGGAGGTCCCAAAGTGGTAAAAAAAAAAATAATTTTAATCGGCCCGCGGGTTGAAAACTGGATGCTCAATTTTGCCGGCGACTGGTTTCTGAACCTGTGGCTGTCAGCAGAATTGAGAACAGACACCGGCAAAATTGAGCGTTGGCTATCAAACTCTCTGACAGCTGCCGCTCTTTTTACTGTGGGCCCTCATTTTAAATACTGAATCGCGCGCACAGGAGAGCGGGTGCTCGCCCATTCTCCCGCGAATTTTATTTTTCACGCATATCCAGCATAGCTCCCTGCTTCAACGGCAGGGGAGAAGAAAAAAGGGTTCACACTCACAAAGCGGGGAGTAGCTGGCTTGTTACGGCGGTTACTACCCCAAACCAAATGTGCCTGATACTTCACTTTCGATGCATATCCAACATGGCTCTCTGCTTCAACAGCATGGGAGAAGAATAAACTGATACCTCAAGCATATCCAGCATAGCTCCCTGCTTCAACGGCAGGGGAGAAGATAAACAACCAATAAGGGCTGAATAACATAGTCTGAGTAAAACAAATAAGCATGGGTGTAGCTTGCTTATTGCGGCGGTTACTACCCCTACTACCCCTAACTTATCAGCTAGATATTCACTTGGATGCAGCTCCATCACTGCTTTCTACATTAAAGGTGGGGGTGGAAAGGAAATAGAACCAAGAGCTAAGAGAAACAGATAAGTATGAGAGAAAAAGTGTGTGAAGCTTGCTGGGCAGACTGGATGGGCCATTTGGTCTTCTTCTGCCGTCATTTCTATGTTTCTATGAATCGGCCATAGAGAGGCCAATGCAATAAAACCGTGTGGTAAAACAGGTGCTCTTTCCTAACGCATGCCCAGCCGCAGCCCCGGAGCATCCTATGCCGTACGTAAATTAGTAGCTACGTTAAAAGGAACAATTGTGCGTCCCCAGTGCTTGAAAGCATAGGGCGCTCAGACATGGCTGACCCCATATGGCTGGCTGCTTTATACTTAATTGAAAATTTACAAGATTAGAGCATAATAGGGATCCTGCAGAAGGGGTATGGAACCTTTGGCAATGAGAAGCAGTGTTGGGGAAAGGTAACGCCGGAAAAAGCAAGCCAAGAGGTTTTCATTTTTAAAATCCCGGCATTTGCTTTTCACAGCTTTAATCCAAATTTCCTCCTACAATCTTTGGTCCCTGCTTTTTTTTTCTGTACCACAATCTGCAGCTGTTGCCTTGAACCCTTCACTTGTGGAATGACTTAACGAAAGCTCCTAGGGTTAGCTGAGTGTCTATTTTCTGCATTTGGGGGGGGGGGGGGGTGTTGGTAATAGCTAATAGACTCATCTACATGGTATTTACTTGTATTGATCACTATTAGCTACGTGCGAGTTTGGCTGTGCTAATCCCCTAATTGCATTCGGTGTTAGCCTAGCGTGTCCGAAACACACGTCCAACTGCGCATTGACCTGTATGCTAGGCTGAGTGCACTTTATTGCATGAGCCCCAGAATGGCAAAATAAGCTTAGTAGATCAGGCCCTTAAGCTTTTATAGAGATGAAGTATTAGGGTACTTCCTATTGTGGTAGACACATGGTTTGGTTGTCTGTCTATAGAACACAGATTTGGATTTTTCCAGTAAAATATAAAAATGCTCCAGAAAGGAAAAGTTTATTGTGCCAACTGTTGGAACAGTGACTGTGAAAGTGGTGCATGCACAAAACGTTAGCAATCTGAATGTTTATTGCCAATTTTCCCCCTGTGCTCTGTTTCTGAACACTAGTGAGATCCATCCCTCCACCCCCATGATGATCTCATGGAACCATTCTAAAGATTCCAGTTATTTGAAAATTAAAATGGGGACTGCCTAAGAGGATAAAATCTTCCATATCCTGAAACAGTGTCCAGATTACTATTGGTGGCCTGGTTGGGGGAGGGGAGTCACATGCAGTTGTGACTTCTCCAGAGCATACCTAAACTTGATTCTCCTAGGCATAGGACCAGAGTAGATTACCAGCCCACTTCTTGTTCTGTTGATTTTCTGAAAATTTCCTGTGCTGGTGTTATGCAGAGAGAGAGCCTGGTAGCCATGAAAAAAGATTTCTACCAGGAAAGCACACATGTTGTGACTGCAGTATCACAAAATTGGTGACCACCTGTTTCACTAATAAACTTTTCAAATAAGTGTAGCAAAGTGGTTACCTAATGGGAAACATGTAATAGCATTCATACATGCCAGTGTCTCTTGGTTTTATTTTCTAAACTGATTTTTTTTCCAAAAAGTGTAAACTTTAAGCACAGCAGGCTCTTGTGTGAAATAAGGGGAGTTCCTTTCAGTCATCAGCAAAGTCCAGTCAGTTCATTGCCCACTAATAGTTTAGAACAGAAAGATGATCCCTCTTCAGTGTTTTAATAACTTCTCTGTACCTTCTTTTTAAAAATGGACCTGAAGCTTGTGCCCCTTATTTTGTGTACTTTAGCACGTGATTCAGGAATAAGTTACTGCTAGACTTGGTTTAATCAGAGCTGATGTTAATTTTATTAGAAATGCTTGGATTTCTTTGGCTGGTCTTGCCTAAGAGCACTTTTTTTTTCCTTTATGAAGCGATGTTTTCATCTGTGCTCTGTCATTGCAGTTTATGCATGTATTTGCAAATTCTAGAGTTGAAGCATTAAAATAAAAATAAAAAATCTTACCTATATAGATCTGTTCCATTAAGGAAAAACAATGAAATGTTTCTATCTGGTTAAAGTAGTGGTTGCTGTTAGTCCATGTGAGTGCATGGAAGTTTCTTCTATCTATTGCATCATTTTTAAAAACACAAGATGTTTTTCTAAAGGATTTATTTAAATTGCATCAAGCAAGCTGTTTCCAAAGAGCTTCAACAACTGATATTTCAGGGTTTGCCACAACTTTTTTTTTTTGCATGTTATTTACAGATTACTTCAGCAACATTACCAAACAGCTTTACTAATCTTCCAAGGGATTAGCATGCATTACGCTAGCATTTTGACTAATGAGAGAGCCAGTTAGTGTGGACTGGAGGATTAACTTGTCACCTGAGGCACCAGTGTGTGTGCTCTGTCTGCTGTTCGGTGTCAAGCTAGTTAAACATTAATATCTGTTGGCTAAGGCTACGTCACCAAGTAGGGACTGTGGGCATAATTATCAGTTAAAGTTGCAGGATCCCCATGTCCAGACCTGAGAGCACAGCTTTAGTTTTAGGATGTTAGAAAGTGGGGCCTGGAATATTTTATGCAAAACTTAATCTAAAGCATTTCATTATCTTCCATATGTATAGCAATAAGTTGACAGACAAGCTGTAGGTGATATCTTTTTATTGGACTTTTTAGAATAAAAATCACAAACAGTCAATAGTTTGCACTAACCTGATGAAGGGCATATAATGTTTAAAAGCTGCTCATTAAGGAATCTTAGTCTAATGGGTATCGCCTGTAGCTTGTTCACTTTAACTTTATTATGTTAAGTAGACTACTTTGGCAACCATAAGAAATTATCTTTTGGCAAAATTGTCACTCTCTAATATTGCTATATGTTGCCATATGAAGGACCTGGGTTTGATTCTCAGGCTGGGATTCTGCTTTGTCGGCCTGTGAAAGCAGGAAGGAAAATCCTACTCAGTGGGGACAGCGACATCTAGTGGCCAGACTTGGATCCATATTGCTGCATTTCTGAGTGAGCTGCAACCTGGTAGCCATGTGCTCTCTGACTAGGCTAAGCGAGTTGGGAGAGAATATAAAATGGAAGGAACCCAACTCCAGGCAGTTCCTCTTGGCATAGCGCGGAAAGTAGCAGATTTCACATCTGAGCTGGGAGACCAAAAGAGCAGCAGGAAACTTCCCCCCCCCCCCCCCCCACCCCCTCATGCTCCCATGGTTTTCTCCAATCCGTGGTTGACAAACATCTGTGTTCACGTTCTCAAAGGTGTGACTTTTTTTTGCTCTATTTTAAGGATGTAACAATACACGAGACAGGTAAACCAAAAGCATTGTGCAAACAATATCAGGAACCAGAGACACAGAGATCAGTCAGTGCACTACCTCCATTGCCAGTATGTCTTTCAGATGATATGATATATGCCCAATCTTCTTCAGTAGAGAAAAGGGAAACCCTTTTCCATTATGGCAATATCTGCCACCAACTTCCATTGCTCAATTGAAGGGGTCAATTTCCAATAGTAAGTGAGACAAGCAGCATGCAACAGCTGGACAGCTAGATGCTTCATAGACTTTGGTCAAAACAAGATTGTCCCATCTTCCCAGCAAATATAGGGGTACTGTGTAAACTGAAGTGGATGGCTCAAGATTTCACCAAGCTGTGAGAAGCGATTTCTACACCCTCTCCAACATTAGGGACTAGCTGTACTGAATTTAGAGAAAAAAAAAAAAGGGTGTTTATGCCCTGCGCAGTAATTGAAACAATTCCAAAACCTTGTTACATCAGGATAATTTGAGGATCGAACCCCAAATATCTTTCCAGGTGTCCTCATTAAGACTCAGCAAATCCTCATTCCATCTTTCAGTGTTGCTGGGAAATGTCTCTGGATCAAAATACACCTTCAAACAAATACCATATGTACATTCTGGAAATGAGACATTTCAGAGATCTGGGTGAGCTTGTGGAAGATTGTTACCTTGTTTTGAAAGTGACTCTTCTCTGAGCTTTTCCATCTCTTTCCATCTAAACTGCTGCTGTAATGGTGCTGGTAGGACAGAGAATCTCAAATAGACCAATTAGTGAGGAATATGAGAAGACAGCAATAAGTAACCTTTTTGAAAATGAGGTGGTTTTTTTTTCAAATTCTTAGGAGGTCTGGAGGGGTGGGGGTGGGGAAAAAGGAAGAAGACTTTAATTTACCTTGATTAGTTTAGTAATTGGAGATTGACTTTTTTAAACAAATGCTAATCAGTTCTAGCTCTGAATACACTGGACCGCCAACCCAATTGCTGCCATATTGCAAAATGTTAAGCAGTATTGAAAAACTAAACAACCCCTGAAGAGAGGGCAGTCCAGAAATTACAGTTATAAAAACAGACTTGTAAGTAGGAGCAGGAAGATAAGCAGACAGGAAGGGGGTATTAAGTGTGCGGGGGGGGGGGGGGGGGGAGAGCAGTCTTGTTTCGTTCTGACTGCATCTCCCATGCTTTCAGGAACATGCACCCTCCCTCAGAAGTTAGGGGTGGTGGGCCGAAAGCCATGAGTTAGTCTGATTTGAATATATTTGCAGAGTTTTGTTCTACATCTTTAAAGGAATTGCCTGCTACTTGTTAAGACTCTCAATCTTTTTTTTTTTTTTTCTAGTTGTAATTTTTACCCCCTCTGTTGTATTGCAATTGTTTGAAAACTAGGTCATGAAATAAGTGGTGATTACCTACAGATGTCAGACAGGACACTGCAGTTATTGTGTTTATTAACGAAAAGACATGTATCTGCGTGTAACTTTTTAAGGATAATGGAACAGATGTTGGGTTCTGAGTAGGCACATGGCTGCTGCAGAACTCTTTATCCTATTTTGCACTGAAGTTCTTGTTCTGCTTTTGTTTCTCATCACTTTGCTCACTTTTTAATAAGAATCCATAATGTGTGCATGTGTGTGTAGTTTAGCTCCTGCTTTAAGTCTGCTGCTAGGTACTGTGAGCAGTGTGTAGCAACACAAGAAACTTTGTCCACCCCCTACAGCAGAGCTTTCCAAACTGTGTGTCGGGACACTTTAGTGTGTCGCCTGCAGTGTGCAGGTGTGTCGCGCAAGCCCGGTCAACTCTGACGCAAGTTTGGGCTTTTTTTTTTCTAGAGATTCACTTTTTTTTTTTTTCAGTTTATGGGTTGCTTATTATTGGGTGATTTTTGCTGTCAATCGTGTTTTTTTGGGGGGCTTGGTGGGTGGAACGAGCCCAGCCATCCTTGCATTGGCTGCTGCTGCCGATGAGGCCTGGCCATGAGGAGTACTGACTGCAAGCAGCAGTGTCTGGTGATCATGGAAGGGAGTGAAGCACTTAACTGGCAACAATCAAAAAGACGAGGTACATGAGTGTGGGGGCCAAACATGTGCTGGGGGGAGAGAGATGAGTGAGTGGGGGGCAAACGTGCTGGGGGGACAGACATGTGCTTGAGGGGGAGAGATATGAGTGTGTGGGGTACAGACATGTGCTGGGGGGGAGAGAAATGAGTGTGTGGGGGTCAGACATGTGCTTGAGGGGGAGAGATATGAGTGTGTGGGGGCCAGACATGTGCTGGGGGGAGAGAAATGAGTGTGTGGGGGTCAGACATGTGCTTGAGGGGGAGAGATATGAGTGTGTGGGGTACAGACATGTGCTGGGGGGAGGAGAGAGATGAGTGTGTGGGGGACAGACAATTTGTTTTATTATTGTTTCTCATAAATTATAACAATAACATGAATCTTGGAATATATATTTTTAATATAAATTTAAGTTTTCATGAGATAGGTAGTGTTGTGAAACATTTTATTTATGTATATATTTAAGGAAACATACATAAATTGTCGAAATATATTTCGTTCATTTAACCTTTAACCTCTGGTTTACTAGTAGACTGAATTACCGTGTCGTGAAATTATGTTTGTCTAAAAAGTGTGTCACCAACATGAAAAGTTTGGAAAGCTCTGCCCTACAGCATGTGTAGTAGTGCTTACAAACGAAAAATGTATTTCAAGGTTAGGCAAGTAAACAACGGGCTTTTGTCCTTTTCTAAGGAGGTGGCTGAAAAAGTTAGCATTCATAAATGACAAGAGATCGCAGAAAGAGAGAGATAGGGGTAATGTTAGTATCAATTCCAATCAGGGGAAAATAGAGAAGATGTAAATGAAATGAAAAAAAAAAAAAGAAAACTAATAGGTAAAATGGGAGACCAAGAAGGTGTTGCCTTTTTTTTTTTTTTTTAAGATATGTTAGTGGTGGTAGAGTGCTGTTGCTTAAATTTCTGTTCAGTATTCACTAAAGGCAATTTTCAAAGGAGTAACGCATGTAAATGTAACATACTATCAGCAATTTTTAAAAGCCATTGACCCTCATAAAGTGCTCTTACACATGAATATTCTATGGAAAATTCAGTGGCATATACTGTAGCAATTTAAAAAAAAAACAAACCACTTAGGCGGTTAAAGTGCATTTACACACAAAAACCCAATTTTAAAATCAGGCCTTAAAGGGCTTGGTATAGGACTACAGAAAACTGCCACAAATAGGAATGGCAGAGAGGTAATCTCAAGCAGTTTTCAGAAGACGGTATTTGCAAGGATCTAGCAAATAACCAAAAGTAGATAAAGCAATAGGGCTGGACAGAATACATCTGAGGGTATTAAGGGAGCATGGTGAAGGCCTGGCAGCTCCATCTGACCTTCCCAGCATTCCTTTAGAGTTGGGAGTGGTTCCAAAGGACTCTGGATGGGCTGATGTGGTTTCTCTTCATAAAACGTGGAAGTAAGGAGGAGGTCTGGTTCGCCTGCCTTGGTGATGAGTAAATTTAATGGAATCTCTGCTAAAGTAGAGGTTAAAGCAGTTCCTGGGAAGGACTTCATCAGATGAAGCTAATCAGTTAGGCTGGATGACTAAAGTTAAATGTAATAATCTTGGATGTCAGTGTTTGACATGGCTCCGCATAGGAGTCTTATGGACAAACAGGTTGAGAGGATGGTGACACAGGATAGGAGTAGGTGGAGCTCACTCTGAGAAAAGTGGCTGGTTTGGTTCTGTTCCAACATTATTTTTAGCTATTTTGTGGAAAGGCTATTGGGTAAGGTTTGCCTTTTTTGTGCATAATACCAAAATCTGCAACAGTAGATGCCCTGGAAGGTATGGAAGAAATGGTGTAGAGCAGAAGTAGGCAATCTTTGGTCCTGGAGTGCCATAAATGAGTCTGGTTTTCAGGGTATCCACCCTGAATATTTGAGGTCAATTTGCATACACTGCCTCCATTGTATGCAGATGTGTCGTGCATCTTCATTGTGGATATCCTGAAAGTCAGACCTGTTTGTGGGGCTGCGGGGCCAATGCTACCTACAGCTGGTCTAGAATCTAGCAGCTAAGATTTAATGCCAAAGAAGGCAAGGTGGTCCACTGGGTTTTTATAACCCAAGGAAGTGATGCAGGGTAGGGTATAAAGGACTCTGCACAAAACAGGAGAGGATACTTCTATGCATAGAGAGAATAGCAAGAAGGATACTTCTATGCATAGAGAGAATAGCTGCAGGCCTCTGTATAAGTCTCTAGCAAGGGCTCATTTAGAGAACTGTATACAAATCTGGAGACTGCACCTTCAGAAGGATATAAAACATTTAGTCCGCCCAGAGGGCAGATACTAAAATGTTCAGTGGCCTACATAAATAATGAGGACAGACTTTAGATCTAAACTTCTATACTCTGGGAAGGAGGTATTTAAATGGCTTATTATTATTATTATTATTATTTTTAATTTTTATATACCAAAGTTCTTGTAGGGACTACAAATCACTCCGGTTTACATAAAACGAAGAACTGCTCAACAGAGAGCTGAGCTTTACATGGAACAGTAGAACATATGGAACAGTATAACTGGTTGACAATTTAACATAGAGCTAAATAAAGAAATAATAGTTTAACTGGTAATAAATAGTAATAAGTAAAGAAATATAATATATTATATAAGCAGTATAACTATTTAACGTAGCAATAAATATAAATATAAGCAATGCCAAATATATATATGCAATAAAGTAAATTTTTGATCTCAAAGATAATTGTCCAGTTATAGATATTTTAGAATTAGTACTGGATACAGTGACCATAATTAGGGTAATTAGGATACTTAGTAATTAGGGAGTCTGTCTGTCACTTAAGCGTCTGGGAAAGCTTGTTGGAAGAGAAAAGTCTTCAGTCTTTTTTTGAATTCTTGGTGACTGGGTTCTAGTCTAAGATCTGGGGGAAGCGTGTTCCATAGGTGTGGGCCTGCTGAAGATAGCGCTCGTTTGCTCAATGATGATTTTATTTGTGGAGCAAGCAGTGTTCCTCTGTATGCGCTTCTGATTGGTCTGGAGGAAGTGTGTAGTTGTAGTTGCGAGCTTAATGTGATGGGAGCTAGTTTGTTTGTCGCTTTATGGATGATAGTGAGTACCTTATAGAGTATCCTTTGTTTAATGGGAAGCCAATGTAAGCTCCGAAGGATTGGGGTGATATGGTCTTTTTTGTTAGTGCTAGTTAGAATTCTAGCCGCTGAATTCTGAACCATTTGTAATGGTTTGATGGTGTTGGCGGGTATACCAAGTAGCAGGGAATTGCAATAGTCTAGCTTAGAAAGAATGATGGATTGTAGTACTAGCCTGAAGTCGGAGAAGTGAAGGAGGGGTTTAAGTTTTTTGAGGACTTGCAGTTTGTAAAAGCAGTCCTTTGTGGTATTGTATTTGTGGTATTTGTGGTATTTGTATTATTATTATTATAGTATATTATATATTATATTATAGTATAATATATATATAGTATATTATATATATAGTATATATATGTATATATATATATATCTATATATCTATATATATATAGTATATTATAGTATATAGTATATTATTATTATAGTATATTGTATTATTTGTGGTATTTGTATTTGTGGTATTTGTGGTATTGTGGTATTCCTTAGAGGCTTATCTCCTCTAAGGAATAAATGCACAGGAGACGGGCTTCTTTCAACAGAAAGGAGGCTCTGGGATGAAGGTAAATGAGTAATCTAAGGAAACCTTTTTGTAGAAAAGGTAGTCTATGCATGGAATGGCCTCCCAATGGTGGTGGTGGTGGTAAAGATAGAGGCCAGTGTTGGAGATAAAACATGCACAGAGGGGAGGGAGGTGTTGATCGGCCATATAGTCTTTATCTGCTGTCGTGTTCTCTTCCAGGTGTGACATGTTTGAATAGGTCGAATATCTTAATACAATTCCATCACACTCAAGATGGGACTACCTTAAAAACAGTGACTTGACCTAAAGGGCTATTGCTTGCTCTGTTACATCCGTTCTACTTTTTACTGCTTTGCAAAATGGTCCTCCTTTCATATCAGACGAATGCCCCATGTACCTAGAGTATTCAGCAATTCTGCAAATTTCCCTTAATTCCTTACTTTTTGTTAAAAAAAAATTCACCTATTTTGCTTTTAGAAAATGTTCAATGCATTGTATTTGAGGGCAATTTATTTTTGTATAATAACCCACAGCTGGTAAATATGGGCAGCTGAGTAAATACATCCACCCAAACCTATTAAAAGCAAAAAGAATTCTAAATTTTGGTTGACCTGAAGGTATTTAACTGCGAGCTTGATGACTGACATTAGCCTGACTTCAAATTAGCAATAGCTTCTCTCTCACAGTCCCCATACAAGCTAGTAAAGAGTACCAGTGTGCTAAATGTGGATTATTTTTTTTGTCAGTTTTACTTTTTTTGTTTCTTTACATGTTTCAAAAGCTAACTAGATTTGTTGAAGTTCAAATGTGGGATTGATGATTTTTAAGTTAAGAAGACTGGTTCTGAACATCTTTGCATCACTGAATTTCATATTTTTCTTTCCATAGTTTTTGATACTTATTAGGTTTGCATGCGAAGACGTAGCATGTTGAAATCTTTGAAAGCCATCCAGGGATCACAAGGCTGGTGAAAATGAGCAGTTCTCATGTCAGAATGAATTCAGTATCCAAAACGTATTTATTTTTTTTTCCCAAAAAAACCTGGGGGTTAGTTTCAGCGCTGATCAGGAACCGTTCTGGCTGTTTATAAAATCAGAAACTTAAAAGCATTTTAGCCCAAGCAGATGAAAAATTTGCTTGGCAAAAAATACTGTTAGTAATTTAGCTCTACCTAGCCCTCTGGGTTGGGGGCAATAGTTTCTTAATGCAAACTTAATTTTTGGAGGTTCTCCTGATTGCAGGGCTACTCAGTCTAGCAGGGCAAAGTTGGGCCTTAGTTATGTTAATAGGGCCTAGAGATTAATACTACTAACAGGAAGCACATGTTAGTCCTAAAAGACTGAGAACTTGTTTTCCCCATTTAAAACATTTCTCCTCCTTTTTCATACAGATGTATGTACTTAATAGGCATTTCCTCCCAGGCAACGAGACCTCTGGGAGCTTGCAGTTTGTTTCTCTATTTCTAATCTCCTGTTATCCCTCTGGTCTCTGAGGGAGTGAGATGGGCATTCTTGCATGTTGCACTAGGCTACTCTGGGGGAGGGGGGGTACTTATTTTGTAAGTGCTGATACTTGCAGGCCACCACCTTCCAATCAGCCAGGTACGATATGCTTGGCACAAGTGATCCCTTCTACAGACATGGATGGTGGCAAAAATCTAGCTACCAGTAATCTGCCAGACTGGAATGTGAGCCTCCCAGATCTTTATTAATTTGCTTAGCATGTAAAGAAGCAGACTTGGACATGGAATGGTATTCTGCAAAGAAATACCAGGTGGAGGTAGGTAGGATGGCGTCAAGTGATGGGGGTTAGGCTTAATTTTTCCTGCTAGGGCAGAAGGGAATGGAAAATAAAAACAGAAAAGTCATAATGCCTCTGTATCACTCCATGGTGAGACCGCACCTTGAATACTGTGTGCAGTTCTGGTCACCGCATCTCAAAGGATAGAGCTGCACTGGAGAAAGTGCAGAGAAGAGCAACCAAAATAAGGGGCATGGAACGGCTGCCCTATGAGGAAAGGCTAAAGAGGTTAGGGCTGTTCAGTTTGGAGAAGATGACCTGAGGGGGGGGGGGGGGGGGGGGATAAGATCATGAAAGGACAAACAAGATAATGTAAATCTGTTATTTGCTCTCTCAGATGATAGGACCAGGGGGCCCTCCATGAAGGATATGGTTACAGCAGTTTAGTGTAACTGGGTTTAAAAAAGGTTTGGACAAGTTCCTAGAGGAAAAATCCATAAATTGCTATGACTGCAATAGTAGTTTGTGATCTATTTAATGTTTGGGTACTTGCCAGGTTCTTATGGCCTGGATTGGCCACTGTTGGAAACAGTATGCTGGGCTTGATGGACCCTTGGTCTGACCCAGTATGGCATGTTCTTATGTTGTGTAGCTGCTCCAAGGTCTACAGAAAAATTCCTTGGGCACTCAGCTTATCTAAGGATTCAAAGGTGTCCAAAAATAATTATGCACATAGGAGATTTGATTTGTCCTCTGTGAACTGACCTTAGAAAGAAGACACCAGTCTCCAGGTAGGGTTTATTCATACAGAAGGAATTGGTATAATGCCAGATCAAATGGTCGTCATTTTAAATGCAGAGGGGCAGGGAGCTCCAGCAGGAAGATGAGCCCAAGCAGTTGGGTCCTGCATGCTCATCCCATTGAGGAAATAGTTGATCAATGTGGTCTAATGCAATTTTTTTTTTCTCGAGCAAGAGTTTAAACACAGAAAAAGAATAGTATGAGATGCCAGACTTTGTAGTTCGAGAGTATCCTGAGAGAGAGCTGTAAACTTGTGCTCTCTTGGAATATTGTAAAATGAAAAAAAATGGCATTAGCATAAAGCTGTATGGTTTCAAGGGGCACTCAGGTTGTGTTAATTGTTGCAATGGAATAATTACAGCATTGTGTATCTCACTGTATTTGGGCAATTTTGAAGCAGTTATGGCCATGGACTAGAGTTGTGGTTCTGAGCCTAGTCCTTGGGATATACACAGCCAGTCAGATTTTCAGGATATCCCCGCATGAGATTTGTAAGGATTGTCGTCTACATGCAGATCTGTCTCGAGTTTATTCATTGCATATAGCCTGAAAAATCTGGGGGTCAGTATTCAAAACTGGCTAGTTAAGTAACGTAAGCCTGGATTTAGCAAAATGCACTAAATATCGCATGCAATAGAAAAAGGGGCGTGTTTTATGGTAATAGGCAGTTTATCGCAGATTGCGCTAAAACCTATGCAAAGTGCTAAGTTACTGCAAATTGCGATAACTTTTTCCCACTTTGAGATAAGTGCCAGAATTGTGGTATGTCCTACATACAACCACTGGGGGGGGGGCCATGTTTACTATCAGGGCCACTGATAGTAAACATGCAGCTAATGCGGCAAAGTCCAAATATCGGCAGTTAGCCTCATAAGCTGGATGGTTAACTCGCTCTGCCCATTGCCTATCCGCAACTTGTGGCTAACTTTTTAGCCGTATAAGGGACTCAAATGGCTAAGCGGCAGCTGCTGAGTATGGGCGCACTTTCAGTGGCTGCTTCTTAGCTTCCTAAGTCTCACTGATCCAGCTAAATAGCCCCTGACTGCCTAGGTGTGTGCAGGGGGGTTGGCTTGAGAACCCCTTTTGGAGACTTTGTATCATTTAATTCTGGGAGTAATAAAAGAATGACTTAAACAAAATACAGAAATGTAAATCCCTCCCCTAAAAAAGCCAACACAGCTCGACTTAAGCTCACAGAACAAAATGGCTAATGTAACATATAGATGTTAGATAATGACCTATTGACTTGTCCCTGCCTATATTCCATTAGATAGCATAGGCAGGGATAACCAAGCTTAACCATTTTCTCTTCTAGCTCTAGTCATTTTTTTTCCCCTTTTCACTTCTCATTGTGCTAAGGATATCTCCCAGCTGTTAGCTACACAAGCTTGAACACCTGGAAGATACTGCTCTGAATCCAAATCAGAATGATCTGAATCTATACAGCAATCCCTTGTTGTATGGAAACTCAATAATTTTTGCCTTAATTGAATTTACTTTTCATCATATGTATCATGCTGTCCATAAGAGCTTGGAGTGTTACAGCAAGATGTAGCAATTACAGCAATTTTGGGTGCAGTTTCAGCAGGTCAGAAACATCAATTCTGGATACAATTACAAGTTAAATATAATAGTTAAAGTAGCATGAGGTATGCTTATTGTTTGCAAGCTCTGGCTGGGAGAAATCACTGCCTGAGCTAGGCAGTGAATTGCATCTAGATTGGGAAGATATAAAAAGCCATGTTCTTGGTAATTTTCTGAAAACTATTGGGTTTGGGTCTAATCTTAAGGTGGATAGCATTGAGTTCTGTAGAATTGGAAGTAGTGCTGAGAAGGTTCTTACTCTGCTCCCGTTCAGGTAGACAAACTTTTTTTTTTTTTTGTGTTGGGGCCACATTACAAGTTATCGACCATTAACAGGGGTTGGGGGGGTTCCCCTTGGAGCTTCCTAACATGACAGCTAAACTCCCAGCATTTGCTGCAGGCATTTTAGTATCCAGCAGGCTTAAGGACTGTCATTTTTAGCACCCCTGGAGCCCCTTCAATCATGGATTCCAGTTTCTAACAAATCAGGAAGACCTTCAATGCAAAAGGTACAAGGAGTTTTCCCAGCTAGCAGAGTACCTCACCTCAGTCACAGAGGCCCTCACCAAACAATTAAAAGGCCATAAAGTATAAATGGAAAGATGTAGACACAAAGCCATAATGCAAAAACAGAAATATCACCTTTCCTCATAAAACAAAATAAAGAAATATGAAATCAATCATGATATACTTTTAAAAATATGTAAAAATAAAGAATAGAATGTATAATTAAAAATAAGAAAATAAAATGTTAAATATTCCCCAAAATCAATTAAATATTTCAAAACAGACATATCGAATGCCCAATTAAAACTAAGATAAAAATCCCCCCTCTCCGTATCTATGCATTTTTATTTCCTGAGATTGTAGTGGATAGGAAGTGGAAGAAACACTTTTTTTTTTTTTTTTCCCCTGTCTGGCTTTCTCTCATACACGTACACTTGCAAACTTCTCTTCTCACTACTCTTCACTTCCTTCCTTCTCTGCCATTCACCCCTCCCATTCACTCCTTTCACTCACCCACTCAATCCCCTTACCTCTCTGTAAGTGGTGGCCTCAATGGTATTATTACGCCATAGAACACACACAATCTTATAAAAGCAAATCTGTTTATACAATTTATACCATACTTTTCCATATTTAGTAATCAACAAAAGCAAATATCACAGCATCATAGCAATATTTCATAAATCAAAGGCAAATAACTATTGAATAACAGGACTAAAGAAATTTTATACAAGGGCACTGCTTATGCTCCTTCCTACTCACTACTTTCCCTCTGCCACTCCATCTCCTTCCCACTTAGCCCCTTCCTTCTCAGTCACACACACACACTTCCTTCCCTTCTCTCTCCTGTCCATCCACCCTCCCTGCCTTTCCTTCCCTTACTCCTACTCCTTCCCAGCCCACCATGTGACTTACCCTTCCTGCTGGCTGGGTCGTGGAAGATCACCAAATAAACTTCAGGCCCACCACCATGCAGGCCTTCTTACTGGCAGGGGTTGAGGGTGGGAACCCCACCAGCATGTTATTCCGTGGCACCACAGGGCCTGTTCTTGCTGGAGAAGAACCATGCTGCAGTGTAGGTAGTCTTGGTGGTAGCTGAGAACTCCATATCAATCCATGTGCCACAATGCAGGACAGGTCCTCTGCTTGCTGGTGGGGATGGGAACTGCCAGCATATCAATCCATGTACCCCAGTGCAGGGCAGTCACCCCTAAAGCCAACCTTAAGCTCACAGAACAAAATGACTTTGGATCATTCAATAGCACCAATGCTGTGGCCTACATTAGTTGGAGCTGGATGTCACAAGGGACACATGTTGTTTTTAAAGAAATAGGACGGCCAGAAGAAACAGTGATGGCCTGGATTTGGCCCATTGACTGTAGTCTGCCCACCCCATCTTAGAAGAGAGTGTGGCTAGTCACTCTTGTGACTTAGTGCAGGGGTTGGGGGGGTGGTGGATGTATGTGTTCAGGTGATTGCTCAGGTAGCATGGGTATAGTCTGAGTGCTTTGAAGGCCAAAACCAGGATTTTGAATTTAAGTTGGTAGTGAATTGGGAACCAGTGTAGTGATTTTAGAAGTAAACTTATTTGCTCCTAATAGCATTTGTGCTGTCACGTTTTGAATGAGTTGTAGGTAATGGGTACTTTTTCAGCATTCCTGTGTATAGTGAGTTGCAGTAGTTCAAATGGGAAATCAATCAGGCCTGGGTAACTGGTTATTTGGGGCATAGTTAAAATAATTCTGTCTTAGTTACCGCTGGCACTTGAGTTTCAATGGTGAGTTTAGAGTTGTCAATCCCAGGCAGTGTGCTTAATTACTGAAGGAGTGCTACCTCTTTGAGGGTTGTTTGGGATCTAAATTTTGGTTTATGGAGTAGAGAAGAACCTAGAAGGAAAAAAATAAACATGGAAATTAAGTCAAAAGATTAAATGAAGAAAAACTTCTACAATTTTTTTTTATCCTGTGGATGGTACTTATTAAATAGGAGCATTGTGGAGGTATTTTCTCGATTTATATGAAAATACATCTCCAGATTTATAATGGGAATCCATGGAAAATGAATTTTTTGTATATGGAGTTTTGATATGGAAAATTACAGGAATGTATTCCTTCTGTATATTGAGGGATTGATGTATTATATAAAACATTCCTGGGTACTGGGAATAACAGCAACACTAAATATGGTTTGATTTAAAGCAGCAATATTCTAGGTTGCTCAAAATATCAACTTGTTTTTGTGATTCTTGTGCTTCTTTCTAGGTCATTTGCTTGTTTGCTTTTTGTAATAGTACTTAAATTGTAAAATAAAAATACAATTTTAATAACATTTTTAGTTTATTGATTTGATTACTTTCTCTTCTAATATATCAAAGCAGTGTACATCTAAAAGCAGTACATACTATATCATGCAACAATCAAACCATTAAGAACATAAAATCTAAAACAGCATTCACTTAAAACCCATCTGTAATAAATAAGAAAGAAAAGGGAAAGTAAGGTTAACAGCCAAAGGCCTGTCTGAAGATATGCAAGTTTTGGCTTCTTTTCAGAACCTTGACTAATTGAGCTGTGTCCTCAGGTTGAAAGGAAGTGCATTCAAAAGGACTGGAGCTATATACCTAGACAGTGGATGGGTACAGCAAGAAGTTCCAACTGAGGAGAGAGCTGTTATATCAGGCAAATAGAATAAATCTGCCAAAGGACAACCTTTGTGTAGGCCTCTAAAGACCAAGTCAAACTAGACTCTCTAGACAACACAACAGGAAGCCAGTGGATGTTCTTGAGTATAGATGCTTGAGTGAAAAGTTTAGCTGCAGTATTCTGCAAAAGCTGGCTATGCTTAAAAAGTTGCCATAATATATTAATCAAGTGCATGCAGTTTTGTTTTTTTTAAAGAAAAGCACAATGTTTTTTTTTAGGTCTTTTCTCAAAATAGGACCACATTTGCTGTAAATAGTGAAGGCAAATGTACTACAAACCAAGGAAAAAATGACTGCATACTGAATTTAGCAATTGCTAGACTTGCAACTGTTTTCTTTTGGGTATAGTTATCTCAAATAAGAGGAAGACTTGTAAGGGAATGAATTAATATACATATCTGTTTACTATTTCTGAGGATTTAATTTGAGCAGTTAGAAAGCCATAGATTAATATATCTACATAGGCTACTAATTGTCTTCTGCGAAGAAGAAACTGACACCCAGGCCTTTGATGTTGCTACAGGCACTAAATATAGATTGAACAACATCTCAGCCAAGTCTGACACTTGAGGGACCCCATACAATAAAGACAACTGAGTATCCTAACTAATCTAAGTACAATTAAAGATAACCTAAACTAATCCAGAACACTGCCCTTGAAGCTTAATTCATTCAGGCACTGGGCCAGCAAAGGAATGATCAATGATGTCAAAGGTAGCTCATTTTTTTGTTTTTTTAAATAATGCATTCATCCCCTTTACCCTTCTATTTTCTTGACCCACATTTCATTGTTAATTGCTAAAAGTTCAGCAGACTCAGTGCTGTCACGTTAAAAGTCTGTCTTGGATGGTAGGCATAATCTTTATGCAGAAAATTTTGGCTCCAAACACTTTCTCAATTACTTTAGAAACAAAGGGCAGGTTGGATACCAGCCTATAGTGATTTACATTCTCAGTCTAGGCCAGTGGATGGATCTTTTGTTTCTTTGAGAGGAAGGTATAAGGCCTTGGCTTAGACTGGTATTGATCATAGTTTAGAGAGAAGGATATGTTCATTCACTCTTGAATCAGTTTAATGGGCGAGGAAGATGTTTTACAAACCCAAATCTGTAAACATATTGAATGTAGAAATTTTACTCTCAAATAATGGAGTCTAGGGATGTGAATCTTTTTTTAACAATTTAAATTATCGTCCGACATTTTTAATATCGTCATTAATCGTTAAAGAGTGCGATACAATAGAAATTCCCCCGATTTATCGTAAAAAAAATTTCGTTAATCGGGTTAGTGCGCACTAACAGAAAATGATACAATTTGACACTTTTCAGGTCAGTTAGGAATGAATATGTATTCCTATTGGCTGCCCTCTTATTTACTTATGTTACCAAGGATCCCACTGAGGTGATGGTTTAATATATGGGAGATGGGAAATGGAAACGGTTGGTAGCTTGACAAAGGGAAAGGGGAGATGAAGGGCCAAGCAGTCCCACTCCCTGGTCTCTGAAGGACAGATCTCTTCAGAAAGAGCTGCTGAATGCAGGGGCTGTCACACCCTTCACATCCCTCTTCTCCTCCCCCCCCCCCCCCCCATTCACTGTGCTCAAGTTTGCAGTTCCTGTGTTAAACTAAACTTTTTCACTAGAGTAGAATAAAATAAAATGAAGTACTTTGTGTATTAAACTAAAAGTAAGAAACTTTACATAACATGAAATTAAGTACTTCTCTATATTCTACTTTAGTGAAACAAAACATTTAATAAATAAACTTGCAACCTGAGCTTCAAAACATTAACATACTATAGAAAAACTAAACAAAAAACTTTAATTTATTATATTTACAGTGCTTAAATTTAAAGAGCAGGCTGAGGCTAGACTGGCTAGTGGCTACTGCTGGCACTGTCACTGCTGCAGCCTGCCGGCACTTTTTCCCTTTCTGGCTAGTGCGTGCTATATCTGGTAGCAAAATGGCCACGGGGGACAGCACCAAGCACTTCTAGCTAACTAACATTTCCTCGTTACTTTTAAACCATTAAGTAACAATTTTTGATAGTGTGCACTAAAGGAAGGTTAGTGCGCACTAACTCGCATTAGTGCGCACTATTCAGAAAAACGATTAAAAAAAAAAAAAAAATCATGCCGATCCGATTTTTTTTTTTTCCTCCCCCCAGCCGATCCAGATCGTTAAAACGATCGGGCACATGATTCACATCCCTAAAAGAGTCTGCTCAGGTGTTTCCAGATAGTGGCAAACTCTTGTTGAATATTTGATTTTCTTATCAAAATGGTTAGCAAGAGTCATGTTAAGTTTCTTTAGTCTCACTTCACAAGTAAACTGTTATTTAATAAAGTTGAAATCAAGCAAAGTTCTCAGGTAGTTCTCTGACAGTCTTAAAACAAATGGTAATCCTTTTTTGCAATTTTCATAACCATCTAGCAGTGTAACTTGCATAATTTTAATGCATATAGCTGTGTTCTCTTGCATGTCTTTGAGCATTAGATCTGCCTGGGTAGGACCAAGGAGCATTCTGAATAGAATTGTTACACTTAAGAGGAGCAACAATGTGCAATGCAGATTTTGAAACTGCATTCCATGTAAAAACTTGTTTCTGATGAGGCATCTGCAAAGTTATTTGGAAAAATCTGTAGATGGAAACACAGGTCATTCATATTAATATTGAAAAGATTCCTGAAAGGAACTGAAACTTTATTTTGTGGTTATGATACTTTTTGCCATAATACTGAATTATAGCTAAGAAGTTGACCAAGACAGATGACAAAATTGAATCTATAAAGGAAAAATGCACAAATTAAAAAAAACAAAAAAAACCCCTGAGGGGAGTACTGAGCAGAAGCTGCCTGCACTGGTGAATGAACAGGATCTGCAGACATTGGTTTGGAAACCTTTCGTGACTTAGTTTGGGAAAGAGAATGTAGGGTAAATAGATTATTCCTGTGTCCTTTGACCTTAGAATTTTTTTAAATAAATAAAACCCTCAGTAATGCTCTCCTTTCCATGCGTAGGACCTCTGAAGCAAGAAGAGATCTAGAATCTCAATGAACGGATGAGGTGGTATGCAAGAGAGGCTTTATTCTTAAGAGCTGGGCAATATTTTGGAGGAGGAGCCTATTGTGAAGGGATGGGCTCTACCTTTAAGGATGGAACCCGGACACTGTCACTAACTAAAAAGGGGAGAGAGCAGCTTTTAAACTAAATTTTGGGGGGAAAGCCAATAGAGCGTGGCTGAGTGATGCCTTTAAAGGATACTAGTATGATGAGGAAATTTTAAAATACTTAGGATGTGATAGAGGCAGAAGTAGCCCAGGTACACTTCAGTTAAAAGCAGGCAGATGTCAACTGCTTAACAGTTGTGAATACAACAAAAAAACATAAATGCGAATGCCAGAAGTCTTAAATAAGATTGAAAATTTGGAATGTATAGCACCAAAAAAGATTTAGACATAATAGACATCTCAGAAGGAGGATAACCAAAGGAACATGGATACTAGGATCCAAATTATATCGCAGTGATAGGTCAGGTCAAATTGGTGGAGGGCTGGTGCTATATGTTAAGGACGGCATAGAATCAAATGGGGTAAAAATCCTGCAAGATACAAAATGCAGTGTGGAATCTCTGAATAGAAATTCCATCTGTGAAACAGTTGTATCAGTAGGGTATACTATTGTCTAGAGATGTGAATCTGAACAGGAATCGATTCAGATTCACATCTTGAATTTTTTTTCGTGTGGCCCGATCGGGTTTTTTTATCGGCTGCACCTGAGCCGATAAACAAAAAACCCACCCTGACACTTCAAAACAGCTCCCTTAGCATCCCCCACCCTCCTGACCCCCTCCCAAAACTTTTTAAATTACCTGGTGGTCCCGGGAGCGATCTCCCGCTCTCGGGCCGTCTGCTGCCACTAATAAAAATGGCGCCGATGGCCCTTTGCCCTTACCATGTAACAGGGTATCCATGCCATTGGCTGGCCCCTGTCAGATGGTAGGAGCACTGGATTGCCCGTGCCATTTTTAAAGATGGCGCCGGCCGTCCATTACTCCTACCATGTGACAGGGGCCGGCCAATGGCACGGATACCCTGTCACATGGTAAGGGCCATCGGCGCCATTTTTATTAATGGCAGCCGACGGCCCGAGAGCAGGAAATCGCTCCCGGCACCACCACTGGACCACCAGGTAATTTAAAACATTTTTGGGGGGGAGGGTCTGGAGGGTGGGGGAATCTAAAGGAGATGTGTTAAAGGGTCGGGGTGGGTTTAGGAATTATTTTTGTGTGCCGTTTTTCCCGCCCTCCCCCAAAATAAGAGAACCCCCCCCCACGAACAATTTCGTGGAGTTTTCCTATCTGTTTCGGGGAGCCCCCGATTTCTGATGACTTTGAAAATATTGTATGATATTTTAAATCGTCAGAAATATGATTCATAGCCCTACTATTGTCTGTCTAGCTGGGATGAAAAGAGACAATGAAATACAAATAGAAATTAGAAAATCTAACAAACTAGACACACAATAGGATTTCTCATTTACTTCAATATTGATTGGGTAAATGCTAAATCAGGATATTCCAGGGAGATTTTTATTTAAAACAATTTTTTTTCTGCCTATAATAGAAACCCATGCTAGGCAGATTACAGCAATGTTATTACAATATATACAATAAGATATAAAGTTTTTTTTTTTGTGATGGTTTTTGTCTTCAATATTAAAATACTGCTAATCTTGAACAAATAGATATGCCGTTAGTTGCTTATGGTAGTAGGAACATCACCCATTTCTTTTACTAGGAGCCTATTCCACTTCTAGGGACCAATCACATAAATGGTCAGTTTCCTTATTTCTACTATACAAGCCTGCCTGATAGTGGGGACCAGTAGTAAATGCCATAAATGATTGCTTCATGGAGCAGCTGGTCCTGGACTAGATGGGGGGTCCTACTCTAGATCTAATCATCACTGCAAAGCAGGGTGTGCTGCTACTTGACAATAGTAATCTTAATTTAATCAAGTTTAACTTACATTTCCGAAGGGAGGATATTAAGGGAAACTTCTGCAGTAGCATTTAACTCTTAAAAAAAAAAAAAAAAAAAAAACCCTAACAAAAAAACAACCTGTTGAAATGAGGAAATTAGAAGAAAAAATTTATAGAAGTAGCAAAGGCTTAAATGTGCATTCATTGTGAGTGCTGTTTGAAAACACCATCTTGGAAGTCCAGACGAGATATTTTCCATGCATTAAAGGTAGAACAAACAACTGCCAGCATGGTTGAATGTGAAGTGAAAGTGGCTTTTAAAGTCAATAGGGTATCTTTCAAAAACTGGAAGGTAGATACAAATGACAAATAGAAAAGAGCATAAGCACTGGCAAGTTAGATATAAAGCAACTCAAGACAATTTGAAAAGAAGTTTTGCCAGAGGCAGACACTTTTTCAAGTTTATTTGCAGCAAGAAACCTGTGAAGGCAGTAGGTTGGATTGCTAAAGTGAGGCAAAACTAGTGCTCAGGGAGGACAAGGGCATATCAGAAATACAAAATAAATTCCTTGCTTCGAACTGAGGAGGGTGTTGAGGTGACTTCTGTGCCAGAAACAAGTCTTTGAGGGGGATGCTCTCGAACTGAATTAAATCACCATGATCTGTGAAGCTGTAATAGATCAAATTGACAAACTAAAGAATAACAAATCACCTGGACCAGGTGGAGTATATCCCAGAGTTCTGAAAGAATTAAAAATGAATTTGTAAACTTACTACTAGTAATCTCTCTGACTTGTCATTCAAAAGTTGCTACAGTAACTGGGGACTTAAGTGACCCAACACAATACCCATTTTAAAAATGGGCTCTGGGGTGATCAGGGAAACCTGTACTGGTGAGCCTGACATTACCAGGGAAAATGGTAGTTGTTTTGAAGGACAAAATTACTGAACATCTGGCTAGAAAGACTAATTGACCAGAGCCAGCATAGCTTTATCAATGGAAAATCATGCCTTAAACTTAGATTATTTTGAAGCCAGGAACAAAACGTGTTGGCAAGGGTGAGTCAGTTGATAGTGTCTGGTTTTACAAAAATTGTTTGACAAAGTCCTTCATGAGAAGCACATCAGTAAATTGTCTCCTGTCCCATAATTCTTGAATGTCCTATTGTGGATTGATAACTGGCTAAAAGGAAAGAGTAGGAATGAATGGTCATTATGTCTTAAAGGAGAAAGATATAGTGGGGTTCCCTGGGTACCTGGACCAGTGCTTTACTGTATATTTATAAATGATCTGGAAGATTGAAAGGAAGTGCATTCAATAGGACTGGAGCTATATAGCGAAAGTGTTCAGATTTTCAGATATTCAGAGTTAGATAATGAGCCAATTTTGTGAGAAATTGCGATAGGACCATGTGAGACTAGGGGACTGGTTGTCTAATTGGCAGAGGAAATTGAACATGGACAAGTGCAAAGTGATGCATATAGGGAGGAATAATTCAAGCTATAGGTACATAATGCTGGGGCCTCTAAGTACCACTACTGTATTTTCTATAGTGCTATAGAAATAAGCAGTAGCAGAATTATTGTGGAGAATACTTTCAAATCCTTTGCCCACCTCACAGCAGTAGTCAAAAAAAAAATGTTAATAGAATGTTAGATATTGTTAAAGTAATATAAAGAAAAAATGGAGGAAGTGATGCCTCTGTTACACTATGTGGATCCCAGTGGAATAGAGTAACAGTCTTATCTTTGAGCTGAAGGCTGTACGGATACCTGACCAATCTACAATCCTGCAAGGGATTGAGACAGATGAGACCAGCCAACCCTTAGTCTAGACATAGATCGAGGCAGACGCAAAGCACCTGCACAAAGCAAGCCTGTTGCCGAGGAAGGGAAATGCTGCAGACACGCCATTTATATCTCCAAAATTCCCACTCATCGCGGGAACTTCTGGCAAGGATGCCTGATGTGCCGGGGGAGGAGCCACAATGGAGCACACCTCCTGTCACGCTCCTCTGAGGATGCTGCTGCCAACAGAGGCCATTGTCGCACTGCAGGATCACTGTACAGAGGCAAGGTCCGGCTCGCTTCTTAACACTCTAGCAATTCCATAGTGTGACTGCAGCTTTAGTTTTCTGTACAGTTCTAGTTGCTTCATTTCAATAAAAATATAGAAAGGGGGATGGAATGACTCTCTCCTATGAGGAAAGACCAAATAGATGGAAGCTCTTCAGCCAGGAGAAGATAGTTGAGGAGCTGAGGATTATAAAATCATGGGTGGGGTAAAACAGATAAATGGAGAATGGTGGTTTACTTTTTTGAATAGTGCAAAGGCTAGAGGACATTCCATGAAGCTAAGTAGCAAATTATAAAGAGTTTTGTTTTTTTTCACTTAGCATACAATTAAACTGTGGAACCTGTTGCCAGAGGATGTATTGAAAGCAGTTAGCATGGCTAAAAAGGGTTTAGACAAGTTCTTGGAGGAAAAGTGCATAAATCATTCTTAGCCATGTAAATTTGGAAAAGCCACCATTTATCTCTGGTTATGAACAAGGACTGGATCCATTCTTTCAGATCTTGTTGGATACTTGTGACTTAGATGGCCACTGGCAGATGGTATGCTGGGCTTGATTGATATTTAGTTGGACCCAGAATGGCTTTTTTTTTTTTCTATTGGTCAGAAAGATGTATAGACTGACAACCAACTGCAACTAGTTTTCAACCATCGTGAAGGTCCCAGAGTCTCAATACGGACCGGTTAGTCTCAGAGAAAATGGATTCTCGCTCATGAGAATTTAATTTAGTCCCTAATAGTCATTTCAAAACATCGACTGGTGTCTGGTGTTTCGTTGAACATTGAAGTCTGTTGTGTTTTTTTTTTTTGTTTGTTTTTTTACTTGCTAACAAAAACACATTGAGTGTTCAGTGTGGTCCAGGGTAAATGATTGAACTTGGACCGGTAAATGGACTGGTGCTTTTCAATATATTTATAAATGATCTGGAAAGGAATACGATGAGTGAGGTTATCAAATTTGCAGATACAAAATTATTCAGAGTAGTTAAATCACAAGCGGATTGTGATACATTACAGGAGGACCTTGCAAGACTGGAAGATTGGGCATCCAAATGGCAGATGAAATTTAATATGGACAAGTGCAAGGTGTTACATATAGGGAAAAATAACCCTTGCTGTAGTTACATGTTAGGTTCCATATTAGGAGCTACCACCCAGGAAAAAGATCTAGGCATCATAGTAGATAATACTTTAAAATCGTCGGCTCAGTGTGCTGCAGCAGTCAACTCCTAACATTGTTTGCTTTTTTATTAGGAAGGGAATAGTTAATAAAACGGAAAATGTCATAATGCCTCTGTCGCTCCATAGTGAGACTGCACCTGGAATACTGTGTACAATTCTGGTCACCGCATCTCAAAGATATAGTTGCGATGGAGAAGGGACAGAGAAGGGCAACCAAAATGATAAAGGGGATTAACAGCTCCCCTATGAGGAAAGGCTGAAGAGGTTAGAGCTGTTCAGCTTGGAGAAGAGACGGCTGAGGGGGGGGATATGATAGAAGTCTTTAAGATCATGAGAGGTCTTGAATGAGTAGATGTGAATCTGTTATTTACACTTTCGAATAATAGGACTAGGGGGCATTCCATGAAGTTAGCAAGTAGCACATTTAAGACTAATCGGAGAAAATTTTTTCACTCAATGCACAATAAAGCTCAGGAATTTGTTGCCAGAGGATGTGGTTAGAGTAGTTAGTGTAGCTGGGTTCAAAAAAGGTTTGGATAAGTTCTTGGAGGGAGAAGTCCATTAACTGCTATTAATCAAGTTTACTTAGGGAATAGCCACTGCTATTAATTGCATCAATGGCATGGGATCTTCTTAGTGTTTGGGTAATTGCCAGGTTCTTGTGGCCTGGTTTGGCCTCTGTTGGAAACAGGATGCTGGGCTTGATGTACCCTTGGTCTGACCCAGCATGGCAATTTCTTATGTTCTTATATTCTTAACAGTTCAGCGATGGAGTGTTCTAACTGCCTGCGACATGGCTTGTTGATACTTAAAGATGTTAGTCTGGAGTATTTGTTGGCTTTGCCTTTTGGATTAATCACTTTTTGTTTTAACAAGATCTAATGAATGATCTGCTGGGGTAGATTTTAAGACGCGCGTTTGTGTCCATGTGCGTGCGCTACCTGGCACACACACATGGACACGTGGTTTTATAACATGTGCACGCATATAAAATCGGGGGTCGGCGTGCGCAAGTGGCTGTACAGTTGTGTGCCAAGCTGTGCTACCTTCCCCTCCCCCCCTTAACTATTTTTCTTTTGTTACAAAACTTACTTCAGTCCTGGGCCTGAAGTAAGTTGCACGCGCCGGCCAACTGCCAGCGCGCGATCCCTAGCACAGTGGTCGTGCGGAGGTCTCTGGCCACGCCCCCAGACCGCCCCTTTTTGCAAGCCCCAGGACTTGCGCGTGTCACCGGGCCTTTTGAAAATAGGTCCGGCATGCGTAAGTCCGGCCCATAGGGTAAAACCTAAGTCATTCATAAGGGCTAAAGAATTCCCTTAACAGTCTTTAGCAGGATAAATGCCCACTAAATACCCAGAACTATAAGATTATTATAGCATGCTTTCACTAAGCTGAGCTAAAGATAGATACTGGAGCATAAGTTAAACTGGAGTAATGAGCCAACAAAACAAAGTTGGACTGTATGACGTTTAAGGTATTGTGAGATCACAGCTATATCATCTTTTATCACATCTTAGTTTCAACAAAAGTGTCTTCCAGTCATGTTTGCATAATACATGATATAATATCAAGTCAGGTATCAAATACTTGGATCTAACAGAGTGGAAAGTAAGCAGACCAATTTTAGGAGACTTGGAACAATGACAAATTGGAGGGTGAACAAGAAAATAGACCTTACACTGTGCCCTAGATGTTTCTCGTGTATGAGTATATAGAAAAGGGTGAATTAATAGATTGCATCCAAGAGAAAATTATCTTCATCCTTATTATTGGGGCCTGATCTTCCCAGACTGTGTCCACCATGCTGATTTTCTTATTTCTGAATTGGGAATACATTTTTTGAAGACTTCAAGAAAGCTCGGGTTGAGCTGGCTGTAAGTAAATGGAAGCGAAACCTGTAGGCCTTCCTTTTCATTTTACTAGGAAATTCCATTGGAATGCTGGTAAACATTTTAATATTAAATCATTGCAGTTTGTGGTTCTATAGTATTTTAATAATGTAGTATAAATATGAAGTTTGTTTTTTCTGCTTTTTCACTTATTTCATTCTTCAAACTACACGTGTTAAAGCGGTTACGACCTTTACTATTTTTCAACGACTTCAGATCAGTTTTGCAAGCGTTGATCTTCTCGGGAATAGATTATTGCAATGGGTTATATCTGGGTTTGCAAGAATCAACTATCAGGCCCCTTCAGCTAATTCAGAACTCAGCAGCCAGACTTCTTAGTGACACCTATGAAACAGCACATCTCTCCCATCTTGCAGAAACTACATTGGCTACCTGTCAAATACCGAATAAGCTATAAAATTATCACTCTTATTCATTCACTATTAAATATTGACACCATTTGGCTTTGTTCCGAATTAAGAATGTATAAACCCTCGATCTCAAGTCAGCGAGAAAAAAATCTATTGGAAGTACCCACAGTGGAAAAAGGCAGCTTTAAATGTCACAAGGCAAAGGGCCTTTTCTGTTGCCAGTCCCATTTTGTGGAATGCTTTACCAGATTCCTTGAGACAAATACACAATAGAAAGGAATTCAAAAAAGCTCTAAACTTATTTAAGGAAACTTTTGGGAACCTAGAATCTGTTTAATTATAGTTAATTCTAGGTAAGAGATTATGTGCTTTTACAATTAGTTATGGCATTTAACTCATACTTGTTTGTTTGGGGTTTTTTCTATCTCTTATTTGTAAGATAGTGGTTAAAGTTTGTTCAATTCTATTTTAGTATATTTTAGTTATTGATCATGATGTTAATGTACTTTTATTCTAATTTTTATTAGTTTCATTTTATTTTTATTTCTAGTTAATTATTTTAAAATTATTGTAAACCACTTTGTTCAATCAAGTATTGGTAAAACGGTATATAAATGTGTTAAATATTCCATGGTAATTTTGCTTGCACCTCATGAAGGCAATGTAGCCATTGAAAGCTAAGCAGAAATACCTTATTGGGCTAACATATCAACTTTTTATGTCTACACATTCAAGTGGACTACTGCTGCAACAGCATTGTTGTATCCTAGTCTGTAAACTTAAGTAGTTGACTGGACGTGTAAGGTCTGAGAGTATTGGCACTGGGACTTGGCCTCTTAGCAAGCAAACTTGTCGGCTATAAGAAGGCAACCTTACTATAAAAGTAGGCAGAAAATGGAAGTCATAACATCAGAAATCTAGTATGTAAAGGAATGACAGGAGGGAGAACTCGTGAACAAGAAGAATTCCAAATGGATGCTGTTGTATTTCCTTCCACTGTTGGTCATGCTGGCAGTTCCTTCCACCTGAATTCTGAGATGCTGGCACAGTTGAATTTGGGGGGGGGGGGGGAAGGAAGGTGAGTAACTATAGTTGCTTGCCCCAAAGCAAAGGGAAGGTGGGCAGAGCTCTTGTGGCAAAACCACAGAGGGAGGAATTAGTGATTGGAGAATATGGAAAGAAAGGAGAATGGATGGAAAGAAACAGGAAGGGGCTTGGAGAAAAGAGATGAGACTGCATGAGGGGAAGATATAGAAAGACTGTGGATATGAGCATCCTGAGGGTGAGAAGAGGACTAGTGGGGGGGGACCGGGACTGGGAGAGGGAGCAGGCTGACAGAAGGAAAGTAGAGGAAGTCTAGCAGCTTTGAGAGGCGGATGATTGTGGAGTACGGAGGGATGGAGAGAGACAGGAAGTAATGGAAGGAAAATGGAGATGAGGGAGAAAGTTAAGAGAACTTGAAGAATCAAAATGATGGAGGAGAGAATAAATGATATAAAAATTATGCAAAAAAGGGAGAACTGAAATAGAGGAAAATATTCATAAAAGATGAAAATATCCAGACTAACAATTTTAGAAAGTATTTTATATTTGTGCTGCTACATAGTAGTGCTATAGAAATTAGTATCTGATTTCCCTGATCAGGCCTTATGGTACCCTGGGATGACTTGTGGGAGTGGTAGTATCATTAAAGCTGATACCTGGTGGCTGGAGTGAAAAACTCATGATGCAGAATTCTAAGTCAGTTTTACTTAAACCACCCTTCTTTGCTTGAAAGCAAGGCATTGTACAGTAACATAAATGAAAAGGAAATAAGTAGAATTCTTAACATAATAAAAAATAGAAACATAGGTAAGTGTAAATAACAAAATCAACATACAATTAAACTGAGTAGAACATGAGTCATTAACACAATTAAAAGGATAAAAAGCAAGGTAAGTCAATGCCAGTAATATTTATTTATTTATTGGTTTTTATATACCGCCGCTCATCAGATATCACGTCTGTGTACAGAGAACGAAAAATACGCAATTGCGTTGTACATAAAACAGTATGAAAACTGAGAAACTATACATTAAAACAGTTAAATGCATTAACAAAAAACAGGTTATAAAGATATAGATATATAAAGATAATATTATATGGATTAGTTGTAATAGTACAATTTATTATAGTATCAAGGGAGAACTGTAGGAGGGGAAAAGGAATGAAGGGGTATAAGTTTAAATAGGGGAAGAAAGAGAAAAAGGTAAAGGAGGAAAGGATTATATACATGTAAGGCTGTTAAATACAGCAAATAGTATTAGTTAAATATAGTATTAGTTAAATATAGTATTAGTTAAATATAGTATTAGTTAAATACAGTATTAGTTAAATACAGCAAATAGTAATAGTACAAAAAGATACTAAAACCAATCGAATATCAAAACAAAGGGAGTTGCTTTTATGAGATGCAGGAAGAAGGGAAGGGAATTCCAGAGGTTGGGAGTCGGGTATGAGAGCCATCACCCTAATACTCTGTAATCTGATTTGAGTGGCTGCTGCACCTGAGGGTGCTGCTGGTACTGGAGTACCCAAGCCTCTTACCCACTGCCTTTGTGACTAGGTCACTCCCTGTTCTTACCAGCTATATGTGGGAGGGAAAGGAGAACTCACTGCTGAGGGTTTGGAGGGGGAGGGTTGCAGTAGAAGAGCAAACCCTCCCCCCTCCCACGGCACCCATGGGAAGCAGCTATGTGGCCAGTATGATGCCTTGAGTCCTTTCCCAGTACACTGTGGCCTTGCTAGCAGAAGACAGCTGGCCCTCAATGGAGGATCTGATTGGCCGGCTGCCTGTAGAGACGGGGGTGGGAGGGAAGGGAGAAGCTGGCAGGGGATAAATGAGACATTTTCTTCCCATTTGGATCACAATCTCCCCTGCCAGCCACATCATTCCCAGTGGCATGATCAGCTGTGAAAAGACCCTGCATCCAGGGGCACAAAAAATAGCTATATGCAGGCCAGGTATTACAGGCATAGTGACTGCAGACCCTGCCTTACTAGCACAGTGTCTATATATTCAGGCATGCCTTAAGGGCACAGTGGTGCTCTGCTGGAGCATCAGCAGAGCATCAACCTATCCAGCCTTAAGGCTAGAGGGCACAGTCATCTGCAGCATATAGGACAAACAAAACTTATTGATTGGGGAAAAAGTGTGTGTATAAATAAATGTATAGGCTGCTTCTTACAGCACAGGCTTTGCCACTGCTTGAGGACCCTGCAAGAGTCTGCTACAGCATGTGAGTACTTGGATCACACTGTTGCAACCCTGTGTAAATGCCTGTTGGTCGACCTCCACAGCATATGCTCTTTAGAGGGGTTGAGGGTGGCTCTTCCTGGGGGGGTAGAGGTGAGTCTAGAATGCCCCAATTCTGCCCCTGTAGTGCATGGGGGGGGACAGACTCAATGCTTGCATCTGTGAGGTAGGATGGGGCACAGCCTCTGAAGCAGAGAACGTGTGGTGCAGATGGGGGGGGGGGAATCATGCCTTCAGGAGCAGATTATAATGCATCTGGGGGGGGGGGGTGTCTCAAGGTGGCAGACATCAGGGGATGGGCCTCCTAAGGGTAATGCAGGCCTTGCTCTGGGTCAGGATATTGGCCTACAATGGTGATTCCAGTAGGGGTGATATGGACTTGGCTCAACCTGTTGATCTCCCAGGATGGTTACACCTCTTGGAACCAAGCTGACTATTAATCACCCAACCATTCAGGGACTGTCTACAATGGGACATAAGGCTGAAATCCCAAGCTCCACTGTGGATGGACCTAGTAGGTCCAGAATACTCGATAATGACCCTGAAAGCCAGAATAAGGGGCAGGGCCAGGGATGGCTTCCCTCAGATCATGGTGGTGAAACTGATCAAGTTCTACTGCTCTTGATAGGATTTTTATGAGCGCTATAGGGCGCATAAGTCCTTGGGATATGACTGACCATGATGGTGTGACCATGAATCCAGGTATCACCATTATAACCATGCCCATGAGTGGCATTCATTCAAAGATCTGTTGTGAGTATAACTATTGGCATTACCAAGGTAGGAGCAGCCATGCTGGTCATGGTGGCTGTTGCTCTCCTTATAGTCATGGTTGCCATGCTCCTTGCTCTCAGAAGGGGGTTCAGCTGATGGCAGGAGCAGAAGTACTCATGAACTACAGCACAGGGCTACCCTGCCCCGGTTTCTCACTGTTTTGCAGGTTTAACCCATTATGTCCCAAGCTTTTTAAAAAGCTATCCTCTAAATAGGACGCTGGACATAATGGGTTACATTTTTGTCATCAGTGGGGGGCGAACAGAAGATGTCTGTGGCATAAGCACAGCAGTAACCCCATCCGAAGTGAAATTTCTCCAAGTAGATCAGTCCTGAATTCCTACAGGACTTGAAAATGCTTCTGATCAGCATTCAGGCACATCATCATTCAACAGCCCTAGTGTATGAGTGGAGAATTGTCAGCCAATATTGACACAAAATAATGGCAGGCCTTTGGTTTGTAGAAGGCACAGGCATTGGTCAAGGATGCATTCCTCTAGATCTACTAATTGTAGCTCCTTTAGCAGTTCTAGCTCTTGAGTTTTATGGGGATCCTTTCTTCCGGAGGATCTGCCTCCAGAACTGTTTGGCCCCTCCAATTATACCATGTTGTGGGACATGTTCCTAGATCCTTAAGTAGCAGGATTAGGAGGCAGCATTACATTGACATTCTTCATTTGCTGCAAGGTCATAGGAATTGGGGCCAAATGTGCCATAAGAGGAGAAAGGAAGAGCTGTCTAAGCCTAATCCATGAGAGGTGGCTAACTAGGTCAGGTCCTTTACATGTCTAGCCACTGTGATTTGTAGGACAGATCTCACAGCTTGCTGTGTGGTCCTACATAGATGTTGTATTGGGTGCTTTGCATGGCTTAATTTATGATTATGCCCTCGATGAAAAGATGGCTGGCAATCCTGAAGTTACATGAAGTACCCAGGATACTGATTTGTGGCTCATGCATATGTCAGAGCAAGCTCATAAGGCAAATCTTATCCCAGTTTCTCTACATCTGTGTTTAGAAGGTGATGGTCAACAGTGTCAAAATGCAATACTTGTGTCTAAGAAGACAATGAACATTGCTCTACCTTTATCCACATTTTATTTATTTAAAAAAATTATTTTATTCTACCGCCATAAAGTATTTGGCGAGGAATACAAAATGACAATTATAAAAACATACACAGATATGACATTAATAAATCATCATATAGTTAGCATTAAAACAGAGTTAAAACTGTCTCATCCAAATGCAACTTCAAAAACTACTGCCTTCAAAGCATTTCTAAAATCTTTTAGATCCTGCAGCTGTCTCACAACTTGTGGGATCTTATTCCATTTGCTAGGGGCAAGCAACTACAGAGAAGGCCTGCCCTCTGGTTCTGGCCAGCTTGAATTTTCTAACTGATGGGATCTTTAGCAAATATGATTGTGTGGATCGCAGAGAGTGGGATGGCAAATAAGGTCTTATCAAGTCACGCAGGCTACATGAGAAATTGTGAACAAATTTAAAAACTATGGTTATTCATCTAAATTTACTTCTCCATTTAACTGGGAGCCAATGTAATTCCCTTTAAAATCGGGGTTATGTGCTGTGATCTGGAAATTCCATCAAAACTCATGCAGCTGAGTCTTGAATCATCTGCATTGCATGCAACATCCTGTCACAGTCCAAAGTATAGTGTGATGTAGTAATCCAAATGGGTAAGTACCACAACTTGCAACACTGATCGAAAAAATGTGGAGGTAAAAATACCCTCGGTGGGTACAACATCTTAAGCTTATAAAAAGCTGACTTTGACATGGCTAATTTGCCTCTTCATTGATAATTGAGAGTCCAAAAAGACACTTAAACTCCTGATCTCAGATTGCACAGGCACCACAAGATAATAGATAACCACAAATTATTCCCAATCTTTAGATCGGCATCCCTTCCTACCCATAACATTTTTTTTTTTTTTCATATTTAAAAACAAGCCATGGATAGCCAGCCAGTCATTCATTCAACTTTTTGATTTTCTTGCTTCTGGAATTTCTCCCCCAACATTACTGGGCAAGAAATTATATATCAACTGCATAGATAAAATACTTAACATTAAATGACTGAAAAATTTCTCCTATGGGAGCTAAGCAAAGATTTAAAAAGCAGTGAAGATAAGGCTAAACCCTATGGCACACCCTACTTAATCTCTGATCAATCCGAATGTTGCGTCTCTATTTGCATCATTTTGCTCTCTTCCAATCATAGGACCAGAACCAATTGACTGCAGAGTCGTCAAAAGAATATCATGTTGAAGGGTGTAAACACCGCTGACAAATCCAATTGGACAAGAATACCAGACCCACTGTAATCAAGACAGCCCAGTAATGTATCTGTGACTGAAAGCAATAAATAGTCAAGTAACTCTTACGGTACCCAAACAGTTTATGATCACTTATAAATTAATCCAATTGTTTAAAACTACTTTTTCAAGGATTTTTGCAACCGTTGGTAGATTAAAAATCAGGCGATAATTTGCCAAGTTGGCAGATGACTGCTTATCTTTAAGTGGTCTAACAGTGGCTTATTTCCAAACTGTAGGAAGCATACCCTTTTTTAATGATTATCATGTCTCTCAAAAAGCCACGTTTAAATTAATCATTGAATAGTGTGCCATGAGGGCTGTATGTGCTAAATCAGACTGTTTTGGATGAAAAACTAGGATTTTGTCAAGAAAAGAAGATAGCTGGGGAAGAGCAACCTTTTCCAAAGTCTTTGAAAGAATGGGGAGCTTTGAAATAGGCCTATAATTTTCAGGAAGGTCCAGGAATAAGTTCTGTTTTGGTAACACAGGATGAACCTTGACAGTTCTCAGTCCAAAACAAATCCCTGTTGTAGGCTGGAATTTGTCTACCAGAAAGGGATGAATTGAGCACACCATTTTACAGGATCTACTATCCTCTCTTCCAATCAGCTGACACAAATATATAAGCCCAACAATATGACTACAGGACTGGTGTAATCCAAGTCACTGATTTGCAGCATTGATGAGAAGGTATGTTGACAGAGAACCAGATCTAGAACTTGATCTGCCAAATAGGTTGGGGCATGTTCCAGTTGAGTGAAAACTATGATCTTTATACTTTTTACAAAAAAGGGCACTTACGATCTTGCTCCCAAAGATCCATATACACAATTTGTTACCTACGGTAAGATGAATAAGTTTGGTATTGATAATACCCCATCTGCTGTTAAATTTTAACAAGCCATCTAACAATTGATTTTTCCCTAGAAGGTGCCTAGTTGATCTGTAATATTTCAACCCCTTGGGCAGCACTTAACTTGACCAACAAATATACGGCCTCCCCTCAGTGGGCATAGCAGTTGACAGGAAGGTTTTACTTGGTCCTTAAAATCGTGGACAAGTACCCCCCCCACCAAGTCCATTTTCCTTCTATCCTTAGAGTTAATATAAGAAAATCCCTTCAGGGACAATTGGTTAAATAACAAGATCTTTCTCTTGCAACTAAAACTCTATGCCCGCAAAAATCAGCCCCAAGCTAAGGATCAAGCCATAAAGGTCCAATATTCCTAAGCCATTTAGATGGGTAACTCACAAGTTTTGCCATATTTAAGCCACTTATCCAGCTGTATTATAGCCGGATAAATCATCATTGAGCTATAATTATCTGGATAAAAAAGGCGTTTGGGGGGAATTTTGTGATGTAGTTGTTATGCAGCTTATTTAGCCGATTTTGAATTATATTTGGCTGTTATCCAGATAACTGCCTTGTGCGTCCGGATACGTCTCTGCTTAACTGTGTATCTTTGAAGATATCCTGTTAACTAGCATAGTAACTTCAAATAAATAACCTTTTGTGGGCCACTGGCCTGACTATAACCCCCTCTCCAAATAATATGCAAACTGGCCCTGACAGGACAAGATACCTCAACCCCCAGACCCTGATGATTAACTCTTGTGGAGTGGAGGGTTGCAGATCGCCCTACCCCTTTCATTTCTATAACTTTTTTTTAAATAAAAGCTTCCCTGCTGACCCGTTCCCCCAGACCTCAAGAAAACCTGCTGTGGGAATAAGGTAACCTCTTACGTGCTCCCAGTTCCAGCTACTTGTAGCCGGATAACTTTAGAGAAGTATATTTAGTGGAATGTTTTTATCCACTGGATATGCTGGACAAGTTATCCTGCTAATGTTAGCGGCATAACATGTACTAGCCAGCTTACTGAATATGGACCTGATAGTATTTTATTTTTGGCTAACCTTGCAATAATAAGCTGAAACTGCAGGTCCTAAGGACCCCAACCCATCCCTTCCCTCCCCCTCCCCATACCAGTGACTATATTCATGATCTCTTGAGCTCCTTTCTTGATATTTATTAAAACAATTACTGTATCAGCCATTACCCATAGTGTTCCCAGATTCCTGCTAAACTGATATAAAAGTTAGGCAACAAGGTCTAAACATCCCACAAAAGGGTCACCTGGTAAACCTGCTCTGCCACTTTGTGCCTGCCCATTGTTATCAGGAATTCCTTTGAGTTTCTTCCTGTGTCCACCACTAGATCTTAAGGATGTATCCTGTCTCCCAATAAAGCTTACTTCACTCTGCTGGGGTTCCCCTTACTTTTATGCTTTAGACCTGCAAAATATCAATATGATCCTGGGTCACTATTGTGCTAAGTTTCTAATTATGCGCAGTTGTTAGTACAAAGAAAATAGGAATAGAACTTTACACGTACCCTTTCATAACTGACAACCACAAAAATGCTTAGTACAGGACCAGTGTATTTTGTGGTGCACAAACAAGCTCCTGGGGCAAATACTGAAGCCTTTTTTACATTAGTTGTGTAATATTCATTAAGATTTTTCACACCGTTCTATGCATTAAGTAGATGAAAGCACAATTTTTCAGTTGAACCTCCTAGAGTAATGAATATTCATAGATGTGACCTACACCTGTAGATGGAAAAAATAGCTATAGATGTGTGCTATGCAGTTTGTCTTCAGATTTGTGGGTTTGTACTGGGCACTGTTCTTCGTAGTCTTCCACCCTGTGGGATCTTCAGGGAGTAGCTCTGGCTGCATGGTTCCCCCCCTCGCCTAGTCTGGCTTTATACAATCCTGGAATAGCAGGACTATAAGGGACTCCATTTAGCCCACACCTGCCTCAAGGTGGGGGATACAGCTTACTTGTATTATCCAAGGTGCATGTTTAAAAACCTCAATGGAGATTCCACCATTCCTTTAGGTATCTTGCCCAAGTCCTGGGCTACCTTTGCAGTTAAAGCTATTCCAAATGTCTAACCTGGGGTAGGCAGCTCAGATTCTGGAGTGCCACAAAAAGGTCTGGTTTTCATGTTATCCTCAGTGAGGAGAGAGCTGCATATTATGGAGGTAGTGCATGCAAATATACCTAAACATATTCCTTGTGGATATCCTGAAAACCAGTCCTGTTGGGGGAACTCCAGGACCAGATTTGTCTATCCCTGATCCAACCTAAAATTCTCCTGCTGCAGTTTATTTTCTGTAAGTGACTTGTCCTGTCCTGTCCTGTCCTCCATGGAGACCGAGCAGATATTTGTTCTCACTGTAGCCCTCCTCTATGTATTTGAAATCTATTACGGTACATCATGCCTCAGCCTTTTTAGTTTGATCAGGCTGAATAAGTCCAGCTCATTCAGTCTATTCTTACAAGCTATATTTAGACCTTTAGATTTTTTTGTTGCTTTGTTCTGGATATATTCTGATTTCTCCTCATCCTCCTAGCTTGGCATATTAGATTGGACATGCTACTCAAACAATGGCCTTAACCATATTCAATGAAGTGAGAGAGTAATGGCGTACTTTCTATATGCAATAATCCTGTTAATGTCTGTATGGCTGTCTTCTTTATAATGGCACTACCTACAGTTATTTGTATTTATTCTTTATGCCCAAAATATTTTTTTTTAAGATTTTGGTGCCTGCTACCCTACTAAGGTATAGGAAAAAACTTAAAACAAAATTTTTTTTCTTTGAAGTACTATATAGATCCTCAAAGGTCCAAAATTGAAATGGCTATATATATCTGGACTCAAAGGTTATGCAAATGGATTTTGCAAGCTGGTGTACAGAATGGAAGAAATGTTGAGCACTGTTCTGCAGGCTGCGTTTGTAACGCTTATCAGTCATACAATGAAAGGCATTAAGCTAGATTACTGCTCATCAAACATCTACTGCTTAATTTTATATGGTTCCTAACTGACGTTGATAATGCAGTAAACATTTCTTGATTAAAATAGAACAACGTTATCAGAGGTTCAAAGTTGTTTTTCAACTCGTGAAGCATAGAACGGGCATTGTTCAGTATCCTTTTCAGGATTGTTCTTAATAGGTCAGGTTAAACATTAATGCTTCTGTGGACAATATGCAGGTGTGAAGAACGTATAAAAACATGCCTCTTGTAGATGATGGCATCGGACAGCAAAGATATGAGGGTATTTTAGGTGGTTTTAGAAAATTGAACCCTTGTTTACTTACTGCTTTATTACTCTGTCTAGAAGACCATCAGGTTGATAAATGTGAAGGTTAGTGCCAAAGCCTAGTATTGGTGAATAGCTTGCAATTGCATTTTGACAGTCTATAAACATGGACACATTTTTAATTTATTTAATGAAACCACAGAGTGATGGATTACCTTTTGTGGCTTGTTAACACCATAGAAAGTACATTTACTTAAACAGAGTATATTTACTCCTCTTATGTGCAACATAATGTACTGCCCAGTCTGAGTGCACTGGAATAAATCCTCTTACACAGATGAGGCTTTCACAAGGACTCTTTTTTGAGGAAGGAGATTTTGGTTTTGAGGGTCACTGAGTAGAGTTTAATGAACTTGTGTCTTTCCAAAATGAAACTAATCTAGCTTTACTGTTACATACAATTGTATGTTAAAGGTTTGCTCCTGGCACTAAAACCTTGTGGAAAAAGTACTTTTGTAGTATTTGGCTGCTCATTTTAAGTCACCAATGGATTAAAGTGACTACTGGCCCTTTACCAAATCTTCAGCGAGTATCCCCAAGATTATATTGAACAATTATATTGAACAATCCCCGAAAATCTTCAAAAAAAATCTCAAAACATGGCTATTTACTAAAGCCTACACATGATCCCTCCTGTTTCATCCCAACTCATTCCACTTATCTTACTAGCACTTTAAACATTATCCATTTCGCTCTGCCTTATCCTGATGCAACATTTCTAAATCCCTCTTTATGTCCTATCCTCGCTTCCTCCTTCCCCTCTCCACCCTTCCTCCCCCCTCTTTCCTTTAATCTATATTTTACCGCTTAAACTACTTAGTCCTTACTCTGTTAATTATTTATATACTAGTTCAAAATTATTATTAACTTGTTATATGTACTACGTTTCTCTTTTCATAGTTATTTTATTAGTTTATTATTATTACTACCATGTTCTATGTACAACGCTCTGACGTTTTGTTTTGTTTTACTGTAAACCGACGCGATATCCTTGGATGAACGCCGGTATATAAAAACCATTAAATAAATAAATAAATATATACCCTTCTTCCTTGCCTGCTGGTGTCTTGCTCATTAAACATAGACAGGTCTATCCTGTAAAGTGCGGCCGCGTTTACCCTGCTCCTAAGCCGCGTTCTACTCACTTTCCGGCCGCGTTATCCCTTCCTGCGATCCCGAATCCCCTTTAACCTACTCCTACCGTGTCCTAAAATCCCCAGCCAACCCCTTCTGCACGCGGCATGTATATTGCATGCAAACGAGCGAATTAGCTATTCCCTAGCATCCCGTAACCCGCGCCCCGACTATCGCTATCTTTCCCTGCCGTTTTGTCGCGCGTTTAACCTGCAAACTTACCACCTACCCTTACCCCTGCGGTAGAGGCAGGGGTAAGGGTAGGCGGCAAGCTTTCCCCCAGCCCCCGCTCACCTGCCCCGGCCGCGATCATGGGTGCCGGTCTCCAGGGCAGCCCCAGTCCTCTCCCCTCCTCCCGAAGCAAAAAAAGTCACTTCGCCGCTTCACACTCAGTGTCTCTTCTTCCCTCCTCCCGGAGCAAGGCTGCTTTTCGTGCCCTACTTCGGGAGGAGGGAAGAACAGACACTGACAGTGTGAAGCGGCGAAGCAACTTACTTTTTGCAGGCGTCCATTGGGCCTCTCCTGCCTCCCGCTGCGCGACTTACTTTTTTTTGCAGCCCTCAGGAACGGATCGTGGCTCCCCTGCCTCCCGGCGAAGATGGATGCCTGCACGGGGGGAAAGTGGCCCCTGTGCCTGCAATTGGCCGCTCAAGACGTGACGTCACATGCCGCGACTCCAAACGTCGTGACATCACGTCTTGAGCGGCCAATTGCAGGCACAGGGGCCGCTTTCCCCCGTGCAGGCGTCCGTCTTCGGGAGGCAGGGGAGCCACGATCCGTTCCTGCTGATGGCCGGAGGGCTGCAAAAAAAGTAAGTCACGCAGCGGGAGGCAGGAGAGGTCCGATGGGGGCTGCAAAAAGTAAGTTGCTTCACCGCTTCACACTGTCAGTGTCTGTTCTTCCCTCCTCTCGAAGCAGGGCGCGAAAAGCAGCCTTGCTCCGGGAGGAGGGAAGAAGAGACACTGACAGTGTGAAGCGGCGAAGCAACTTTTTTTTTGCTTCGGGAGGAGGGGAGAGGACTGGGGCTGCCCCGGAGACCGGCACCCATGATCGCGGCCGGGGCAGGTGGGCTGGGGGAAAGCTTGCCGCCTACCCTTACCCCTGCCTCTACCGCAGGGGTAAGGGTAGGTGGTAAGTTAGCAGGTTAAACGCGCGACAAAACGGCAGGAAAAGATATTTGTCAAAAATGTTTGCTAAAAAGATTACCTAAAATCCGAAAAATGGATAAAAATATAGTGTGCACTACAGAGCCACTCAGAATCTCGGTGAATTTTCAGATGTATGTACAACTTTTTTTTGTATACATAACGTGCACATTCTGTATTTTATAAAAGTCCAAAATATGCATTTCCCTTTTACCTGCACATAGGTGCATACAAAAGGAACAGTCTAGGGGCATTGCTAGGCAGGGCCAAAATGTACATGCCTTAATTGCTATTTTAAGACACTTGCATGTGTACATTTGTCAGTTTGTGTAACTTTACACAACTAATCTGGCATAAATGATATTAAATGTGTTATGTACTGCTGACTGGGTGAGCAGGTTGGGTCAACTGGGGAGAATTCAGGCTTAAGAACCAGGAGGGTGTCTCAGTGACCTAGAAGACTGGGTAAACTAGTGGACTAATTGGTAAACCTTAACTTCCTTGATGTCCGCATGTTGTAAAGTACAGACTTGAGTATGTAAATCCAGATATGTGAGTAATTCCTACTTTATTTTTACAAGTGTATCTTTAAATTAGGTAGGAAAACTGAGATTTGATTATTTAATCTGGAACATTTTTGCTGGGGTGGTATTGCATGTGGAAGTCGGTGGAGTAAACTGAGGGAAGCCAGTAGGCTTGACAGCATGGGGGACACAAACTCTTCCCTCTCCCCTATCCATTCAGCTTCTGCTCTTGCCTCTCTTGGGTCTATTCTGAGCAAGAGACAGCTTTGCCCAGAGCTGTCTCAGGTGATGGCTGCCTCTGTTACCATGGTGAAAGATAGGTCGAGACTGAGGGAGAATCAGAGGTGAAAGGAAAGAAAGCAGTTGGGATGGAGGAGATGTGGCAGGGCATGGAACACAAACTATATGGTTGAAAGTGGATCATAATCACATAGAACAAACTAGTCGATAATACTGATAGAACTGTGCATGTTGCAGACAGTGTGCATAAGGACGTCTGACACCGGAGGGAGAATAGAATGAGACATTGCTTCAGACGTTTTCTTCAAGCCTTAAAATTCTGTTACTCAGTATTTTTTCCATCCAAGGATAAAGCAGCATGTTTGCCTTGTTACTCCACTTGAATGTGCAGGCAAAGTCAATAGATGACATTTAAAGTGATACCTTAGTCCAATAAAAAGTTATCACTTTTTTTGACAGTTTTCGTCTAGAGCCCTGCTCTCTACTAGATGTACATACATGAGCACATCCATGTTCTCACAATTAATTTACTGTAATGCCTGAGTTGTTAACTAAGACTTTGGTGATAAATATTCAAAGGCGGGTCAACTCTTATTGCCCTAAGTCTGCAACTTCCAATGGATTTGTATTCGCATGAAAAATTGTGTTAATTTGGCCGCATAACTGCATTCCAAGAAGAGGGTGGAAGGCATTTTGAAACTGTGTGCTCACATGCTGAATTTTCAAAAAAGCATGCCATACTGCTAACATGCATGTTTGACACCCTAGGCGAGCCTTTTAGTCATTTAAGCCTTATAGTTGTGATGTATCTCCAACATTGCTTTCTGCTTCAGCAGCAAGAGATAAAAGGGAATTGGACTCAGACAGAAACCAACAAGGGCCCTGACTAACAGTTTGGGAAAATAAGTATTTGGTGGTGGTGGTGGTGGGGGGGGGGATAACTTGCAAGGTACATGCCCTGACGATACCTTTATGGGAGAGATCTGTGTGGCACAGCTGGTGTTCCATCCAGTCTGCCCAGCAAGCTTATGGTAGCATTTGGTCCTCGTCTGCCATCACTTCTATTTCTATATTTCTATATTACAACATGTAAGGTATGCATTAAAACCTTGACATTCAAACACTAAGTGCGGGTACCTTGTGGTTTGAAAATTGGTGTTTTGGTGTTGGCTCAGAAGTACCACTGAAAATTTACCATGTGTCAATTTTAGGGCCATCCAGAGTGGCTAAAATCCCTATTTGTAAGAAGCTGAGTCCTTTATAGTAGTTAGCTATTCCTGTGTCCTCAAGGATTTTAAAGTGATGCATTATATTGTTGCAGATGAAACCAAAGTTCAACTGCTCATCTGGAAGCTACAAACCCATTGTTAAAATGTCTACAATATCCTTGCGATTCCAAATGTTAGAATTTCTTGGCTGCTTATTAATTGCATGCTAAAGAGTCTAAAAAATGGGTTATATTAATAGCTTACTTATTTTTGTACCTTTTCTCTGTAAACTCAATTCCTTTCCTGCATATGTTTTTATCAAATACAACATTAGCAGGAAAAATTCTAATATCATAGGATAGAAAAAGAAAGTTATACTTTTTAATATTTAGATGGTGCTAGCTTTCTGAGGCTAATGAAGGGATGTTTACCATTGGGTAAGAAAAGTCCAGTTGGCTTATTGGTTATTACAGAACTGTTTGCAATGGGTGACATTTCTTTCTAGGGTTGTAATCAGTGCCCTTAACAATAGCTTGTAAAGAATTGATAGATTGCCTTAAATTAATCAACTTGGATAAGGTTAGGTGATTGGCCCATTGTTGTTGTGAAAGCCCAATAGTACAAGAGTGCAATCCAGCCACTTTTTATCACCACCTTTTTCCTTAATGTTTACTTGGAATTTGTTGGGTAGGTGTTAACTTGACAGTTTTCACCTTGGAGGAATGCAGTTATTATTTCTGTAGTTTAAGTAAGGCAAAACAACTTGTAAAGACACTGATAAGAAAACAGCTATCGCAAATATCTTGATTTCAGGCAGGTAGTGTTTATACAATGTTTACAGTTAATTGGGTCCTATCTAGGACGACCTGACCTCCACTGGTAGTAAAAGCTGTCTGAGATCTTAAGTTTTACTACGATGTCCTTGCCTATTAGGTTTGTTATATAAGTCTTATTTAAAAAGATTAAGCCTCAGTTTTTTCATTTGTAGAGTCTCAAGCTCTCAGTGGGATAAGGTATGTTCTGTTTGAATTGGAGAACTTGGTATTGTGTATAGTCACCATTCTACGAATTCAAATCTTATCTTGTGTGTAACATGGGAGAAGTTTTCACACCCCTCTCCCACCCCTGTTTTTTTTTTTTTTCCTACCCAACTGTGATTGCCTAATTGTAAGCTTGTAGGGCAAGGCTGTTGTAACACAAAACTGTAAAAATCCATGCTTTTATTAATGCAAGTTGTATCATACCACTGGCTCATGGAATTAGTCTTGGACTAGGAAGACCACATGACTAGTATTCAACTGTCCTCTTTTTTTTTCAGAAGATAAGTCGTGCAGATGCAAGTCATGGTGTGTAACTACCTCCCTCCTCAATCACAGAAACCTATCTTCCCCTCCCCCAGGCACAATTTGCATATTTTTTAACTTAATTGTTTACATTTTGTGTATAAAATTATAGTACCAACCTTGTGTAGAGTAGAATTTCTTCTGCTGAGAAGGCTTTCAGGACCATGTAAAAGCAGGATTTTGGGGCAAGGTATCACTTGATCCACTTATATAATGGTACCGTTGGAAAGTAACTGATAAACGGAAGACTTTTGAGGGAGCCTTTGTAAGATTCACTGGTAATTAGTCTAACGTTTTAGCTTTATTGACTACTCTGGAACAGGCCTTCCCCCTGCTAGCAAAAAAAGCTGCACTCCTAGCACACAAAACACCAACTAATTAAAGTAGTATACTGCGCTGGAGCCTCAAAATGTGGCTTCTAGTGTTAAATTGCCCTGGTATATAACTGGTTCTGAAAAAATTTGAATGAATGTTGACTAAAATTTTTAAATGACATATTGAAAATAATTAACAATCCAGATTTCATAATGTATTGCTCCAGCCCTTTAATACTTTTTTTTTTTTTTTTTTTATGGAGATGGTAGTGAAATCCCATTTTATTTTCACTTTAAGAAGACACAATGCAGAGCAAGAATGATCTGGGAGGAGGGCTTGGGTATTCAAAGGAATGGTGCCTTTGAAGCTGTCTGAACTCAACTAGTTTTGAAAATAGTGGACATTGATTAGGTGCTAATGTCATTGAGCATTATGCATATTTTATTCTGTTAACATTAAAACTGGAGAGAGGAGCTCTCTATTGCAAAATATGTGTACATGTTTTAATAGCTTTGTAAAAAGTATCCAGTAATGTCTTGATGTGTATTTGTATTCATGATTAGAATTCATTGTGTCATTAACAGTCCGTGCCTTTGTAAACATCCTATCTTTAGTGTTGGCTCTAAATTTGTTTTTGACTCCTCTATATTAGCTGAGAAGGGAACATGGAACTTTTTAGTTGTTGTAATGCTGAATGTTTCTTTTCTTTTGTAACTAAATCTGCATTTTTTCCCTCCTAAAGGTAAATCCAACACCTCCGTGTCATCAAGCTCTCTTGAAAATGATGTACTGTCCATTCTGTCGGGGCCTGGTTACAGCAAAGCCATGTAATAACTACTGCCTTAATGTCATGAGGGGTTGTCTGGCCAACCTAGGAGACCTAGAGACAGAGTGGAACAATTTTATAGGTGAGAAAATATTGATTGCATGGCAAATGCTTTGTTTTATTAAATTACATATATACACGATCTGTTCAAAATTGTGTATTTGGAGGTAGCCCTTTATTAAATTAACCACTTTCTGCTAAAAGTAAAATTTTAATCCCTTAAGTTTGTGTACACTATTTTTTTTTTTACCCAGTGAGATATTAATTTAGAAGCTTTAAAATAAAATGCTCACACAATTCATTCACCGTGGGGTGGATTTTCAAAGGGTTTCACATGTAACCCCGAAAACACGCTCCTGCGCGCGCCGAACCTATTTTGCATAGGCCCGGCGACGCACGCAAGCCCCGGGACGCGCATAGGTGCCGGGGCTTGAAAAAATGGGCAGGGCGGGACGGAGGCGCAACTTCGTTAACAAAGGTCGGGGGGGGGGGGGGGGGTTAGATTGGGGGTGGGGGGGGGGGGCGGAAGGAAAGTTCCCTCTGAGGCTGCTCCAATTTCGGAGCGGCCTTGGAGGGAACAGGGAAAGCCATCGGGGCTCCCTTAGGGCTCGGCGCGAGCAAGGTGCACAAGTGTGCACCTCCTTGCGCGCGCTGACCCTGGATTTTATAATATGCGTGCGGCTATGCGCATGTGTTAAAATCAGGTGTAGATTTGTGCGTACAAATCTACGCCCGCGCATAGGTTTACAAATCTGGCCCTGTATGTTATTACCTCATTGCAAACTTTTTTCCATATTTTCATGAAGGCTTTTGGTTTACCTTTTTTTCCTTTGATGCAACCTGCAGTATTTCACCAGCTTTGTGCTGAAGTTCCCTTGCAGTGAAGTGTGGGAATAGGTATGATTCTAATACCATTTGATGCCAGCCAAGGATAATCAATGGCAAAGCTGTTTTTTCTATTTAAGGTTAGGCACTACAAGTGTCTGGTCCCCCCACTACACGTCTTCCACTAAGAGGGCAAGACATTTATTTATTTATTTATTTATTTATTTATTTAAGGTCTCTTATATACCGATATCCGTTCGCACATCGTATCGCACATGGTCCACACGTCTTCTCTTGTGCTGCTCTTACCTGACCAGCAAGTTTCGTGTTCTAAACTTTCCACAGGGAGTAGCAAAGCTGTAGAGATCTCATACTGGGAAATGCATTGGATCCATCTATATCAGTGGTTCTCACCCTGACCCTCAAGTACCCACATCCAGCCTGGGTTTCAAGATATCCATGATGAATATGCATGAAACAGATTTGCCTCTAGTTTTCAGGATATCAGTAGATTGCCATGGGGAGGTGGAACTCAAGGTTCAGGTTGAGAATCAATGACCGATATAGCTCACCCTGGAAGTATCAATAAGTTTATCCTCAAGACCAAGATGGCTACTAGAATGCTGCACTGCAGAAGTACATACAGAAAATAGTAATTATCCTCATCTCGAAATAGATTTTTTGCAGATTGACAACTTTGTTGAGCCAACTTAAATATCCAGAGAGGATAATGCTGTACATGAGCTTTTGAGATGACAGAGGCCTTTTTAGATCTTAAGTCCCTATAGTGTGCATCATTTTTGTATAATGCTTGTGTTGCATTGTCATTAGCCTGCAAAGAATATATATTTGCTTATAACTTGAAAGTTTTATTTAAGTTTTGAAAATAAATCTTACAAAATCTACTTCTCCAATTCAGAGCTTTTTATTAGCTGATGTATTTGTTTCTATAAGCTCAATGACATCAGAAAACATGTTTGACTTTATAAGTGTCCAAGAATGTCAGTTTTCTTTGACAGGAGAACAGAATAAACAATTTACTTAAATTTGAAAGTTAAGCTCATGTGTGTTCTAGTTTATCCCATCTTTCCTTTCCAAATTCATCTCTTGTCTGCTTGCAGTGTATTATAATAGATGGCAAAAACATTGTTTGATCTGCCCATTCTGCTTAGTTATTTTAGTCTATACTGCTAAGAATATACCAACAGCTGCCAGGCATAGAAGATTCACTGATTGTTGAATGATTCTTTATCAAAGTCTGTTTTGTTTTCATTCACATTGGTTCTCTGCCATCTTGGGTAGATGGATTAAATTGTCATTGGGCATACAAGATTTCAACATCTACATAAACACACCCCCATACCCATGGTTTACCACCAAAATTAAGGCTGTTGCTGCAACATTCAGCTGCTTAAATCTGTATGGTGTTACTAGCCCATATCGGACTACTCCCAACCTGGTTGGTTTCAGGGAAGAGCTGCATACTGGTACCAGTCTGGCCTCCCCAATGGTCTTTTTGCAATATTGCTAGCTTGTGCTTCCTTTTCAACCCTTTTTGTCCTGATCACTTCTTCTCTCGGCTGTGTATAATTCTGTAACGTGCTAACCCTGTTATATCAGTGACATAGAATAATGGCAGATAAGGACCATTAGGCCCTCTAGTCTTCCAGTTCCATTTCTGTTGTAATGCCATAGACCCCAGTTGTCTGACTTTCTCTTCACCTCTTTATCCCAGGGTCTAAGGCATTCTATTTTGTCATCAGCCTGTTCTGTGTATCCACCACACTTCCAGTAAAGGAATTTTCTGATGTTGGTCCTGTATTACTCCACCCCACCCCAAAGTTTCCTACTGAGATCTCTTGTTCTACAGCATTCTTTCCTCTGAGAATGGTTTGCTGCTTGTACTCTATATTTATTCCTTTTGAGGTATTTGAAAGTCTGTATAGGGTCTCTCCTTTCCTCTAGGGTATAATTTACCCTAGAGGAATTGTGGAAAAGAGGATTTGCATTCAGACAACCAACAAGGACTGAACTTCCCAATCTGGGTACACAAATAAGCATGGGGGTAGCTTGCTTATTACGGTGGTTACTACCCTAAACCAATTAAGCCTGATACATCACTTTGCATGCATATACAGCGTTGCTCTCTGCTTCAATGGCAAGGGGGAAATGTGGAAAAGAGGACTTAACATTCAGACAACATCCAACAAGGCATTGATCTATGCAATCTGGGTAAAAAAGCATAGGGGTTCTTTTTGTCTGAGGTGAAGGACAATTTACTTAAGGGAAAATCTTTATTGGAGGGGATTTGCAATTTTGCCCATAAGACTAGACGGGTGGTATCTAAGTTGTATGCTATACTAACTATAAAGAGAGACCTGAAACTAAATTTATGAAGGCCTGGGAGGAGGACCTAATGGGGCCATTATCTCCCGACGAGTGGGATGTTGGTTTCCATGCCACCAGTAACAGTTCTATATCAGCCTGGACTTTGGAACTTAATTATAAAATACTTTTTCGCTGGCATTATACTCTGGTCAAACTACATAAAATGTACCCCACTCGTAGCACGCTCTGTTGGTGTGGGGGTGGTCTACGAGGGGATTTCCTGCATATGTGGTGGTTATGCCCTAGTCTTACCACACTTTGGCATACTGTTGAGAATTGCTTATGCAACTGTTGGGCCCTCCCATTGCGCTCAATCCTCTCACTGCGCTTTTGAATTTTATGGTCTTAAAGATCCCTAAGCCCCAGCCTCTTTTTGTGCGAGCAGTGTTGCAGGCGATGAGGGGCGCAATAGCACGTGAATGGATGTCATCTCTGACCCCCTTTCTTTTGAATGTGTATTGCGTCGACTCCACTGGCTGCACTTCATGGAAAAGCTGACAGCACTTCGGTTGGACAGGATGGGTCGATTTGAAGCAGCTTGGCAACCTTACTGGCAGTGGAAATCTCTACCAACAACTGGATCTCTTTAGGATGGTTGCAGGATATAACCAGGACTCTGTCTCGATTATCTTAGGCAATAGACGTTAACCTTATGTTTTCTTTTTGGGTTTACTTTCCTGGAGCTCTGTGGTGGAATGGGACGGAGATGGGAGAGGGTGTTATCAAACTTTTTTCATTCAGGTGCTTTCTGTCTGAGCCGTGATCCTGTTATATTGATGTGTATTTATTGCTTGTCTGGTTGTGATTTGTAAATCACTGTTTTATCTGACATTCCTGAATAAAAATTGTTCAAAAAAAAAAAAGCATCCGGGTAACTTGCTTGATGTGGCGGTTACTACCTTTAACCATTAAGCCTTATGCTCACCTTGTGATGCAACTCAACATTACTCTGCATCAGTGACAGGGGATGGCAAGAAATTTGAATTAGTTACCAACAAGGGCCCTGAAGTTGGTGGTTGAAACAGAAGTATGAGAAAATAAGTGTGGGAGCTTGTTGGGCAGACTAGATGGGCCGATTGGTCTTTTTCTGCTGTCGTTTCTGTTTCTATATATTAAGTCCCATCTCTTAAGGCACTATTTTAGTAGCCCTTTCTCTGGACCACTTCGTTTCTGTATGTTGGGTACAAAGCCTCTAGAACTGGACACAGTATTCAAGATGGACTCTTATTGGTGACTTTGCTTTTTTTTTTTAAATGCTCATTATACCTCTTCCTATGCTTTTTATTTCTTTGACTCTGACCACCACTTAACTACCTTGTGACCATTGAATCCGATCACCTCAAGGTCAATCTCTTGGTTGATGCACATTAGTTCACCCCCACACCCACCCTAATGTACTCATTTGGATTTCTGCAACTAAAATGAATATATACATCATTATGGAGAACTAGGACACATTGACCTCTAGCCTGTAAAGTTTGGATGCGTGTATAAGAATTATGCACAAACTATTGCTCTACAAGACTGAGCTGAATATGCCCCCAAGATGGAGCAATGTATCTGTGTTTCAGGATGAGGGAGTGTCAAGCTCAATACCTGTGGATATTTGGCCATTTACACAGCTCAAGAATATTCGACTGGAGGCCAGTATGTTCGTTGAGCACACAACATAATCACAAACAGCTTCTTCCTAGCCACCTAACCAAGCACATCAGATTAGGCAGTTAAATGGGGGAGAAAGAGAGGATCACTATTTTACCCTATATTGTGTTACAGTTCAGCAAGTGATAAACAGTATTTTAGTGAACATATGCAGCTGGAATAATCTTTTAATGAGCTGTCTTGCAAGGACCTAGTTCCACAATAGATTTTTTTATGCAATAGTCATTTGTTATTGAACAGGATGTGCCTACTGTTGTGCAGTTTAGATTTTATAGTGGAATTTAACTTCCTAGCTGGAGAGATGCCTGGTTTAAATGTAAATATTTAGCTAGCTGAAAGATGGATTTACATCTGGGAAGCAAGAAAAACACAATTGACTCCTAATTACAGCTGTAATTTTTGACCTAATCTATCTCTGGTTCACTTAGAGCTGGGATTAGTGGGGAAGAGCAAAAACAGAGGAGAGCTTTTTTTTTTTTTTTTCCCCCGACCTACCAATAAGGCACTGGTAGAACAAAACTGCATTTTTATACTCCCCAGCAGTCATGACCCCTAAGGCCACTATTGAGACCAGCACCTTTAAAATCAGAAGTAGCATCACACTTCTAGTATATTCCTCCCCACCCCATACACACAAATTGCCATACTGGGTCAGACCAAGGGTCCATCAAGCCCAGCATCCTGTTTCCAACAGAGGCCAAACCAGGCCACAAGAACCTGGCAATTACCCAAACACCAAGAAGATCCCATGCTACTGATGCAATTAATAGCTGTGGCTATTCCCTAAGTAAACTTGATTAATAGCAGTTAATGGACTTCTCCTCCGAGAACTTATCTAAACCCTTTTTTAAACCCAGCTACGCTAATGGCACTAACCACATCCCCCGGCAACAAGTTCCAGAGTTTAATTGTGCATTGAGCGAGAATTTTCTCAGATTAGTTTTAAATGTGCTACTTGCTAACTTCATGGAGTGCCCCCTAGTCCTTCTATTATCCGAAAGTGTAATAACAGATTCACATTTACCCATTCTAGACCTCTTATGATTATAAAGACCTCTATCATATCCCCCCTCAGCCTTCTCTTCTCCAAGCTAAACAGCCCTAACATCTTTAGTCTTTCCTCATAGATGAGCAGTTTCATCCCCCTTTATCATTTTGATTGCCCTTCTCTGTACCTTCTCCATCACAACTATATCTTTTTTGAGATGCAGTGACCAGAATTGTATACAGTATTCAAGTTCAGTCTCACAACACATATACTACTCCTGCAATGGTCCTTCCCACCCAATACTTGGCTTATCTTAGGAAAAGGACCACAGCAGGATGCTGCCCCGGGCACCAAAGGAATAAAAACTGATGCCATAAAAGCTTGGAGGCTCAACCATGAGTTCTAGGCAGACTGCCAGTAGTTCACGCAGTGCAAGAATGGTATATCTTGGGTATATCTTCCTACAATCCATCTTCCTGGTTGTGCCATCTTTCAGGCAGCTTGCAAACTATAAAATTAGGGACGTGCAGGATAATTTTCACTCTGCTTTTTTTTTTTCTTTTCATTTTGGCATGTTTTTGTTTTGCAATAGAATACACTGTAATGAAAATGCACTTCCTTAAAAAAAAAATAGTGCAGTGGAGGTCTAGAATTTGTGACATATGAATTTGCTTAACTATTTTTAAGCATTCTTGTACAAGGTAAAGCAAGAATGCCTTATGCAGAGATTGTATCCATCTCTGTCCCCTAGTATCAGGAAACAAATTGCCAAACAGGATGAGCTAAGATTTTAATGGTTTATACTTGGGCACCTAAAATACTGTTGGAAGCGTTTTCCTGTTGCATTAATATACACTCATTGATGGCTGTGACCACTATCCAAAATGCCACTTCCACACTTCTATACTTGTTAGATTGGAGGCCCATGTATCTTGCAAGTCAAGGCATTTTAAGATTTATTCCTGGGGGAAATCTGCGCTACTGCGGAGCTCAGAATACCCCCCCCCCCCAATGCAGAATTACCTAATTCTGCGCAGAAAATGGCAGGAGACCCTGGCATGCCGCGAACAGATTGTGCAAAGATGAAGGCCCTGGCACGCCGTTCATGGCAAAGATGAAGGCCCCGGTGAGAGTGAATGCATGTGTGAGGAGAGGGGTGTGAGAAGGGGGGGGAGCCTATATGAGGAGATTGTAAGCTCATGTATATGTGAGGGTGCTGGCCTGTGTGAAGAGATTGTGTTGTGTGAGACAGAGCCTGTGTGAAGGGGTGCGTGAGAGAGAGACATTGGTAGCCTGTGTGAGGATGTATGTGTGAGAGAGAAAGGGAGCTTGTGTGGGGGTGTATAGAAGAGAGAGGGACCTTGTATGAGGGGCTGTGTGTGTGCGAGAGATTGAGGGAGCCTGTATGAGGGGGGGTGTGTGTACTAGAGAGAGGGAGGGACAGAGGGAGCCTGTGTGAGGGGCAGTACTGAGAATGGGGTCAAACTCTGGGACTGGCGATAGAGTGGAAGGGGTTGAGCCTAGAGGTGGAGGGGAGAGATACTGGCAGGTGAAGGGGCCTGAGAGGGCAAAGTGGCCAGGGGAGTAGGGAGAGTGAGTGGAAGGGACACTTACAGCGAATTTCTAGAGAAATTCTGCTCAAAATATTTAAAATTCTGCATATCTAAGTAATAACCTTTTTCTGTATTAATTTAAAATGTAATTTATATTTTGATAGGGGAAAAAAGAGGCAATTTAATACATTTTTTTTGTAGTTTATGTATTAATTTAAAATGTAATTACGTAGACTGTCATGTAAATTTTTATTTTGACCAATATAAAGTTTGCAGAATTTTGTTTTTGTGTTGTGCAGAATTTTAAATTTTTTTTATGCACAATTCCCCCAGGAGTAAAGATTGAAAACTAAAGAGCACATTTTTTTCTTGACCAAAAATAGAAAAACAATGACTTTCCTACAGGTATAGTGTGTGTGTGTATATACACTTTCACCTACTACCTTTTGAGTTGCATTTTATTTTGTAGTTCAATTGCCTCATTTTTTGCCTATCAAAAAATGAGGCAAACTACAAAAAAAATGCAAGTCATGAAAGGTAGTAGGTGAAAATGTTTTGCATGTGTACTCTAGTTTGTGATACATATATGACTGGCTCCTCAGCAAGATCTGCATCTTGGATCTCTTCCATTTTGCTGCTGAATTAAGGCAAGATCTGATTTTTTTTTTTTTTGATTTTTTTTTTTGTCTCCATGGATCTCGTGGTTCCCAGTGTAACTACCTCAGATGAGTTTAGTATCTGGATAGTCCAGGCCATGGGATCATTCGGATTTCCATATACAGCTCTGTTGGGCTTGGGACAGGGTTTACTGTGGCTGATGAGATTTCTCAAGAGGTGTGACATATTTGAAGAACCAGGCTTTAAGGTTCTGAAGCTTGATTGCTTTTCTCACAGGTCATGGCTGCAAGGGAGTGTAATGAGATTTTTCTTTACTTTCTGCTCATGTTCTGTGGTAGCCGTGGTGATGCTCCCATTAATATTTTGGGTATATTGTGAGTCTCTACAGCAGCATTTCCGTTCTCTGTCACAGGCCAGAGGAGGTGGTAAAAACAAAAATGGTGGATCCCTAAAGGCTAGAGTATGGAAATGAGGAAAAGATTACATGGGGATAACTTGCTGGTGTGGGGGTTACTACCCTTAACCAACAAGCCTTCATTATTGCTCTCTGCTTTAATGGCAGGGGAAATTAGGTTCAGACAGCAACCAACAAGGATATGAATTCTACAGTCTGAGAAAACAAACAAGCATGGGGGTAACTTGTTGATGCGACTGTTACTACCCTTAACCAATAGGCCTTATACTTGTGATGTAACTCAGCATTGCCCTCTGCTTCAAGTGCAAGAGATAAGAGAACAGGGAATTGGACTCGGGCAGTAACCACCAAGGGCCCTGACTTTAATGGCTTGGGAACCTAAGTATGGGGTAATTTGTATGGCATAGCAGATGCCACCCCCCGAGGCTGCCATTATAGGGGAGACCTGGATGGTGCAGCTTATGCTACCATAAGCTTACGGGGCAGACTGGATGGACAGTTTGGTCCTTTTTCTGCTGTCATTTCATTTCTGTTTCAGTCTGGCTTTCAGGATTGCTACAGTGAATTTGCATAAGATAGAATTGCATACACTGTCTCCAATCTCACATATTCATTGTGGCAATCCTGGAAACTGGCTAGCTGTACCTCCAGGACAGGATTGAGAAACACTGCTATATACAGGACCTGCCATACAGGATTAGTTCTATTTGAACTATTTTATAAATTCTAAATGTAGGTGTTTATTTTCCAGCTAATTAAAGGGTTTTAAGAGGATAGGAAAAAAACTGAAGTATATATCCGTTTTCGTGGTTATATTTTCCAGTTGAATTAAATATAGATTTCCATAAACATGAATGTACTGCTATAGTAAAATATTTGCATTCTTCAAGCCACCAGCACATGCCCACTCAGACAACCTTAGTCTAGACACTCTCCCCCCCCTTACAACATCCTCAACATGCACTATCTCCCCACCACCCTGTTCTCAATTTTTCCCCACCAAATCCCTATCACTTTCAGACTCCTCACTCTTGTTTTGTCCTCTTACCACCAGCTCCAATGTGCAGAGTTGACTAGCAAAGCGAATTGAGGCCCATTAGCTGCTAAACCCTTACAACTGAGTTGTCAGCTCAAAAAGGCACAGTGGATACAAGCAAAGGGAGGTGTGAAAGTCCTAGAAGTAGTGGTGTTTCTCTATTGCTTATTCAATAAACACTTTTTTATTCTTTTGCATCGGGGTGTTTTATCTGTTAAAGAAACCCTGTGTATAAGACTAGCAAGAGACCAAATATGGAAATATGCATTTCAGATCATCAGATGCTGGAGAAGTGCTCAGACTGAGTGGGAAGGACTGCTGCTGGAGGAGGGGGTGGGACAGGAAGTGCTGTGATGCAACTTCCTGTTTGAAGTTGCTGGTCTGTTACATTCCCTGGTCAGTAGTGCCTTTGCAGGTCAGACTACTGTGAAATGTAATGTGTACAGGCTTGTACCTGACTGCTCTAGGATTTACTAGAACAAGGATTGATAAACAATTTTCCTTTAGCTGCCTAGTGTGTTAACATAAGTAACTGAAGCACCACCCAAGGTATTCTGAAGCTTGCTTAGATGTTAGATTGGTGTTTTCCGTAGTGTGTGGACCTTAAGTGCAAAACCATAATTGGGAATAAAATAGTCTGAAAATTCTTTGTGGGGGTTTTTTAACATTTTAACAGATTCTAAATGGGTTTTTTTTTAATACGCTTCAGATATGGTTCTGCATACCAGCCAGTCAGATTTAACTTTGTTTCATATAAACTAGTTTAGAAGGGCCTACAGTAATGAATAATGTTAATCTCCAGATCCTGTTCATGAATTTTACACAAGGGTTTAATTAATCTGCTTTATGCTTGCAGAATTCAGCCTCAGTTTACATGTAGGACCCTTCTTTTTTTTTTTTCCTTGCAAGGAAGTTTTTTTTTTTTTCTCTTCACTTAAATGACTACTTTTGTTAATGAATGGTCGAGTACCGCCCCCGCCACCCACCTCCCAGATTTACACTTGGATACTAAAGCTTTTGCGTTTTAAAATAAGATCTTAGAGGTTTCAGCTGAACACTGCCTTTTGTGCTTTAAGTCAGACGGTGTAACTGGTGGTGATTCTGACTATTAGTAGCACTATGCAAAAGAATTGCATTCATTCAGTAGGAGCAAGCTGCTTTGTCCCTGAGCATCATCCTAGTATGGTTAGTGAGCAAAAGACATGGGGAGGCGGAGAGAAGATATGTAAGAAAATGGCCATGAATAGGGTGAGTTGCATGTTTTTTGTAATTGCCCCTTCCTGCCCAAATATGGAGAGAGATGCCACTTGGCGCTCTGGAGCAAGCACAGGTTGAAATGCATTGGTGCTTCAAAGGCTCTGTGAACTCAGCTGAACCAAATCAAAATAGCTAAACTACCTAACAGTAGATTCTTGGCGTAGCTTTTCTTAAACAGCAAGATTCTGAGAACTGTTCTTAGCTGATTTTTATTAATGTCAAATGTTGCCAGAGGATTTTCACTGTTAGCAAGAATGGCGGGGGACACCAGCCAAGTTGAGGCAGGAGCCAGGCGATATTCCCCTCTCCCCAAATAAACGCTGTGACCTGGATACCCTTCTAAATGTGGTTTTTTTTCTTCTTCTTTTTGTAGTACTTCTTGTCAGTATCTATCACTTCTACTGAAGAGCTGTAGTTGAATATATCCTTCCAAGGCCAATTATTCGTTTCCTTATCTTTTATAACCAGCTTTTGCTGCTCTGCTGGAGGCCGAATGCATTTTCTATATCAGCAGTCAAAAGCGGAGGCTGCATTCCTTTGCTGAGATACATGTAACTCCATGGCATCATGAGCAACAAAGGCCTCCAATTCGCTCTACATTCCCATGCTCTTGTGTATGGCCTAGCTGGCTCAAAGTTTACAAAGACGCCAAACAGCCAGAAGAATTGGGGTTTGTGTTTCCTTTTCAGGCTTTCACAAACACATTATTGATCTGGGGGCCTTGCCTTGCCGCTGAAGGAATGAGTAGTTACAAAACTGAAAGATTTTCTTGTTTTAAAAACTATACTTTTTGTCGTGCCTTATTATGTGGCCCATTCATAATATTTTTTAGTTGAAAGAAGCCACTGCTTCATGAACTAGGATGGGTCATTTTATGTAGGTGGGAAAAAAACAAAAACCCGAAAGCTTTGACGAGGCTGAACACTTCTTAAGCTGTGCTCCACTTGTTTACAAAAAGTCGCCATTTGCTGCCACATCAAAAGCATTTTTCCCCTGCTTTCAAGACAATGGGACATTCATTTCAGCAGTCTTTGGTCTGAGATTTTGAAGCATTACTTTATTGGAATCCACCAGGTTAAGTCATGTTTCATTTACCTTTTTTTCCCCCTTTTAAATTAAATTACACAACTACTTGGAGATGTTTTCTGCAGGTCTAAATTCCAAACCATGAGCAGCTCTTGTTGGTAAGTTTCTCCACTCAGCAGAGATTTGTTGCAGGAGCTAATCACCAAATCTATTTTTACAGAACATTTTTTCTTTCAAGTTTTTAGAAGATTGTTTTTTAAATTCCATTGAGTAATAATTTTGATTCCAAATGTCAAAATCACATTTTCTAAGTACGATATACAGCAAGAATTCCTATAAGAGTCTTACAAGAGTGCCCACATAGTACACAACCAAATAGAACAAAAAGGCATGGAAAGCAACTACGTTTTATTTGCTAAATTCTTTTTAGCAACAAAGAAGAATCCTTTAGTAGATCAGGTGACTTGATATGGTTTGCATGGGCGCAGTATGATTTGTTAGCCATGAACCATAATGAGAAGTGCAGGATTGCTGTATATGAGCCACAGAACACTTCTGATTCCTCACTTGGTCCCAAGTGTTCTGATGAACAGAAGGGGGATGTGTGAGAAGCAGAATTTGCAGAACAAGAGAAAATACACTCTAAAGAGGAAATAAGGGAAAACAATTAGCAAAGACACAAATACAGCAAGAAATCCAGTCTTACTTCAGCAGCCACACATAGATCAAAACTTGACAGAAGAATGGTTAACGAGAGGTGAACTTCAACCTAAAGATGAAAGATGATAATTGCAGCACAGGATGGTGAACTCCCAGGCAAGATGGTTCACAGCACAGAAAAAAATGGTAAAACAGATGCATGCAGATGTGTGGGCGGGACATGCTGATGTCTGAAGCCCTGTACACAGGAATAAAGTAGCATGGCTCATCCACTGGAAACTGTACAAAGACTTTATCACTGCAGCAGAAAAACACTGAGATCATGATCCTCAACGAAGAACTTGCACTCATCTGGGACATTTTCTATGCAAGAAAATGTGAAGTTATGGTAAAGGGGAGAATCACAAGAATGGCAGCATTAACAGAAGTATCAGTGCCAGGCATTATCCTCAAGTATAAATAAATGCAATCAGAAACCAAGAAAAGGAATAGAAAAATAAGACATTATCCCAATTGCATTGGGTGCTGTCCTGATTAAAAAAAAAAAAACTTCCTGGAGCTGCTTGATATGTTGCATATATGTGGTGCATCCTATGAATTCCAGAAGGAAGCTTGCTTTAGCACAATGCTGCTAAGAGCATTAGCAGTAAATTTGAAAGATTGAGATTATCCAACAGGCTCACTTCCATTCTGCGCAAAACTAATTTGTTTTTTAGTACTTTAACCAGAAAAGAACTGTATTGGTTTTATTACACACATTAAATACAAAACCCTATATAATCACTTATTGCATATTTTTATTTTTTAAATTATAAATATTCAATTTTATACCCAAAGCAAGACACACAAATTTTGCATACCAAACATTTAGTGGGAAGGCTACTAAAGATTGAATTTTGGGAAGATAACAGAGGAAATAGCATGAGATGAGGTAAGAGGTTTTAAACTGAATGCTCAAGATTTGAATGTTTATGCATTGGGAGTGGGAAAGCTGTCAAAGTCCATGCATATCGGAGCAATTACTGAAAGTTATGGGCACAAGAGTAGAAAGTTTGCCTTGACTGCTTTTCAGGGAGATATACTGGTCATATCAAGAAATGTTTGAAAGGAATTTTTAAAAAATTTTGTTTTTCTACCGAATTTTATTTTAAATGCTTTTTTGTGTGTAATAAAGTGAAGATTTGTATTTACAATTTTCAAAATAGAATTATTAGAGCATTTATTTATAGTTTTGTATTAAATGTTTTTAATATAAATTTATTCCTTTTTTTGATAAATTACCTAAAAATGTATTTGTACACTATTGGGTTATTTGTATAGTTATATAGGTATTGTATTTTCTGCTCTGTTTTCCATTAGGCGCTAAGCTGCAAAAGAACTGTGGAAGAGAGCTACAGAAATAGGACTAATTGTCTTGGATGCCACCAGTTTGATCAGAGTACTTCCAAGCCCTCTTTGATATATTGCCTCTACCTGTGCCACCCAGTGAGCTCTAGAACAGGGAGTTAGCAATTTTTGGCAAAGTGCTTAAAAGAAAAAGGTGGCATCTAAGGGAATGTTGGTCTACCAACCCTTAGCTTGTGGGAAATAGTTCTCCCTCTGATATTGTAGCACCTGTCCCATAACCCCCTCCTCCATGCTGGAATCACCCTACTGCAGCAGCTGTGGTAACATAAACAGGAAGTGAATTTAGTAGGGGTGTGCATTCGTTCCCTACGAATTGGGAATCCGCAACGTATAGGGCCTTATTCGTTGTATTCGTGGAGAAGCAAAATGTATCGCGATTCCCCCGAATACAATGAATCTTTGCCAAATTATTTGGCCACCTAGGAGCCAATTTAAACAAACCCCCCACCCTCCTGACCCTTCCCCCCCCAAAGACTTACCAAAACTCCCTGGTGGTCCATTGGGGAGTCCGGGAGCCATCCCGTGCACTCACACCTTCGGCTGCTGGTTTCAAAATGGCGCCGATAGCCTTTGCCCTCACTATTTCACAGGCGCCGACAGTGAGGGCAAAGGCTATCGGCGCCATTTTGAATACTGGCAACCTATGGCCGGAGTGCAGGAGATCGCTCCCGGACCCACGCTGGACTTTTGGCAAGTCTTGTGGGGGTCAGGAGGGTCCCCCAAGACTTGTCAAAAGTCCCTGGTGGTCCAGCAGGGTCCGGGAGCAATCGGCTGCCAGTAATCAAATTGGCGCCGATAGCCTTTGCCCTTACTATGTCATAGGGGCTACGGTGCCATTGGTCAGCCCCTGTCACATGCTAGGAGTACAAGATGGTGCCGATGGCCATGTGACAGGGGCTGACCAATGGCACCGGTAGCCTCTGTGACATAGTAGGTCAAAGGTTATCTGTGCCATTTTGAAACCGGCAGCCAAGGGGGTGAGTGCAGGGGATGGCTCCCAGACACCCCCCCCCCCCCCCCTGCTGGACCACCAGGGAGTTTTGGTAAGTCTTGGGGGGTGGGGGTCAGGAGGGTGGGGGGTTGTAGTTTAATTTTAGCAGGAAAACGAATAGGAATTGATGTGTAGAACGTATCGGGGGGTCCCCTTGCCAAATGCAACGTTCCCCCCCCCCCCCCCGACGAATACAAATCCCGAATGCAACGTATGGCGTCCCTCTGCACATCCCTAGAATTTAGGATTAAGCCCCTCATCCCCTAGAGTATGAACATTTTGCTATTTCACTCACTTTCTGCTTCTCAGACTGCACGAAGGCGTACATGGGAGGGAGGAACCAGGCTAATGAGACAGGTTGTGGTCCACATGTCAGGAGTTATAGACACTCTGCTCTAGAAGGAAGCCATCTTTTGGCATAGTGCAAGTATTTATTCAATTTATAATCCATCTTAAAATCAGAGTAAAACCAAGCAGCATTGTATGAATACAAATTCTCGAAGTAATTGACACCTCTGAGGTTCCCATCATACTGTGAGGCGCACTCTTATAATGAAGACTTGACACCTGTAGCTCTAAATGGCTATTTGTCCATGGGTTTTTGCTTGTAAAACTTGCTGTCAGTTTACTATCAAAAGAGTGCATGGAACATCTTATTCACCTAGTACAGAATAATTCTTCAACAGAATTTGCAGCTGCCTGTCATAAACATTACTTGATGTTGCTATGTTTCTAGACAAAAGTAGTTTAAAAAAAAAGCATTTTTTTTTTATTCTTAAAACTCCAAAATACTTTTCAAGGAAGAGGTTTTGATTGCTATCGCATTCCTCCCCCTCCCTCCATCAGATACCAACAATCCAGTCATGGATGGTGATTCACTTCCCCCCGATATGCACCATTTATTGTTTTTTAGATCATATTCCAGTACCTTAGGCCAGAACTAAAAATAGACTGTGTGGCTGCCTTGTGAAAATGTATAGCAAACTGGTCCAAGATCATCCAGAGACACATTTTTAATCAGATGGTCACTAAGGGGGTTATTTTCTAAAGCTATCGCACACTTGTGCTACCAGTGCCAAGCGTGCGATAGCCAGAAAGCTTTTTGCATGCATGCAAAAGTAAAATCGGGGCGGAGTCTGCCCTGTTAGAGCAGTCGTTGGGGTGGCACCGGGGCCGACTCTGCGAACGCAGCGCGGACAGCGAAACGGTAAGCTTCCGTATCGCTGCCTATTTTGTGCCGAATAACTACACCTTTTATGGTGTAGTTATTCGGCACGACGTCGGCAACAATCGCACCGCGGAGCTGCGATCGCTGCCGGCTATCGCAGAACCGCCCCCCCCCCCCCCACGTTACCGCCAGGATTCACTATGCCTTGCGGCATTAGTGAATCCAGGCCTAAATGATAGTAAAAACGTATTTCCTGATACTGAACTTTTTCCCCAAAATCCTTGCTTTGCTGTGAGTGTTGATGGAGCAAAATCACTTTTAGCAAACACATTACTTTGTCACTTCCACTGCTTGTGCAAAAGCAGGAGTCACAATTTATATTCAAAGAATGAGATGGACATAGAAACATATCTAAAAACCATGCATGTGGTCTGGGATTTTTTCATACATAGGACTGTTTTAACTTTACCAAACTAGAGGAGAGTAGATTCCATGATATGGCTTCCCTTGTAGGTTGGTGAGCCTGGCTATGTGCTTCCATGTATGGCATGTCACCTCTCAAGGTTGCCTGTCCAGAATGAACATTACATAGAGCAAAGACATTAATTGTGGTTTTCAGCATCTTTGAGTGACATGCAGGGGTCTCCTTGAATTGATCTTCAGTTTCACCTGCAGTAGTATATGGTTCTAGGCAACAAGACAAGACTGACTCCTTTATCAAATGAACAATCCAATGGTAAAAATTAAAATATGCCAGATTTGCTGCACTAAGATAACCGATCTGCACAGAGGACTGGTGTTGCACTGTATCTCAAATTAAATCGCATAAGAATAAGTTCACACATTGGGTGGATTTCCCAATCTGTGTATTGGAGATCGTACGTTTTTGTGATTTTTTTTTTTTTTTTTTTTTTTTTTTTTAAATTGGAAGCCCCTGATGCAGCCCCATGACTGGGCGAAACTCAGCCTGAGTTGGGCATTATTTAAAGGGCATATTTTAATTTTTACCATTGGATTGTTCATTTAATATAGGAATCTTTACATCTAAGGAGATCTGTCTTGTTGCACTCACCTCCTGGCTCTTTTCGACCCGCTATCGTTCTGTTTTCTATGGTACTAGGTAGACAGAACCCAATGCTATGAAATGGGTGCACTAATTTTTCCTTCAAATACTAATAGAAAACAAACCTTTAATTTCTGTACTGGCAGTATAGTCTTAGGGGAAAGTATTCTGCCTTGCTTTGCTCAAACTACAAATTTGTGACATGTCAGCTTTGTCAACAAGAATCCAGTGAGGAGGTTATACTCCTTGAGCATATATGGTATTTATTTATTTAAGGTTTTTATATACCGGCATTCATGATAAAATCACATCATGCTGGTTTACATTAAAACAGTGGTGCATAGAAAGAAAAAACAAACTGGAACTGTAGTGCGGAAGAAAGCAGTTACAAAAAACAGGGATGCTTAAACTGGGAGAGGAAGGAAAAAGAAAAGGTTAATAGCATTTTAAATATTTACAACGAACAGTTAAATGAGCTGGTTGTGTTATAGAACTAGAAGTTGAAGGACATTAGCTGGACTCCGGGAAAGCTTGTTTTAAAATGTATTAAAATGTATAGTATCCTGTACGCCCTTAAAAGGAGAAATGATTTTAGTGTCTGAAATCTCTTAATGTGGAAAGTTTTTTTTGGGTTTTTTTGTCTATTTTTTTTTTTGTTTTAAATTTGGACTTTTGGATAGCATATTTGGTTACTATTTTTAAATGAAGTAATATCAGAATATTTTGACTAATTCACACTTGATGTTACTATTTGTCTCCTGTGAGAATGTTCCTTGTTGAAATTGGAAACAAAAGGGTTTTCACCAGATCCACAGTCCAGGCAGGCATTTATTTTATATATGTGTATGTATTTTTTTTAATCTGAATTTGCATGTCTCCTCGAATAAGCCCTGGAATGCTGCCAACATAACACTTCCTGAAGAGCAAAATTTGGGTTGGCAGTGAAATGTCAGTGGCTAATATTTTGATTTTTGCCCCTACAACAGCTTTCTAGCTGTGCACAATCCTTCCATTTGTTTGTGTCACATCTCAATTCCAAAATATAACAGCTGCACAGTACGGTCTGTGGTGATCATAATGGAGAACTTCGCACTGGGCTTCTTGGCTTGTTCAGACTATTCATTTCTATCATTTATGGTTTTCCAGGACAAATATCTTTTGAATAGCTTGACCCAAGTGTTTAAAAACTATATGCTCTTGCTGGGTCGAGTCATCCCAATCAGATCTGAGCAATTGGGTTCATGTTTAGTTTGTTGCACCTCTGGTACTGGACAGACTTTAGGTTCTAACGGCAGTTTTAAGGACAGTACTAGATGGACAGGAATAGATTTTCAGAATGTGGCTCAGATACATTGCAGTTGAAAACTTTCTTACTCCTATCTGCCTGTACAATACCTGGCTAGGCATAGGCTTGCTATATTTGCCCTCAGGTGGCTAAATGTGGCTAGCTGGCAATGAAAATTCATTCTAACTGGCTAATTTTCTCACCCCCGCCCCAAACCACATCCCCCTACTTTTGAAAGTGGCACCTACTGAAAATAGGAAGCTATTTAGCTGCTCTTCAGTAGGGGCAGTTAGATATTTTGCAGCATCGCTCCCAGACTCTGCGTAAGACCCGTGAAATCCATTTAAACCTGTGGGTTATGGTTTTTCTAACAGACTCAACGCTGATGGTGGCGGAAAGGCTGGAGGGCCCCTTTAACATCGAGTCAGTCATGGATCCAATTGACGTGAAGATTTCTGATGCCATTATGAACATGCAGGAAAACAGTATGCAAGTATCACAAAAGGTAAAATGCAAAAAAAAAAAAAAAAATTTTACCCATATTTGCAATTATGCAAAGACAAATATGGGGACCGGTGTAATAATGCATTTAATGTGCTCTGTGAAGTTCATATGTATGATAAAGTATAGCGCTGGCATTGGATACAACTAAATTGGCCTACCAGCTTGGTGAAATGGCCCAATAACCAGGGTCATTTGAGAATGGAAGAGAAATTTTAATCTGCTTTAGCCATTTTTGTGTCCATGTCTAGCAGAACTCTTCTCTGGATCTCTTCTCCATTCTGCCCTCCTTCCTCACTGCCAGGGTTTGGGTCTCTTTTTATCTAGTCAGCTAGGAAAGACTGCCTATAGTCTAAGAATATTGTAGAAAAAAAAATGCTGGGAGAGAAAATGACAACTGTAAAATATAGCCAGGGCTGGCGCTTGGGGTGGGTGAACTGGCAAGACACCCAGGGCGCCATCAAGAGGGGGCATCCTGAGCACTGCAGCAATAGAAGAGAGGCCCAGCCTGTCTGGTGGATCCCATCCCACCACAGCCAAGAGGGCAGATCCCATCCCACTGTGGCCAAAATGAGGACCCAGGGGGAGAGGTGTGCCATCAGTTGAGAATGGGGATACCATCGGGGGGGCGGTGTTGCTTTTTGCCCTGGGCACCATTTGCCCTGAATAGGCAATGTGAGATTGAGAAGCCCAAGAATGCTGCCATGAGCAGATTCCTGTATTTGTTTATATCATATTTTATTTTAAAATATTTTATTGTTTTATTTTAGCAGTATTTGTATGATTTTGTTTTACTGCACATTAAGATTTATAGAAAATCTGTTTATTAAATTGCCATTAACAGCATCTTATTTTTTTTTTGTTCTTCATACTTTTTGAAAAAGTTACATTGATAGTTTATTCACTGGAATTATGTAGCTTGATGGCGTTTATTAATTGGCGAGAAATAGTAAGATGTATAAGGATAGGCCAAAAATCCTTGTTTAGGCACATGAGATTCTGACATTTTAGAGCGGTGCATACGTAAGCTTGCTATTTTCTGACTGTGTTGTGTGTGTGTGTGTGAATATTTTTCTAGGTTTTCCATGGATGCGGGCAGCCCAAAACACTCTCTCAAGGCCGATCTTCTCGCTCTGTACCTGAAGGTGGCTTCAGCGCTCGCTTTAGGCCATACAATCCAGAGGAAAGGCCAACTACAGCTGCTGGCACAAATTTGGATAGATTGGTGAGTGGTTTACCTCACCTCTGTCAGACAAGTCATTTTTATAGTCAATTTAAGGATTTTACTAACCTTACAATAAGCCCCAGCTATGTGTGTGTGGGAGAAACTGTTTACACTTACACAGCTGCGTTCAGGAGAGGTTTTTTTTTTTATGACTTAGCTAGGAGGTTTTTTTCTTTTTTCTTTTCTTAGAAATAGTTATGGAAACTCCTAGACAAGCGGCTTACTAGATATTAAGGACATACTCTTAACAAGTCTAGACATGAAAATGTTCAGTGTGCAGAAACATGAGTGTAGGGTTGATTTTAATAGTTTAGCTTTCTCGTGCGTGTGTTTTATCTGCTCAGTATGATTTTTAGTATGCAAGCAAACAGTTGAAAAGTATATTTAGAGACGTCTGGCGATGAGCATAAGGATTTTCTTGCCCTCTTACTTAGGTTACTGATGTGAAGGAGAAACTGAAAACTGCCAAAAAGTTTTGGTCCTCTCTCCCTGGAAGTATTTGCAGTGATGAGGTGACAGCTGGAGATGCTGATGAAGATAAGTGCTGGAATGGAAATGCAACGAGCAGGTCTGGAGAGTTTTTGTTTTGTTTTGTTTTTTTAAAAGTTTTCTCTCTCAATGTCTGATTCAAGGCAGCATAGGAAGGAAAGCTGTTTTTTTTTCTTTTTTCCTAGAACGTATATTTAACGTAACCACTTTTCCAGCTCTGTAATGTGTCAGTTTATAGCAAGACTAACCAAACCTTTTTAAGGGTAGGGCCAAATAGGAAACTTCAAATCATCAAGAGGGCTGGTGGGGAGGCATCCCCTTGGAGTTTCATGAGCAGCGAGGGAGGGGCCGCCTTGGAAGTTGCTGGGCCAGGAGGTGGGGAGGGCATAGCGGACCCTCTGAATGGTTTGAAATGCTAGGAAAGGGAAGAGATCCAGGTTCCTGGGATAGGACAGAGTGCCAGTAGTTTTCCTACATTTACAACCCCCCCCCCCCTTTCAAAGAACCATGCTTCCTGCCTGCCCCTTCCCTTCCATCTGCCTGCCCGTGTTGTGTACATTATGTGGTGCATCCTTTTCACTCTCATTCACTCCCTTCCTTTCTCTTCTCTCCCCTCTCCCTGACTCGTCTACCTTAGGCTGGTGGAGCCTGGCCCTCCCTGCCAGCAGTTTTGTCTGCACAGGTCCCGGTGCCTCTTCTCCCGTTGATGGGGGCGGGGCCTGGCCTTTCTGAAAGCAGCTTTTTGTCTGTTTCGGTAAAATCAGAAATTTTTTTCTGCAGGCCGAATCAGGCCATGAGAATGGAAAGCATTGTGGGTTGGGTCCACCCTGCGGATTGTAGCTTGGGGACCCTGGTTTATGGAATATATAGTATTACAAAGTTGCACCCTAGACTCTGCTTGTGAAAATCTTTAACTTTTTTTTTTTTTAACCATCAATAAAATTTACTAGAAAAATGTAAATATTAGATGCCAGATTCCTGTGCTTCTCCACTTTTCAGAGTCTGATAATCTTTTAGTGGAGTGTGTGTGTGTGTGTGCATTCCCAACCTTCGCTTTCATTGGGCCTGATGTACCAAGTACTTTTAACACATAGCACAAGAAAAACCCTTTAGTCACAATATAGGGCAAATGTACCATAAGCAAATTCTTCCTTGTATACATTACTCAGACGCCTCTTGCACACCATAGGAACAATTTTTGGGTTGGCTAATTATATCAAGTGCTTTCATTTAAAATTCATTTTAAAGCCCATAGATGATTACTGACATTTTCATGTCTTTATCCCTCTCTTCTAAAATGTGTAGCTATATTTTCTGTGTAGCAAAACTTAACAGAAGTAAAATTAAAAAAAAAATTAAAAAAAAATTGGTAGTACTTCTGCATTTAATTTTAAAATGCAACGCAAACATTTTTATCCATCCAATATAGATGCTGTGATCAGCATTAAACCTAAGTGTGCTGACTGTTCTGAGGTTTGGTGAGCCCCATCTGCCTTGTTAGTGGATCCCATAGGATGACGGGGAACTGATAAGCTCATTGTGACGTGGCACACATTTGGTGCTTTTGTTGAGGTGCAGTGCATGTTAGGGGTCCTCGAGTGGTGTGCTCGGTGAAGTATCTCTTAGGTATGAGTGATATCAAGTGCTTTAGCACAGAACGGTAATTTCTTTTGTGAAATCGTCTTTTGGTTTTCTTTTGCCACTTCATTTCCATGAGCAAGCAACAGAATTGTACAGAAGGAGTAATACATATTTGAATTGCTTAAATAAGATTAGTGCAAATAGACATTCTATAGCTGTAAATCTAAGGACAGCTAATCATCCAAAATATTACCATCTGAGACTGAAAGTTAAGTAACTTTCTCTCAGCTTAAATTATATTTTGTTGACCATTATTTCCATGCTCTCAAAACTTAAAAAGCATGAGTACCTTTTTCCCAAAATACATAGTTACCAGTTTGTTCAACTAAAGCGAGCTAAAGTTTTTTTATATTATAGCTCAGGCATACAATGCATCACACAGCCAGACATCTTTTTCATTGGGTTGTAGGAAAATGTGTTCACATTATGAAATTAAGCATGTATTTTTGTTTTAGGTACCTGTTTCCAGTGACAGCAAATGGGTTAGCCAACCAGGCGCACAATCCTGATGTCGAAGTTGATATTACCAAGCCAAACATGGTGATCCGTCGTCAGATCATGACCCTTCGAGAGATGACACACAAAATGAAAAATGCTTATAATGGCATTGATGTTGATTTTGTTATAAGTAAGTATGCTTAAGGTGTCAGTTTACTACTTCTATGTGTGAAGAGCTTGTTGGGGTTTCTTTGCTTGGCCTAGCAGGTTTCCTCTTGCTGTTCCCTTGTACTTCCAGCTCATTTGGAACCAAGGCTGGGCTTTTCTCCCCTATTTTTATATTCAGCCCCCGACAGTCCCTGCCACAAGCATCTAGCCTGTTCATCACCATGATGGCCCTGGGCTGGGGTCCTTCCTGAATCCAGCCTCTAGGTGTTGCCATTAAGCCATTGCCACGACTGCTTCCCCCACCCCCGGGAGCTGTGAATGTCACTCCTGGGGAGCAACATAACCATCTTTGGGGGGGGGGGAATCAAACCGGGACCTCCCTTCTGGGAGTGTACCAAGCCGGCCCGTGGAACTTGTTTAAAGTCCAGAGAAACTAGCAAAAGGTTAAAGGAAATAATAAAACCTCATTGTTTTTGTTTGTTTTTTTTATTTTACAGGCGAGGAAAGTAGCGGAGAAGAAAGCGGAAGCGGCTGCGATAGTGACTTGCAACCGTGCACTTCAGAATTTGAGTTCAATGGAACTGAAGACGCAGGGAAAACCCAGAAGGGCGATAAGACTTTGAATATTGAATCTGCTGCCACCACCACTGGTTTATCGCGTGTAGTCTTGCTCACTAGTATTATCTTGGCTGTGCAAAGACAATGGAGATAATCACACACGTTAGGAAACAAAAGACAATATTCAAGCACCTGTTTCCACTTTTATACCATCTAGTGACTTTGCTCTCAAGTTAATGGACAGCAGTGTACAGTTTTGGGGGGTTTTGTTTTTTTTACTACGTTGCCACTGATTTGAAAGGTTTGTTTTTTTTGTGGTGTTCACTCGGTCGGTCTGGAAAGTGGGACATGGACTTGCGTGCCTGTTCCATTCAGCATGAATCAGTGTCAAAGGTGGTCAACTCAAGTGTATATACAGACTTGTAGTTAGCTATGCATTCATGTTTTTATCACATTTCCTTCCAAGAAAACAGGCCATAACTTGGCTTGTGACAAGTTTCAGAATATGAAATATCTGTACAGAAGTAAATTTTATTTATCATGTTATCTTATAGAAAAATGAAGCACCCATTAAGCAGAAAATGTTTCCTGTATTAATTGGCCAAATCTCCTGCTTATGTTAATTGCCTTATCTGACAAGCAGTCGCATTTTTAAAAAATTATACATTGGCACAGTATGCTAGGAGCTAACTGTTTCTCACATAAAACAGTATGATCTGGTATAAGTTTCATTTATGTTGGGTTAAATTGGTTGAAATGTTAGAGAATTCCTGCCATAAAAGCTATGGTGAGATGGCTAGTCCCTATCTCATTATACACTGATATGACAGTTGGTTGGCCCTCAACCTTTTACCTACATGTCAAAAGAATGGAGTAATCTATAGATGTAGCTCCTGCTATTCACTAATACAAAGAAATAGTGAGACTCAGCATTTTTGTTCTGTTTGGAGAAAGCTCATGTAGGGTAGGCCTTGTATGCCCCTAGGTGTCTTCCTCCTACCAGTTTGAAATCAAAGGGGGCAGCTGGCCTAGTGCCCCCCCCCCCCCCCACCCCCAGCCAGTCATGTTTTCAGGATATCCCAAATGAATATGCATAAGACTCTTTTTTTTGCATGCACTACCTCCTGTATATGCAAATATTTCTCATGACTGGCTGGGGATGCACGTAGGACCAGTTTGAGCACCTTTTGGCTTAATGTTGAGAGCATCAGCAGAGTTGATGGGGTCAGTATGAAACTAAAATAGGGTAAAGGAAAGGTCTTACATGTCACCCACCACAGAGGTGCTGAACTTGAAGGGTAGGGTGGAAGCCATAACTCAAGAACTGTTTGGTCAGCCAGTCCACAAGATGTCAGTAGCATGAACTCGTGAGTTTTTCCTGTGATCCCAATCAGAAGGAAGAAGCAAGTGGCAACTCACAAGGGAAAAGGAAGAAATGTCACTTTTTTTGTTTTTTTTTTTTTTTATAAAGGAATTATAGAAAACATTTCCAGATTTAGCGTGAAACCGGTTCTATAGCACTCTCTTCCCATCTTTGACAACCAGCATAATCGTTTTGAGATCAATGTCTGGACATTGTTTTTAAATGTTTCTCCAGTCCTTTTGTTATGTCTGTTTTTGTATCCGAATCTTAATTGCTTGTAAACATTAGCTCAGGGTCAGCATTTCATTTAACCAAAAGTACTTTCCTCTTGTCACAGATGGATAAATTTATTTGGCTGTTGCACACCATCCCTAGAGGCTTAATTTCATTAGAAGTAACAAGTTATTTATTAAAACATGATGTTAGTAGACTTATTTTGACTAGTTTTGTTGTTTTTCTTTCAGAAGTCATTGACATTGCAAACTGAAAAGATTTGTGTGGGAAAATAGATTGTAAATAACTTACTTGGTTTGTGAGAAATTAGGGGAATGTGCTGATTGGTAACTTAACCTCATTTCTGAGGCATTTCCTTTTTAGCTTGGAGGGCTATTCACTTCTGCTTGGTAAAAATGAATTTGTTCTCCAAAATGTAGCGGGAAGAGTTATCCCCGTAGACCTGGTTAGATTACACTTTTAATTTAGGACCTAGAGCCACTCGCCCTCCAGCTGTTTTCTCTCAGTTAAGTCACCCAAACACAAGAGTTTCAAGGTCTCCAGGACTTTCTTTGATTTTTGACCCATTGCTTGGTGGTATCCGTAATATTTAAATCCTGTTAGGCTTTGATTTTCAACCCTGATCTAAACACATCTAACATGCACTACCATTGTAAATATTTAAAAGGTCTAAATGGATAACCCTTCTGGCTTTTTACAAGCTGGCAGGCTAGCAAAAAAAAAAAAAAAAATATTAAAATGCCATGTTCAGACAAGACAGTGGAAATAAAAGCTTCAAATAAAGGAAGCAGCATCTGGTTTTTCTAAACTCCCCCATTTTAGTGTACAGGTGTCAATATGTACAATGTCCTTTGTGCTTTCAACAACTCAGCCTGGTGAGTATCTAGAAACTGTCCTCCCAAATTTAGGGATTAATGTTTTGGGTTTCTTTTAATTGTTTTGTGCATGATTATTTTTAGATTGGTAAGATAGAAGGAAACAATTTAAAGAATTGCCATGGACGTGTTTAAGTTCCTTGGCAGCAGAACTCCTCTGCATCAAATGCGAGCTCTCAGGAGCAAAGGAAACACCCAATTCTTGTTTTCTGTTCTGGTGTTACAGGAGGTACAGGCATTGGCGGGAGGAGTAGAGTTACAACTCATAGGTGTGTGACGTGCACATGTATAATCGGGACCACCCATGGTGCGTGTTCTCTAGGTGCAAATAAATGCAAAGGTTGGGGTGGCTTTTTTTTTTTTTTAGGGAAGTTTTACCCTCCCAGTGGCTTAAAGAGGCAATTTTAAGTCATCTTTGCAGGTAAAATGGTGCTTTATGCACTGAAATAGGGACAATAATTATTTCTAAAAGCCTATGTGCTTGTAAACATAATCTTAGCAGCCCCACCTGCGTAACCTTACCCTTGGTGAGTGGTCTTCCTGGGGCAGGAGCCAGTACACAGGTACGTGCTTTTGGATTTTTGAAAGCAGGCATGTGTTTTCTCGGGGAAAATTACCTGTACAAACTAGAAAATGTAGATTGGGGGGGGGGGGGGGGGGGGGTTATTATCAAGTAATTTTCAAACGGGCCGATACAGTAAGACGCGCGAGAGAGCTGGCGAGCGCCCAGGCCACACTCCTGGGCGTGCGATTCAGTAAAGAAAGATATGCAAATTAGGGCCCACGGTAAAAGGAGGCGCTAGGGACACTAGCGCGTCCCTAGTGCCTCCTTTTTGACAGAAGCGGCAGCTGTCAGCGGGTTTGACAGCCAACACTCAATTTTACCAGCGTCTGTTCTCGAACCCGCTGCCAGCCACGGGTTTGGAAAACGGACGCTGGCAACATTGAGCGTCCGTCTTCCAACCCGCGGGCAGATTTTAAATTTTTCTTTATTTTTGGGGTCTCTGACTTAATATCGCTATGATATTAAGTCGGAGGGTGTACAGAAAAGCAGTTTGTTTTTCTGTACACTTTCCTGGTGCTGGCTGAAATTAAAATGTGTGGCTTGGCTGCACATTATACTTTCTGTATGGCGCAGGAATACCTAATAGGCCCATCAACATGCATTTGCATGTTGTGGGCGCTTTTAGTTTCGGGGGGATTGGCCGTGCGTTTTAGATGCGCTATTATCCCTTACTGTATAAGGGGTAAAGCTAGCACGTCAAACGCGTGGCCAAACCTGGGCTAACAGTGCGCTCAGCCTGAATGCACTTTACTGCATCGGCCCAAAACAAAAGTACACACTTTCTCAAAAAAAAAAAATTACTATTAAAACTTGCAGGTAAAAGATAGTGGTGGACTTTACACAAAAAAGAAGTCTATCTTCTTTGCTCAATGAGCAATATACAGTTATTCTTCAGAGCTTTTCATATCCTATTAGGTTGAAGATTCCAGTCTGTGCCTGTAGCCAAGCAAAGAATCGGCAATAAGTAGTCTAAAAATGTCACATGGTTAGAATGATTCTTAGCTATATTAAAAGATCATTTATGAGGAAAGATTTGGGTTCCATAAGGTTCTGTCCTTACTGGGTTAGAAGTCATAGAAATATAAACATACAACCTATAATGGCAGATGAAGACCATAGAGCCTATCCAATCTGCCCAATCACACTTCCTAATCAGCTTTATAGTCCCTGTCTCTCTGACATCCTCTGAGCTTGTCCAATCCACTCTTGAATTTCAATACTATCTTTGTCTACCACCACATCCACACGGAAGCTGCTCCATGCATCCCCCACTCTTTTTGTAAAGATATATTTTCTTGGATTATTCCTGAGTCTACCCCCTTTCACCTGCGCATCATGTCCCCTCATTCCAGATCCTCATTTTTGCTGAAAGGTTTGCTTTCAGTGAATTTATTCCTTGGAGGTATGCAAATCCCTTTTTGAAGTTGGGCCAGAACAGGACTCTAAAGTAAGCATATTAATTCGCCTAGATATTTGGTGCCTTCAAAGTTTGGCCCCCTAGGCAGATGCTTATGCTACCTATGCCTAAATGTGGGCCTAGTCTCCCCGTTTCTCCAGGGTATGCATGTTTAGATCATTAAGACTATCTCCATATGCTTTGCTAAGAGATTTTGACAATTTTAATAGCTGCCCTCTGGTTTATGCCCTTCTGAAGGTGCAGTTTCTAGAATTGTACATGGTATTTCAGATGTCTCACTAAAGACGCTATGTCCCCATTCCTGCAGGCTAGTCTCCTCCCTAGGCACCCAAAGCATTGATCTGGCTTTTGCCTTTGCCTTACCTACCTGTTTAGCCAACTTAAGATCATCAGATAAAACACCCAGATCCTGCTCTTGTATTGTGTGCAGAACTTTACCCTTGTTGGTGTACCGTTTCCATGGGTGTTTGCAATTTTTTGGCATTAAATCTTAGTCGTGAGACTCTAGACCATTCCTCAAACACTAGATCCCTTCTCATGTTTTTCACATCTTCTAGGGTGGCCACGCCATTGCAGATTTTGGTGTCATCTGCAAAAAGGCAAACCTTTTCCAAAAAAACACCTATAGCATTGCTTATAAAATGTTAAACAGAACTAGACCAAGAACAGATGCCTGTGGTACACCACTGGTAACCTCTTTCCTCAGAGCAAACTCCATTTATCACTACCCTTTTTAGCTTCTTACTTAACCAGCTTGTAACCTAGTCAATCAATTTAGGGTCCATACCCAGGGCACTAAATTTGTTTATAAGTCGCCTATGTGAAACAGTGTCCAAGTCCTCTAGACTGAGCTTAATGCCACTCCTAATATCTTTTAGAATTTAAAAACTCAGCACTACAGAAACTGAACCCTTGAAAAATAAAAGCATAGCAAGTTCAGCAAAGTATTTTCCATGCCCTGTATTTGCAGGATGTTCTTTTGGAAAACTGACCATGGACCAAAAACTTAATTTCCTTTTGTGGTGCTGGTTTGGGGACAATGTATTTCTCAGAGGACAAGCAAGATGGTAATCCTCACACATGGGTGACATCAGATGGAGCCCCGATTTGTAGAAAACCTATGTCAAAGCTTCTAGAATTTTGACTAGACACACGAAGATGCCAAGCGTGCCCTATACCACAGGTCCACGTGGGGTCCCTCACCAGTCTTTCTGTGGAGCTGTAAGCGTCACTTTGGCTGTTTTTGGCCTTGTGGAAAACTTTCACAGTCTATTCCCTGTGACAGTGCGTTGGTGCCTACCTGCTATAGATGCCTTGCCACCATCTTTTTTTTTGGCTCAGCCCTTTTTGTTCCATCTGTCATAGCCATGTCCAATTTTCAGTGATGCCCCTGGTGCCCAAGGACCTTTTCTATCACAGATCCGCATGAGATTTGTCCACTGCCTGGGGGCATCACATGACATTGAGTTGCAGTTTATGCACCCAGATGACCCCAAAGGGATGTCTGCTTCAACTCGACAAGATGGAGCAGCTCTTCAGGTTTAAGTCTGAGCCACCGGCATTGGCATCAAAGGAGCTGCACAGATGTACACAGCTATAGACATCGGCAGGACCATCTGTTCCATCAATGCCGTCTGCAGACGGGCGTCAGAGACCAACCATAGTATATCTCCTTCAGGTAGAGGATGTCTGGTTCCTTGTCATCAGCCTTTGCACCAGGGAAGGATCAGGCCAGGCATCGAGGGAAGCCAAAAGTATCTGCACCAGTCCTTGTCAATACCCAGGGATTCACCAGCTTTTGCTGTGATGCCATTGAACCCAGCAGCAAGGAGTGCCAATCCTCAATCGGTGCCAGGGGTCCATGACTGTCTCCACTGGTCCTGTTGCAGTCACTAATCCACTTCAAGGGTCCGAAGAGGATCTGGCTAACTCTCCTTCCTCCCAGTTGGTGTTGGTATCAGCAACATTAGAGGAGGAGCTGGAGTGTCAAGTCCAGCTAGTAGTGAACCGGGTGTTGCAGGGCTTCAGTTCTGTGGCACCAAGGGCAGTGAATGCGGTGCCGCCCATACCGCTTCTGGAGAAGCTCAACATGCTCACTGGTACATTACTGACCCAGCTGGCATGTGTTCCTAGGACATCTGTGTCCAATGGGGCACCAAGGCCTCCCCCTACCAACTCGGTGGTTATCATCAGTTCCTCTGAGGAAGCTCCACTGATACCAGCAGAGATGCAAAAGCCTGCTGCCTCCTGTCCAGTTAAACTAATGCTTGCACCTCTGAAGGCTAAGCACCTAGAGACCCATCCCCTCTCACTTACAGTGAGGATGAGAAACCCTATGACCCCTGGGGAGATGATGTTTTGGAGGAGTCCTCCAAGGGCTCTGAGAATCTCCCTTTAGACCCTTCTCCTGCAGAGGAGTGAAGGAAGTCTTCTACTAAGGGCTTAACCTTTGCAGGTTTTGTAAGGGTGACAGTGGAGGCCATCCCTTTTCAGCTATTGATGGAGGGTACCAGGCATAAAATGCTTGAGATTCTCCAATTCATGGATCCTCCTAAGGAGATCATGGCAATCCCAGTACTCAAGATCCTTAAGAAGTTGCTTAGGATATGGGAACACCCTCACTGCCTTCTGTTAATAAGAAGGCAGACTGAGTCTACCTTGTCCAGAAAGCTGCTGGATTCAATAAACATTGGCTATCCCACCAGTCAGTTGTGGTCAAATCTGCCACAAAGAGGGCCAAGCACTCTGACTCATTCCTTGGCACCCCTGGGGAAAGACCATAAGAGTGGATGCTCTGGGAGGAAGGTAATTCATAGAACCATGCTCATTGCCTACATTGCTATCTATCAGCTCTACATGAGCCAATACTCGTGGGACATCTGGAAGCAGGTGCCAGGAGGTGGAGGTCCCCCAACATGGACCATGTTTTGCAACTTCATCTGTGTTGGAAAGGACAAAGGCCCAAACTGATTAATGACACTGTGCCAGAACGTCACTACACAAAGCATGGCCTCTCCAAACATGCAATAAATTAGTACTGAAAGAAGCATTGAGAGCTGTTAGAACTAGTTGTGTGAGGGATTCCACCAGAACAGTGTCTAACACTCTGGTTTCAGGGAGCCTGCCAGGAGATATGAGCACTTCAAAGCCATGTAAACAGGATTTATGGAGAGCTGGAGGGGGTGAAACATGATCCATGTTGGGGGACCAAAATCTTTCACCTTTATTACAATAAAAGATGGAATTGATTGGCAACTACCTCATTGATTGAACTTTAAAGGATCCTTACATGTCTAGCGCTATATTGTTTGTTATTTTTATATACAGACATTTGATCTCAATCGAGATATCACACTGGTTTACATTCAGGTACTGTAGGTATTTCTCTTCCCCAGAGGGCTTACAATCTAAGTTTTCATACCTGAGGCAATGGAGGGAAAAGTGACTTGCCCAAGGTCACAAGGAGCGACAGCAGGACTCTAACCCTGGGCTCCTGGTTCATAGTCCACTGCTCTAACCACTAGACTATTCATCCTCCCTCGCTTATCTCCTCCACTTCATTTGCTGGTGCATAAGAGCCTGGAGTGCAGAAAACATGAGGTCCTTACAACCTTCAATGATTTGAAGATGGCATCGAGAGTCTCTGCAGTGGAAATTGGCGCCTGCAAAATGCATGGCTGTAGGTCTCTGATCTAACCAGAGGTATGGGAATGACTCTGTACCATGTACTGGAGAGAATATCTTCGGAGATAGGATGAGAGATGCTGTGGCCCAACTTTGTGACCACCATGAAATCTTCCAACAACTCTCCGCCAGTACTCAGGACCTGTCCTTCTAGAAGGTTGGCGAGACTGGGGCCGCCTCACTCTTGTCAACACCATCAGGGCTCTTGCCGTCCTAGGCAGCAGAGACCCCAAGGCCCACCAGTGCAAAGAAGGTGGGAATTCTACTCCAGGTACTTCCTGATTCCAAAGAACAGGACGACTGTCCCATCCTAGACCTAAGGGCCTTGAGCAAGTTTCTAAAAGGTTTTCCAGGCTCTCTCTGCTAAATGGGCTGAGCTTATGATGTGCTTGATTATGCACACATACAGGTGCTCTCTGGGTTTTTTCTCTAAATTCTCATCCATGTCCTCGCCTCTGTTGGTGTGACTGTGGCCTACAAGGGTCTGTCTTGCATGTATGGTGGGGGTGCCCCTCGATATCTAATTTTTGGCAGAGGATTGGCCTACTTATTGGGCAAACTACTAATTTCTCTCGCTCTCTGGAAATTTCTTTTAGGACTGTGGAGGGCTCAGAATGAATAAGCATCTAAAATTGCTTATGCAGCAAATGTTACGTGTTGCCCATTTTGTTAATGCATGGAAATGGAAATTTGTACAGACTCTCTAGGTGACTGGAGTTCACAGCTGCATTCTACAGCCTTGCTTGATAAATTACCCTTTATATGATATTGTCAGATTGTATGATAGGATTTAGGACCCATACTGGAAGTTTTACAACTCCCAATAGCTTTTACGTGTCACTGTTATACTGCATTCCACTATGTGGTGTGCTGATGCCCTTTTTCTATTTTAATGCCTGGGTGTGTTCTGACTGTTTGAAATTAGTTACCAAAAAAATGGTTTCTTTGTGTACCTTAACCCCCCCCCCTTATATATTTTTTAACAAAAAGGGGACTTGCTATGCTCCCTCAACCCAAAGAACACATACACTCATCAAGATCTTCCCTGATCACAGGAAGGATCTCCTATTTTTGTGGTGTGAAAACAGCACTTCCAGTACTAGGTGTTGCTGTTTGGGCTCACATCAGCCCCATGGGTCTTTAGGAAATGCCTGGCCATGTTGACGCACCTACACAGGCTGGGAGTGCATGTTTTTCCATATCTGGACAATTAGCTGGTCTAGAACAAGTTTCAGGCAGGGGGCTGTCAGATCCATGCATTTCACCATTTGGGTGTTGGAGTCACTAGGGTAGTTCTCAATTACCCAAAGTCTCATCTCAGCCTGTCACTTCAGTTGGACTTCATAGGAGCCCTGCTAGACACGGCTCAGGCCAAGGCTTTCCTGCCTTGCCAGTGGGCCATCACCTTGACCATCACAGCAGAGATTCAAGAGCCAGCAGGTGTCAGCCTGGCACATGTTGAGGCTGTTGGACAGCTGCAGCCATATGGCCCATGTCACTCCTTTGCACATTTACACATGTGCAGAGTCCAATGGACTCTGAAGTCACAGTGGCACCAAGCCCCTCAGAGCTTCCAGGATTGCATCCAAGTCTCCCTGTCTTTCTGGAACTCATTTTCTTGGTGGTAGGTACTTTTAAATCTGGAACAGAGATCTCTTTTCCAAGTCTCCCCTACCCAATTTGTCCTACCACAAATGTATTCACCCTGGGGTGGGTAGCTCATGTAATGGGCTCAGCACCCAGGGTCTCTGGTCCACTCAGGAACACTCTTGTCAAATCAACTTCCTGAAGCTTCAGGAGATCAGGTACACACTGGGCTTTGAAAGAGCAGCTGTCCAGCAAAGTTGTCCTGATCCAAACCAACAACCAGGTGACTATGTAGTATGTCAAACAGGGAGGCATATGGTTGTACTTGCTGGGAGGCTCAGGGCCATATACCTGGCTGGGACAGAGAACATGGTAGTAGGCAGGCTGAGTTGATTCTTCAGACCCCATGAGTGGTCCCTGGACCAGGGGATAGTGAATTGGATATTCCATCTCTGGGGGAGCCTGGACATAGATCTGTTTGCATCCCCCTGCAAGAGGAAGTTGCCTTAGTTCTGTTCTCTGTACAGGTCAGACAGCAAACCAGCCTCAGATGCCCCTTGCCTCTCATTGGGGCAAGGGTCTTCTTTATGCATATCCTCCAATCCCCTTACTGGTGAAGGCTCCCTTGAAGCTTCACAAGGACAGCAGACTATAATTCTCATAGCCCCTCATTAGCCGAGATAGGTCTATTTTCCACTCCTCCCCAGACCAATCAGTCTGGGTACTTCTCCCCCCCCCCCCCTACTCATCACACAAGATTGAGGTAGGCTGTGGTATCCCAACCTCCAGGCCCTGTTGCTCATAGCCTGGATGTTGAGAGGTTTTCTGCAGGCGCTTGATTTTTCAGAGGATGTCTCTGGTCCTGGTGGCTTCCAGAAAGCCTTCCACTAGAAAGTCCTATGGACTGAAGTAGGAGGTTTTCCATGTGATGTGAGCAGAAGGCCCTAGATCCTTCTCCTGCCCCACACAAAAACTGCTTGACTACTTTCTACACCTGTTGGCAGCTGGCTTAAAGACCAAGTCATTAGAGTTCATCTCATTACAGTTGGACATCCAAGGTGTAGGTGGTACACCCATCTCTGTACAGCCTATAGTTGTATGATTCATGAGGGACCTTCTTCAATTGAAGCCTTCCCTAAGGCTGCCTGCTCTGTCTAGGGAACTCAAGTTAGTGTTAGCTCAGCTGATGAAAGCTCCTTTCGAGCTGTTAAAGACCATGATTGGAAGGTCATATTATTGGTGGCAGTCACTTCAGCGAGCTCCAGGCCTTAATGACTTATTCACCTTACACCAAGCTTTATCATGACAGGATGATTTTGCCTATGCACCTTAAGTTCCTGCCTAAGGTGGTGATGGACTTCCATTTTAACCAGTCAATCGTCCTGCCAACATTTTCCCAGGCCCATTCATACTAAGGCAAACAAGCACGGACAGAAGGCTTGCTTGCCCATTCACACTGAGGCAAGCAAGCCTTAGCCTTCTGTCTGGAACAGACAGACAGCCCATAGACAGACCACTCAACTTTTTATTTCTTTTGATAGTGAGAGGTTGAACATTGTTGCAAACAGACATTATCCAATGGGCTAGCAGATTACATCTCCTTTTATGCCCAGGTGGGACTGCATCTTGGGGGCCATGTCAAGGCTCATTTTGCCAGAGCCATGGCAGTGTTGATGGTCCACTTGTGAGCAGTTCCTGTAGAGATCTGCAAGACTACAAGATGGAGTTCTCTCCACACATTCACATCTCATTACTGTCTGGATAAGGATGGCCAATATGACAGCAGGCTTGGCCAGTCTTTCAGAACCTGTTTGTGATATAGAACCCAGCTCTCCCACCTAGGGCCTGTTTGGGTTCAGACTATCTCTCTCCCTCTGTTACCAACAGCACCGGTGGTGGTGTGCCTATTGGCACTTGGTTGGGTGTTTATTGGTCCCCTTTTGTGGGAGCAGCCTGTTACTAGGTAATCACCCATGTGTGAGGACTACCATCGTGCTTGTCCTCTGAGAAAGCAGAGTTGCTTACCTGTAACGTGTTTTCTCAGAGGACAGCAGGATATTAGTCCTGATGAAAACCCACTCTCCACTCTGGAGTTGGGTTTCTCCTGTTTTTGTTTTTATCTTAATTATAATTCTGTTACAAGACTAGAGAGGGCACCGTGTGGTCTAGGGCATGCAGGTATGCTGTCTGTCTAGTCCAAAGTTCTAGAAACTGGCACAGGTTTTCTGCATCCAGGCTCCATTGTCACCCATGTGAGGACTGCTGTCCTTGGAGAACATATGTTACAGGTAAGCAACTGTGCTTTACCATCAAGATAGAGCATCCTTCAGGTCATCCTGAGATGAGGTCTGGCTTTTAAGCAACAGCCATGTCATTAGGTTTGGATGCAGTCTGGCTTGTTTGTTTTGTTTTTTTTACTGTTAGTCTGTGGTAATTGCTGCTTTTTCTTTTCTTGAAATGGCTCAATCTTCCATAATATACAGAGCCACAAATTTCTAGTAAGTCTTTTTCTTTTTTTTTCCTCTTAATTTTTTTGGTACAACTAAAGTTGCTCATATGCACATGAGATGTTTTAATTAAACACATTTTTGTGCATTTTTTTTTAAATTGAGTTGTAAATCGCCCATTAAGTTTTTCACAATATAAATGGAACTTTCTGTCCTTTGTACTGAATGTTGCTGTGACTTTCTGCCTGTTTGCTGAAAATATTGTGGCTTAGACACGAAAGCAGTTTTCCTATCTGCTTAAAAAGAGAATTATTTCTGCAGGTCTGAGCTAAAATGTATTGTTTGGGCATGATGGTTTATGAATATGAAATATGTAAATTTGGCATGTACTTGTTAAAATGGAACAACCTTCACAACTCCAAACTACTCCACTAAGCCATCAGAGCGGTGGTTTTCTGTTTTGTTTCTTGTCCCTATGCAGGATGAAAAGAAAATCTTGATAATGAGGGACTTTGCTGTAGCATGTATGAGGGAGGTATCAAGAAATTACTATTTTATGAATGCTTAAATTTAAGCATTCATTTTACATGAATCTGTAAAAGAATCCAGTCCAAAAGTAGATGCTTAGGTATGTGATCTGTTCATTTGCAGAAGAGTTTGTTTGTTTTTTCCCAAATTTAAAAGTGGAAATGTTAATCTGCTTATAGCCTTATTGAGAATTAAAATTGCACCTTCTAAAAGTGTATTTGTAAGTATTTGTCATAATATAAAGCTGCATATCTTGAAGTTTATGCTGCCTAGTTTGCACAGACTGCTTTACCTTCTGATGTAGCCACCTTTTCACTCTGACGAACTTCTAGGGAACCTAAAATCAAAATGGAACAATCCTTGTACAAAGGGAGCCATCAATTGGTTGTGGTGGAAGTGCCCACAGAAGCAGTGCTGAGGGTTAAATGTCCTGAGAAGAAGAGAAAATTAAATTATGAAAAAAAACAAATACGTGTAGCGTGTGGTGTTCTTGGGTTGCTTGTTTAGACGGATGACAGAGGCAAGATTCAGCAGTATTATAGTCACTTACTGCCTGTAGTATCTTTGGGTTTTCTGACCACCAGGAAACATGTGCTACATCAGCTCTCTTCTAAAATGCATTTCTGCAGCCCTTTGTTTTGAAAAGGGAGACAAAACCTTTTGACATTTTATTCATGATGGCAGTGATTACCCCTGGTCAGAGTAAGCAGATGCCTGTTAATGTCCAAGCTGGGTTAGCGAGAGGCTTTGTGAAGATGCTTTAAATGGATGTCCATCAATATGGAGTTCTATGTTCCTGGAGAAAATTACCCTTTACAGGACCAAAGGGTGATTGTACAGAGACTTTCACATCTTTGGATGTTAGGAAATTCATGCATATCATAATCATCATAGTCTGCAAAAGAACTAGGTTGTTTCTCAGTGTCCATTGCTTAGCTGGGTTTTTGGAGAGGTTTGTTTCCCTTTGGCAAAGTTGCTGAATCTTGCCAGTGCACGCCAAGTGAATGATGGTGCTATTGCTTTTTCTTGCTGTTATGTATACTATAGCAATTCTAAAGAAAAATATGGAAGTTTCCAGTTGTACAACTATTTTCCACCTGGGCATTTTATAAGGGCTATATCTAAGTTTTTTACATGCTAATTCATTGTAGAGATGTTATATTTATGTTGTATGGAGATGATCTGTAAAATTTCTTAAGGTGTTTCAAACTTTAGAGCAGTACAATCCCTTAGGAATAAAATGTGTTAAAAAAAATTGGGGGGAAAACATGTTCACTGGTTTAAAACTGTTTTATTACTATGTAGGTTACCAGTTAAATGATTTTACATCAGAAATCTAATCTTAAATGCTTATGGAATGGTTGTAGGCAATGGAAAATATTCTAATAACGCTGTGAGTTTAGCATTTTTAAATGTTAGGTTGCTCACAAAGAATTGGTATTAATGCTTAGGTCCTTCTATAATATAAAAATTTGTAATCTTCAAAGAATTTTCAGCTTTTTGTAATGGCTTTTCCATATTCAAATTTAATACTGCATGTAACACATTGCAGCGACACTTACTGTTTCTTTTTCAAATTACCTTATAGTTGAATAAATGTATCCATACATTTTTCTTTTCAGAACAAATCTGGCTGCTAGTTAGGTTTAAATTCTAGGAGCTCAACTATGAAATTTTGAAACAGTAGCACTAGCATTTCTGAGGAGACACCAGGCTCTGAATTTTTTAAAGCTCCTCCTACTTAGCCACTCCTACCACTATGAATTTAAGAAAATCAGGGCACTATAATGCTGATTCACTTCAATTCCAAAGCAGGCATCATGCTACTAAACTGCCATTAGGAACATAATCACATAAGCAAATGCCCTGTTTATTTGCTTTGGTATTTAATTCTGCAGAATTTGCAAGCTCTGCAATTGCTTACCATGTCCTGTTCAAAAATATGCATGGGTTTTATATTTTATCAGAGTGTGTGGTCTAGATATGTGTGTTCTTGGTAGGTAGAAAAACAGTGTGGTGGCATGAACGTTAAAGGGCCTGATGAGGGCATTGTGTAGTTGCTCCCATACCTGACTTGCAGCCCCAGGACTCTCATGTGTAGTGACTGAGACTGGTGCTCTATTTGGCCTTGATGTGGAAGAATAATTGTGAATTGTAGAATACCTTGAGTTATGGGTGGGATATATATATATAATTTATTTTTTTTAGTACAGTAACCTAATCGCATTGCTTTGCCTGTGGGGAGCCCTGATAGAATTAAAATTCACCATCTGTCGTGCGCATTGCTTTACTATGAACCAGCTTATGCCATCCTCATTCATGAATGTAAATTGCTGGCATCTCGTCTTACTTTTATAGAAGTGGAAAACGCTTGTAAACCAGGATTTTGCATACTTTAACAGAATATTCATGTTTAAATTTCAGTTGTAATTAACCTTTGTTTTTTTCCAGTAACTTTGACATCAAACAGTTTAACAAATAGTTGTATAGCATATTAAAGATAGACCATCTCAAAGTAGGAAATGTTTGATTTTTTTAATTTTTTTTTATATGCAGAAAGGACAGGATTACTTTTGAATGCAGTACAAAGAAATCTAATTACCTTGCACCAAAACAAAGCCCCCTACTGTTACACTGTATTGTCTAACTGGTATGCAGTAGTAGCAATTGTATTTCAACTAACAAGGAGCTCCTTCTTACAAGGTTAGGTTGACTTGTTAATGAAATATACCTGTTAAGAGCCAAGTAAGGTTGTACAAGAATTAATTTTACTACAGTGAGATTATAAAGCAGTTCCTGTGTGGGTTCTAAATGACTGCCAGGACAGATGCCAGATTTAAAAAAAAAAAACCCAAACTCTCCTCGAACTACTTAAAATTTGCAAGACCCAAAATTGACTGGTAATTTGAGCTGGTCTTACCTAGATGTCTGAGAGAACCTGCTGTGCTTGTCATATTAATTGATATTTTCTTTCTGTACACTTATGATGCTGCCTCAAACTATTAGAATTTAAATTTAATGCTATTTTAAAAGCTGAAATGTCTTTACTTTTTATGAATCTCATCCTGAATTGACTGTAGTACATGGATGAATGGAGATAGATATGCCTTGGTTTGTGACAGGATGCAGAATATGGCTGTCATGCTAATTAGCTTGTTGGAGGTCATCAGTTTAAGGAGAAATTAGCTGATAATTTTCTGCTGAAATGGTCTGAAAATCAGGGCCCTATAGTGCTGATTTACAGCTGAGAGTAGTTAGGCAGGGCTTGATTTTGAATAGTACATGTCAATACAGCATCCTGGCACTTATGCCATCCCATTCTGGCAGGACAATGCCCTGCTTTATCCCTCTCTTGCTGGGTCCTGACTCTGCCATTGTTCCCTGTCCTCTACCCCCTCCACCCTGAGTAGCATGGTGGGGGGAGCACATAGAGAATGTCCCTGGGGTATCTTTGCTCACGTATGCTATTTTATAAACCTCAAACACATGCAAGTAAAGGTACAAGAGAAAATTTACATGTGCAAAAAGGACAGGGTGTTCCAGGGTGAAGCCAGATTTACACATGTAAGATGCTATTTTATAAGCAATCTATGCATGGAAATTCAGCAGTTTATTCAAGTACATCTATACCTGCTCCATATCTGGAGTAAGTGATCTTAAGTGTCTTAAAAGTGAAATACTGACTGGGGTGGGGGTGGAGTTCAGGCTAAAGAGCCAGGAGGGTTTCGATGACCTGCGGGCAAACTGGTAGACTAATTTGGTGAAACTGGTAATTTTATTGCTGTGTGCATGTTAGAAAATATCTGGACGTTCACTCATAAAAACCGACTTATGGGGGGTAAATGCATGTAAATTACACAGGTAAAATCTCCACAAGAATATTTTAAGTTAGACACACATGAGTATGGCAGTCGTGTGCTACTGATCCAGACAAGTTGCTGCTTTCCTGGATTAGTCGAACACTTATTCGGGCAAGTTTCAATTTATCCAGCTAAGTAGTGACAGTCCTCATCTTAGGGAATTTACCCAGCTATTTAAGTTACCTGAGCAAATTAATTTTAAAATTGGCCTGATATTTCCTTCATTCTGACCGTTCAGAAGTACCAAAGAAAATTAAATATTTAATTTTGCTTCAATTTGTGAAGCTTTTCCCCCCTATGTAAAACTTAATAGATTTATACCTAAGACTCATTGCCCATAAATCTCACTCTTTTGGGCAGTCTACCCTTGGCAGCTCTGGTAGAGAAAATGACTTGCCCGACCACCCTAGTTCCAAGCCCACTGGTCCAGAGCTGCCAACCCAGTTCTGTGGCAACTGTTTGTTTTTCTCTGGTATATTTTCTTGTTGAAAATTTTACAGAAACATTACCCATCATGAATGTGTCATCAAAGCAAAGCTATTTAATTCCATGATTGCGGCTTATACCAAAGCATATCCAAGTAAAATGCCTCAGCAAGTACAAAAGGTCACTGAAAAATGGCAGGCAGTTAAAAAGGCTGACCTTCTTGAGAATGTTTTATCCTTACTAGCAGACAGAAGACTCGTGCTTTTTTCATAGCTAAAGAATTTCAAACCTTTTGGGCCAAACAGTCAAGAGGCCATGGCAACAAGACTAGCATCACAGGGTGCTGGTCAGCCAAATGCATCTATTGCTGATGACTATAGTGCAAAAGAAACCACAGCAAACAATAGTATTTCTTCTGAGGTCTCAGCAAACTAATTTCAGAGCAAAGATGCAAGAACTGATCAGCAACATATGTAGTAGAAACTGATCTTTTGTGGACTTAGGAGGTGAAAATCTTGTGGCCTTCTTTCTCCAGAACAAGCAATAAACTGAAAACACAAGCTAAGCTGTCACTCTGAAGGTTAAACTAATGCAAAACCATAAACTGCACTATGCGAGTCAAGCATCAACAGGAGCTTCTTTTTAAACTCACACAAGCATGACAGAATAACCCACAGCTTCTAAAAAGCATAATTGCTATTGCACTGCATGATATCTATCGTATTATCAGTTCTCTGGATGAACTAACACTTATAGTTGGGCAGTTTACTATTAGAAGTGCGGTATACTTGCGTCTTCTCCTGCATTGAAGCCTGTCTGGAGAAAGATGCTGCCATGTAGTCATAGTGCCTGTCAACTTATGAAAGCTTAAAAGGGCAAGCATACAAGCCACATTGATGGGAAGTTCTGCATTGCAACCATAAAACATTTGGAAGAAGGCGGCTAGTGACGTCACCATTGAAGATGGAGGCTTTAGGGATGTGAATCGTGTGCCATATCATCTTAACGATTGAAATCGTGTGGCAGGAGAAGAAAATCATGTTTGGCACGATTATTTCATTGAAAAATCGTTAAAAATCGTTTTTTCCGATTAGTGTGCATTAACTCCCGTTAGTGCGCACTAACAGAAATTGATACAATTTGACACTTTTCAGGTCAGTTAAGGTCAGTTTAGGAATGAATATGTATTCCTATTGGCTGCCCTCTTATTTATTCATGTTACCAAGGTTCCCACTGACAGTATATGGGGGATGGGAAATGGAAACAGTTGGTAGCTTGACAAAAAAAGTAATGTGATCAGTCAATGTGACTAGAACTTGTGCCCTAACCCTGATACCAGGGGTGTTGTGATCTTCATGTACACACAGTGCCCTATCCCTATTAATACCAGGAGTGTTGTGATCTTCCTGCACACAGTGCCCTAACCCTGACACCAGGGGTGTTGTGATCTTCCTGCATGCAGTGCCCTATCCCGCCTGCATTACTAGTGAGAGGCTGGCTTCACAGACAGGGGGGAGCTGCCTGACTGTAGTAGATTGAATAAAGATCTGATGTTTCTGCTCTCCTCACACCAAGCAAAAGCAACACACAAGCAGAGAAGCCCTTCTTATAAAGTTGAGCTAGTGAGTTAAGTAGGAGGAAAAGTAAACATACTGGTGGCCAGTGTGGCTACTTAAAAAATACACTTACCAACAATCAATTACCACATATATTTGAACTGTGTATAATAGTTCCAGCCAGGACCACCTTTCTAAAATGCACAGTGATTGGCAAATTCAACATGCACTAGCATTTCACATGCCTGCTAACAAAAATAATAAACAAACAAGTTCTAGTCACATGAGTGATGATCATCACATTACTTTTTTTGTCAAGCTTCCAACTGTTTCCATTTCACATCCCCCCAACCATTACCTCAGTGGGAACCTTGATAACATCAATAGATAAGAGCACAGCCAGCCAATAGGAATACATATTCATTCCTAAGTGACCTTTACTGACCTGGGAAGTGTCAACACTTTGTTTCATTTTCTGTTGGTGTTCGTGAGTTTCCAGTTCCATTTCCCATCCCCCCAACCATCACCTCAGTGCGAACCTTGGTAACATCAACAGATAAGAGGGCAGCCAGCCAATAGGAACACATATTCATTCCTAACTGACCTTTACTGACCTGGAAAGTGTCAATTTGTATCATTTTCTGTTAGTGCGCACTAACTCCCGTTAGTGCGCACTAACACGATTTAACAATTTTTAACAATAAATCGTTAGAATTTCTATTGTATTGTGTTCTATAACGATTTAAGACTATATTAAAATTATCGGACGATAATTTTAATCGTTGAAAAACGATTCACATCCCTAGGAGGCTTAACTACAGAGCACCATCCGTGTGGCTCTGGAGCATTCAAATGGCTATATTGCTTCATCACCCATCGCAGATGGCAGCAAAGTGAAAAACAGCAGATTTTAAAGCAGTTTTCCTTTACAAAGCATACTAATGAGAATGGCGGCAAAGATGACACCCAGGCCATGGCAAGTCTCAGCAGCAAGGAGCTAGTAACAGAGCAAGGCTCCTCTGGCAACAGATAGGAGTCTGCCGAGTTACCCACAAGAAGAAATGCGTGGTTGGTTTATGGAGCATAAGATCGATTTGTTGGCATGCATCTTGGAAGTGCAGGAAGGCATGGTGGCCTTGGGAGGCCGAATGGATGAATTAGAGACCCGCATAGATGGCTAGAGCAATCCTTGAATAAGTAGCAGAACAGAGAAACCTGCAAATGGAACAAGATTCTTTGCTAGATAAGTTGGAAGACCTAGAGAACTGTTCTAGACTGTAAGTTTGCATATCAGAGGGGTTCCTGAGCTGCCTGGATTTTTCAAATGCCAGGGAGGTGGTGGTGAAGATCTGTGAGTCCCTCCTGGTGAATACTATGGAAAACACAGAGCCATCAGAGCATTCACCACAAGGAATTACCATTGAGTGTGCTCATCGGGTCTTAGGTCCTAAGCTTCCTAATTGGGCTCGAGATATAATTTGCCTATATAGTTGCTTAAATCTTGCATTTGAGGCAGCAAGAAAGAAAGATTGGAGCTGGGAGGATCTCACCATTGCAATTTTTAATGATTTGATACAAACAGCCCTTTGCAAGTGCCTTTAGCTAAGAGGTAACTGAGGCACTAAGCTGAAAACATTCAATATCGATGGACTTTCCCTTTTGGTCTGCAACTTGTACTGAATGGCATTACCTACTGGCTTAACACCTTATCTGAGGCTGTTGATGCCTTTTCAAAGGCTTATTTGCCAGTGATATTTACAACAGCGAAGTCAGCTAGCTCTGTGATCCAGACCATACCTTTCCAAAATGGTGGTGGGCTGGAAAGGGAGGTCGGCGCCTGCAGCAGCATTCAGAGGAATCCTACTCTGCTCTCTCAGACCAGGGCTGATATTGCAGACCTGCACCGCATTAGACTCTGCAGTTTTTTTGTTCCTAACTGCATTTTCTTTTCTTCCAGATGCTGCTTGGAGATTTAATTTATTGCCCATAAGAGTGTTTATGCTGTACTCATTCTTATTTTAATAGTGATGGTACTTTTGATGGTTTATGCTCATGCTATTTTAGAGAGGGTGCAAGGATGGGCCTTCATCTTCCATTGATTGTCACTGCCTACTTTGGTTGGGGAGATCTACATGAGGGTTCTGGTAGATCATATGGGTGGGGGTGGGGTTATGGAACTGTGTGAATGGTGTTTTCAGCCAAACTATTCATGGAATATACAAGGCAGGCAATGTGGATCTCTTGTATGGCACCTCAATTATGCTAGTAGATTCATTGGAGTAGTTACTTATTTTTCTAAACGGCTATTCGCATCTTGTCTAATGTTAAAGGCCTGAATACCCAGCACAAGCACAGCCTGCTTTACCAAGAGCTATCTTCTCAATCTCTATTGCTTTATTACAGGAGACTCATCTGAGAAAAAGGCACGAGAAGTTGCTATTTACTAAGTTTTCCTTATCAATATCTTGCTGTGAGCTCTTGTGGGGAGAAATACACAGCGGTAGGCATTTTGATATTCTGTCACCTTGTTTTTGACATTCTATTTCAACTGGCAGGCCCACATGGCAGATTCTTATTGCTAAAACTGAGATTTGGCAAAGACATATTTATAATTGTTAGACTATATGCACCTAATCAAGATCATTTGTCCTTTCTGCACTCTCTGGGGGGGGGGGGGGGGGGGGAACTCTCTTGACTCAAAGTGAAGGGCTCTTGTTGGTTGGAGGGGATTTTAATTTTATTCAATACCCACATCTTGATTTGTCATCACTGACATCCAAGTCTTCTCATGGGCTAAGGAACATGTTCTCGTATGACTCAGTGGATCTTAGTGGATATATGGAGGCAAAGACATCCTAAGTCATATCACTATATATTCTATTCCTCACCACATAACTCTTAGTCTTTCATAGATTTCCTGATGGATATGTTGCTGCAGAACAGGGTGCATGATACTGACATAGGTAACATTATATGGTCAGATTATGCCCTGGTCTGGATTGATGTTTTTCTCCAGGAATGTAGATCCTGGTAATAAATTTTGGTGATTGAGATCTTCTGTGCACATCTTCAAGAACAAATGCTAGAATTTTTCCATTTTAATACAATGGAATCCACCCCAATTGACACTCTGGGAATGTTCCAAAGCAGTCATGCGGGGTCTATCTCATGTGCCGCTTTTTGTAAATGAGAAAGACAGGCACCAATGCTTTCCGATGGGCAAAAATGTAGACCTTTCTCACAGTCATAAGCAGTCCCAATCTCCTAATATATATATACAATTGACATTAGTGCGATCTGAGCTCCAAGCACTGGAGGATGACTTTATTGTCCACTAAATGAAGATTAACAAACAGGCCTACTTTGAAGGGGGCAACAAGGCTGGGCAGTACCTGGCCTGGAGATTAAAGGTTTTTCGTGGGCAATGTTCCATAGCTAAAATTAAAAATTCCCATCAGGAAATTTACTTAACCTAAAGAAATCAGGCAGTGTTTCTCTTTTCTATGCTTCCTTATACAGAAAGGATTTGTCTAGAGAGGATGTGGATATTAATAAATATCTATCTAAAGTTCCTGTACCATTACTCTCAAATGAACAAAAGCACCTCCTAGATAGATCAGTTAGTGACCAGAGGTGTTACAGGTTTTAAAATCCCTGAAATCAGGCAAATCACCAGGCCTGGATGGCTATTCCAGTGCATATTATCAGACATTTTCCCATATCGTGGTAGCTCCTCTGACTATTTCAATTATATATGGGATGGGGCCTCTATCACAGAGGCCACCAATGTGGTAGCCATTTTGGTCATTGTGAAACCTGGCCATGACCCAACTCTGTGTGGTCCTTACTGTCCAATCTCGCTAATTAATTTTGACCTTACAATATTGGCACAGGTTCTGGCTGAATATTTGAATCAGGTCATACTAGAATTAGTGAATACAGACCAGGTTAGTTTTATACCGGGCCAAATAGCAGCTGATAACATCTGCAAGATTATCGATCTATTATGGTGGGGTCCATAGAGAGCATGTTCCTTCCTTACTGCTTTCCTTTGATGCTGAAAAAGCGTTTTGATAGGGTACACTGGTCATTCCTTTTCAAATTAATGGAGAAGTTTGGCTTTAGGCCTTTTTTTCTTCACTGGATGAGAAGTCTTTACCATGCACCTCAGGCATTCGCGAAGGTACATGGTGGAGTAGGGGGAATGTTTTGAAGTAGGGAGGGGCACGAGACAAGGTTGCCCTCTATCCCCATTGCTTTTTGCCCTATTTCTTGAGCCTTTTGCTGCCAGAGTGCACCAATCTGACCAAATTGAGGGGTTGAAAGTAGGGGAAACACAGTATAAGCTCTTTATTTGCAGATGATATGGTCATCCTCACTAACCCAGGTCATTCATTAGCTTGCCTAGTGACTGAATTAAACCAGTTTAGTACTGTCTGGCTTTAAGGTGAATTATAAGTCAGAAATTTTAAACATCAACTTGCCAGCTCCCATATAGGTATGCTAAAGTCTCAGTTTCCATTTAAGTGGGCCAAGTCTTCCCTTAAATATTTAGGAGTTCGTATTGGAATTTGTATTTCAGATTTCTTTTGCTTCAATTATGCCCTACTGTTAAAAGATCAATGGCATAGAGAATTTCTCGGTTAGGGCACATTGCCATCATAAAAATGAATATCTTGCCACGATTATACTTTTTTAATATGTTGCCAATTTTCATTCCGGCAGCCATTTTATATACCTGGCAGAAAAGGATTGATGACTTCATTTGGAAATGGCCACCAAAGGTGTCTAGATGGGTAGTTTAGGCACCCCCCAGACATGTCTTGGATTGATAATCTCCATTGGTATTTCACTGCTTCCCAACTAACAGGCCGATTCAGTAAAGTCCGCCTGTGTGCGCATGATACAGTATTCAAATGAGGCCGATACAGTACAGTGCGCTCCGTCAGAGCTGTATAGGCCTGTAGGAGCCTTATTGGATGTTTTCAGGCAGAACTCCTCTAAGCAGTGGGTAATTGAATGGCAACTGAGAGTTACTTGGAGACAGTTAAACTGTCTCCCCATTACTCTGTTATCTTCAGGATGTGGACACAATGGAAATCTAAATTGGTGGGAGAAGGGCAATATATTTTCTTCACATCTTTTTCATAATACTCTATTTCCAGTAGGCCTATCAGGTGGTCCATTTGAGATATGGAAGCAGCGGGGTGTTACTCACTTTGAACAACTTTTTCTTTAGGGGCAATATTTCGCAGAGATCTTTTGCTGAAAAATATATAATTTATATACTGCTAGCTTTTGCTCAAGTGCGACACTTTGTGACATCTGTTACATTTATTCTTTCCAAGTGTAAAAGTCGGTATTTTTGAACATTATTTGTGACAAAGTAGATAAGTTGCAAAGTGCGATTTAAAAAATGTATTCCTTACTGAATAAAGAAACTGAGGTGCCGCATATGCATATTCTGGCTTGGGAATCTGATCTAGAGGAGGCCTTAAGTATAGATGACTGGGACCTTGTGTTTATGTATGCATGAAAATGTCTATCTCAGCTGCTTTGCAAGAGAACTGGTATAAATTATTATACCAATGGTATCTAACTCCAGTTAAGCTTCATGCTATATACCCTTGGGTGGAGGACAAATGTTGGAGAAATGTGGGCAAGTTGGTCATTTATATCATATCTGGACATGCACACCTGTGTTTGACTATTGGAGACAGGTTACTGCATGGAAATCACAGATTTTGGGGGGTGAGAATTGAGCCAGATACCTGTCACGTCTTACTTAATATTCCATATGAGGCTTTGGATAAATATTAATGTAGGTTTTGCCTCCAAGTCTTTATAATGGCTCACTGCAAATTGGCAGCTTATTGGAAGCAAGTAAAAGTCCCCTCTATCTCTGTTGTTCTTAGGCTATGTACACATCACAAATGGCGTACCTTAAAGCTTACTTTCACATGGGCCGATACAGTAAAGTCCGCGGGAGAGCGGACGAACGCCTGCTCTCCCGGCGTGCGCGCGATTAGGAGCAGCGGCTGTCAGCGGGTTTGACAGCCGACGCTCAATTTTGCTGGCGTCTGTTCATGAGCCCGCTGACAGCCACGGGCTCAAACTAGACGCCGGCAAAATTGAGCGTCCGGTTTTTGGCCAGACAGCCATGGGCCGAATTAAAAAATTTTTTTTTTTTACTTTTTGGGACCTCCAACTTAATATCGCTATGATATTAAGTCGGAGGGTGCACAGAAAAGCAGTTTTTACTGCTTTTCTGTGCACTTTCCTGGCGCCGGAAGAAATTAGCGCCAACCTTTTGGTCGGCGCTAATTTCTGAAAGTAAAATGTGCGGCTTGGCTGCACATTTTACTTTCTATATCCCGCGCGCATACCTAATAGGGCCCTCAACATGCATTTGCATGTTGAGGGCCCTATTAGGTGCCGCGGGTTGGATGCGCATTTTCCTCCCCTTACTGAATAAGGGGTATGGGAAAATGCGCGTCCCAGAGCAGGCTAACAGTGAGCTCCATCGGAGCGCACTGTACTTTATCGGCCTGACAATCAGATGTCTTTTACGAAGAAATGAAAACCATATGTAGATTGGGCATCTCAGTCTTCAGCTTAGGCCTTCTCTGGGATTTATTCCATTGATATCTGATACTGTGCACAGAGAACCTTTTTTCACCTGTCAATATATTGATTGTTTGGGAGCTGTCAAATTGGGCTGAGTACTTTGGGCTATAGTACTTTTTTTTTTTTTTCATTTTAATTTGTACTCCATTACTTGATTTTTGTGTCAGTTGGTTAGGTAGGGACCATAAAGTGAGATCTCGCCTGCCTTATAATATTTACTGTATGATTGGGCTATTTAATTTATAGGGAATGCTGGGGTGGGGGGTGGGGGATTGGAATGGGATATTGTTCTATATCAAACATCAAACAAGGTTTTTAATGTAAGATGTTTTATTATTCATTTGTACTGTGGCAACATTCAACTAATCTTAAATTGGGAAAAAATAATCTGCAAGAATTAGCATAATTACTTGGTTCTTATGACATCTGCCATATCAGCCAGGGTATCTATTGGTTTGGCTGTAACTCAAACACTCTCTGCTCTTGATTCGTGTAGAGCATCACATCAGGTTACCAGAGCATGATTGGATTGACAGCTCAGCTTCAACGCTGTCTGCTAGGCCGGACCCATCTATAATGTTTTTTGTTCAGGGAAACATTCATCATGCCATAGACATTGCACATTTGCTCCAGCTGCTGGAATTTGAAGCACTTAAAAAATGAATGGGATAAAGCTGCAAAACCAGTCTTCACTTGCACTATCGATGGAGGCCCAGATGAAAATCCTAGGTTTCAGAAGGTGATTCAGGTGGCTATCCATCACTTTAACGCTGAACCTTGATGCCATATACATTGCCACAAATGTACTAGGATGCAGTGTGTTCAGTGGCGTCGAATGCCAAATGGCTGTACTGAGTAAAGAACTGGTTGCCATTTTACCACATGACTTTTTTATTTTTATTTAGAGCTTTTCTAAACCGGCATTCATGATACAATCATATCATGCCGGTTTACAGATAACAGGGCTCTCTCTCCCTTTGTATTTTGTATATTACCCAGTTAGCCCCTCCCTTGTTCATTGTAATTTCCTTTCTCAGTTGACTGTAAACCGACATGATGTGTCCTACGAATGCCGGTATAAAAAAGTGTTAAAATAAACAGGGGGTGCAGTAACTTTGTACATTTAACTAGTGCATAAGAAACAAAAGTTACAATATAACAGGGTTGCTGGAACTGGTGGAGGAAGGAGACAATAATTAAAGAATTTATACAGAAGTAAATTATTTACATTGAGCAGTATTTACATTGTGCAGCAATGGTCTGTTAATGGATATTAGACTCAGGAAAGGCTTGTTTAAATAGCCAAGTCTTAAGCCTTTTTCTGAATGTTAATAAGCATGGTTCCAATCTGAGATCAGGTGGTAATGTATTCCAGAGAGAGGGGCCCGCTGTGGAAAAGCCCGATTTCTGAGTGCTAGATGGTGTAGATTTCGTAGGGGGGATAAGCAGGGAACTTCTGTAGGCTTCTCTGATGGGTCTGGATGATGTGTGTAGTCTGAGGGGGATTTGGAGGTTGAGGGGGGCTTGGGAATGGATGGTTTTATGGATGATGGTGATGGACTTGTGTAGAATTCTGAAGTGTATTGGTAGCCAGTGTAGATTTTTTAGAATGGGAGAGATGTGGTCTCTTCTTCTGGAATTTGTCAGGATTCTAGCTGCCGCATTCTGGAGCATCTTGAAGTGGTTTTATGGCTGAGGACGGCAGACCTAGCAAGATAGTTGCAATAATCTATCTTGGAGAATATTACGGCTTGTAGGACTGTTCTGAAGTCATGAAAGTGTAGGAGTGGTTTCATTCTTTTTATTACCTGCAGCTTGTAGAAGCAGTTCTTGGTAGTATTGTTAATAAATGTTTTTAGATTCAGGTGATTATCTATTATTACTCCTAGGTCTCCTGCTTGTGTGACAATAGTGTTAGATGGAGCACTTTGTGGGGAATTGCTGTTTTCGGGAGTGATGAGGAGAAGTTCAGTTTTGGCTGAGTTTAGTATCAGGTTTAGGTTTGCGAGGAGTCGGTTGATCTCTTGGACACAGTTTTCCCAGTGTTTGAGTGTTTTGGTGATAGATTCTTTGATGGGTATCAGAATTTGCACGTCATTGGCATATAGGAAATGTTTTAGTTGTAGGTTGGTCAATAGTTGGCATAGAGGAAGAAGGTATATGTTGAATAGAGTTGGGGATAGGGAGGAACCTTGAGGAACTCCTAGAGGGGAATTGTAGCAGGGGGATTCTTTATTATTGATTCTAACTTTGTAACCTCTGTTACAGAGAAATGTTTTGAACCATGTGTGGACAGAGCCTGTTATTCCAATGTCTGATAGGCGGTTGAGGAGGATGGCATGGTTTACAGTATCAAACGCTGCCGACAGGTCTAGGAGAATTAGTAGGAAAGATTGTCCTTTGTCCAAGCCCATGATGAGGTGGTCTGTTAGCGATAAGAGTAGGGTTTCAGTGCTTAAAGCCTTGGGGAATCCATATTGGGAGGGGTATAGTATTTCGTGATCTTCTAGGTAGTCCGAGAGTTGTGAATTGACCAGTTTTTCCAAACTCTTTGCTACAAAAGGCAGGTTGGAAATTGGGCAGAAGTTGTTTGGCTGGGATCCAAATCTGGTTTCTTTAGTAGTGGTTTAAGAGAAGCAATTTTTAGGGCATCAGGGAAGATTCCCTGTGTTAAGGAACAGTTTATGATGTCTGCTAGTGGTTTGGAGATGGTTTCAGGTATTAGAAGGAGTTTTGACGGTATTAGGTCGAGGGGATGAGAGGAAGGTTTCATTTTCTTCAACAGAGATTGGATCTCTGAAGCAGTGGTAGGTTCGAACGAATCCAGCGAGGTTCTTTTGTTGAGGAGGTGGTAGGAGCTAATCAGCGATGTGGGGCTAGGGGGCAAGAGGGTTAAGAGATTGGAGATTTTGCTTTGGCAGAATAGGGCTAGTTCATCTGCTTTGGCTTGTGCTTGTTCATTAGGGATAGATGGTGTTAGGTTGAGTTCGGATATGTAGGAGAAGAGGGCTTTTGCGACTAAGGTAAGGTCGTGAATCTTGTGAGTGTGGAAATCCCTTTTTGCCTTTAGGGTTGAGTTCCTGTAATGATGGAGGATGGATTTGTAGGCGGAAAGTGTGTTGGGACAAGGAGTTTTTGCCATTTGTTTTCCTTTTTTCTGAGGATTTGTTTGTTTCCGTAGGTCATTAGTGAACCATGGTTGTCTCTTTGGGGAATTTGGGTTGAGTTTTTTTTTTTGTTGATAGTGGACATAATTTATTTGCTATTTCCTCTGTGATATTGCTCCAGGATGATAAGGCTGAGTTGGGAATCTGAGAGGTTTAAGTGTGGAAGTTCTTTAGCCAGGTGGATGCTGAGGTCAGCAGAAGAACAAGATCTTCTGTAGGTAAACGATGATTGAGGGGGGTGAGGGTTACAGGTTTCAGTTAGAGAAAGTAGCGGAGATTAGTGAGTGATCCGACCAGGGCACCAGTGTGCATACAGGAGGGGATGAGTGCTTGATGCCAGAGTTTTTGAAAATGAGGTCCAGGGTGTGGCCTGCTTTGTAGGTGGGCTTGTTGATAATCTGTTGGAAGCCCATGGCTGTAAGTGTGGAGAGTAAGGATTCACAGTTGGCTGTGAGTGTAGTGTTGTCAACATGTAGGTTGAAATCTCCTAGGATCAAGGCGGGGGAGTCCAGGTTTATGTGTTTTGCAATTAATTCTACTATAGGCGAGGCATCTGAGTCGAGGAGTCCTGGTGGGGCATAGACTAAGAGGATTTGGAGTTGGTCTGTTTTGAAGAGGCCTGTTTCTAATTTTGAATCCGATTTTACTGGGAGTTGGGAGATTCTCAGTTCTTTTTTTGGTTGCTAGGAGGTCCCCGCCCCTTTTCTTTGGTCGGGGGACAGAAAAGACATCGTACATCTGTGTGGGGAGTTGATTTATTAGGGTTATGTCTGTTGGTTTCAGCCAAGTTTCTGTTATGGCGCAGATGTCCGGTTTGGTGTCTAGGAGAGAGTCATTGAGGATCAGAGTTTTTTTTGTGATGGATTGTGTGTTGAATAGTGTCAAGGAGAATAGAGTGAGACCTAGGAGTTGGGTGAGAGGTGAAATCAAGATCGGAATGAGAGATTTAGAGGAGCTTGGATGGTATTGCATTGTTGCTTTTCCTGTGTTGTAGAAGCTGTGGTGAAGAATAGGGATTGGGAGTCCCAGAAGCATTATGATCTAGTGGTGCGGTAAAGGATGGGTTGAATGCTAGATGGAGGCTGGAAGAATGCTGGTGGAGTGCTGGAGGGGGGTGAAGGTATGTTGGCTGTGAGTCGTGTGTAGCAATGCTGAGGCGAGGCTGTCTATCAGAGTGGCCTTTGTCCTGATTCCTTGGGCTCACAAAGGGGCACACTAAGGGGCAGGCCCCTTAGGTCACACTCCTTCGGGCACGTGACGCCCCTGGAAGCATCACCAAATTTAAAGGGCTTACTGCTGCTATGTGATAGGCCGGCTGGGTTAGGGTGGGAGCGGTCGCACTCACCACGTGGTTTCCTGCAGCTTGATGTGCAAGGAATCCCGATCAATGCTGAGTTAGAGATGCAGAACTCTGAGACTGCTGGTAAAGTTCTGGCTGAAATATGGTCAAATGTCATCTTAGATTTTCCCACAGTCGCAGAATTTGTGAAGCCAGCAACAAGTGAATTAGATCAATCTAGCTTGCTATCCAGAGATGAAAAAAACTGTATGCAGAACATGTTCACACCAGTCAGTATTTTCTTCAGGTTGTAAAGTGCATGAATATGATTGCTGCAACTGAGCCTGTTTTTGTTTACCATCCTTCCAGTGCAATTTGTGCTACCATCCATTGGTGTAATCCAAAGTCCTGGAGGTCTAAGGGCACCAGAGAACAAACCAGGAAACTTTGATTTCCTTCCACTTTACCCTATTCTGGCACTGAAGATCAGTGCTATCTTTCTGAGATCGGCGTTGGCGTTTAAAAACCTGCCTTAATTCTATTGTCCTTTGGTGCAAATACAGCTGATTAACAGAGTTTGTGAAGTTTTGCCATCAGTATGTTCCATCGACCATTCTTCTTTCAAACCACATGAAGGGCCACTCTCTTGAGCCATAGCCTTGTCTTGTGGAGAAGAGTGAAAGACGGGTGTGAGTAGCTGTTCAAAAGCAGACAGAACTGATGGCTATCATTTGTGTTGGAAGAAATCAGAGAGAATGGGTCGAAGAGGACCTGGATCCAGCCAGGTTCCAACTTCCCTACAGCATAATTCCCCATCAGCAGATGCCAATTTCTACAGATAGGCATCGTTCATCGCCATGGGAAGAAACACAGAACTAATTTTGTGAAAGGGCTAGTTAGGCCTAATTACTACTAATACCCATTTGCAGATAAGCTGTTGTAAAGCTTCAATACCGCAGAAACGGGGTTGGCTGAGGTATTACATAGTTTTAAGGGGGGATGGGTTTTTGTTATGCACATGTTAGAAGGGGGTGGCTGAAAATCACAAAAATGTACATAATATATGAACGGCCCCTAGAGGGCAGGCCTCCATGGAAAGGAGGCTCTAAAGTGAGGCCATAAGATGAAAAGATGTAGATTCAGGAGTAATCTAATAAAATGTTTCTTTACACAAAAGGTGGTGGAAATGAAGACTGTGTAAGAATTCAAGAAAGCTTGAGACAAACATAGAGGAGTAAAGGTGGGTAAATTGGATGTGCCCTTTATCTGCTGTCCTATTCTGTTTTACTGCTTGCATAAGGAAGGGAGCTGAGGAAGAGCAGCTGTGGGGACTGGCCAACGGTGTCTCTGTGATCAGATCTGCAGGCTTCGGAATGCTGAATGCATTGCTCTGGGCCTTCACCAAAACATTCAGGGTGCCGTGCTGCAGCAGAAGGCCCAAGTAGCTGGAGCAGTACAGGCCCAAAGGAGGAGGAGGAACATTGGCCCCTGCGCAGCAGGAAGGATGTCAGGGCCACACAGCAGGAGGAAGGAGTCTCTGTCCCCCACCCCTAGCAGAGAGCAAGAAACAGCATGAGCTCCTCTGAGCAGGCACAGGAAGAGCAGCAGCATTGGGGCCTGAGCAGGAAAAATGAAACAAGGGCAGCGTGGGCCCAGTGCTCCAGCAGGAGGAGAGTTTGTGTCCCCCCCCGTCCCCCCCCCCCCAGGCCTTGGGAAAGATGAAGCAACAGTGGCTAATGGGGACTGAGGTAAGGAGAGAGAATGTGTGCACGTCTCTTAGTGTGTGTAGGTGCGAAAGAGGGAGAAGTGAGTGCATGTGTATATATGTGGGCAAGAGGGAAAGGAGTGAGTGTGTGCATGTGGGTAAAGGTATGAGAATGTGTACAGGTTGCTGTTAGGCCCCCTCTGCCCCTGGCTACCCTATTAATCTGCAACAATCTCAGGGTGACAAGTCAAAAGTTTCCAGTTGTGTACACTGCTAGCTTCCTGCTGTCACCAGCAAGTGTCGGAGGAGGGGGGGGGGAAGAGCATGGGGGGGGGGGGGGGGGAAGAAACCTGAGCATTAGAGAAAAGGAACCAGCGAGGAGAAGGGGTGAAGAAATGAACCTTGAAAGTAAGGATGAGCAGTTGGATAGGAAGGGCTGAGAGGAAAGGGAGAACAGAAGGAGGAGATGGGTGAAGGTGGGAAAGATCTGGATAAGAGTGGAGCACTGTTAGGGTGATGGAGAGACGGGAGCAGAGTGGGGCGATTGAAGTTGGAAACAAATGTGTGTTCATGCTTTCCCCTTACTTTAGTGCCTGTAATTAGGGACAGCTGGAGGGTGGGCAATTCTCCCTGCATTGGTGCAAAAGTAGCTGTGGCCTTTGCACCGGTTTTCAAACTGAAACTGCACGCGCACTGGAGCATTGCAATTCGTGTGGGTACAAAGCACCTTGCCCGTACGTTTGCACCTACGTTTTATGCGAGCACGTTCCCCTGGGAGCGCTTCCCCTCCGTGCAGCTGAAAGTGCGGGTGTGCTGGAATGAGTTTGTGCTTTTTAGCCGCCACACGCAGAGATGAATTCTAAGACCACTCATGTATGTGTATAAACTACTATTTCCCTGCATAAATAGCTTTGAAAATTACCCTCTTAATGCTCTTGCTTTTCCCATGATGACACAATGACCCCGAGGACCATCAGCCGTAAAATGACGTTGAATAGGTGGTGGCTGGGTGGTGAATGCATGGACAAGGGAACAGATGTTGCTCCTTCATCTCCATGCATGCAGCAGAAATCAATAACTCTCTCTGTAGATGCGGACAGCTAGGCTTCCCATCCTCCCAGCACATACTGAAATGGATCACGGAGTTGTCTGTATCAGGGGCTCCAAACATTTTGGGGAGCAAAGACCTCTTTGACTGCTACACGTCTCAAAGACTCTGATCTTACCCCCAAAATTAGCCACCTAACTCCTTTGAAAATTTATCTTTCATGTAACAGCCCTTGTGTCTGCAACCTCATGGCTACCTCCCGCCCCCTCACTTTATTACTTTTTTTTTTTCTTTTAAATAAGAGAATCACCCTTACCCTACTTCCTTCCCCCACCTGCGGTCCCTTCTCAAATGCCTTCCCTTTATTCTCTCCTGCCTGTGGCCCCTGCCCCTTCCCACCTTCCCTCCTACCCAGATTTCCCCCACCCATGGCTCCTTCCTGTGTACCTTCTTCTGTCTTCCCCCCTGTGATCCCTTTGCCAGTTCTCTTCCCCCATTATCCCTTTTTTTTTTTCTACCTTACTTCCCTTCACCCTTGGCCCCTTCCTAAGTGCTGCCCTCCATGACCCTTTCCTACTACCCTGCGTCCCCCAATCCATGGCTCTTCCCAGCATGTGTGCTCTCCTGCCCTCTTGCTGCAGCCCCTCCACCCCCCCATGTCCTGTAGGGATGTGAATCGTTTTTTGACTATTTAAAATATCGTCTGATATATTTTAAATCGTCAAAAATCATTAGTCGATATTTAATAGGAATTCCCCTGATTTATAGTCAAAAATCGGGGGGAGGGGAAGGGGGAGGGTGGGAAAACCGGCACACTAAAACATCCCTAAAACCCACCCCGACCCTTTAAAATCCCCCACTCTCCTGAACCCCCCCAAATGTCTTAAATTACCTGGGGTCCAGTGGGGGAGTCATATTGCCGTACGGCCGGCGCCATTTTTCATTACGGCAACATGATTCGAGTGCAGGAGGTCGTTCCCGGACCTCCGCTGGACTTTTGGCAAGTCTTGTTGGGGGTCAGGAGGCCCCCCCAAGCTGGCCAAAAGTCCCTGGGGGTCCAGTGGGGGTCCGGGAGCGATCTCCTACGCTCGTGACGTCAGGGGACAGGAACCAAAATGGTGCCGGCGCTACCTTTGCCCTGTCATATGACAGGGCAAAGGTAGCGCCGGGGTCGGGGTGGGTTTTAGGGATGTTTTAGTGTGCCGGTTTTCCCGCCCTCCCCGATTTACAATTTACACGATATTTAAAAAAACAAAACCACGACGATTCGATTCCCTCCCCCCCCCCCCCCCCCAGCCGAAATCGATCGTTAAGACTATCGATCACACGACACACATCTCTAATGTCCTGTGCTCGAATGCTGCTCCCTAATGGCCATACCACTCACTTTCTCCCTCAATCCAATAGGGGGATAGCAGCACTGTTAAAGATGATAAAAGCCTGGCCCTGCGGCTTCTAACAGCTGTGATCCAACATGCACCTTCCCTCCTCTCGGCACAGGTCTGAGTTCCTCAAAGCAGCCATCCACTGTTCTCCACCTTTTAGCAGTGCTCAACCTCCACCGTGTGCAATCCAGTAGTCCTGTCACAGGCACCAGCAGCAGCACCGTTAGAGCAGAGTCCACTCTTTCTTTTTTTTCTCTTTCTCTCTCGGCAGCTGCCGTTCTGGCAGACCCCTGTGATGGTCTCATGGATCCCTTGGGGTGTGCAGACCACAGGTTGGGATCCATTGGTCTTATAATCAATATTTCCCTATTCTAGAAATCACAGTTACTCAGGAAAGACTTGGCAAGGTTGTCAAAGAATGAAATGTTAATTGAGATGCACAGCCAAAAAAAAATTAAAAAGACTAGACTGCAGTTTGTTCATGTCTGAAACAGCAAGTAGTCAACTTCAGTCATAATCTCTGGAATCCTGAGGAAGTGATTTGCAGTTTTACAGCAGTTGTATTTTCTGGCAATGTCCCCCTTTTTTTTTGTTTTTACTCTGCCCTCATTCTATTTTGACTTGATGTGAGTGTTAGGTCCCGAAAGCTAGTTAAGTTAGTCCAAAAGAAAGGTCTCACCTTTTCTTTGTTATTTTTGTTTAACCTTTATTTTGGTGCATTCAAGTGGACTAGGATGGCTACTACACTTTATCCATAACTGTGGGAAGAAAGAGCTAAAAATGTTAGAATGGATTTAATCTGTTAGCTTCTTTGGGTATTGTATGGCAGTATATAATAAAATATCTTCAGTTTGCATACCCATATTACAAGAAAAATTACATACCTGGCATTAAGTCATCAATGGTAATGGGTTCCAAATAGAAGCCATTTATGACATACTGGCCCATGAAACAACACTGAGATGACCTTGGCCCTGCAGTCCATTCAATGTTACTGAATTTTATTTTTTTTTTTTTAACTGGGTGGTCAGCAGGGCACAGAACCACTAAAGTACATGCTCTGGCATTTGAAGATGGCTCTCCAGCAAGAGGTCACATGCTTATTGCCTTTGTTCAAAGGTTTCTCGAGCAGCCCCACTTGTCAGGCTGTGCCTTTTTTTTTTTTAAAGAGATGGGGAATGCTTACCCTCTTCATGCACTTGTCTTTGTTCTCCAGCCTCCTCTATCCACAAAGCACTGCCTTGGCTCTTTGCTGAATTCATAGGCCAAGGCTCCATCGGGGAAGGAATGTCATTTTGGGAGGGGGCCCTGTCCCTCTGATGATAAATGCTATAGTAAGGATGCAACCTAACCTATTCTTCAGTGCAAACATTTGTGGCATTATGCAATTCAAGGTTCTGATCAGTCCTAGATTTTCTTAACATGTTTCACAACTCCTTTTATTTTGGTTTGAAGAATGCTGTCTGTCTTGGGGGGGAAAAAAGGAATTTACCGTAAGTAGCAAATAACATTTGATTGTCTCTTAGCCATTTTGCGGTTTTTATTTTGCATAGTATAATTGTAAACAAGATGAAAATAGTAGGGTTTTTTTTTTTTTTTTAAATCTATCAGGAACCATGTCAAGTAGCCTAGAAAATGAGGGGATGTAGGGGGGTATCCTTTACCTATGTGTTCTGTTTTTTTTTTTTTCCACTTGGTGCTATAGTTTTTCCAGAAAACAGGAGGGCAAAATTACTGGTTAGGGACTATCTGCACGCTCTCAGGGCGTTAAACCAAAATTAAAGAACAAAACCTAAAATTTAAAGAAGAAACCTACCTGAAGACGAGCCCCGCTCTCCTGCGGTGATGCCCTCTGGTCCCTCCCCCAGATGAGTTTCCCGAGGTGATTTCTGTGGTCCCTCGGAGGTGAGACTCTGTCTGGCAGCCGATTCACAGCAGGGACCTAGCGCCTGAAGTCTCAGGCACAGCGTAGAGGCAGCAGGTGCACCCTCTAGTGCGGCGGTGAAGGTATTTGCCCTCTTCCCCCGCAGCCGGAGACCGCCCAGAACGAAACCGGGGAGCGCCAAAGACAAGGTAAGGTAGAAATCTTCTCTTCACCTGGCCTCCGAGGATCGAGGAGGGAGCGCAGGTCACCGATAGAGACCAGCGCCACCGGGTTGATCCGCCCTGGCAGGGCCAGGCCCCAGTTGTTTCCAAGGGTCTACCCACGTGGAGGTCGCCATATTGCCCGCATGCTCGCTGCCGCCATCTTGGCCCTATTCGCCGCGCCGCCCGCCGTTCGATCCGAGGGCACAAATCGAGCTAAACGCACAAAATCCTTGTGCGCATAAACTTAGGCGCACATAAACCCTTATGCACATAAGTTGCGCGCACAGAACAAAGCGCATATCTACGGCTAGGCGCACATCTGCGCGCACAAGAACTTATGCGCCCACAGACATGGCACCTCCAGAGCCAGGAATAAAGCTCAAGGCCTCTGCCCAGCATGCCACATCAGAGCCGCACAGAGCAAGGAGACTGACGCCCTGTGTGCGCACACTGTGAGGAGGCCCTGGGAGATCCAGGTCAGGGCCTGTCCCAACCAGGGCCCAGCGCTAGCTCCTCAAAGGGGCACCCCGGACCTAGCAGGCCCCAGTGAGTCCGCCCCACAGTCGGGGACCCCCAGAGAACCGGCGCCCCTCAACTTAGACCCAGCATTGAGCTCTTGGGTGGAGTGGTTCAAGGGGATTCACGCCTTTGTTAAAATGCAGCCTGAACCCCGGGCGGAACAGCCACATGCGACACCGGAGGACCCTCATGCCCCAGGACCATCGAGGCCTAGGCACAGGTTCACACTATCCAGAAGCCCCACCTACAGGGACACGGATCTCTCCGAAGAAGAAGTCGAGCCCCTGGAGGGGGACAGAGCCACACCGAACCATGAGACACTTTGCAAAGGATGAGCTCCCGGACCTGGTATCCCAATGCCTAACGGAGCTTGCTATTCTGGGCCAAGGCACCTCGGGGGGAACCTAGTATGGACCCCCTGCTTGGAGGGCTTTCGTCAGATGTCGCTCCACTTTCCTCTCTTACAGGCAGCACAACAGCTAATTGACCTGGAGTGGAAGACTCCAGAGTCCTCATTCAAGGAGGGCCTAGCCTTGTCAGCCATGTACCCCCTGGACCCAGCGACCAAGGAGCTCCTGGCGTGCCCTAGTCTGCGCGATCGCTAAGCGCACTACCATACCAGGGGAGGGAGGAGCGGCGCTCAAGGATGCACATGACTGGCGCCTGGAAGCTATACTCAAGCAGTCATTCGAAGTTGCAGCCCTGTCCTTACAGATTGCGGCCTGCTGCACCATGGTGACACGTACCTGCTTATCACAAGCCAGGAACAACACCCCGGTAGAAGACATGGAATCAGCACTATCTTTTCTCACTGACGCGGCTTCCGATCTAGTGCGCACGGCGGCCAGAGGAGTCTCGTCCACAGTGGCAGCCAGGAGACAGCTCTGGCTTCGAAATTGGTCGGCTGACTCCTCTTCAAAGGATCCCTCCTGTTCGGCAGCAAACTAGAGAAACTGACCAACAAATGGGGCGACTCCCCATTACGTCACATGCCGGAAGACAAAACAAAGAGAAACCAGCCTCCCTTCCCCAGGTCCACCAGGGGCAGAAGTTGTGCTTCAACCCTTACAAGAGCAACTATCAAGCGTACTGCCCTATGGGCAGGAACCCAGCCCTTGTGGAACAAGCACACCAAGAGGGGAACCAGCTTGGGTACAGGACCCGGCCGCACCCCACAATGAGAATCAGACCCATCCAAGGGAAGAAGCCATGGGGGGCAGACTAGCCCTATTCTACCGCAGATGGGTCGAGAACTTCGGACAAGTTCGTGGAATACCCTGCTACGACCCCCTCAAGAGGGTGGCAGTGGAAGCTACACTGAACAGGCTTCTGGCCCTCGAGGCCATAACCCCGGTACCTACACGGGAAATGAATACTGGACATAAAGTAAATGGAGTAATCGTACCCAAGAAAGAGGGTACATTCAGGCCCATCCTGGACCTCGTCTGTCAACCGCCACCTAAGGATCCCCCGCTTCCGCATGGAAACCCTACGATCTGTCATATGGGCAATACAACCAGGGGGAGGCCTACTTACACATCCCAATTCATCAAGAACACCAGCGCTTCCTACGCTTCAAGGTCCTGAATTGTCACTATCCGTTCCGGGCACTACCCTTCGGGTCAGCCACTGCTCCCCGGGTGTTCACCAAGGTGATGATAGTGGTGGCGGCAACACTCAGGAAGGAAGGAATCCTCTTTCATCCCTACCTGGACGATTGGCTGATCAGGGCAAAGTCACCGGAGGAAAGCCACCAAGCAACCAGCAGAGTCATAACACTACTGGAAAGCCTAGGATGGGTGGTCAACACAGACAAAAGCTCCCTACAGCCCTCACAGTCGCTGGAATACCTAGGAGTCCGATTCGACACCGAGGGAGACAAGGTCAGCCTGACCCCCATGAGGAGATCAAAGCTGCGGAACCGGCTTCAGACCTTACTGAGCGTCCCTCGTCCCACAGCATGGGATTACCTGCAAGTCCTCGGGCTGATGGTGTCCACGCTGGAAGTGGTGCCATGGGCGCGAGCCCACATGAGGCCCCTACAACGCTCACTTCTATCGCGGCGGAGTCCACGATCCCAGAACTACACCGTACGTCTACCACTCCGGGCAGAGTCCGGACCCAGCTACAGTGGTGGCTGCAGAACAGCCACATGAGCCGGGGATCAAGACTATCCTCCCCAACCTGGACCCTGCTCACCACAGATGCCAGTCTACACGGGTGGGGGAGTACACTGCGAAGAGTTAACCGCCCAAGGGCAGTGGAACGCAGAAGCGGGATGTAACATCAACCGCCTAGAAGCACGGGCAGTCAATTAGCCTGCCTGCGGTTCGCCCACACATTTCAAGACAAAGCGGTCAGAGTGATGTCGGACAACGCCACGACTGTGGCCTACATCAACAGACAGGGAGGAACCAGAAGCCAACAGGTGTCCCTAGAAATAGACCTCCTGATGGTGTGGGCGGAAGCAAATCTCCAGGAGATCCCCGCCGTCCACATCGCCAGGAAAGAAAATATCACAGCAGACTTCCTCAGCAGGGAAAGTATAAACCCAGGAGAATGGAAGCTGTCGTCCACAGCCTTCAAGATGATAGTGAATCGGTGGGAGACCCCAGACATGGACCTCCTAGTAAGCAGATCCAACGCTCAAATACCAGATACTTCAGCCGCAGGTGGGATCCGCAGTCCCAGGGGATCGAGGCCCTGTTACAGTCCTGGCCACCGGGGACCCTGCTTTACGACTTCCCACCGGGGCCCTTGATGGATGCAATCATTCATAAGATACAGCAACACAGGGGACTAGTTTATCTGGTGGCCCCGGATTGGCCAAGAAGACCCTGGTACGCAGACATGAGAAGACTACTGACAGGGAATTCACCAGCCCTGCCTCCACACAGAGGCCTGCTCCAACAAGGCCCGATTCTTCACGAGGACCCAGCTTGATGCTCTCTTACGGTCTGGCCATTGAGAGGGCCCGCCTGAGAGAGAGCGGATTCTCAGGGGCAGTAATAGATACTAGCCTCCGAGTACGCAAAGTTCTCTACATCTCTAAAGTACATAACTATCTGGAGAGTTTTTGAGGTCTGGTGCGAAGACCACAACGTCAAGCCACGCTCCTCTAAAGTTCCCGTGATTCTGGAATTCTTACAGAATGGACTACAGAAGGGTCTGTCCCTCAACTCCATCAAGGTACAGGTGGCAGCATTGTCATGTTATCGCTCCAGGAGCGAGGGTGACAGCATAGCCTCGCACCCAGATATATCACGCTTCCTGAAAGGAGTCCAACACATTCGTCCACCCCTAAAGTGGCCAGTACCTCTGTGGAACCTCATCCTTGTCTTGGAGTTTAAGTGTTCTTGTGTCCTTGGCCCTAAGCACAGAGTATTATTTACAGCCCCTGAGCGAGGGATGGATCCAGATGTTAAAGGATCCTGGTGTTCGGCACCCGGAGCTTCAGGCAGCACTTCTATCCTGGCTCACTGCATCACATGACTCCTGATGCTTCAGGTTTTAATGGTATGAAAGGGGAATGAATGGGTTGTGATAGTTTGAGTGAGGTTGTTTTCTGTGGGTTTATACATAAGAAACTGCTTTATATGGATGAGAAACCATTGTAAAATAAGAGCTTTGTATATTTTCAGATTGTGTACTTTATGTATAAACATATTAAGATGTATTATGTTTACTTTTTACACACCAGTATAAAGCTGTTGTAATTGTAAATTTTTTTTACACATATTTATGTAACACACATATTTATGTAACTATTTATACATTTCCTTTGTTGATTGTATGAGTATGTTCTACTATTGAGAGTGACGTGGAATTGCACCTGCTCAATTTCTGGGATTCTTAAGAACCAGCATTGTTTTGTTGGCATAAACTTTATAAGCATTTTGTTGGAATAAACTTTGTAAGAATTTTGTTGTTATAATGTAAACTGGTGTGATTTGTATTCTTACAAGAACTTCGGTATAGAAAAATTAATAAATAAATAAGCAGCTCACTCAATGGAATGCTCTTCTTGGCAAAGGATTCAGAGACTGCAGCAGTGGAAGGAAGGAGAAAACAAATCTTACTTTTATTTACATTTTATGGAATCCAAAGTTAGATTTGATAAGCAGTTATGTAAGACAGGACAGAAATTAATTTTAAAAAAAGTTTAAGCTTTGTTTAGGGTCCTTCATTTTCACCCATAAATTGGAGAAATTACTTACCTGATAATTTCGTTTTCCTTAGTGTAGACAGATGGACTCAGGACCAATGGGTATAGTGTACTCCTGTTAGCAGTTGGAGATGGATCAGATTTCAATCTGACGTCAGCCCCTAGTACATATACCCCTGCAGGAAGTGCAGCTCTTCAGTATTCTTCCTTGAAAAGCATTGTGGATATATGTGTGACTGATTAATTAACTTCATCATATGGTTAACTTAATTAACTTGTTAACATTTAGAACTTGATTAACTTGAACTGGTTGATTGACTATAGCTGGCGACCACCAGTGTACTCAACTGGAAAGTGATGATCTGGCTCTAATGGAAAATCTGGAAAAGCTAGAAAAATTGGTCAAAGCTCACGAGGATAAGATTGATCTATAAAACCGCTCGTGTCGAGCGAATCTGTGGTTCTTGGATTTCCGGATACCATCACAAATGAGAAATTACATGATCTACTGCAAAAATGGCTGCCGACTGAATTGGGAATGGCTGACCTAGTGAATCACCTCCACATTGAGTGGGTACATTGCATGGGCCCTATTGCTATGGATAAATCCAAGCCCAGGGTGGTATTGGTCAAAATCCTTAACTTTACCCACAAGGTACGGATCCTGCATGCTTACTGACAACGCAAGGAACTTTTTATATTAAGGGCAGCGGGTGCTTATTTTCCAGGACTACTCCACACGTGTTTCATCCATGAGCCGGGAGTTGAGCCCCATATATGGAGAGCTAGCAAAATGCCAGGTGAAATTTGCTTTAATTTATCCTGCCCGTCTAAAAATCTGGTCCGATCAGGGTATTCACTGGTGTGACTCTGTGCAAGCAGCAAAAGACTTTGCAACGTCCCTGCCCCCTTAACTCGCATGGTGGGTATCTTCGCCCCCTGCTGGAAAACATTGGAAATCTGCTGCAGTCTAGTTCTTAAATCTCCTTTCTACTCCTGTGGTGTTTCCTTGTGTGTCCAGTTAAGTCGGGTGGTCCGATGGGTTTGTTACCATGTGTTCTCATGAAGGAAGTAGCCCTGATGTGCCCACTGCAGGGACTATTACAGGAAACTTACGTTTGGTTTTCTCTTTTCATTTAGCTAAGTTGTGGTTCCTTGTTACAGGAATTCTAATTCAATTGTTTCCTATTTTAGAAGTTCATATTTGGACAATATTTTTTATATTCTGAAGGGGGATAGATACATGAAGCAGGGATTTTGTGAGCTTTTGCATCTTACCGATTTTATGTACTTTTTTCTTTTTGTTGTGAAGGAGATGGGAAGGCACCCAAATGCATCAGACTCCCATATTCTTGATGGAGAGCATACCTCTGAGTCAAGGAGTACAGAGAAGGGGATCTAGTTTTACTAAAGCGAGAGAGTTCATAGATAAAGGGAAAGTGTGGTTACATCTCTTTCAACTGCTTACATGCTTCTGTTTTATTGACAGTGCTTTCTCATTTGCTGGAATAAGTGTAGCTGACAGTGAGACGGGAAGGTTCATGGCGTCTATTGGTAGTCCTGACTGGATCAGGAGGGCACCCAGTACTCTTTACTCTGATCCATATGGGTAATCCACTTAACTCCATTACATGGAACGTGGCGGGCCTGGGAATGCCAGTAAAATGTGAAAAAATTTCCCACCTTAACAGACTACAGGGATCAATTGTATCTCTACAAGAGACGCATTTGTCCCAGTGATAACACTTGGAACCTAAGAGGGGGATTAACCAAATCTTTGCTGAGGGGTGGCGATCTTATTTCACAAATCTGTTTCTTTTTCAATTACAACACTCACTTGTTGATCCCAATGGCAGATATATTTTAATTCATGGCTTTTTGTATGGGAAGCTAATGATACTGGGATCCGTCCATGGCCCAAACGCCTATGATGATCAGATTTTGCTGACATTATTACTTGGGTTTCTGCCCTTGAATCGGCCCCCAGCCTTTTGGGAGGAGATTTTAATTCTGTGGCTCATAATTTACTAGATAGGGCACCTGTGAAGGCCCAGCGCCCATCTATGGAGGGGAAGGGTGTATCTTTCCTGTGCAAACACTTGCAATTGGTAGATACATGGCGGGTGCTACACCCTGGGGAATGAGATTATACCCACTTCACTTGGGCAACAGACTCTAAATCTCGTTTAGATTATGTGCTTATCTCAGAAACCCTTTTTTCTACAGTAGCAAGGGCCAGAAATCGAATCCTTGACTCTCTCTGATCACTGTCCAATCTCTTGCAATTTTCAAGTGCCAAGTGGGGGAGGGGATTTATCTCTCTGGAAAATGCCTCATTTGCTAATTTGGGATAAATCTTTCACCTCATAATTACAAACACGATGGAGAGAATTTGCACTCAATAACGACCAGCACACTGATACCCTCACCTTTTTTATGTTTAAACAGTTTTTATTAAGTTTCCAACAAAACATCATGTTACAAATGGCTGGGCGCAGGTGGTTCTGCCGCTACCCCCAGCAATACTGACTGACAACAGTTACAGCAATATCAAACCCAAGTCATACGCTCCCTATCCCCCCCTTCCCCCACCCTATCCCCCCCCCCCCCCCCCACACTTCGCTGACTTATATCCGTATGTCACTCTAATGGATACCAGTCCATCACCGAACACTCGCACGGCCTCCACTGTGTAGAATGAAAAAAACAAAAACATTCCAGGAATGTCTAACCAATCGCAATGCACCACATCTTCAGTCGTTGAGAATCCGGCTACGAGCCCGATGAGGAAGCGATTGTAAATATGGCTCCCAAACGTCCAAAAATCTCTTCCGCAATCTTGGATGGCCTTTAACCGAAAGAGATTCCATATGCATCATTGTATACAAGAGGTTTCTCCAAGCCCAAAAAGAGGGGGGATCCACCTCTCGCCACTGTAACAAAATTATTTTTTTCCCCACCACACTAGCTTTTTGGATGAAAAGGCGAGCACCCAGATCTCGTAGCCTGGATTCCGGGATATAGCCAAACAATAACCACATAGGTGCAATTGGAATGGAAATCCCCAATAGCCCAGCTATATATTTTGCAATGTGAGCCCAAAAGCGCAGGACCATGGGACAGGACCAAAAAGCATGAGTCAAAGTGCCAACCCTGTCAGTGCATCTGAGACAACAGTGAGATACCGCCAGACGCTGTTGATACGCCCGTAACGGCGATATATAGGCCCGGCCCAGAAATTTAAATAGCAGCTCCCGGTAATAACTATTGCTCGAGATCTGGGATATTCCCCCGGTAACAGATACGTAACACATTGGCTGTCATCTGAAGTTCCCCATCTGCATTCCATCTAGCAGCCATAATGTCAAAGAAATCACTAGTATTTAGTTTTGTCAAGCATTTGTAGTAAAAAGAGAGGGACGGTGCTTTAGTCTGAGACAAGTGCAGCTGCTCCTCCAATTTCTGAAACACTCTATGCTGCAAGAATGCAGGCGGTATCGACCGTAAGTAGTGATCTATTTGCATATAATAAAAGGAATCCTTACGGTCCACCCCATAGAGCTCTCGAAACTCTGGTCATGGAAGTCTATGACCCTCCACATGGTAAAAATGCCCCAGATAAAGAATACCCAAATCCTGCCACCTTCGAAAGGCCTTAGCCTGACGTCCCGGGGTAAAATCAGGATTTCCTGTCACAGATAAGAGGTAAGCGCAAATCCGGGGAAGCTGTAGGTGTTTTGTAAGAGCTACCCAAGCCTGCCGCAGCGGGGTAAGAAGGCTTGAGCGTATGAATATATAGGGTAAACTGCGGCGTTCCATCTGCAACGCACAAGTGAGAGCTATGGGGAACGTCCCCGCCCTGTCCGCCTCCAAGGACGTATAGGTTGCTTCCCCCAACAGCCAGTCCCGGATAAGGCGCATATTACAGGCCAAATTGTAAAGGTGCATATCCGGCACTCCCAGCCCTCCATATCTCCAGCCTCTCTGTAACCAAGCTAAAGGCAACCTCGCCCGTCTCCCCCGCCAAAGAAATCGACGCAGTGCGCTATCTAACAGGCGCCTGTCGGTACGGGTGAGGTGGAGTGGCAAATTTTGCATAACGTATAACCATTTTGGCAAAATCACCATTTTATAAAGGTGCACCCTGCCACTAAGAGAGAGAGAGGCAGGGGCCCCCACCTCGTCAAGAGCTCCTGTGTCTGCTTAAGAAGAGGAGGTATATTCACAGTATAAATCCTAGCGGGATCCGCCGGTAAGTGAATTCCCAGGTAAAGGAATTCGTCCTGTGCCCATTGTAGGGGAAAGAAACCGGGCCAGGTCCTCTGCAACGTAGCCGGACATGCAAGCGCCAAGGACTTCCCCCAATTAATGCGAAGCCCCGAGAATTCCCCAAAAACACCCATGACCTCCAGCAGAATAGAAAGGGAGACTTGTGGTTTGGTAAGATACACCAACAAATCATCTGCGAATGCCACACATTTAAATATTGTATTGGAAAGTCTGATCCCCCATATACCGGACGTCTGTTGTATAGTCAGGAGAAGGGGCTCCAATTGTAGAACAAAGAGCAAGGGAGAAAGGGGGCACCCCTGTCTTGTGCCACGCAAAATTGAGAAGGGGGCAGAACGCCCACCATTAACTAGCAACACCGCCAGGGGGTCAGCGTAAAGCAGTTGCACCGCCCGTAGGAAAAAACCTTCAAACCTCATTTTCCGTAAAACAAAGAAGAGATAGGGCCACTCCACCCTATCGAACGCCTTTTCGGCATCAAAACTAATCGTGAGGGATGGAGTTTGCGTCCACTGACCAAGTTCTAGGGCTGTAAGGATCTTCCTAATATTAGACAGCACATATCTCTTCCTAACAAACCCCACCTGATGGTCTCCCACCAAGACAGGGAGAACCTTCGCTAATCTATCAGCCAAAATCTTTGCCAACAATTTCTGATCAAAGTTAATCAAAGAGATCGGCCGATATGATTCCACCCGCTGGGGGTCCTTCCCCGGCTTTGGTATCAGCGTAATATGTGCCAAATTCATCTGTGGGGGGTACCCTCCCTTCATAATTAGATCCAAAAAGAACGCCTTCATGGGTGCACAAACCTTATCCAGGACACAGCGATAAAATTCGGCGGTATACCCATCGGGCCCCGGAGCTTTTAGACTTTTAGAGTGCATAATCCCTGCACGAATTTCCAAATCAGTGATTGGGGCATTAAGTGCCTGTTTTTGGTCTACGGTGAGCTCCGGTAACGATAGAGCATTGCAAAATTGCACACACCGGTCCTCATTCCAATCCCCTGCACTATATAACTGGGCATAGTATTCCCGAAACAGCCGTAGGATAGTCGGAATCTGGGTCTCTACCTGGCCTGATGCATTTTTCAATCCCGCCACATATCTCGTCCCCCTAGAGACCTTAATTAAATGGGACATCATTCGGCCCGCCTTATTACCATATCTATACAGCTGGAATTGATAGTATAATATACTGCGTTTCGCACGAGAATGCAATACACTTTAATTTACATTGTATAGAATGATACTGGTCCCGTAGAAGGCCAGTATTAGTACGAAGGAGCTGTCTCTTTAGACGTCGCAGTTGGTCATTGAGCTGCAGAATTTGGGTATTAATAAGTTTCCGTCTATGCGCCACGTAGGAAATAATATCTCCACGTAGCACGGCTTTGGCCGTGTACCAAAAGAGAGAGGGATCGTTCGTATGAGCCTGATTAAGGGTGGTATAATCCAACCATCTCTCTAATAGATACTGTTGAAATTTGGGATCATCAGCTAGAAAATAGGGGAATCGCCAGGACCGATGCCCCACAGATACAGACGCGAATTGCATGTCCACCCAGATCGGGGCATGGTCAGAGATAATGATATTTTCTATACCAGCCTCACTCACCAGAGGGAAAGCCTGGCCACTGAGTAGTAAATAATCAATACGGGCATGGGTCGCGTGAGCCCTAGACAGATGGGTGAATTCCTTGACCCCTGGGTTAAGTGCTCTCCACACATCCACCATCTGCAAGGAGGATTCCAACATCTCAAGACCCTTTCCCATCCCCTTTTCGCGCCGAGTAGAGTGCGAGGCATCTACCTGGGGATCCTTAACCGTATTAAAATCGCCTCCTACTAGAATTACATCTGTTGAATACGGCAGTAGGTGGCAAAGGATCGTCTGATAAAACTGGGCGGTATAGGTATTATGTGCGTAGATGTTGCAAAACACCACACGCCGATGATATACTTCTGCTATGACAATGAGAAATCGTCCCTCCGGGTCCTTGATTTCACGCTGTATTTGCAACGGTAAATTTTTATGAAACAATATCGCCACCCCAGCAGATCTGGATGTGGCCGATGCATAAGCTACATGGCCCACCCAGTGCCTACGAAGCTTCATATGCTCAGTATCTGTAAGATGAGTTTCCTGTAAAAAGCCCACTTGGGCATCTTTCTTACTCAGGTGGGATATAATTTTGGTGCGTTTAATAGGGGAATGTATTCCACCGACATTCCAGGATACTATACGAGTAAGATTATTAGAGATACATGGGAGAAACCATCATACATAGCAGAGAGATCATATCTGGACGAGCCTGAACTCTCCCAGCCGGAGCCTAGGCCCGAAACATAAGTACACAGGAAGCAGTGCAAGATTTAGTACTTCGCAGATCAAAACGGAACCCCAACATACACCATTCAACGAAGATCCCCCCCCCCCCCGTTACAAACTGCCCCCCAAATACCTCCAGCACCCATATGAGGTTTCACGAGCGCTGTGGTATAGAAGATCACGGAGCCTCCTCCCGTCACAGGTGGGCTCCCTCCCCCCCCCCCCCCCCCCCCCCCATCCCCGCCCTCCAAATCTCCACTGAGGTAAACATGGGCATCAAACCTGTACAATACAATCCAATAGTAGCATAACAGCAACCTCTGATAATAGCTACAAAAATAATAGTGCAATGAGGATCTCATGTCCATACTATAAATTTGAAGTAGAAACAAGAAATATAAACTGTCACAGGCAATGAGACAACTATGATAAAGTAGTAAACAAATGTCGACCAGAGCAAGGAACACAGGCTGCCGAGTCTGCAATATGTGCCCCCCGTGTCTCTAGAGAGTGAATACATAAATCCAGATGAGGAAATAAAACAGCAAAAAAAAAAAAGAGTATAATAGAGAAATATTGCGATAGTCAGCAGCCATGATAATGCATGCAGCTCGAAAAATGAAACTACCGCTGGTATGCATGCAAACCTAAGACATCCGGAAAGGCTGCACGAGGAACACCCCGAAGGAAATTAGAGATGTTTGAAAAAAGAAAACAGAAAAATCGCCAGACCCGGCGCTTACTGCGGCCTGATAAACCGCAAGGAGATTTCAAAAAATGCAGGCCGTAGCTGGACCGACAGAGCACTGAATGATCTATCCAGCCAATCCACGTGGTCTATCCGCACCGGTTAGTAGCCAGGTAGACCCCGGCCCAATCCAAAAACATGGCTCGGGGCTTTAACTAGCCAAACAATGGGAAGCTGGGAGCGGAGAGAAAAAATATTGTAGGTTTAAAAGCGTAGACTTTCACTCACGGCACCCTGCCTCTCACACGGTCTCCACACTGGCGCATCTTCACAGCTCCTTCGGGTCATTTCTTCGCTGGGTCGCCGGCGGTAGTGGCCTCCACAAACGCCTTCGCTTGGTCGGGAGTCTCTAACCATCGAGTCCCCTCGGCGGTCACCACCCTCATCCGCGCAGGATAGACAAGAATCGCACGGAGGCCCATATTGATGATCTGGGAGCAGTACGGGGCCATGGCACGCCGACGCTGAGAGACCCCGGATGAGAAGTCTTGAAAGAGTAAAATCTTCTGGCCATCTAGCATAAGAGTACAACCACCGCGAAGGGCCCGGAGGATTTCAATTTTGTGCGCATAGTTCAACAACTTAGCTATTACGGGTCTCGGGCGTGTGTTTTCCGACGGTCTTTGGCCTAGGCGGTGTGCTCGTTCCACGCGCAACGGGCCATTCTGGGAAGATAAATGTAACTGCTCCGTGAGCCATTTCTCTAAAACCGCAGGTAAGTCAGCGTCTTTTAAGGACTCCGGAAGGCCGATCAAACGAATATTGGATCGCCTTGATCTATTTTCGAGGTCTTCCAACCTTTGGGCCTGCTGAGTTACTGTGGCCTGGAGCACCGTGATATCTGTGCGTGCCGCCACGAGGTCGTCGTGTGTCTCAGAGACTCTCGTCTCCAAGTCTCCGAACCGCACTTCATAGCCATTCAACGACTGTTTCAATTCAGCCAGTTGTTCAGCTATCGCTTTTAATTCAGGGCCAATCGCCGCAGTAACCGCTGACTTTATCTGCTCAATATCGGCCCCTATCCCCAACTGGCCTTATGTCGGGCGATCCGGAGAAGATGGCGGCTCAGCTCCCTTAGTCTTCTCCCGTTCCTTGTCTTTGCGGATCATCCTGGTAGCCATTTGCTCACTTGTGGAGGATGCTGGGTTAAGAGATGCCAATCACTGGAGTTTATTTACAACGCCAGGTTCAATGGCAGGCCGGGGATGGGATTGGATTGGGGTTTAGGACCAGGAGCTAGGGCACCCACATCTGCCTTCCCCGCCGGCTCACGTGATCCTCCCCCTCACCTTTTTTTGGGAAACCATGAAGGTGGTACTTAGAGGGGATATTCTTAGCTATGTTTCTGCTCAAAAGAAAGGAAATTAGATGGGGATATTTTGTCTTTAACAGTTCAATTGAATGTGTTGAAACAGCAACTCTTGGTTAATCCTTCGGAACAAATTAAAATAAAAAATTTTTCCCTACAGAAAATATTAAATGAGGCTCTTCACAAGAGGGCAACTTCATCCCTAATGTCTCTCAAACACCGGCTGTCCCTTTATGGAAACATCAGGAAAGCTCCTTGCCAATCTGGTGTGTGGAGAGCGGAGATCTACTTTTGTGGCGGGGTTGAGATCTTTGGGAACCTTGAAACAGCTAATAAGGATATTAGTGATATCATTTGTGATTACTATTCTGCTTTGTATAAGTGGGGGTGGGGGGGGGGGGGAGGGGAGGTCCCTGCATTTGGAAGCCAGTTTTTACATGGACTTGTGGGCCCTTCTTTCACCTCTTCTCAATTGGCGTTTCTAAACACCCCCATTTCAAGTGCTGAAGTGCTCTGTTATCCAGGTGCTGCCTAGTTTCAAAGCTCCAGGGCCTGATGGATTAATAAACCATTTTTACAAAGTTCTTGCTGTTTCAATACAAGAGAACCTAAAAAATTTGTATGCAGAAATGATTCAAAAGGGTAAGATGCTGGATTCCTTAAATATGGCGCATATTGTAGTGCTCTCTAAGCCAGGCCGAGACCCTCAGATGCCATCTTCCTACCGGCTCATCTCTTTATTAGATGTAGACATTAAAATCTATGCGAAGATTCTTACTAACAAACTGGCCAATATCCTACCTGGTCGGATGGGTTTTGTTAAGGGTTACCGTGCTAGTGTTAATCTGCAAAGGCTTCATATTCTGTTAGATTTGTCATCAAGGAGTCTTTGGGACCCGGTCTTGGTGGGCTTTGATGCAGAAAAAGCCTTTGATAGGAAATCCCAAGAGATCCTATTTCAGGTATTTGTGTTGTATGGCTTTTCTGGGAATTATACAAGCGATCGGGGTACTTTATAGCAACCCAAGGGCCGAGATACAGGTGAATGATACATTATCTATCCAGTTCTCTTTACATTGTGGAACTTGGCAGGGATACCTGCTTTTCCCTCTATTTTGACCTTAGAACCCTTATTAGCGCAACTACATGAAGGGCTACAGATGCATGTGACTCATCAGGATGCCCTACTCCCATTTGCATTTTTATTTGCAGATATCCTTTTATTCATACCCTGGGCTAAAGACCTATTTCCCTTGGTGTTAGATCTTCTTGAGGAATATGCATTGTCATCTGGTTTTAAATTAAACCTTGAAAAATCAGTTATTCTGGATATCTTAGGCTCCCTACATGAACACTGGCAGCCTTTTTCTGTCAGATGGGAGACCTCTTGCCTTAAATACCTAGGGGTCTTTGTTCACAGGGACACAAAGGAATGGTATCAAGTCAATGTCCCCTTGATGATCCAAGAGCTTGAAAAATGCACAATGAGATGGATGAATTTCCCATTATCCCTGATGGGATAATTCCCATCAGGGATAATCCGCATCAGGGATAATCCCCTCCACAAGACCTAATTCCCATCAGGGATAATACCCCTCCACAAGACCTATCCGCTCCTCCCTCCATGGAACCCTTATTCCCCCCTCCATAAAATCCACAAGACTATCTCCACCACTAATAGGGCCATCTCCCTCGCAGGCCCATCCCTATGGAACTCCATGCCTCTTGACCTACGCACCGAAACCTCCACACCCACCTTCAAAAAGAAACTCAAAACCTGGCTCTTCCTCCAAGCATACCCCCAATCATCATAGTCACCCACCAACACCCTAACCCAACTTCCATCTTGTACCAACACCCCTACCACAGGACCTACACCCTCCCCCTCGAATCAAACACAAACCCCACATGTAACATCCTGCACATAATAATTCATCACTTAGTAGAACCCGTACACATTCTCTCACCTCATTCACTGTTGTTTATGCGCTTATACAATACTTGTATAAAACCTATGTACATATCACTTGCCCATTGATTCCCTGTACATATTTTTTCCTTATGTATCTGTTTCACCCTCCCCCTGCCCCCTCCTCTGTCTCGATCACCCTCACCCCTCCCTCCCCTAGTTATCTAGTTATTACTCCGTTACTACGTTTGTTACACACTGTTCCTTGTAAAGGCTTTGCCTACATATAATTTGGTTGTAAGTTATCTGTAAACCGGCACGATGTGCAAACGGTTGTCGGTATATAAAACTAAATAAATAAAAATAAATAAATGTCACATAGCTTTGCTCAAAATGTCACTTATCCCTAAACTCTATCTACTGCAAACCCTCCCCTTACTGCTGTCCCTTAAGACTTGCAAGCCCTACTCTCTATCTGTTCTAAATTCATGTGGAAGGCAAAGAGGGCAGAGTCTCCATACATAAATTAATGGTGCCCATATGGGAGGGGGGGGGGGTTTCCTAACAAGTCATTATTACAGTGTGGCTTGCGCTTTAAGAGCCCTGGGAGACTGGCTTCTCAATCGAACAACTTTCGCAGTCACTGGCCTGGAGGCCCTTATTGCCCATTCCTACCATCTTAGGCCTGGATTTATCAAAATGTGATAAGTATTGCATGCGATAGCAAAAGGGGTGTGGTTTATGCTAATATGGTTTATCGCAATTTGCACTAACTACCTTGTCGAAGAGCTAAGTTAGCACAAATTGCGATAAGTGCCAGATCTGTCGTATTTCCTGCATAGATATTTGTATCCCTATGGTAGGCCCACCTAGTAACTCGAGGTGAGGTTTAGGTATTAGTGTAGGTGGTTAGGTGCCACCTTGACATTCAATGTTAGATGTACGAACAGAACAGGGGTCTCTCATGAACATTTGATGACCCTTGGAGTGAGGACACTCACCCAAAGATGAGATTTGGGCAATGTTTTCTCAACCTAGCTTGATGGACTCATCAAGCTAGGTTGAGAAAACATTGCCCAAATCTCATCTTTGGGTGAGTGTCCTCACTCCAAGGGTCATCAAATGCTATCGCACGGCTTAACGCTATTCAAAAAGGTGTAGTTAAAATCGGCGTTATGTCTGTGCGATAGCATTTCACAGACTGGCAAACCCGGCCCACTCCCTGCCCCCTAACCCCCTCCTCTTTTTCAAATTTGCATCGCACCATAGAATATGGTGCTATCGCATGCGTTAAAGACGTTTTTGCATGCGGTAAGGGCCTATCGCATGCGTTAATGGGGATTTTCGCATGCGATAAGCCCTTAACGCATGCGAAAACACCTTAGCGCATTTTAATAAATGACCCCCTTAGTTTTCTGCTACACGCGGGACATGATGAGGTTTCTTCTTTACACAAGAATAATATGCGTTTTCAGTATATGAAATACTGCTGGTGTATTTTACGTAAAATGCTGTCCTTGCCATGGAACTCCTTGCCCTGGCTGCAGATCTGTGGCAGAAGCATACACATTTTTTTTCACCAAACAATCCATGATGGGCAGGGATAAATTTTACTCATTTATTGATTTTATGCATGGGCGCATGTTCCCCTTCCAGCATCGCAGGGAGCAGTTTAACTTTCAAGCTCAGGACTTTTTGCAAACCCTGCAACTCAGCAGCTTCATTTCCACACTGCTTACCTCACACATTTCTATGCAAGGCCCGGGGCTCTTTCAAAGACTTAAGGGTCTATATCATGGGGGGAAACACTTTGGCAACATATCAATTTCTTCATTGTATTACTACATATAACACTATGCAGGCTCTAACTTCGGTATGGAGCCATGATCTAAAGAATAAACCTAGAGAAAGACTTGCAAGAGAGCTTGTTACTACTCAATCACGTTCTCATTTCCACGCTTGTTAGAGAACATCACTTTTTAAAGAATTTTGCATAGAATTGTAATATCTCCACATAAGACCGATTTAATGAAACTTATTGATAGTTCCAGTTGTCAGAGATGTGAGGAAGCAATTGCAACACTTCACCATAATTTTTGGGACTGTCCTCCTATAAAACAATTCTGGGCACAGGTTCGAGGGTTCTTTCATGATAAATTAAAATGCAAGATACCAGAACAGGCTGCCCTCTGTATATTTTCTTTTTTTATTGGGTATTGGTGTAGAGGAGTTCTGAATGCACAGGTTTGCTGGTGACTAAAGGCCTGTGTGTCGCTTCTGAGAAAACTAGAAAGTCATGGGATAGGAAGTGATGTCCTTTCGTGGATTACAAACTGGTTAGAAGATTGGAAAAAGAGAATAGGATTAAATGGTCGATTTTTCTCAGTGGAAAAGGGCAAACAGTGGAGTGCCTCAGGGATCTGTACTTGGACAGATTTATAAATGATCTGAAAACGAATACGACGAGTGAGGTAATCAAATGTGCAGATCAAAATTATTCAGAGTAGTTGAATCACAAGCGCATTGTGATAAATTACAGGAAGACCTTGTGATATTGGAAAATTGGGCATCCAAATAGCAGATGAAATTTAATGTGGATAAGTGCAAGGTGATACATATAGAGAAAATTAACCCATGCTATAGTTATGCAATGTTAGGTTCCATATAAGGAGCTACCACCCAAGAAAGAGATCTGGGTGTCATAGTGGATAACACATTGAAATTGTTGGTTCAGTGTGCTGCAGTAGTCAAAAAAAAGCAAACAGGATGTTGGGAATTAGGGAATGGTGAATAAAATGGAAAATGTCATAATGCCTCTGTGTATCGCTCCATGGTGAGACCGCACCTTGAATACTGTGTACAATTCTGGTCACTGCATCTCAAAAAAAGATATAGTTGCAATGGAGAAGGTACAGAGAAGGGTGACTAAAATGATACAGGGGATGGAACAGCTCCCCTATGAGGAGACTAAATAGGTTTGGACTGTTCAGCTTAGAGAAGAGACGACTGAGGGGGATATAAGAGGTGTTCGAAATCATGAGGGCTAGAACGGGTGAATGTGAATAAGAACATGCCATAATGGGTCAGACCAAGGGTCCATCAAGCCCAGCATCCTGTTTCCCACAGTGGCCAATCCAGGCCATAAGAACGTGGCAAGTACCCAAAAACTAAGTCTATTCCATGTTACCGTTGCTAGTAATAGCAGTAGCTAATTTCTAAGTCAACTTAATAGCAGGTAATGGACTTCTCCTCCAAGAACTTATCCAATCCTTTTTTAAACACAGCTATACTAACTGCACTAACCACATCCTCTGGCAACAAATTCCAGAGTTTAATTGTGCGTTGAGTGAAAAAGAACTTTCTCCGATTAGTTTTAAATGTGCCACATGCTAACTTCATGGAGTGCCCCCTAGTCTTTCTATTATCCGAAAGTGTAAATAACAGATTCACATCTACCCGTTCTAGACCTCTCATGATTTTAAACACCTCTATCATATCCCCCCCTCAGTCGTCTCTTCTCCAAGCTGAAAAGTCCTAACATCTTTAGTCTTTCCTCATAGGGGAGCTGTTCCATTCCCCTTATCATTTTGGTAGCCCTTCTCTGTACCACCTTCATTGCAATTATATCTTTTTTGAGATGCGGTGACCAGAATTTTACACAGTATTCAAGGTGTGGTCTCACCATGGAGAGATACAGAGGCATTATGACATTTTCCGTTTTATTCACCATTCCCTTTCTAATAATTCCCAAAATTGTTTTTTTTGACTGCCTCAGCACACTGAACAGACTATTTCAATGTGTGTTATCCACTATGATGCCTAGATCTCTTTCTTGGGTAGAAGCACCTAATATGGAACCTAGCATTGTGTAACTATGGCATGGGTTATTTTTCCCTATATGCATCACCTTGCACTTATCCACATTAAATTTCATCTGCCATTTTGATGCCCAATTTTCCAGTCTCACAAGGTCTTCCTGCATTTTATCACAATCTGTTTGTGATTTAACTACTCTGAACAATTTTGTATCATCTTCAAATTTGTTTACCTCGCTCGTCGTATTTCTTTCCAGATCATTTATAAATATATTGAAAAGTAAGGGTCCCAATACAGATCCCTGAGGCACTCCACTGCCCACTCCCTTCCACTGAGAACATTGTCCATTTAATCCTACTCTGTTTCCTGTCTTTTAGCCAGTTTGCAATCCACGAAAGGACATCGCCACCTATCCCATGACTCTTTACTTTTCCTAGAAGCTTCTCATAAGGAAATTTGTCAAACACCTTCTGACAATCCAAATACACTGCATCTACCGGTTCACCTTTATCCACATGTTTATTAACTCCTTCAAAAAAGTGAAGCAGATTTGTGAGGCAAGACTTGCCTTTGGTAAAGCCATGCTGACTTTGTTCCATTAAACCATGTCTTTCTATATGTTCTGTGATTTTGATGTTTAGAACACTTTCCACTATTTTTCCTGGCACTGAATTCAGGCTAACCAGTCTGTAGTTTCCCGGATCACCCCTGGAGCCCTTTTTAAATATTGGGGTTATATTAGCTATCCTCCAGTCTTCAGGTACAATGAATGATTTTAATGATAGGTTACAAATTTTTACTAATAGGTCTGAAATTTCATTTTTTAGTTCCTTCAGAACGCTGGGGTGTATACCATCCGGTCCAGGTGACTTACTGCTCTTCAGTTTGTCAATCAGGTCTACCACATCTTCTAGGTTGACTGTGATTTGGTTCAGTCCATCTGAATCATTACCCATGAAAACCTTCTCCAGTACGGGTACCTCCCCAACATCCTCTTCAGTAAACACCGAAGCAAAAAAATCATTTAATCTTTCCGCGATGGTCTTATCTTCTCTAAGTGCCCCTTACTCTTTTGGATAAATGAAGGACTATGGGGCACCCCATGAAGTTAGCATGTGGCACATTTAAAACAAATTGAGTGAAAAAATTTTCTTGAATGTACAATTAAGCTCTGGAATTTGTTGCCAGAAGATGTGGTTAGTGTAGCTGGGTTTAAAAAAGGATTGGATAAGTTCTTGGAGGAAAAGTCCCTTACCTGTTATTAATTAAGTTGACTTAGAAAATAGCTACTGCTATTACTAGCAACAGTAACATGGAATAGACTTAGTTTTTGGGTACTTGCCAGGTTCTTATGGCCTGGATTGGCCACTGTTAGAAACAGGATGCTGGGCTTGATGGACCCTTGGTCTGATCCACAATGGCATGTTCTTATGCTCTTATGTTCTGTACCACTCAAACAAAATCCTTTACACATCTTTACCTTTGGCTTTCTCCTGACTCTTCCTTGAACAGTTCCTCTACAAGAGTCATATAACTATGGCTGTTACTTTAAATGATTTAGTCAGAGAGAAACTAACTGTTCCAACAGAACTTAAATTTCTTTTGTATTCGTACTACTAAAATAATTTTGGGCCTTTAACTTAGTCCTGGTATTATGCAAATATAGCTGAACCAAGTTCACTGTTTGAATGAAACAAAATTGTGAATTTAATCATTCATTCATTCATTACACATGTTAACTGAAGTTGGAAAAAAAAGTCATGTCTCATCATTCATTTACTATTATCACTAACTGCTCTGCTTCTTACCTTTTGGTTGTAAACATCAAAAGAATTCCTCATTCACTCTCACTCTCACTTTCACTGCTAACTGTTTAATTGTTCCCTTAATGTTGCTTGTGCTGAACTTACACTGGGCTGTCATTGTGAAAAGTTTCCAAGCAGTGGTAATCGTTATCGCCAACTGTAATGATTGTAACAGTTAACTTTTTTAACCAGGCATACAACTAATATTTTAGATGGCAGATTTATTCAGGATTGATACATTGTACAATTGTGATTTACCTGTTTGTTAGTTTTTGTTTATTATTCTTGTTATAATTATTGTATCTTTTTCTTTTCATTGTAAACTACTTGGGCAATTTGATTTAACTTGCAGTATATCAAGTTCAGTAAATGTATTTCCCCTGTGCCAGCACCTCAACCTGGAAATAACATTACTTTCCCACCGCTGGACCTGGGTTGTAGCAAATTACAGCTCTGGGGTGCTCCACGGCCCCTGGACACTTTCTCAGCATCTTCTTTCAAAACCATGATGGCAGAGACCCTCCTGTGCTGCTGCCATGAGAGGGAAGGATTGACTGCAGCTAATCGCTTCTCCTGCTCTCTCACCCTTGCCGAGCAAGTCAGTGTGCCACAGGAGAAACAGCATAGTCCCATGGCTGCCCTCCAGTGCAGCCTAACACTACCTTTGTCGATCAGTTCTTTTTAGTGATGTGGGAGAAAATGAGCAATTCTCCTGTGGCTGTCAAAGGCCTGATTCTTCAATACTAAGGGAGAAAATGAAGCACACTCCCAGAGCAGCCAGTGCTTGATGCTACTTTTAATGCTGCCTCCAACAAAAAAAAAAAAAAGCCGACAAACTGCCCTGTCCAAATCAGCAAGCCCACAACTCCTCAATTACAAAAGGTACCATGACATGGGATATCCTTAGGGAAAAGGTGCCCGCCCAATCCCCACAACAGGTAACTGATTTTGTTTTTCTTCCTTATCATAGATTTCTGCATAGACATAAGAGTTGTCACCTTTTCTCTTTCCAGGGGTAATGGAGGCACAGGACATCTTTTCTCTCACTGCCTGTAATTGCCCTGGAAAGGGATGATGAAGATTCTCATGGCCTTCTTTGATTCAGTACTGCCAGATATAAAGATCTTGTTTCTCTTCCTGTTACCAGAAGCGAGCAGAAAGGAGCAGAGCTGTGCCAGGAGCAACAGAGAGGTTTGGGCAGCCACATGGCCTCCCATCTGCACATAAAGAAGGAAAGTTGGTGGAGAGGGGGAGATATATAGCAAGGTGCCTCTGCTGCTATATGGACTGAGAAAAATGCACCTCATGGCAAGTTCCTCATCCCCTTTCTTCAACAGTAATGGATGTGAAGGGGCCAGAAGTAAGAAGAGAGGTTTAGAAGTAGTAGCTGCACAGCCAGCTGTTCACTGGCAGAGGAGGCAATAGAGGCAGTGGGAGTGTGGCAAACCGCTGGAGGGAAGAAGAGGTGTTATCTGACACACAGGCTGATACAGAAAGAAGCACGGGAGAACCGGCGAGTGATTCAGTATCGGCCCGTATGCAAATGAGGGCCCGTGGTAAAAGGAGGTGCTAGGGACACTAGCGTGTCCCTAGCACCTCCTTTTTGACAGAAGCGACAGCCAGGGGCGGATTGACCTAGCGGGGGATCGGGCATCCCCCAGTGGGCCGGTCTACCTTGTCACGTGGTCTCGACCGTGTGGCTCTTCCTCAGCCCAGCCTCAGCCCCTGCCGGAGGCCAAGCCGGCAGGGGCTGAAGAAATGAAGATCAGCCAGCGCGGGCCGAAGAAATGAAGATGGGAACCTCCCAGCCTGCCCCCGCCAGAGAAGTTAAAATCGAGGCCGGCGGGGGCCGAAGAAAAGAAGATGGGCGCCTCCCAGCCAGCCTCAAGCGGGGGCTGGCTGGGCGACGCCCATCTTCTTTTCTTTGGCCTCCGCCGGCCTCTATTTTAACTTCTTCGGCCGCCGCCGGAGACAGCTGGCCCCCAAAGGCCGGCGGGGGCAGAATAAATTAAAATAGAGGCCGGCGGAGGCTGAAGCAAAGAAGATGGGCATCTCCCAGCCAGCCTCAAGCGGGGGCTGGCTGGGCAGCGCCTATCTTCTTTTCTTCGGCCTCCGCCGGCCTCTATTTTAACTTCTTCCGTCCCTGCTGGCCTCGATTTTAATTTCTTCGGCCCCCACCGGAGACCAAGAGGGCCGAAGGAATTAAAATTGAGGCCGGCGGGGGCCGAGGAAGTGAACCGCCACCGGAGACCAGCTGTTAAGCCTTGGATCGGAAGGGTGCTTCTGTGTGTGTGAGAGAGGAACGGTGCTTTTGTGTGTGTGTGTGTGTGTGTGTGTATGAGAATAGTGCAACTTTTGAAAAGTTGGATGAAAGATTAAATTACTGAATGTTAAGCATCCCTCTTCTAGAAAATAAAATGTAGCAAAGTGGGTAGAGACAAATACTAAAGCAAAAAAAAAAATTAAACTATTTAAAATGTTCATCTCAGCAAAATCACAAATTTTACTGATGCCAGGTGGGTTGTTTTTCTTTTTTTAGCATAATTTAAGCATGAAGACTAGAATAGTTCCAATCTGAAATGGTTTTGCTATTTTTTAAGCCTTTAGAAAATGTATATTTTTAAATGACTAAGACTGGAATCTTCCCATTTAAAAGGGAAGTTGACTAAGGATGTCTTTCGGTTCCATATCTCCCACATGAATAATCATATGACTGATAGTTTGAAGAAAGACACTTGCTTTATTGCCTGAAAGCGCAAAACAAGAGAAGCTGTATGGTGTGGGTGGCTGTCCCTTGGGAGGACAGAACCTGAAGGAAGGGTGTCATTTCATCTTCTAATAGGAATGTGGTTTTCTTATTTAATGGTTGGGATCATCACTTTCACTTTTAGTAAAAGTGAAAAATGCAAGTCTGAAAGCAAGGTGATTCTGTGAGTGTAATGTGTATGTTAGACAGGGAGGGTGCTTCTGTGTGTGTGTGCAAGAGATATGGAGCATGTTTTTGGCTGGCTTGTGGCTGTGAGATAGAACATGTGTGTAATTGAGAGCTTGTGTGTAAGTGAAATAGAGAGAGCATGTGTATGATTGAAAGCCTTTGTGTAAGTAAGAGAGAGCAAGAGCATTGTGTGATTGAGAGAGACTGGCCAGAGAGGTGACATGTGTATGTGTGAGACTGATCAGGGAGATGACTGGTATGTGTGTGCTCGTGTGTGTGTGTGTGAGAGAGAGAGAGAGACTAGTTGGGGAGATGATTGGTGTGTGAGAGACAGAAACTGGTCTTGAGGGTATGATTGGTGTGTGTGTGTGTGAGAGAGAGAGAGAAGAGATTGGTTGTGGTCCCTAAGGAAGAGGACCATGAGGACAGCTTCAGCAGCTACTGCTGCTTCTGGCATCGCCTGCAAGGGAAAGGAGTAGGAGAACTGCTGGAGAGGGTAAGTAAAGGTGGCTTTTTAAGTTCATTTTTCTTGATTACCATTTTAATTATTGGGTAGTATGTGATGTCTGCTGTTTGAAATATTTTATTGGTGTTTGGTAAAGGTTTAAAAATTTGCTTGAGCCTTTAATTATTGGATATTCTATTCATCTGCTGTTTTGAAATTATTTTATAATTATGAGTCATGATTTATATATCTTGATTTTATTGATTGTTTCATGAAGAAGGGTGACATTTTTGTTTTTCCATTGTTGCACTGTATAGAGTCTGGCGTGATACGTTTTACAGTAATTTTTGTCTGCACATTTCTATTTATACTTTATGTGGCTTTATTCTGTATTTGGTGAGAGTTTGTGTTCTGCATGCAAAGACTGAGATGAAGCATTCTTTTAGCACGTGGTTTCTCTGTAGGGATCTGTAGGAGCTTGGCCTGTTCTGTTTTCCTGATAGGAGGTGTATTGATATTTTAGATTCTGGTGTAATATTTGTGGTATTCTTTTTCATAGGTGGGGTTGTTATTCTTTGAGTTTTGGCAAATAGTACTGTGTTGATACGGGAGTAGCATGCTGATATATAGGGGTGTGTACATATATGTAAATTATATTGTATATGTAATTGAGTACCCATGGGCCAGTATGGAGAAATATCCCCCGGGCCACTATTTTTCCTCAATCCGCCCCTGGCGGCAGCCGTCAGCAGGTTTGACAGCCGACGCTCAATTTTACTGGCATCTGTTCTCGAACCCGCTGACAGCCACGGGTTCGGAAAACAGACGCCGGCAAAATTGAGTGTCCGTCTTCCAACCGCAGGCCTCGGCAGATTTTTAATTTTTTTTTAAATTTTTGGGGCCTCTGACTTAATATCGCTATGATATTAAGTCAGAGGGTGTACAAAAAAAGCAGTTTTTTCTGCTTTTCTGTACACTTTCCCGGTGCCAGCTGAAATTAATGCCTGCCTTTGGCAGGCATTAATTTCTGAAAGTATAACGTGCGGCTTTGCTGCACATTTTGCTTTCTGTATCGCGCGGGAATGACTAATAGGCTCATCAACATGCATTTGCATGTTGCGGGCGCTATGAGTTTCGGGGGTGTTGGCCGTGCATTTTCGACGTGCTATTACCCCTTACTGTATAAGGGGTAAAAATAGTGCGTCAAACGCACAGCCAAACGCAAACTGTGTACTCCGCTGGACCGCACTTTACTGTTTCTGCCCAACAGTTGGAGCAGAGTTAGGCCAAGAACAGCAATAGAAGTAGTCAGCTCAGGAAGTACAGAATAGACAGTGGAGGAGAAGAGACAATGTTAGTAGCAGGTACTTGCACAGGCATTCAGCAAACTTCTCAGTGTGGGATCGGGCTCACACTATTTTAAAATATTTATATCCCACTTCTACCTGTTTCGAAATGGGTTAAAAGTGAATGTTTATAACATTCACAATTATGTCAGGAACACACAAGACTTAATAGCTCAGAGCTTCTGATGAACAATTGTGACAAAAATGAACTAATATTTGGCCGGCATACTCAAGAATTTTAGCAAAACAGATCTTCACCCAGGATTAAATGCTTCCTTAAATAAAATGATTTTAATAGTTTTTTTAAATGTTGTCTTCCCCAAAGTTAGCTTGATTTCTTCAGGAAGTGAATTCCACAGCAGTGGACCGACAACAGAGAATGAGAGATCATGGGTCTTAGCTAGATGGAGTCTTGAGAAGGCCTTTATTCACTGACCTCAGACAATGAGATGGCTGGTAGATGCATAATAAGGTGCTTAATCATACATTTGTTCATGTACAATTCCAAAAACTTAACAAGCAGGCTGTCTTGTATTTTACGCGCCAGTGGCATGGTAACCAGCATAAAGATTGGAAGATGGGAATAATGTGAATGTACAAACTAACACTAGTCAAAATACGTGCTGCTGAATTCTGAATAATTTTGTAATGATCTGAGTAAGCATTACAATAATCAATGGTAGGAATATTAGTGCCTGTAGTGTGGTGCAAAAATTGTCATGTTCTAATAATGGCTTTAATCTATGTAAAAGTTGTAGTTTGAGAATTTTACAGTGGTTTTGAAATAGTCATATATAGAATGTGAGGAATCAAAGGTAACACCTAGGGTGTGTACTACATTTTTTATTTGCAGAGCATGACCATCAAACACAAATGATGAAGGGCAGTCCACAGGGATCTGTTTTAAGAAAATAAACGCTTCAGTTTTATTAATATTTAGTGACAGTTACTGCTATATTGTTACCTTTATCAAAAGGCCTGCTGAATGACATCAACAGAGGATTGAGAAGGCCACATGCGGCCCACAGGTCTTATGTTGACATTCCTAGGATAAAGAAAAAATTAAATTTCTAATATCCCCTACTAGAAAGCATCTATGAATGTTACTAGTATGTTTGTAATAGCTTGTTAGTAAGCCTGTTCTGAAGGCTCAACTGCATACTGCTCCCAGCATCCCCCGGGAGAGGCATCCAGAGGTCACTGCAAGTGATCCAGGGATTGACTTCCACAGCCCCAGCTTCCAGAGGCCCAGCACCCTGTGCAGTAGAGGAGGACCGGAAGGCTCAATCTCAAACCCTTCCATTAACTGAGTGAAGATTAATTTAATGGTGGTTAAAGAGGAATGGTAAGTATAGCTTTCAGAAATTTTTGGGCTTTTAAAAGTTTGGTGAAAGTGAAATTAAGGGATATACTCTTTAGATTTTGTGTGTATCTGAGGTAAAAAGCAAGCTAGAGATAGTTAATTCTAGTGTGTCTTTCCCACCCACTCAACCCTTGATTTTTAGGCACGAGACACTTTCTCATTAAAAATCAACCAGGGTCTTATCTAAATCATACTATTGTGCCAGCCCTTATTGAAAGTTTAATAATCCCCTTGTAGGACACTAGCTGATTAATTAGTAAATTCACCTGTAAATTTAAAGTACTCTCATTCCAACTCCCTTAGTATACTAAACTTAACTAGGAACGCAATAAAACTAAGATGAAGGCAGCAGTCAAGCAGCAAGAGGGGGGCTTTCCAGTCTTTTGCATTGAGTGTCACATGTATGATTTTTTACCTGCCGGTGAGAGATTGTATGTGCACTCGGTGCAAAGAACTCCTGGCTCTCAGGGAATGAGTCCGATCTCTGGAGGCTAGAGTAGCAGACTTGGAGGAGCTGAGGCAGACAGAGAGGTACATTGATGAGACCTTCAGGGACATAGTAGCCAAGTCCCAAATCCAATCTGGCAGCCCCAGTGCTGCCTTGGATCAGAAAGGTCTCCCAGTAGGAGAACATCACCCTGGTGTAGCAGGAAGTGATCCTGTAACAAGGACCTGCTCTCCAGGTGATGTATTGTCCTCTTGCACTGAGGACAAGTCTCCCAAGGCTACTGCCCAGGAGGGAAGGGTTAGGCCGGCCATCATAGTTGGTGATTCAATTATTAGAAGCGTAGATAGCAGGGTGGCTGGTGGACGTGAGGACCGCCTCAACTTGCTTGCCTGATGCGAAGATGGCAGACCTCACGCGTCACCTAGATAGGATTATAGTGCTGGGGAGGAGCCGACTGTCGTGGTCCCTGTGGGCACCAACGACATAGGAAAATGTGGGAGAGAGCCTCTGAAACCAAATTTAGGATTTTAGGTAGGAAGCTGAAATCCAGAACCTCCAGGGTGGCATTCTCTGAAATGCTTCCTGTTCCACGTGCAGGTCCCCAGAGGCAGGCAGAGCTCCAGAGTTTCAATGCTTGGATGAGATGATGGTGCAGGGAAGAGGGATTCAGCTATGTAAGGAACTGGGAAAACATTTGGGAAAAGGCACCGGTAGCCCCTTAATATGTCTCAGGGGCTACCTGTGCCATTGGTCACCCCTGTCACATGATAGGAGCACAAGATTGCACCGATGGCCATGTGACAGGGGCTGACCAATGGCACCAGTAGCCCCTGTGACATAGTAGGTCAAAGGCTATCGGTGCCATTTTGAAACCGGCAGCTGAGGGTGTGAGTGCAGGGGATGGCTCCCGGACCCCCTGCTGGACCACCAGGGAATTTTGGTATGTCTTGGGGGGGGGGGGGGTCAGGAGGGTGGGGGGAGGGTTGTTTAAATTGGCTCCCTTAGGCGGCCAAATAATTCGGCAAAGATTTGTTTGCCGAATTATTTGGCTGCCTAAGGGAGCCAATTTAAACAACCCTCCCCCCACCCTCCTGACCCCCCCCCCCAAGACATACCAAAATTCCCTGGTGGTCCAGCAGGGGGTCCGGGAGCCATCCCCTGCACTCACACCCTCGGCTGCCGGTTTCAAAATGGCACCGATAGCCTTTGACCTACTATGTCACAGGGGCTACTGGTGCCATTGGTCAGCCCCTGTCACATGGCCATCGGTGCAATCTTGTGCTCCTATCATGTGACAGGGGTTGACCAATGGCACAGGTAGCCCCTGAGACATATTAAGGGGCTACCGGTGCTATACCGGTGTATTTGTGGGGAATCACGATATGTTTTGCTTCCCCACGAATACAACAAATAGGGCCCTAAACGTTGCAGATTCCCAATTCGTAGGGAATGAATGCACACCCCTACTCAGCAGTGCATGATTCGGAGAAATGTATCCTTGAAGGATAATAAAAAAAACAGGAGAGTTAGGGCATCCCAACAGAGAGGTTCCATTAAAAGCAAACATAGTCCATGTGCCTATATGTAAAAAATCATAGAGGCTAATGATTTCCAAATTATCCCTAACAACTGAAAAGCAGGTTGTTAATACAAACAAAAAACACACTTTGAAATGTCTGTATGCCAATGCCAGAAGTCTAAGAAGTAAGATGGGAGAGTTAGTGTATAGTGGCAAATGATGAGATTGACATAATTGGCATCACAGAGACTTGGTGGACAGAGGATAACCAATGGGACAGTGCTACATCAGGGTACAAATTATATCGCAATGATGGGGAGGATCAACTTGGTGGGGGTGTGGCACTTTATTTCTGGGAGGGTATAGAGTCCAACAGGATAAAGATCATACAAG